>NC_135357.1:19366255-20011255 GCF_051622035.1 Arctopsyche grandis
TTTGGTCGGTCTTTCTCTTCGACTGGGACTTGCCAAAAACCACTCTGCAGGTCCAACGTCGAGAAGAATTTGGCGCCCGCGAGTCTGTCCAGGACGTCGTCCATTCGTGGCATCGGGAACGAGTCTTTCGTTGTCACGGCGTTTAACCGACGATAGTCAACGCAGAGGCGCAACTCGCCGGTCTTTTTCGTGACCAATACGATGGGGGAGGCCCAGGGACCGGCTGCTGGTTCGATTATTTGTCTTGTCAACAAGTCGTTGATGAGGGACCGTACCTCTGTCTTCTTGTGCAGCGGTATTCTGCGAGGGGCCTGTTTGATGGGGGCGGCGTCGCCGCTATTTATTCGATGGCTCCCTTTATGGACTTGGCTTAAGTCCCGTTCGCTTTGGGCGAAGGCTTGTCGATGCTGGAGGAGGGAGTTGACGATCGTCGACCGTTTTCCAGGTGGTAGGTCGATGATAGCAGCGTCCAGTTGGCGGGGCAGGTCGTCTTGTCGCTTTCCGTTCAGTTCGTGTCTTTTTATTTCCTGACACGAATGGACTGAACTTACTGGTCGATGGGGCGCAATGTCGTTCCGGAAAGTGACCCTTGTCGTGGTTCCTCCCAGTTCGACGATCGTATTGAGGTGGCGCAGGAGATCCATCCCCATGATGACCTCTGAGGAGAAATCAGTGACGGCAAATTTCCATCTCGCTTGTGTGCCTTTAATTGCCAACGTAGTCTCGGCCCATACGTAGATCGCTACGTGTCGACCGTCTGCGACTCGTATTCTTTCCCTTTTGTCGTTCACCCTTTTTCTATGTTCGCGGGGAATTTTGGCGAACAGTTTGCTGGAGATAACGGAGACGCTTGCCCCGGTATCCAACAGTACCCTACATGGTACTCCTCCGATCTCACCTTCGGTGTCTAATACGAAAGGTGAGTCGCCGACGCTCCCTAACACTGGGACGGGCTTTTCTTCATCTTCGATGATCAGTCCTGCCCGTGTGGAACTGACCATTATTCTTTTCCCGACTGGGATCGCACCTCTTCCTCGTCGGAGGCGTTCTCGACTGCCCGTACCTTCGGACAGTTCCGCCCGCGACATTGTGGGCTTCCGCAGTTTCGGCAGTTCCTTTGCCCTTGCCAGGGCGGTCTGTTGCCGTTACGGCCCTCTGCTTGCCAGGGAGGTCTGCTGGCGTTTCGAGCTGCGGTATTGAAGTGAGGCTGGTGGTCTTGGGCTGGTCTGTTGGCCGCCCCCCTCCCTTGACTCCTCAGCCGTTTCGCATCCCTCGCGTGTTTTGCGAGCCGTAACAGCTCCTGCAGTGGGGTCTTCGGATCTGCGGTGAAGACGGCAGCGCGGATATCCTCGTCGTGAAACGACAATATGAGGAGTATCTTGTCTAGGACGTCCAACGGGATAGGCTCTGGAAAGGCCTCCATCCTTTTTCGACGGATGTCCGCGAACCGAGCTTCTATGTAGTCGTTGTTGCGGATCGACGGGGAAATTAGGTCACGGAATGCGTCGTACGGGTGTGGCGAAGATTTGAAACGCTTCACCAGCCTCTCCCTCAGCTCCTCGTACGCTTCGTACGCTTCTTTCGGTACTTCGTCGATGAGGAATATTCTCGCTTGACCTCGTAGAGCGAGAATGAGTGAGTTTGCCGTCGGTTCGCAGCGTAGGGCTCGTGACACGATTTCAAATTCGCTGATGAATCGTTCTACGTCGCCCGTTCCGTCGAAAACAGGAAGCTCGGTCGGTTGCTTGTGGATGGTGCTTCCTAGCATGGGGTCGGTGACAGGTCGTGGAGTAGCGTCGTTTCTGCATACTGATGACGAGAGACTCAGTGTGCTCGCCGGAACCGCTGGGACCCTCGTTGAAGGGCTTGCCGGAATCGCTGGCGTGCGTGTTGTGGTGTCCCTCTCGAGAAGCGCGACGAGTCGCGCCATCTGCTCCTCCAGACGTTCCACACGTGATGGTTCGTCCAACTGGTGAGGAGATGCCTGTCTCCTTTTTGGGGGCATCTTTGCGTGGTGTATTCCTTTTGCGGCTCAGGTCAAACACTTCTGACACCAGTGTAACGTGGGGTGAAGTGGGTGGCTTTGACTGAACAGGGAAAGACCAGCAGAGATGGGAGTCTAAAGGAAACGACAGTTCTCAGAGAAAGCTGTGGTCCGACTCGACTTCCGAAGGAAAGGGCGCTTCTTTTATAGCTGAGAAAGTAGCGGTACTTTCTCCCACTCCCCAGCATCCGAGGGCGGGGGTAGTTTCCCCCCCACTCCTTCGGCTGCGGGGGCGTACGTTACAGATATTTGAAAAATAAAATTAAATCGTTGTCTCGGATCAAACCTGGGCCGCTCGGTTGCTTGACTGGACTTTAAACCAATACACCACGAAAGCTGACAAAGGAGGTGTTCTTAATTTAATGTATATGTAATTTATAATATTCAAGGTTGCGAGGTCAATGACTGGGGGTTTGTTTATACATAATTGTGGGTATTGGGTTTTGTAAGTGGGTATTGGGTTTTGTACATTTTTGCTTACGTCACGCGATGTAAAAGTGTGTACTTTTCATATTATCCGATTCCGATTTGAATTTAAACTTCAGGTTTTATAATTTTATTATTATTTTTTATTGCATAATTTAACTGGCGTAACCGATTCACGATTTCTGTTTCAGTTCCGATTCCGATTAATTATTACTATTCATATTGTAACTTCATTTTAAATTATGTATCAATCTGAAAGCACCCGTTGAAATTTCAACGGGCATAAAACTAGTATAGTATAAGTACGAAATAAAAGGGTCGAGCTGTGAAATTTATTCAAAACGTCTTAATTTCGAAAGAACGTTCTTGAATTGGTGCAGGTGGAAAATTGGATTTGCGTTTCACGCTACGTGAGAAAATTGTGCGTTTAAATCACCGCAGAAAATCTGGGTCATCGGGTTTTTCGAGTCGATTTCCATGGTTGGACGCGATACGTTAATAAATTTAGCTAAGCAATCGTTTCCCAAAAAGCTTTTAGAGAAGCCTGACAATTTTCGTAGTAGCAAAGACAAAATTGACTTGAAATCGGTTACATTAGATTTCTTTATGTAGCGCGGCGTCCATCAAATATTCAAAAGACAGACAACGACTTCTGTTTTGCCGTTGTTACACTCCGTTTTAAAAAGGGCACAAACATGAAAAGAATACACGATTTTCGCCCAGTGTGTGTATTTTCTTTGGTGTAGATAGTTCAAGGACGAGTTTCGCTGCGGCAAAGTAAGATATCGGATAATGTAGACCGAAGTTTTCTTCGACAATGAACGGCAATAAATTTCCTTCAAACTGAATAACTCCGCTCATATATTATACGATGTATATTAATCTTCAATATTTCGATGTATACATCCGACCTTTGCTGACTCAAATACTTTTAATCAACAAAAATATTTTTTCCATATCTTATATATAAATCCGAAACGGCGTCTGTGATTCGTTTCTGATTGTCTGGATTGGTCAAAGACGTTTGTGATTGGTCAGTCATTAAATGATATTATTTTTTTTCGATTCAAAATACTTTTTTCCATTTACCGAGCGAAACCGGGTGGCACCACTAGTTGTATTATACATATCAAAGTATTTATTTTTATCTATTTAAAAAAACTTGGAAGGCAGCATAGACCGAATGGACCAATAGACCGAACTCCGAAATAGTGCTCTTATGTAATTTCGAAAATGTATTCGGAAAATGCTTCACTTCTGTGCACCTAATATATATGTATATATACATAGTATGCATGTACAAAGTTGACCATACACACATATATGTATATCTAGGTGTCACATTGAGGCAATCCCGTAATGAAAAAAAGTAAAAAAAAAACATAAGTGATTTTTTTTAATTCCTGTAAAGATAAAATAAACAATTAAGAGGGCTGTACACCCGAAACCTTAATTTTGTTGCCGTTACTTTCTTCGATATATATATTGAGTGAATGTATATATTGAGTGAATGCGACAATATATATCAATATATATATTGAGTGAATGCGACAGTTGCGCTTCGACCAGATAAAACGTATTTTAAATTGATAAAATCGAGGTTTCGTATTCTTCTATTTTTCCTCCGAAACTGGACCAATTTTTAAAAAAATTTCATCATCGGTATGAGAAAGATATTTTCTGTGCAACTATGCGCGTATTTTTTTTTAAATCGACCGTTAAATAAGCACGCTGGACTCTTTTCGTGGGTGTAAAAAAGAGGCGATTTTATTGATGTTTGGCGGCTCTTAGCTCCTATAAAAAATAACTAATCAAAAAAATAAAACGATAGATGCAACCCAATGGTAGATATCCATCGCATATTAAAAAATAATTTCTCTAGTGCCATAATTGAGGAAGGGAGAAGTCTAATACATTTGTATGGACAAGGCGCTGGTGTCCAGCCCTCTTAAGTATGCATTTTGGAAATTGTTCTTTTTAGAAATTTATTGCACGGGTTGTACTATGAAACTTTATTTTTGAAAGCACATATCCATGACCTTTTCTAAGCTTTGCAATAAATTATGTCCTTATCGATTGTTATTTACGATCATAGCTCGACCTATGTCTATTTTCATCACAAAAATTAAACATAGAAGAGGCTTGTAATGAGGATCTAATCTAGATATACATATGTACATATGTATAATCTAAATTGAAGATTTTATATGACTTGAAGATCATCAAGAAAATCGTTAATAGACAACAGTTATGACATTTTATGTACATCTTTACTAAGTGTATGACATGCGGTTTTTTCGTGTTTGTAGTCGAGGCAAATTTGCAATGTCGTACAGTATTTGCACGTGTGGCACGCCACATGTTAACATAATACCTAAGTGCCCGTGCACTTAGGCGCTTCATGGCAGAAAATGCATTTAATTTTGCATCCGCCCTAATTGAATATGGCACGCCAATTATTATAGGTAAATAGGTGATACGCCATTTATGGCTTTTCAGAAATAGCTATTGAACATTAATTTAAGCAGAAATCGTCACATTATGATATGAACATAAATGCATGTACATACACATGTATATACATATGTACATAAACGAGTTCGATGTATTTGGCTCATTATAATATTTTAATAAAAAGTATTTCATATTACTAATCTTAGCAGAAATATTAAATTTTGATGGCATGCAATAACAAGTTTTTAAATTTCAAATTGTATGTAGAGTGCCCGTATATACATATGATATAATTAATTGAAAATATAATAGTGATTTCATAAAATAAATTTTCTTTTCAAAGTTTGAAATTGAAATTTATATGAACAATAAAATGAATATATTTTAAATGTCATATTTAATTAAAATAATGAATAATTAGTATATAACTATAAACAGTATAATAATAAACAGTAAAAATAATAATAAATATTAATTATTTATTGAAAATCTATATTTCACTAAGTTGAATCGTATCATAATTTTGAGTGAAAGTTAGTCATTGTGTTGAGAGAAAATAATGTTTTTACATCCTTGAAACTTTGACGCTTGAAAAGGCTTTTATTTTTCTCCAGATACTTCAATTCCACCTTGGAAAAACTCTACTTCAGCGTCGGCCAAGTGAAAACGCTTTTCCAACGTATTACACAAACGCCCACGAAGAAAAACCGAGCACCTTTTTTATTCCCCTGTTTTACATAAAAAAGCACCATTTTGTAGTAGATTTTTGTGCGGTGAAATTTAATTATTATTCGTCAAAATTCACTCCAAAAGTTGGGAAATCGGCAATTGATTTCATTATTGAATTATAATGTACATATGTTTAAATTTTTTTCCGATAAATCAAGCAATAAATGCAGTATTTTTTCAGACACATTTCAATGGTCATATTTAAGGTATTGTATAGATAAATATTAAGTTGGTTGTGAAATATATCGTTAGTAAGACCACAAATTTGATGAATTCTAAGCAAACATATGTATGTATGTACCTTTAAATATAATACATACCAATATTTAATGCAAACTTTCCGTATAACTTGGAATTCAAAAATATTTTTTAAATGTTAAAGTAACACAGTTAAAATTATTCACGAAAGCAGATTTAGCGAATCTTGGCAATTTTTAACATCAAAAATGTTATTTCCCGTACAACGGAATTCTAACTAACTTGACGAAAGGGTGAGGGGAAAGAGAGGACGGGATAATCCTGGCACCTTTAAATATTTAGATTGTTTCTAGCACGCCGGGGGCAACAGTTGAGTTTGCACTACTCTAGACTCCGAATATATTACCAGGGGGTGTATTTGCATATCAGGGTGGTATGCCGACACACCTGACCGTTACGTGTTGCTAAAAAGAGAACATCTAAACCAGAGATTCGGATTTTATTGAGGCATTCTTTAGTAGAAACGTGCTCAGCGTACGGTACTCAGGTTGTAATTTGCGATCGATAGCCAACTCGGACAGGCTAGAAAATTATCTCACTCCGTTGGGATAATTTTTATATAAAAACCGATCGATTGAGAGACTTGAATCACTCTGTATTATAATACACATACACTCTAAATGCATATATTAAATTGTGCACTTTTGTTTCTTCCATTAAACCATGTAAAAGCAAAATTATAAATTTATCGTATTTTTAGAAAGCTTATGAGAGAGTAATGAATCTGATTTGAATACTCCCTAAACATATAAGTAGGCTAGTGCTAGCCTGCATAAATACATACAGTTACTGGGTAGTTAAAAAAAAACTGTAGTAAAAAAATAAATGTATTTAATAAAACTGTAGTAATAAAATAATGTACTATAATATAAATAAAATTAAAAAATTAGCCAGCAGTTTGGCTTATTGATAGCGTATATATTTAGCATCACTGAGGTCATAGGTTCGTGTCCTCGCCACTGCTGGTTAGATTTGGGGGTTTTGTGACTCCAAATCGATCGTTTCTCTATCAGAGTTTGCCAATTTTATCTGATCATTGCTGAAACGGTTCCTGAAAATTGGTATTAAAAAATCTAATCCTGTTGTCACAAAAATCTGCCTGTGTATAATTTGTATTAATTATACACAGTAATCTGAAATCCATAGATGTCACTATGATTATTATTTCTGATTAATTGTTATATTCTATATATTCTGATTGTATATGTATGTATTACTGTATTTCTGATTTCTGATTGTTTATGTATTTCATTAACGTACACCCGTCGCATTGGAGCAAATCTGTAATGGCGAGTGTGTATTGATTTGTGACAATAAAATAAAATAAATAAATAAATAAAAGGAATTTAAACAATATTTCAACAACAAATGTACAAATATGTGGGATTTCATGATCAATATTTCAATCAAATAATTTTCTATGATTGGGATTTCAATTAAAATTATGATCCCGGCTTAAACTAATTTAATTAAATATATTACTAAGAGGTTTGGGCCGCATGTGATGATATATGCACGTATGTGATGATTTTTATTATTTTACTTTCCCTTGATACGACGAAAGTTTTCTACTAGGTCCATCGATGTTTTTCGCTCCGGCCTAATGTATCCATTGTATTACATTAATAAGGACATTAAATTACAATAAATTATGACGAGACGATTCTTACAAAAACAATATCCCTCGTATATAATATTTGATACAATTTAATACCAATTATCGACTTGCGAATTACTAGGAAGACAAGGATAACAAGATCGCTTGTTATCCTATAAATCCAATTAACATATAGTGGGATTTCGTTTCACTATAATCCGATTAAAATTGACGAGAGGTAAGCGCCATGGATTACAAATTACTATGTTCCACATAGCGGTCGCAGCCCGGTTGAACATTAATTTTTACCCACTTTACAAATTCGGCTCCCGTAAGAGTATGAATATAAAAGAATGAATATTGACGGGTGAATAATTTCCAAGCGAAGTTTTGTTTCCGAACTGGTAGAAGCAATGGTAATAATTTATGTTTCGACATTCACAGGGCCGGATGAGGCTTATCGCGGGCCCCACAGACAAGCCGTAAATATTACATAATTATAAAGTGAGCTCATCCGCCCGGGCTGTGGCTGAAATCATAAAATTTCTTCTTCGAAAGCCATCCCATCTCATCCCTCTGCACTGCCATCTCCACCCCAGTTTGCAGGATAAAACTTGAGCTCGTGCAGCTCTTCGCCCGAGGATACCTCATTAATACGTAACAAGGATGTGCCTCTGGCATCTCCGTCTAAAATGAAAGCGTACTTCATACATGTACGTAATATATTGACTCTAGTCCCTGCAATCCTTCTAACCAGATTTTAAAACATAATATTTCACTGAAACTGTAATTTTCCGATGATGATAATCACGGTTTTGGATTAGTATAATATTTTCATGAACGTGCGTAATGAATGAAGGCTACGCCACGTGCTGACAACGTTGAAAGTCATTTCGTGAAAGCTTTACGGCTTTACAGCGAGACGCAATTTATTCATTTCGCTGCAACGTTCGAAATCGCGAGCTTTTCGGTCCGGGTTACGATCCGCCATCAAAGTTTTACGATTGCTTCGTATATTCCTTTTTTTCCCACTCGGTTTCTATTTCATTCCTTCGTCGTGCTCGAGGTTGTCATAACGCGACGCAAATTAAATTTTTGCGGTATTATTTCATTTTTAACGACTGCTTTTATAATAGTCGCTTGCTGCAGGTAAAAGCGCTTAGCTAGATTAAGTACTCGATGAGTTAAACGGCGTACTTTGACTTATAAAATATGTAGGTATCTAATTTTTACTTTATCTTTTTTTTTTAAATTTCAAAAGCAACCCAATTAACTTAAGACATGTCATTTTTTTTCTTTTCTTTTAAATATTAGACATATGGCGGAGTTCAGTCTGTATTTTGGGTTGGAGAATTTTCAGATTCTCAAGTCAAGTCAGAGTGACTGACAAGTTGCGTCATTTATGTCACTCACTAGTATTACATATGTTCACTATGCAACAAAAAATGCAATTGTATCGATAAGAATTTCAGTAACCGGTACTAAGTTTCAGTTCGAATGGTATTCAAAAAATCCCAAAAATACACAGTCACACACACACACATACATACATTATTTATAGATCACGAAAACATGATCAGTAATCGATTCCGAGTTCGAATCAGTTAAAATCACAAAGCGGAGCTGATCAATCTTAGCCCACTGAATTCGAATATGATGATTTTTTTGGGTTCGCTGACGTTTATGAAATATGGGCGCCTAAAAAAATTCACAATTTTTACAGAGTTTAGTATTGCTATGCTTAAAGTGAGTATTGGAGTTGATATTCAGTTGGTTTTTTTTAATAATTTTTATTTTTGTTGCTTTAAAATACCCAATTAAATAAATGATTATCTAACAAATTTTTAAAGTCAAAAATATAAATTACTAGTGGTTTTACCTGACTTCGCTCGGAATTTGTTACATAAAAAGCTTAAACACGACAAAAAAATCTAATAGTAAACTTCATTTGTTTTTTTATTAAATTTATTTGAATCGAAAAAAAATATTTTTTCAACGATATCGATATCCTCGTCATTTTTTTTCAATGCTCCCACCCAAACCTTTAAACCTTACATACATACAAAGTCTTTTTAGAAATTATATAGTAGATAATATATTTTTTTATCTGTGTTTTTGCCAACATTTCATTTAGCCACCTTAATAAAGATTGGTTTTCTATCTCAATTATTGTTTGTTCATGTAAAACATTTTTTAAACACTCATAAACGAAAGCGAACTAAAATATATCGATGGGTAAAGCTCAGTAAATATTGATTAGCTCTATAAACATAAAAAAGGGATTTTTTGAGCCATCAAATAAAAAAAATATTAATCCAAAAAGTTATGCTTATGATGATTAGACTGGAAATATGCAATTAGTGCTGAAAAAGTTTATTAAAATTAAAAAAAAATTTATGTATTAAAAATACTCACTTAAAGGTAGAAAATTTTATGTCTACTAAAATCCTTAGTAGTATCTCATGGCCATTCTGCGAATCAAATGAAATATAATTCGTTAATAGTGTTTCTTTATGTATCAATTTTGATAAACTTCAAAGCGGTATATTTCAAAGAGTGTTATAAATTTGACAACCTTTTGTTGTACATTCGATAAAATAAATCGAAATTTTATAACTATTATTATTTTTTATGCGATATCGTTTAAATTACTCTCAATAACAATATCTTGTTAATTGAATTTGCTATAGATGGTTACTCTGAGTAAGACCTTTTTAAAATATAAATACTACGTATAAAATTTGTAAAATAAGATTACATACATTTTATTATATTAGGAGACAGAAATTGTGCAACATTTTACATTGTATGTACATACATATATGCCCTGAAGGACAGATACGTTTTCTTTGTCTATCTTTCACGTGGTTACAAATCCAGGGACTTAAAAGGCTTTAGGAAATTGCATCTATCTCACTTAAATGCATAGCGAGTACTTAAGTATGAAAGTAGAAAGCGTTTTTTCTTCCACTGTAGAATATAAGATTTAATTTAAAACCAAATTTACTATAAAAATATTCATTTAATTTTCATGGGTTTTGTTGATGTCATACATTCTATATCATACCTATGTATCTACCACCGTAGTATTTTATGACCCTGTGCGAATCTGCGACACAAATTTATTCGCGAAACTTTCTGGACGCAGATGTACGCATATAACTCGTACTCGAATATACAATTCAAATTGCCGAGCGTTTCGGCCTAAGACAGGTGCTCGCGCCATTACTAAAGTTGCTTTTAAAATCCCATAGTTCACAGACATTCAGACAAAAGTGCTCACATCTCATTATTTATTAAAGCCAACATACGTTCCATCCATATTTATTTTATATAAACATAATAAACTCATAGTGTAAGAGACTTCTGACACTTTAAATACACTTTGTCTGAGGCGTTACGACTTTCTGTATAATCTATGCACGGAAAAAAAGTAGCTCTCTTCATACTATTCAGTATTTAATGCTCATTTTCGGAACGTTATAGTAGCGAGTGCACGAATGACGAATTTTCCCAAAAAAGCCATAGAAAACCTGTTTTGCTTGATACGTTATGGTAACATGTACTGCTTTTTAGTATGAATAGGCTATGTCAGCTACTGCTGTTACATTTACGCCACGTACACAGTACGGAACATATGAATGTACATATCTATGTATATAGAATTTACCAAAAAATGCTTTTTTTACTGCTGTTTACATGCAGCTACGATTGATGTTTTGCCAGAATGATTAGATCTTATATCGTAGTAAAATTTATAACGGATCACTACATAATCACAGAACTTATGCAGTTATACACGTTTATTTTATGCAGTTATAAACCTTTATGCAGTTATACACTCCAATCGGTCAATGGAGTGTATTTTTAACGTCAATGACCATCACTGGCTTCCGATTAAACGCCATCAATTTTCTTTATTTAAATCTATTTCGACTATAATTCATTATAGAGTAGACATAATGTGTCTACTCTGTAACGAAACAGAATTTTTTTTATTTTCCTATTTTTTTATAATTGAATTTAAAAAAAATCCTACATGTCTTTCTGAAATACCCTAAAGACATATGTATGTATATTATACAAATAAAGCAATGTAAATTTTGTTTACACATAAAGCCACAGGTGCATATCTTTGCGACGAACACTCAAACGTTTCCCTACGATTTTCATCTCAGCCCTATAAGTAACTTCATTTTCCGGCCGCCCCCTTTTCATCATTTTCATCGTCATTTTTTTTATCCCGCGTTTTCGCACATAAGAACAGGGATGAATTTTATATGAGTGGCACGCGAACGAAGGGGTGGTGAATGCTAATTTTTTAAAGAAAGATCTTGGCTTCAACGTTGGATCGATAAAAGACGTGTGTGAAACGATAAGAAAATGTTGTAATAATGACTGAAAAAGGTTCAGTTTGAATTTAGATCGTGTCTCGAATAAACTCGCGAATATTGCATATTGAATGGGAGTGAGCCGTAATCCGCTGTATCAGAATGATTTTCGAAACGTTTCGAGAAAAATATTATCACAAACATGTAGGCGTATATACCGTTGTAGTCCAAAATTCAATAAAAAAAAAATCTGTCAATAGTATGTTTTGAAGCGTAAAAAAACCCATCGAAAAGATTTTGGAATGCGTACTAAATGTATTCAATATCGTTTTAGCATTTTTTAAGTACGATTTTTACTATATTTGAGTGTTCGAATTAAAGTGAATAAAAGCTGTGGTAAATGATTTAAAATTTTTCAACTACAAGATCAACATTAAGTGTTCTAATTACATTTTATGTACATACATATGTAAATATGTGGATACATATACATACATAGTATCACATAAATAAAACTCATATACATATGTAATATTATATAATTAACTGCTTATCGTTTTAATATTATGGAAGGTCGAACAAAGTAACAAACTATCGAGTTTACGAATTTAACGTATGCATAACTATGTGCATACACATGAACATTCGAATGTGTAAATTTAACTTTGTATACATTGTATGAAAAGGCACACTGAAATAACTTTATTAACATACTTATGTATGTATTATAATTTGGTATTTATTTATTTACATATTTAATGAAAAATAATTATGAAATGATTATAGAGTGTTATGTACGTTAAAATAAATCAGCGTCTATTAGTAGTATTCAAATCAATATAAAACACTGAGTAATGATGACGCTTGGCAGCGGATAAGCACGTAATCTCTGACGACAGACGGACGGTTTGTCTATACAAAATGGCCACAATGTATAATATGATTGTTCGCAGACGTGAAAGATGAAAAAGAGCCGACGAAGTAAGCGCACTCTCGAAACAATCCGAATGTGTTGTGCTCCAAAGAAAACTGTTCCACCTAGAGATTGACAGGTTATTTAAACGGTTTTTCACCGTGCGCTACGGGATTTTCATTTCCGCAGACGGCGGCAACGAGAAAATCTTATACGATTTTTCAAACAAATCTTAAAAATCGACGACGACTAAATCGGCACCGCACCCTCTTCTTACCTCCCTTTGCTTTCTTATTGCTTTCAAGGAAATAAATAAAGTGCAGCTGCTGCGTAAATTGTACGCTGTCACGAGCACTCTGACTTTCTCCTGGACCACAAGATTCTTGGATTGTACTATTCGACGATTGGACGATGCTAAATCATATATAATAAAAATCTAATTTATTTTCGACTTTTTTTTAAATTAAATGCCAATGTCTTAAAATTTACTAAACGATAATGCATATATTTTATCATTTTAAATATAGGCACTTAGTACTTTTAAAGTTATACATTTTTGGAAGGTAAATATTTTTATTAAAATGTCCATTATACATATTAGTCTTTCATATGTTCAAGAAACTAACTGTCAAAATAAGCTGACCATATCAAAATATCGGAGCTCAATTATAGATATCGTTGGTCAGTATTTTAATAAAATATTTACCAATCGATATCTATAATTAAGCTCGTACGATAATAACAAATAATATTCATTATAATAACTGACCAAAACCATTTAACGTTGTTGACTAATTGAATACAGTGTTTAAGTATTGATTATAACAAATAGAATACGGATTGAAAATGAGTGGTATTGGCGTTGAAATGGATGGGTGATCCGTTTGAGGGTACGAATGAAGAGAAAAGCTTAAATTAAATATTTAAAACCTATTTTTTTTTTATAACGTAATAGGTAAGTTTGAAGGCTAAAAATAAAAAGATTCAATAATAGAATCTAAATTTAAAAAAAATCGGATTTTGTTAGATATTAAAGTATGTAAGTTAAATTTATAAAAGTCAGCGATAAGTACGGTGGTAAAATATTGTTATTGTTGGTGATATTATTATGGCTGTGCGGATGAAAATTTTGAAATTTCACATTCGGACGAAAGTTTTTTGGAACTGACATAATGATTACGCTCTGCTAAATGACGCGTGAAAATTCCAATTCCCAGACAATTGGTTGATTTTGTCGTTATAAATTAAATTTTCAATATTGGTCGATCGCTGTGCCGATCGAGCTCCAATTATTGTGGTCGGGAAATTCATTTCACGCATACGCTGTGCAAATATAATAAATTTTCAATATTCCAAAATGAAAGCAAAATATTTTTAAAAACAAGAACTGTGAATATACATACATATAATGATTCATAGAAATTGATGAAACGCATATTTAACTAGGCGAATAAGATTTGAGTGTGCGGTTTATTAAAGCGAAACAGATTACAAAGTAAACGAGAAAACTTTAAGGTGCGTTTCAATAATCAGAATAAATTGTAATACACCGTTTTTATAGCAATTAATATCTTTACTAATATACATTTGTATCGAATGCATCGAATGTCGAAAAATCGAAATCTTTATGACGATGTTCGTTCACATGAATACATATGAAGAGCGGGTAGTATATATCAGTGGCGAGCGGTAAAATTCTCTCTTTTTTTTGTCGTACAGTCTTACTTAATTTGCGCGAGCAGGATACAAGAGGAACAGGCTGTTCCTCTTGTATCCTGCCCGTGCACATTAAGTAAGGCTGTACGACAAAAAGAGAGAGAGAGAGAGAATTTCACCGCACGCCACTGATATATATATATATATATATATATATATATATATATATATATATATATATATATATATATATATATATATATATGTATACATATATTCGGTCTCCGTGACGAGCCCACATATATTATATATATACATAGTACCGTTTACCATGCATGCGATCTTTCGACTTAAGATCTTTCGATTTTCGTTCTTTGCTTTCCGATATTTGCTTTTCGATCTTTCGACTTTCGATGTAGTGAACCAGACCCATGTACAACATAGATATTATATACATTTATTTCAATCTAAAAGATTTCGATTTTGTTTTATCATAAAAAGTTTTAAATTAATTTATTCTAAAAAACTTTAAAAAAAAAATTATTTTTGTATAAAGTATGTTCTTTCTACTGTAAAAGTCATATATATACGAAGTACACTAACAATAAAATACATCGATTTTTCACGTAAAAGATAAGCTATCCAAATTATATTTTAAACTATGTACATATGTACACATACATATGTATGTCCTTTTTGTACAGCGATGACGTCTACAAAAGATGAAAATCACAAATTACATATATAAAATTAGAATGGACGTATTCGACGCACCGTATATGATCCGCGGGCCGAGGATTGGCCGCACCTGACGCGGGAAAAACGAAATCGGAACACAGCGTTTACGGAGCGGAGTGAAAAACGACTGCGTCGCACACACATAAATAATCCGCCACTATTAATCTCGCATGCGAATTTTCCTACATTTTTCACGATTTTCTGCGGTGTCACTAACGCTGCCACCTGACGTTTTATTAAATTACGAGTAATTTCCCACGTGCGAGATCGGATCGATACGTGTCGCCCGGCTTTTTCATAATGTGTGAGTGATAATGAGCTGTCAGTCAATGGCGCCGAATTAACTTGCGACCAAAACAAAAAATAAACACTGACACAATTATATATAATATGTATAAAAAAAAAGTAAAAACGAGAGAATTTTCGACGCACATTCGAGCCCTGTCCTGGTTTTTCGCTAATAATACGCGCATTTCGCGACGTTTCGCGTCACCGGGTAATTTTTGAGTGACATTGAATTTTAATGATTTTTTTTACCCGATCGGTCCCACGACGCCGAGTGTAATTTTTCTCAATCGGGTTTTATAATGCAATTTGAAAATCAGC
Source organism: Arctopsyche grandis (assembly GCF_051622035.1). Classification (NCBI taxonomy): domain Eukaryota; kingdom Metazoa; phylum Arthropoda; class Insecta; order Trichoptera; family Hydropsychidae; genus Arctopsyche; species Arctopsyche grandis. Next base: position 19,382,008 of record NC_135357.1, read on the forward strand.
GTTTAAATGTTTGCAGAGAGATTTAAACTAAGCAACAAATATTTTGGTCGGCTAATATTTTGGGTAGCTTTGAATTAAAATGATCGATTAAATACAGACATTTTAATTAATATCTTGCGTTGGAGTGAGAGTACGAATATATTAAGGAAACATTGAACTTATCAAAATTGAATAGAGTAAAATGTTCTATAAATACTTCACACAATTTGCATAGGTTTTTACACATACATTTTTGTGTGTGCATACATATACACATATAGTATGTATATGTGTGTACATACTATATTGGGTATTCAAACTTATTAATTCAAAAGTACACCGCATACGTTGACTAAAATTTTAATTTAAACTTTGTTTGACCGTTACATACATAAGTGCGGCACATAGACGGGTGAATAGAAAATCCTACTCATTATAAGTTTTTTAACTAACTTTTTGAAAATTCATTTTAAATTTTCAATATACATATGTATGTACATACATATGTACATATGCATGTAGTATCGTAAGAATATGTTTTACTTTAATGAAATGAAATAAATTGAACTTATTCACTTCGAGTTGCACAAAACGGAATCCAAGCAATGCTGCGTACGTCAGTCAATGTAATAAATATTATACATATTATATTAAATGAGTAAAGGCTCGAGTATTATTTTGATAAAAAAATAATTTTAATTAATTAATTAATTAATTAAAAAAAATTGATTCCTTTAAATTTTAATAAACTTAAGAGTATTCTTTTAATAAAATATTCATTAATTTTCAACAATGACCTGTGCCACCAAATAATCGATTATCTCGGCAAAAATTTCGAAGAAGTAGTTTTATTTTTATTTTTTACTATTTAAAAAAATTAACACACCTTAAATTTTTAACTTTCACCTTAAATCTTATATGTACATATGTTATGTGTCTATGTGTTTCAATATTATATGAAAAACGAGCAGAAGAATTTTCATAACACGCGGCCATACAATTTTTTCGGCTAAAATAATGTTTCGACTTTGAAAAAACTCTTCAATTAGGGGATTCAATAATAAAATTTACTATTAAAACAAATTAAATTTGAATCACGTTGTATTTCTCTTGTTCAAGTTGTACATATACATATGTATATTTTTTATGCCAGTTAGTATAATAAAATATATTTATTTTTGATATCGAACAATGCAAATCAAAAATAATACAATACGAGCCTCCACGGTCCTTTCGCAGAGGATGTTAAAAATATAAGAACGAATGATGAACAAAGCGATTTGTGTACTCGAGACTAAACTGGATAAACATCGCATCTTTTGTTTGGTTGCTTTTGTCATATTTAACCGTGCACGAAAATAGAAAGGATTTTGTCATGGAATTACAAAAAGAAGAGGAGAGTAGAACATGGTTATAACCGTTGTTCCCTCGCTCTAATAAAGGATTAATCCTGTCCGGAAAATGATGTCGAGGTGGCCTACATTTTAATTCGTTTCGACCGCATTTATGTATTTAAACATCGTATGGAACGTGAAGTGTTGACCGCATTTGCGGGATCGATACAAAGTTTAGTGGTTGCCACCCGTTAATGGCAGCTACTCAAGGTGCTCTGCAACCACCCAACAACCCTCTAAAGTCAACATTCACCATTACCACCTCCTTACAACCCCCCCCCCACCCTATGCATGACTATTGTGTGTGCCTCCGAGTATTATCTTCGTAAATTAATGCCTATAATGTTGCCAGTGTGCATGTGAAATTTCAAAAGGATCTATGATATACCTATACATCTTATACTAGATATACAAGTACTAGCATACTGATGTTGAAGTAATAGTGTAGAACAGAATGTGCACTTTAAGCGTCGGTTCTGTAGCAAGAGATAAACTAGTGTTGGATATGATGTCATGCAGTACTAATGGATTATCATATATACATACACACATGTTGTATGTATATATATATATATATATATATATATATATATATATATATATATATATATATATATATATATATATATATATATATGTATATATATATATATATATATATATATATATATATATATATATATATATATATATATATATATATATATATGTATATATACATTTATACATACAGCATGTGTGTACGTATGCATATATTCAATTATTGTATATCAGTTCGTTTTATATTGTATTTCCAATACCAATTCAATTTTGAAAAGAGACTTCGTGCATATATTTTACTAAAACATGCATATATAACGTTCTAAAAAATATGGAATTTATGTGTGTGTAGTAAAATATCCATATACATAGGCTATAACTATATAGTGTAATTGGTCCCATAGAGACACTGTTGGAATTTACGTATTAAAATTCCTTTTTATAAATGTACATGCGTGTATATGGGGGTACTTACGTATATATGTACATTCATGGGAGTATATGGGGTAAAAAATAAATGATCTACATTGAATGTACACCGTGGTGTATGCTAGCGAACCACAAATCATTTCGTATTTACATGACAATTTATATCTCACGTAAATACAAGTACATCTTCGATGTAAATATACACAAGTGTTTGAATCGCAGCGTAACTCAAAGGCTCTTCTAGACTAGGTGAATACGACGAATGGTGTTTAATTTTTTAAAACACCATTATTTTTTATTTAAAAAAAATTTAAATAGATACTGAATTGTTTGCGAAGTAATACATAAAAGAGCCTTGTAAAAAATAAGAATATTTCTTAATTTTAAATTCCAACGCAAAGTTACCGAAGCTATAATAAAATCCATGTAGATTTTTTTTTATAAATCACTTTTATATTCAATTTGTAACAGTGTATTTACATATTACAAATAAACATATGTACATACATATTTGCTGAATTAACTAATTTGTGCTTTGAAATTTGTTCATCGAATCACATATGCGTGGGTTGTTGGGGATGTTTCTGAGAATTCGACCGGGATGTCGTGAATACGAGTAAATTGAACGCCAAGTTCTAGCCAATATTTTCATAAATCGAATCAGACACGATAACGAGAAATGTAGCACGCAAAGTGCCGATTTATAAATCTGCATTAGAAACGTTTCAACGGATAAATATGTATGTCTAAGGAACATGTTACGGTCAATGAACGAAGTTTATTGAGGATATACGAGATAAATTAGATTAATCGAACGCAAGGGAATAAAAACACAGCCCACTTGGCCAATAATAGAACTTCGAAAGTTGAATAAGTTGTTCAAGTATCATTATTTACGGATGTTATTCGCAAATTGTTCGTACATACATAATATAGAGAGATCAATATATACAAAAAATGCTTGAAATGAGCTAATTTGGTGTTTTCAAGTATATTATAAAATAAAAAATGGCAATCGACGGAATTGTTGAAATAAAATTCAGTATCAATGGTATATTCAGTATCAATCTGCAAGATCAATTCTCTAGAAAAAACAATGTAGAAATATCCGGCATACCTATGAAAAAGGGTGAAAATCTAGTGTCTATATTATATGACTTATGTGCTGTCGTGGGTCACAAATTGTGCGACACAGATATTGACACCATACACCGTGTGCGGCCGTACCCGTCCCAGGGCGTTGCAGGTTCACAGCAACAGCAACAGCGAGAGGGCAACAGCGATGTGAGTGTGCGCACGTCATCAGTGGTCGTACGGTTCACTCAGCGCCGTCGTAAGGACCTGCTGATGGCGGCCGTGCGCGCCCGCCGCGGCATCACCACCAACGACATCAATATTCCAGGCCCGCCCACCACCCTATACGTAACGGATCACCTTACACCAACGAATAAATTATTATTGAAGCGAGCACGCCAATTGAAAACTGAATATAACTACGCCTACTTGTGGGTTAAAGATTGCAAGATCATGATTAGAAAAAGTGCGAGCTCCAATATCATACAAATCTCAAAAGAATCAGATCTTTGCAAAATCAAATGACTAAGTGCAATATTAAATTTTAATAACCTAATAATTATCTATGCATTTATTGTCTACTGGTCTGCATCACATATTATAATGTATGTGCAAACAATTATGTACGTATGGCTATATAATTTATTATTTTTATTATTACTATATAACTATGCTATTTACATATATTTTACTCATAAACTAAAAAAGGTACGAGTTCGTTTTTATATTTGTGTCCATGTATACCTTTGCATTTCAACTGGTATCACCAAGGATGGTTTGCTTAATAATTCCATATCTTTATCTGTGTATGCAGTTATGTGTATGTTTATATGCATATATCTATTTTCATTTATGCATATGGATATTTATATTTATATCAGTACGTGCTCTATCTACTTCCTTTTTTACAATGTCTTCTAATCGTCTTGTCATTTATTATCAAAATGTCAGAGGTCTCCGAACTAAATCTGACTCTTTTCTTCAAAATGTATTAGTTAATAATTATGATATTATCTGTCTATCAGAAACTTGGCTAAATGACTCATTCAATAATAGTGAGTTTTTTGATGCCAGATATCAGGTGTTTCGACGTGACAGAGATTATTCTCTTCATAACCAAATATTTGGTGGTGGTGTAATCATAGCTGTGAAAAATAATCTACCCTCTGTCATTCAAAATAATTGGTTAACTTCCACAGAAGACCTTTGGATTACTATTACCACTAAATTTTTTAAACTAAATATCTGTACTGTCTATATTCCTCCTGGTAATTCTCACCAAACTCTATTAGTTACCCATTTAAATAAAGTATCTGATCTAATAACCAATTATCCAGAGGATCGATTCATTTTACTCGGTGATTACAATCTTCCCACTATTGATTGGACAAAATACGACTCAAATCTGCATCTATTTCCTTCCAATTGTATTAATTTTTCTTCCCTTTCCTTTACTCAATTCTTATCTTATAATAAACTTTATCAATACAATTATTTGTCAAATACTAATAATCGTATTCTTGACCTAGCTATTAGTAGTTTCCCCTTATATATTTCTCGTGCTGACTCTACGCTAATCCATGAAGATTCTCATCATTTATCCTTTTGCATCTCAATAATTTACAACAAATCTTCACCCTTGAATTATAATTATAATAAAACTTTCCTCTTTAGAAAAGCTGACTATGCTACAATTATTCCAATTTTAAGCGATATCAATTGGAATTCACTTTTGTCCAATTTAAATATTGATTTAGCTTGTAAAAAATTTTACGATACCTTACAAAATATTATTGAATGCCACGTCCCTTTTACTCTTAAATCTAAGCGTACCAAATATCCCCCTTGGTTTACATCGTCTCTTATTAAAATAATAAAAGAAAAAAACAAATTCCATAAAAAATTTAAAATTTATTCAAATCCCTTAGATTATCAAAGTTTTTCACTATTAAGAGCTCGAATTAAAAAATATTCTTTAATCTGCTTTAGAAATTATATTTCTCTTATTCAAAATAATATTAAAACTAATCCCAAATCATTTTGGTCATATATAAATTCAAAAAAAAATACCTCCTCTTCATATCCTTCCGTAATGTATTATGGAAATAAGTCGGCTTCACATGGTTCTGAAATCTGTACCATTTTTGCTGACTATTTTGACTCCACTTTCAATAGTGATTCTACCATTAACCTTTCTATCTCTAATACAGATACTTCTTCTTGTAACTTATCTACTTTTCATTTTGATTTATCTACTGTACTCAGTCACATCAACTCTCTCAATGTTAATCTTGGTGCGGGTTGTGATGGTTTGCCTTCTTTTTTCCTTGTTAAATGTGCTGTCCCATTATCTCTTCCCATAACAATCCTTTTCAATCTTTCTATGTCGAACGGTAAATTTCCTGACTATTGGAAATTATCTTACATCACCCCTATTTTTAAAAAAGGTGATAAGAATCTTATTGAGAATTACCGTCCTATATCTAAACTATCTGTCATTAGTAAAATCTTTGAAAAAATTATCTATAATTTCCTTTTCTCCAATTTCAAAAACTACATTATACCTGAACAACATGGTTTTTTTAAGGGGAGATCGGTAGAGACTAACCTGCTTAATTTCACTAGTACTCTCACATCTTATATGGACAAACGAATCCAAATAGACGTCGTTTATACGGATTTCTCTAAAGCTTTTGATAAAATCAATCACAACCTTTTACTCAATAAACTTTGGTCCCTTGGAATCCGAGGAAATTTATTTCGTTGGATCTCTTCGTATATACTAAATCGTCACCAAATCATAATTCTCAATGGTTTTAGATCATCACTTAGACATATTCCTTCCGGTGTCCCACAAGGGTCGCATTTAGGTCCCTTATTCTTTTTACTCTATATTAATGATATCTCATACATCTTCAAACATTCCTTTATACTTCTTTACGCTGATGATTTAAAAATTTACAAACCTATATACACCATAGACGATTGTCATAAGATACAAGAAGATCTAGATAGATTCTCTATATATTGTTTAAATAATGATCTTTTTATTAATCTAGAAAAATGCTCTATTTTAAATTTCACTAGAAATAAGTCAATTATTACTAATCAATATCAATTAAATCATTCAATCCTTAACACGTCATCTTCTATTAAGGATCTTGGTGTAATACTCAATAATAAACTAGATTTCTCTGAACATATTTCTTTTATTACCAACAAAGCATTTAAATCTCTTGGATTCCTACTCCGCTCAACAAAACCCTTTAATGATCCTTATGTACTAAAATTACTTTATTTTTCCTTTGTAAGGTCTCACCTTGAATTTGCCTCAATTATCTGGTCACCTTTTTATTTATCCCATATTAATTGTATTGAGAAAGTTCAACTTAAATTTATTAAATCCTTACGCTACCTTTTTCCTACCTATACCCATTCTACTGTTTCCGACATTTTAAAAATCCTTTCTTTTAACAATCTTTCTGTCAGGCGACGACATTCTGATGCTATATTCTTCTTTAAGCTCATAAATGGTTTCCTTGATTGTTCTGATTTACTGAATAAGGTTAATTTCAGAATCCCAGTTCGATACCCTAGACGCGTTACACTCTTTTCACTTGATCCTTTCAATACTAATTCCCAAAAATATTTTTATCTGCAGCGCGTTTATCGTATGTTTAACGGAGAGCTGAATGAGGTTGATCTGTTTGGTATTTCCCTACATCAATTCAGGTCTAACATCAAGAGAATCTTGACCGATTGATTCATTTTTTCTTCTATTCTATTTTTCCAATATTTCCATTATTTTTATACTTTAGTTTAGTTATGTAATGTGCTATTTAATCATATTATAGCTTTCATTCCTTTCCATTTCATTTGTTTATTTTGTATTTACCTTTTTCATTTGTTTTTTATATTTGTAAATTTCAATTTCTTCTTATATTCTATCTTATAACCTTTTCCAAATATTTTAATACTATAGTTTAATTATGCAATGTACTACATATTTTGTCATGCCTTTATTCTTTACTTTTTAATTTGTTTTCCTTATATTTATCTTTTTCATTTTTGTAAAAATCTATTATTGGACTCGGGTGTTACATATATTATTTATTTACTTTTTGTGTTTTTTATACCTATCTCTGTACATCCTGTCTGTTGATTTTTCAATTAATAAAATAAAAAATAAAATAAAATATTACATACGAGTAGTATAGTGAAAGTCATTTATGCAGTTGGATAGTAGTATCATGTGAACTGCACTAATTAATAGTCCTATAGATATTCCTAACTCATCGATGTCAACTGTATCATTACTAAAGACCAATGAGGACCAACAATCACACATACTACCACGATTATCCTACATAAATGACTTAATTTTTTGGTTAAAATCGTTAAAACAGCAAAAACATGAAGACGTTCTAGCGAAGTTTTTATATGTTACGTTATATGTACATTGAATTGTTATGTTGGTTGAATTGTTTTGAACGGATAAGACTATTTCCGAATACATATATCGATTTATAACGAACTGTTATCGCAAAAATTATCAACTTTCTCTTTGAGACCCGCTGATCGGTATTTCGCAAGGTGTAGAAGAACCTAACACATTATTTTGTAAGTAATAAAGTAATAAATTATATTAATTGATTAAAATGACAAATGCTTAACGGACAATTAGCCAACGTTTAATTAATTCATATTTTATCGTGTTAATGGCTTCAATAAATCAAAACTGGTAGTAAAAAATGTTGTTTTTTTTGGAATCCCTTAGTATGGGTATTAATTATTAGTCATAAAATGTACCTTAATCAAATTTTTGTATAAGTTTAATATTCACAAAAAATTGAAATATTTACATGTAATAAATACACTCGATATACTCGTATATAAAATTTTCTATGGTACGTACATACATACGAAAATTACCAAGTGAAGTGGGTAGTAGTCAGGAAAATTCATAAACGCTGCTATAAATCACTTTTTGTCCTATAGAAAACATCATATTGTCTTTGCTTTTTTGTTAAGCGTGTTAGTATATAAATAGCATAGCCTGATAAATTTCATACGTATAATATTATATAATATAAATCTAATAATAAAATACGAAATCTAATAAAAGCGAATCTACGATGGAGTATGTAGGTACCAACATATGTATGTATATATGTACATACACACATATGCATTCAAGATAAACTGTATCCAATAAACTGATGGCTGAGCCCATCGATGTATGTAGATATACATATATAATAATATTTTCGATTAGTGTTCTATGCGAGAATATTAGCAGGGTAACCATCCGTCAGCGGTCGCAGCCCGGAAAATGGGATTAGATGGGGGTTTTGTGGTCGCAATTGTGTAGCGTCAGGGGTGTAAGATACGGGCGCCAGTCACCATTGTGTCAGATTTCCACATCATCAGATCAAGCATATCTGACAAGGGTAAAAGGGGTCGATTGTGTAGCCCGGAATTCGGGTTTGTGTCGAAAGCTTAAGGTGTACGTTAAAACACCTCGCCCAAAGACGTCCAAATCTCGAATGAGAATATGTACGTTTCCCGAGAGATTGTGTTTCGTGCGATACATGTAAATCAGATTGACAGTGCTTAATTAATATTATATGTACATATGTGGTGAAGGCAGAATTTGTAAAACTGTTCTATTGAGCCTGATTGTAGTTTTATATATATATATAAGTGTAATATAAGAAATAACAGCGAGAACGCAATACAAAAAATTTCTATCAATGGTCGGATAAGATTTATAGGAATCGCTTTTTTTAAAGTGTGCGTATATTATAAGTTCATAACAAAGCTTTTTGAGGTTAAGTGTTTGTGTATTGCAAAGACTCAATGAAATATGAAGGTTATTAGTTTCAGAATTAGCTGTATGGGTTTAAATGTGTTCTACAAGAATTGAATTTTTGATGTATATGTATGTATACAATATTTTTAGTATTGTTCAAAATAAAAATGGTCCGAGTTTGATTTCGAGTAAGAGGAAATCGTTTCGAAATCAATATATCAAAAAGTCAAGATATCGAAACAGTTCAAACGGCAGCTGTTGCAAATAAGAAAAAATTTTCCCTTTCGATAATTTTTCTAACGAAAAAATAACAAGTCAGAAAATGTTTCGACGCAAAAAAGGTTTTTTCGCGATATACGTGTCCGACCGGCAACTCGAACTCTGATGAAACTCGCGTTATTTTGTTTAACAAATTTTCAACGGCCTACGAAATTTCATTATATTCGTAAAACAGTACTCTTTGAAACTTCGTTATTTTACAAACAAAAATTGAGTAGCGATGGGATTTAGAGGGAAATTGTTAATCTGAAATAATAGGGAGTGACTGTGATAATCACTTTGACCCTTTGTCCTCGTCTGCACGGTAGACAGAACTTTGGGCAAAGACAACGGTCAAGTTCTATTAGTGAAATTACATCAATTATTCCAGATTAATTTATCGAAACTTTATGACGAGACATAAATCCATCTTTAATTTATTGTTTGGTCGCCCTCCACCGTGGAGGTAATTTTCTATGAAGCGTGGGCGAATCTAATATTGATGAAGTATAACGAATACCTTTTTCGATTAAAGTGGATGCAAATTTTTGTTAAAAAAAAGCTTTTTTTCCCTCTCCAACATTTTCTTTTACATCACAAAATACTTCTTCGCGACACAGACAGAGATTCACGCCTTTTGCGAGTTTCCTCCGTGCAATTCAATTTTCAACTTTATTGAATTTGCTCTTCTTCTTCGTCGCTATTATGATTGCTGTGCAAAAGGTTTTTCTCGCTACCTTAATAACCCACTCATCGGAATTCTTCTTGCAACTGCAACGACATTGTGAAGCGTTAAGTTTACAAACACAATCATTACATATATGAATGTATGGTTTGATTTTAAATTTAATGAAAAGTATCTTTATATGGCTAAAGAGTGAATCAAATTATGTTTTTTTTCTTGAAAAATATACTTTATGATTACATATATAATACATATTTTAAATTGGGATTCATTTATGTGAATAAATTCCTCAAGGTTTTCCAGACATCTGCGGATTAAGAGGGCATACGGAAATTTAGCATAAAACTAGTCTGGAATAGCGAAATTGTACATTTTTTGTGCTTTTGTAACAGCTGTGGCCTCGCAAAAATACTGGCTTTTTTGGGCTTTCAGAACTCGTTTTATACGACTTCTCTTCCGTAGTGACCAGCACGTTAGGGTTCAAAAGGAAACTGACCAAAAGGTAAATGTACATATATTTGTAGTTCTTTGTTGCTCTCCCTATTTTCTATCACAACAAAAAACGCTTAAAAGAAGTTCGTTTATATTTTTTATTAAATTGATAGTTTTGATTTATTTTATTCGAAGTTCAAATCAGTTAAAACATTGAAAGTATCCAATATTGAAAAATACGTAACAATTTATTTCTTGTATTGAAACTATGTACATTTCTCTCGTTGTTATTATATATCTATAAATATATGTTATATTTAGGCCGAAACGGAAAAAGTGCAAATTTGAAACATTAAAATAAGTATATGTAAATAAAAAACAAATATTATAGCTTGTGTATAATTGGTCAGTAACTAATCATGCTTTTAATCAGTTATCACAAAAAAATGTCATTAAATAAAAATAAATGACCAATATTTTTGCTACAACTGATAAAATAACTGACTAAAATCATACATATGTATATATACATATACTGATAGTTTAATTTGAAAGTTACTGATTTATAACAGATAATTGATAACTGTTTGAAAGTTTTGTTGCCTAAAACTATTCCATAGTTTCACTGTGAAATCTAAATAATAAGTAGTAAAATATGAGTAGCATGATGATTTTTATATTCGTATTTTGAATTGATAACACATTATATTGTATAGCTGTAAAAACGTATGCTATGCTGTATAAGCATCATATACAGTAGATTGAGTATCATTGTTTTCATTGCATTCGGTTCCGATATCGTTAATACAAGTATGCACTTTATGTCAACTGGATGACTTGTAAAAACACAGCGTGCAATATAAACTTGTATCTCACGTGACACAATGACTTATTCAATTGCAATTGAATTGGCAAAAGCTCACAATTTCGCTCCGATACTCAATCGCATGCTCAGAGACCATTATTAGACGGACCTTGCTCAATTCCGCGATGGCAAAACGCAAATGGAGAAACGATGGGATAGGGACTGTTGATAGAGATGAATAGAAGAGCGGAACAAGTGTTCAATTTATCGACCATGCTAATCGATTGTGTGATACTAGACAATTGCACTAATGATAGATGACGTGCATGCTTGTAGTTACAGTGCATCCGATACATTATTCTGTTGACACTCGGGAATATGTTGTATACATTTACACACTTCGATAATGTAATTTGCAATGCGTCTCGGTAAGATGTGTGTTGCGAGGAGATGGTGATAAATTCGCCTGCTAAAATATTCACGTTCGAAAGGCTTAATGCTCGAAATAGCTTCACATTATTTTGATGCCAACGTTAGGGGGATGAAATGCACGATTTGAGGGATTTGGCGGGTAAAATGCGTACGTTTTGAAAGAAACAAAATAAAAGCTCGAATGATTTCACATATGCACATATACACGATTTTATAAATTTATCAAATTTTTCCCAGCCTCTCTTATTATTTTTATTTTGTAAATGTCTTCTCTTATAATTTCGAAATTTCTTCATTTTAGTGAGCTGAAGTTTAATTGCAGCATGATGGTTAGACAAATTACATATTTAGATATTCTAGAGAAGAGAATTTTCAATGATTTTTGGATCAGTGAATGTTCTAACTGAAGCTACAAAGAATTCCATAATACTAATGAGCACAATTATATGTTTTGAGTCTTATGACGTCCCCGAAATTAAACATTTTTTTAGTAAGATATAAATTTAATAACTAATTAAAAAATAAAATAAAATTAAATGTACGAATATTTTTTGCATGGTTTGATAAACTTAAAAAAATGATGTTTTCCCATTTATGTGTAAACTAGTAGGTACAATTTACATATGGCAAAAGTCTATTTTTCTTAATTTCGAGAAATATTATAACGGCTCATATTATGTTATACATATTAATAAATGTATGTACAATATACATATATGGTAGTATGCCTTTAGTCATAGCTATAGATCTTTTAACGAATTTTTAATCCAATTTTGTTTCTTATCAATATGCACTCTTAAAATTTAAAGTAGCTTAAGCTTGTTGAAAAATAAGCTCGTGAAATTCTCGGTAGCTCGTGCAAAAAATTCAATTTTATACACGGCTGATTTCATACGCTTTTTCTCTTCGTCGCTTCAAATGTTTTTCATGATAAAAAAAGAATCAGTATCGTCGAAGTTTACGAGGAAATTCGATCACCGAATATATTTTCTTTATTATATCAAATTTGTCGATTGCTAAACAAATATCGACTGGCATATATTCACCTATCAATCTAAAATGGTAAAAGTAGGCTGCATACAGTTTCAAAAGTATTTATTTTATATTAAAAATAAGCTTGTGAAATACATTATACATTGTAAATATATAAAAATACACACAGAAACAAAGCAGACATATTTTATAAGCGTGCACAAAGGAAATTTATCAGGTGCGAATTTAATGTATAACTTATTCAAGTGTTGCGTAGATGTGTAGGTAATTTGTCGTTTAATCCCCCGGTGGAGAATAAATTAACACATCCATTTGAAAGGAGATCTAAAATAAAAAGGTTTACCATCAAAAACACATTAACAATTTAAAGCGGACAAAAATTGCGTAACGCCATTTTGAAATCGACGGCTAAAAACCCTTACCGAAACAATTTTTCTATCTGAATTACATAAATTAAATTTTAAAAATGCATGTGAATTTTCCGCATGATTTCGGCGTGGATGAGTTTATATTTTATAACCTTTATATTTTTATTTTTTGTGTTCTATTCATCCTTTCGGTTGGTTCGTATGTATGTATAGGCTTTGGTTACTTTGGTCCAGTAAGCCAAGCCGCAAGTTTCGCTGCGGTCAGAGTAATTAGCGGTATTCTTTGAATCTTTTATGATCGAGAACCGTTGATTCTGCGAAATCACCCCGGCACTAATCCACCCCAGCGAAAGTTAGGACTTGTGAAAGTTAAACTGTGCTCCCATTAACCATTAATAACTCGTTTCGGCTTATGAAATTCGGATATAACGGAAGGTCATTATTATATTAAAGAGAGAGATAAAGAGATAGAATAATTTATGTCTTTTTTTATATTTGCAATTATAATTTATTTCGTATTAAATTCGAAAGTGATTTTCAATACAATTTGTTCAAAAACAACAATTTAAAGCGATTTATGATCTAAATAGTAAATTTAGTGTGTATTAATGTGGTAACTATTATAAGATTTGTAATTTGTAAGTTGCGTAATGTGCTAGTGGTATAGACGAAACAGTCTTTTTCTTGGCCAATGTATGTATTTTCTGTAGTATGCTCCGTATTAAAAGACAAAAAATACTAAATAGTAAATATAGCAAATATAAAATATTGATAATACAAATTACAGATTAGCCACATATGTATTACATACATATATGACTCCTAGCTTTAGCCCTAAAAGTAAACATATTGCAAGAAAACACATTAATAGACACTCTTTAATAATATTATGAAGGCAGCATATCAGGGTAATAGCATTATTTAATGTGACATTATTAGAACAGAAAAATAGAGTATAGTATGGATAGAAGTACTGCTAATCGTGCATTGCTGTGCCAGGGTGTTGCCTTGCAACGCGGGCTAATATGAATAAACCTTAAGGTGTATACACACAAAATGGTATGCGGCACGTGCTTTTTTTAGATAGTTTTGCACACGCAAAAAATAAACACTGGCATGCCTAGTCTGTATACCTAGTCTTCGTGATCCTTTCCAAAACCAACCCCCTGTAGTGTTTTCGGTGATACTTAATCCTTGTATTGACAGTGATTCCCATATTTGGAAAAAATTTGGAGAAGATTCTCAAAATAATAAGATCGTACGAATTAGCAATGACATCAAGAGACACCTATCACAGCTGGAGTCCACCTAGGCATACGATGCCGCACTTTTGAGTGTGTTCTTACCAATTGTCGCAAATATTAAATTCACTCTATCTTGCGTAAATAAGTTTTCTTTATTATAAGATTCATCCACCGAATGTAATTAGTATACAAAGTGTAAAGTGGCGTGCGATGGAAATTTCTCTGTTTCTATCGCACAAATTTACTTAGTTGTGCGCGAGTAGGATACAAGAGTACGCTGTGACGTCATACTACATACATCTGTATGTAGTATGCATGCAATTAAGCTGTAATTATTAAATTGATTGTATAATTGTATTATACATATATGTAATTTGAATTTTAAACTATTACGTAATAATTTCAGGAATGCGTTTTGGTATTGTATACAATCAACTATTCGTCCCTAGAGATATTGGTTCACAAATGAGCCGAACGTGCTCACATAATGAATATTAACGTTCAGGATTTTCCAGAGAGAACTCGGTAATTTCTCAACAGAAAAGATTTGTTCTTTAACGTGTTACACACAGACGTACAGACTGGGTAAAATTTAACATACCCACACACACATACACACATATTTGCAAACATGTCAAATAGGTGGGATTATAACACGTTATGGTTTGCAAGTATCCGCAAAACTCTGTAACGGAATTAAGATTGATGCGACAGAAAGCCGATGTTGGTAGTAACGGTCTTAATGCGCCGCTGAAAAATGATTAATGATGCCCATCATCCCTCAGGACACACCCCCGTGATATACTATTGAAGATACAAATTAAAGCCCTGTCACATTATTTCAAACTATGTGATCATGCGAAACAAATAATGCAAGTGGTTGTTGTACACAACCTGTATGTAAAATATGAGAAACAAATGTCATATATGAACTTATTATAAGTATGTACGTACGTACATATGGACATATGTGTGAGTATGTGAGTGTTTTCAGATCAAGGACCAAGGTTGATTGTTTTGTGGTAATAAGTAGTCGTCGTTTCGTGCCCGTTTGGCACACGCCGTTTTCCACGGCAATTAAAGGGTTAAACTGTGATTTTCAGGGCACGAAGTCGGCCAAGGTTTCTTCTGTTTTAAAACGTTTGGCAGTGAATTTGGAATTTCCATAATCGTTTTGACTTTCATTTTGAGGTCGCACAGCTCTTCGCCAAACACGAAAATCAATTCGTTTACGAACACCATTTATTATTATAAGACGACCCTTTGCTTTTTACGTTGTTTACACTTTTATGTTTGACGGATTTTGCATTGAATATAAAGGTCCATATGTACATACATACTCATATGTGTGTATTTAGAGGAAAAATAAAAATTATCTCTATATGTATACATACATATGTACATATGTACATACATAAATCGTCTAACATTTTCAAGAAAATCACGCTTTCCTATTTCTCACTTTTTTTCATTTCCAGACAAATCCGATATTTACCACACCTGCAGTGTCAGGTGACAAAGTTTTCAAAATTTTAATATAAGAAGATTGATATATTTAATTTAATACGTGCGTGGAATTTTGGCCGAATGCACATTTGTCCGAAGGACACTTGGCCGAACGGACATTAGGCCATTTAATTTTTTTTCATATAAAACGACCCTAATATTTAACCAAATATTGTTTAATTTTTTTTCATATAAAATGACCCTAATATTTAACCAAATATTGTTTAATTAAATATTAAATATTAATATTTAATTAAATATTAAATATTGTTTAGTAAGTCACCATGCCTATTAGTAACTATTGTAACAAAATGCAACTTCATATCTATATATTATTGTAATGTGAGAGGTAGTCTCAGATTTATAGAGATTATAAAGGAGACATATTTTATTTAACCTCACTAATATGTAATGTAATTCTACATTTGAGCCGTTATAATTGAAAGTGGCATAAGTCCACTTTTTTAATTTATAGAAATATCTTGCAAAAAATTAAACATAATCTTTTGCGTTTAGAAATATTTAAAAATATCGATGTTTTGTAATTCGTTTATTCTGCTTTTCCGAGATTCTGGATATATCGGATAAAAATAAGTGATAATAATTTGCAACAGAAATAGTGCTTAAGAACTGAAAACTCAACTTTCGCCACTTTCAAATATAATGGATTATGTGAACGTCAAAAAATATCAATAATAAATAATGAGTTTGAAAACTATTTTTCCATTTTTAGCATATGATTTGATGTATGTATAATAAAAATAAACAGTTATCGTGTTTTTTTCCCAGCGGAAACATTACGTAATGAAAATTATTGATCGGTAACTAAAGTGATTATATACATAATATCAATTACGATATTTAGTTTAGTGCGCATCGATACTATAATGTCCAATAACATTTTATTAAAATTGTACATTTTCTTGAGCTTTATCGGGCGTAGTGATGTAACGATGGGTGCGTCGATGGGCTTAGTATGGAAACCACACTAAACGTACGACACATATGTATGTATGTATGTATGTACATACATACAATATGTACCTATCGGAAAGCTGTTAGGGTCGAATCATCATTTATTGGAATCCTCTTTTTAGGTTTGTTGGATAACCTTTTCTACCGTTTTTTTTATATATTCGGAAATCCTCTATATTCACTACTCGTCCTTAAATTGATAAGAGAGGCGGTATTAGAATTCAGAGAAGTATGTCGTAGATGCGATCTAAAATGGCATGAATTATTAGGAACGATTTTTTCCAACCGACTTGATTCAAACGTGTTCATATGAATGTGAAAGACTGTTTCGAAGCATTTCTGTAATTGATATAAAAATATGGAATAATTATAAATTTAGCTATTTCGTTACAAAATTCAATTGAAAACCTTTTCTATAAATTCTAATTCTAAAGTAATAAAATGAAAAATTTTGGCATTAATTAAAGATATTTGTAATTTTAATTTTATATTTAATTAATCAAAGACATTTGTAATTTTAATTTTATTTAAATTGTTGAATTTCATACTATATTTTATAATACTAGTTGTTTTACCCGGATTCACTCAGTATTTTTTTTAATATAAACAGCTTAAACATGGCGAATCTAATAGTAAACATTCATTTGTTTTTTTATTAAATTTATTTGAATCGAAAAAAATATAATATTCAACCAATTGAATTGTCACCGTAGAAACATTGTATTGCTTACTAAATTCCCAACCAAAGATACAAACTTACATACAAATTCTCTTTCGAAATTATATATTAGATATACGATTTGGTTAAAATTACTGAAACCAAAATAAAAAAATATTTTTTAAGTGCAAAACGAAATTTAAATGTTGTTTGTAATAAAATTTTTAACGTTTTGTATTGATATCGTTTAAAAAAAATGACTTTTATGTGTATTTTCAGGATTCTCATTTTATTATATTAATAAAACACAAAATTCTCCACCCTGAGCAAATACTGAAAAAGCCCGTTTGATAATTTATATTTTCTGCCGGGCTTGTATTATGTAAAACGCGGCTATTTTCTAAGATATATGTACATATACATATATAATATTCGTAAGATGGAGAATCACTCAAATGATTCAATACGAGGATTAGTATCGTTTCACACGTAACAGTTTCGTGGTGACAGACATACGAAATTATACAATTGGGGTAATGAAATTAGCGCATTTTCGCGTTATTTACCCGACGCTGTCGTGTGCGAGTTCAAAGAGCATAGGCAAAGTGGGCAAATTAACAAAGGGCTTTTGTGACCGCCTAACGGAGGGTTAATGTGCCGAGAGGACAGTGGTCCAAATTTCCAAGGGAAAATGTGTCACGAGGAAAATGTAACAATCCCGTGACGCGTTGTGAGTGTTACTGAGAGTGATGGCTGGTTTACCATTAAACTGATGAGTGGTTTAGAATAGTGGTAAGTGGGATTGCGCTTTGTCTACAACGAATTTAGTATTTAGACAAGATTCAAATGAAATTATAACATCTTGCTGAAGGGTGGTACACGTTTCTGGCGAAAAATATTTTTTTTTGCTTTTATGAAATGAAAGTTAAATGCTATTATATTAAATTCATTTTTATACATATTACGTCCTTCAAATACAATGGTAATTCCGATGTACATATGTATATGTACACGATTTTACTATATACATACATACATACATATGTACATATGCACATTATTACATACATACATACATACATATGTACATATACAATTATCATATTTTATCAGAAATTTTTCAATATAATATTTATTTTTCTACGGGTATCCAGACTGGCCAACACAAACAAGATTAATACTTATAAAATTGATACTTATGCAAAAGATAAAAAGATAAAAGATAAAAGCTAATAAGCTGAAAGATACACCAGTTGAAATGTCAACGTGTAAAATATTATTAGAATATAAAAATAAATTCAAAGAAACTCAACTGG
Organism: Arctopsyche grandis; assembly: GCF_051622035.1. Lineage (NCBI taxonomy): Eukaryota > Metazoa > Arthropoda > Insecta > Trichoptera > Hydropsychidae > Arctopsyche > Arctopsyche grandis. The sequence goes on from NC_135357.1 coordinate 19,400,908, forward strand.
AAGACAGGTTATTGGAATACAAATAATGCAGACTCAATATTTTCCTATTCAGTCTCCTGATTTTATACATTATTAGACCTTGGATATATGTATGTATGTATCTTTGTCGATCGTGTCTTATTCGATTTAATTTTTGAAATGGTTTCTCACCAAATTGGCCACCTACCCTCTCTTTGTCACCTCTATACATAGAGGTGACAAATACACATGTATGTACAACTTTGGCCATATGTGTTACATTGGGGAAATCTGTAATGGCACCATGGTAAGATATAAAATTAAATAATTCGGATGTGATCAGCGACTTTATCTATGTACATATGTATTTGAGGAATATAAGAAGTATTAAAAACAAAATTCTATAATGAAACATATGTAAGTAAACGTTCACACATACCGGCTATGAGAGTATTTCGATAAAAATTGAGCGTAAATGTAAGGAAACTTACACAAGATAAAAGTTTTACTTCCGGCAGTCGGATTTATTATTAATTCCGGATGTGTATCATTCTTGCCTATTAACTGTATTTTATATGTATTATCTGGTCACAGTGTCATATTGGGATTACCTGTCAAGACACTGGTATTTTTTTATTAAAATAAATAAAATAATATTTAATATGTACGATACACCGAAATGACTAAATTTTTTTTGCAAGATGAAATATTCTTTTCCGTAGAAAGGTAAAATGTAATTAAAACCGACTTATTGCGGGAAGCGGGACTTTTCAGCATGTTTATAAAAAGATTTTCTATTGACAACATTCCTAAACGAATATAAATAAAGTGAAAATATGCCGTGAATAAAGAGTCGAGTGATTAAAGGTACACCTAAAAAAGCAATATTAATTGGACAGTTCATTTAAAAATTTACGAGAATTAAAAATACAGTTACAAAAAAGTTTTCCGTCGGCAGTAAATTTTTAATGGACCTTTCAATTTGTCGGGATGAAAAGCTCATTTTTCCCTAGCGAAAAGCGAGCCTTCTAACCGTATTGGTTGTGGGGCGCGCTATATACTAGAGTGTGGGGATGGTGTTAAAAAAGACGACCGCCAAGGGAGGCTGTGTACGTAACCGACGTGAATAAATAATAGAGAATGGCGGATGCTTCTGTGGTCATACGTCAAGTTGACGCTTTAATATTTGACGTTTCGTCGGGATAATGCAAGACTCGTTTCCTTCTCGGAACAGTCGAGTCGTCCGAAGTATCCCACTTTTCTCGAAGGCATAATCATATTTTACAACTTGCATGTGGAATGTGATCGTACATTCGCCATTGAATGTTTGATGACTTGCAAACGTGAATTGTATATTTCTCTTTTTGCGACCCAGTATAACGATTTCAGACTGAAGCAATTCTGTCGTCTCACGACGTCTACGACATAGAAAAATGGTTTAAATGCAACGAAATATAAACGAAAAATATTAAATTCAATCTAGAACTTTTTCTAATGGCTTCTAGACGTAAATGAATGGAGTATGTCAACGTATACCGAGAAAAAAATTAATGACTGTCTATAGGTATACTAATTATTTTATATTATCCAATTCAAATGTATGACTCAGCTCCTATAGTTAGATTTTCATTCGGTTTTTTGAATAACAAACACTTCAATTCAATGAATGCTAATTCTAACATTTATACTGATTAAATATTAAAAAAAAATAAGCATCACCTGAGTTTATCACACCATCAAATATTACACATACATACATATAACTACATAATATAATTGCAGATGATAGTGTCACGCTATGTTGCGACACCTATGCGGTTATCTGTTATAGTTGCCGTTTGAAAATAAAGGTTGTAATTTGTAGATCACTTCTTCAGAATAACTATGAATTGATTTCGACATTTATTACGTTCTAATATTTGGTATTTTTATAACGACTCCGATTAATTATTACTATTCGTATTGTAACTTTATTTTAAATCATGTATCAATCCGAAAGCACCCGTTGAAATTTCAACGGGCATAACACTATATATAAAAATCAATGTTTGTCTGTCTGTTTATCTGTCTGTTTGTATTTATTCCTATACCATTCAACCGATTGCAATGAAACTTACATGAGTTATTGTGTGCATGCCCGCAAAGGTTTCTGTAACGGGAATGGGCAAACAGGAATGAGTGACTTTGCAACGCAATAATTTCAAATTTGTTCGCGTCGCCACCTGCGTTGTTAGTGTAAAATAAACAAACAATTGAATAATTTCAAAGGTGTTCGCCGCCTGCGTTTTTCCGACAAATTATCATTACTGTAATTTAATTTGATTATTAAGTATTTATTTGAAACTGAAACATTCACTTATAGAAACACATCGAAAAACGGGAACGGGAATTGCATGCGTTATTGTGGCATTGCAACGCATGCCGGGTTCAGCTAGTACTACATTAAAACGTTCCTGTAATTCTCGTTTCCACTCATTTTTAAAATATAAGCATTCATACCTAGAGAATGGGACAACGATTGAGAATACTTAAACTTATGCCTAATAGTTTGTGCATGAACAAACTACATATGTCCATACATACATAGCTCGTTTGTCAATGTGTTGTTTTGTGTACACTCAGTCAATTCAACTGAAATCATTCAATTGAAATCAGTGTGCTTTACTTTGTGATAAAAAATCGGGCATATTTATTTGTGATGTGGTTAAATTTGTCTCGGAAAATTGTGACGACAATTTATTAGGAAAAAACATTTAATTATTTAAAATTCTGATTTATTAGGAAAAACATTAAATTATTTAATGTGAATGTGAATTTTTGTTACAACTCACAGAGACAAATTAAAACACATCACAATCGAATATATCCGATTTTTTTATCGCAAATTAAGCACATTGTTTATATCGTTAGCAAAAAACTGAAATCTATCATTTAAAGCAGTGCTTCCCAATTACTTTCATGTCACGACCCCCTAAATCTGATGGAATTAATTCCCGGCCCCTAAAATTATTTTTTTCTAGTTTTAAGGTTTATTTGGCAGTAATTATTACAATTATAATACACATATTTATATTCGGCATAAAATTATAGGAACTTGCTTAAAACCATTTTTTTTAAATTAAAACTATACACACATGAAACAATTTAATGCAATAGATGAGGTCGCATGTATTTACATAACAAATCGATATTGGGTTAAATGTCAGAAATGCTAACTCGCAAAGTCTCCGTGGAAAGGCATGACCTTTGCTTATTTTTTAATATATGTAAGTAATGACGAAAATGGACACCTACATATAAGGGTAGGTACCATTTCCAGTCAACTTAAAAATTTGAAAAATAATTACGTCGTGTCGATAAGAATCTTAGTAACCGATAGTATGTTTTAGTTCGATAGAACTAACAGTGTTCAAAAAATACACAGACACTCACACCTACATACACACATTTTTTCTAGATCAATAAAACGTGATCAGTGATCGATTCCGAGTTCGAATACGTCAAAATCTCGAGTTCGAATTTTTGCATGATCACAAAGCTTCATCTATCGTTACTACGTATATACATACATATGTAGATAAAATAAAAAGTTGGCTTGGTTACTTACGGTTATTTTGTATTATTGCGCTATCCATGCGAAAAAAATACGAAACTATGATATGAGCACTATAACGATGAAATGAAAATAAACGAATACATATATGTAAGAGTGAAATCGTATTTTTAAATAAAAATATTTTTAAATTCAAATATTTTTGATAACGGTATGATAAACAAGTATACAAATACGAAAGAAACGTAGTACCATTTAAAATGTTTACGTACAAGAACAAACATAGTGAATGTGTGCTTAAACAAATTCTGATGTAGAAATTTAGCATTGCACAACTCTCTGAAGAAATCGTTTTATACTATTTATGAAATAAATCTTTTTCAAATATTTATTTTAATATGAAAACAAAATTCATCAAAATGTTGTGTTTTGAACGTATTATGATTTGTTTTAAAAATTAGGCATCGGAATAACGTAATCGGAAAATTTGTAGAAAGTTGGTAAATAACGGGCGATAAGGCGAAATATGGATTCCGTCGGCCAACTTGGACTCGGCTGTTATGAAATGTTCCTATTGTCGGACTACAAACGGAACATTCGTCGGTCTCCGGATAACTTCCCCTTATTTATGCGGAAACTTTAACCGAAATACGTACCGGCGGAGGGAAGCTGAGGAGGTGGGCGGCGGCTCTGTGGGGGCGGGTGGGCTTACAACAGAGGCCAATCTGAAACGAAAACGATACTCGTTTTTAATATTCACCAACCGCGGTGAAATTTCACCATCGCGTGTGTATTTTAACGGCGGTTGGGAATTTATTCCTCGGATCAAGAGATATCCCGTTAATCAAACTCTATTAAAATTAATTGAATAATTCAGCAGATTAAGCGAATATATAGGTACTATATGCATACGCGTATGTGGACGACCGATTGCTATACCTGCTCGTTTAAATCTACACACATTGTACATACATATGTATGTATGTATGTATACACAGCTGTATTTAAGGTGTTGTCAAACCAGGGCTCGCGAGCCGTTTGAGGCTCTAGGGGTATGTATATATATATATATACATACATACATATATATATATATATATATATATATATATATATATATATATATATATAAATATATATATATATATATATATATATATATATATATATATATATATATATATATATATATATATATTTTATTTATTTATTTATTTATTTTTTTTTTATTTCATACCAGGAAGGCATTACAGGTAAACCCCAATGCGCCTTCCTGGCCAAATTACAAACAATACAGCATTTTTTTATTATATAAGTCGCTAAATTACGAGACACTGACTTAAACTCGACAATTAACGAGACATCTATGAATTGTACATACATTTTTATTGTAATATTTACATTAATCATACTCAAATAGTGGTGACATATGAAGGATTTTTAGCCAATTTTTAATCGGGAATCGTTTCAACAATGAAATCAGAGAAAATTGGCAAACTCTGATAGGAAACGATCAACCAGGAGTCACAAATCCTGGTCTGACCAGCAGCATTACAGATATACTCAGAAAAATTCTTTTCAATCGAGGTCAGCTCAAGGGATCGAACTCGGCGCCTCTCAGTGTTAAGCAGAAGCTTAACGACCGAGCCACGCTGCTGGCTGGTCATTAAATCTTAAAGTAAATTAGTCAGAGCAGAGATCGTCAGCTCTATAAGCCGAATGTGAAAAGCACAACTATTTATTTGTAACTCTTTGACAGGCAAAACATTTTGAATTTTACGGTTGATTTAAGTGAATCGGTAGCACGTTTTAATTTTTCTTTATCTCTAATTCGTGTGTGTATGTACATATAAGCATATGTGTATATATATATACATATATATATATATATATATATATATATATATATATATATATATATATATATATATATATATATATATATATATATACATATATATACACATATGCTTATATGTACATACACACACGAATTAGAGATAAAGAAAAATTAAAACGTGCTACCGATTCACTGACGATCTCTGCTCTGACTAATTTACTTTAAGATTTAATGACATATTATACTAGACGGTAACTGTCAAGCTATAATGTTAAGCCGAATGAATTGTGGTTTCAAATTTGATATGTGTATGTATGTGATATATGTAGATACTATTAATTCAACATCAACTTGCTCTCGTAGACAGTGCAATGACTTTGTTGGAGTAGGTGAACCCAAATTTCAATATCATATTGCCACTGGAAATATATATGTTTTTACATATGTATATGTGTTCAAAATTTCAAGAAAATCAGCTGAGAAGTGCGTCAAAAATTAATTACAAGATTATATTGCTGTTGGTTCCCTCATCACTGAGGATCGTGACTATGATGTCCAGCTTCCTCCATTCAGTTCTAAATTCGGCCAGGCGAAGACTTGCTACCGTGGAAGCGCCCGTCACTGCAGATACTTGGTCAGTCCAGCGTGCGGGGTATCTGCCTTTGGCTCTTCTGCCTTCGACGATACCAACCACAACCAACCGCTCCAAGCTCTCCTCACCTCTTCGTGCAATGTGGCCAAAGAACTGCAATATACGTTTCAGGCATATTGTTGACAGTCTATCCTTGATTTTTAATTCTTCAAGAATAGACAAATTTGTGCGTTTGTCGGTCCAAGGCACGCGCAGTAGCCGTCTCCAGGACCACATCTCGAAGGCATCGATTCTCCGTCTATCCGCCGCCTTCATGGTCCACGTCTCGACCCCATAAAGGCAGACAGAAAAAAAGAGACTCTTCACGAGACGGATTTTGACAGTAGTTGTAATGGCTCTATTCTTCCAAATCTTCGTTAGTTGTGACATTTATATTAGCCGATTTTGCTAATATAATCCGGCGTCGTATTTCCAATTCGCTGCCGCCGTTGTTAGACCCCAGATAGACAGAATTATCAACCATCTCTATACCGTTTAAAGCTGAGTTGTTGTTTTGCAGCTGATGGTGACGGTCAATTATCATAATTTTTGTTTTGGGGCGGTTTATCTGGAGGCCAAGCACATTACTCTCTGTCTCAACACGACGGATCAGTTCGGCCATTTCTTCATGATTATTAGCTATGAGCGTTGTGTCATCCGTATACCGAAGATTTGATAGTTTTTTTCCACCAATGGACACTCCACCCTTCCAACCATCCAGTGCTCTACGCATTATATACTCTCCATATATATTAAATAGGTCTGGAGATAGTATACACCCTTGCCTTACTCCACGTTGTACTCGAAAATTTGTCGAGCTTAGCGAGTTGATTCGAACTACTGCATTGTTATCATTATACAAGTTATATATTATTTTGACAAGATGCATGGGGACTCCCTTGTCCAGTAGAACTTTCCACAGATATTCCCAGTTCACAAAGTCAAAAGCTTTTTTAGAGTCTATAAAACAAAGAACGTTTGGAGTTTGAAATAAGCTGACGTATATTCAGTATTTGTTCCCTCGTCCCTTTGCCTTTTACAAGCCCTGCTTGTTCGTTCGGTATTTGCCATCCAAGCTAACTGCTCAATTACAAGATTAGAACCGGACAAATAGAAATTCAAATGTATAGGTATAATAAAACAATTTTTTTAATGTAAAATACATACATGAGTGGATTCGGCATCCAATTTGTTTGCAGTGCTTTTGATTCATTTAAACGAGCTATTTTACGTCTGCTTTTTATTTATTATGTATGAAGTGTGATGAGTCTGTACAAATATGTTTTCGAGATACCTGGGCCACCGTGACTTAACAGCATTTTAATTAAATGTACTTACACACGTCCGTCAAACAAAAAGTCGCTATCTAAAATGACAGTTTGATTTTCATAATATTGAAATAACACGTGCACGTCGCATGTTCGTACTATTCTCTAATTAGCTACGACAAAAAATTAATTACAATAATTTTATCCGACACCATGCGTGCAATAATTAAATACAAATTTAATATTTCATTTAAAAATTGAATTCAAAGAGATTTATTTAATTTAATTGAATGGCTTTCGATGTTGTTTCTTTTTGTGGTGCCCACCGATAGATTAACTTTTTCCGGCGACACACTGATGAGAGCAAGATTTTTTTTCACTCGTAACATCCAACGAATTTGTCGATTATTTATAGACGAGCGCAATACTATTAGTGATGATTAATGCGTACTTTGGCTTGTTTATTCGCCGACAGTAGCGTGTAAAAAGTGACCTTCGAGAGGAAAAAAATAATGATAAAATATGGGCTGCACAAGTACGCTGTACCGGTGACGTTCGCCTAAATATTTCATACGCAGAAAAGACACATCGGAAGATGTGAAACTTTATCGGAAAAAGGCAATACATAAATCTAATGTATCGAGAAAAACTTCCAGCGTTAAAAAAATATAACAACCGTACAAGGGAATAGTGAAATAAGTCTATAAATTTATATTTTTATATTTAATACTCGGTACAGTCAACTGCGAATTGTTTTTACTATATTTTTAATGTGATTAGAATTACATTACATGTGCATTTCAACTGTGAGAAATATATGAGTGTTTGCTTGCGGAAGAAATTAAACAAATCGTAAATAAAATTTGAAAATTCGCAATGGCCACGATTTGGTAAAATTCACGCATCCGCAGAAGGTTATCTTTAATCAAAGTTTTGTGTTTGTTTGATAAAAGGAAAGTTTTATTAAAAAAAAAATCCAAAGATAAATTAGAGACCCGTTTTCCGTTTTTCCGACTGTCAACAGCCGCCAAAGCAGTAAATTTGAAATTCCATTTTTATGTGCTCGTATTCAAATTCTTACTCCGTCTTTTTATCATTTTTTAAAAAGAAAAGAAGAGTAAAAAAATAAAAAAATAAAAATTGAATTTCATTAAAATGTAATCCGAATAAGAGGCGTCGATTTGAACATGACGATGTTATTGACATAATATTGAAAATTTTTGAACAGTAAAATTTGCCCGAACAGTAAGTGGAAACGCCTAAGTATAAAATATTACAAATTTGTATCACGCGATTTATGTAAATAAAACATATGCAAATGTAAATTTACATTTTACATAGTAATTCACAATTTAATTTTCAAATAATTATAACATATAATGTATGTATTTTCATAAATTCATTAATTCTACATAAATTAACAAAGTACATGTGATCATTCAAAAAATGTCATGAAACGGAATTAAACGAGAAAAAAATTCGCGACACGTTTTGGAAAAGAGTTTACGGCGTAAAATGGACGATTTTTTTTTCTATAATGTGTCAAATTACGAGATTTTTCGCATAGATTATTTTTTGAAGAAATGGCCTTGATTTCGGTCGGATTTCCTTAATGTTTTGGCTTTATGGATTTCAACGGAAGCCCATTCAGAAAACACGCAAACTTCAACGAACGCAACCCAAAGCTTAATCATCTAACACTCACCAGTTTCGAAGGGAGACGTGGTTGCGAAGGTCATTTCTCCGATTACCTAAAATATAACACAAACAACTTTTAGTTACGTAACGAAACTAGTGTGATATATTTGAAAATAGTTGAATGTAATTTCAATGAAAATATTTTAGATCAACAGTATATTTAGATTTAAATGAACAATAGTATAATTAGATTTAAATGTATATTAAGTATATTTTTTTTAAATCAATTTTCAAATTTGCATGCTAAGAAAGTCTCAAATTTCGGGTTCAGAAATAACGAATTACTCGGCTGAAAAGAAATGAATTTAAAATATAATGACATTTGTGTAAAATTCTTTATTAAAAGAAATATAAGAGATTGTTTAGGTGCAAGCTTGTGTGATCAGTAATATTTAAGAATACATGTAATAAATTGTATGATGATGAAAATATTTGAACAAGTTTTAAGTACATACATAAAAATGTACCTCTTTTTTTACCGTTATCTATGTTTGTTTTCACGATTAAAATTAAAAACAAGAAAAAGGAGATTTCTCTTCGGCGAAGGATATCTTAAAAAGGAAAGGTTCGTTTTTATAACGGATTATCCCAAGACACAATCTCCTCCAAAATTCGCGACTTAGAATATTATAATAGGGATGAATTTTCAAGAATATAAAACCTTTCTAACATCCAATTTTTATACGCAAAAAACATGGAATAAAAATATATTTTACATTATAGTTTAAATATAACACACATATTCATTAACAATATTTGCCTTTGAAATGGGTGCGATCAAAAATTCACATTTTTCTACATAATTGTCGAATAAATCTTTTTCGTGTTATTCCATCTAAACTGTACACATATTTCTTTCTTATATTTGCCTGCCTATCATTTAACGCCATTGATCATATTTTAACGTTGTATCGTATTCTATGAAAACTCCCAATATACGAAGCCTCGGATCTCAATAAAGCCGTTATTTTATATAATAATTGTTCATTGCGTGCGTGTCAAGTGTAAATATGTATATGAATGTAGCCAACATGCTCCGTCTCCCTTTCGACCCTTGGAATCGTATATCGTGGAAAGAGACACGGCATAGTATTGGCTTTGCGCATGCGCGATGCGATGCGATATATACTCACTCCCCATGCTCCGTTTCTCTTTCTCCCCTTGGAATCTAATAGTATAATAGTTAAAATTTAATTAATTTGTTTTGAAAGAAAAAAATCGTATTTTTAATTTAATCTTTTGTTAATGACGGCCGATCAAATGGAGTGCACACAGGTCACTAGTCATGTTATAAGGTTTAATTCAAAAATTGTAGTACATATGTACATACTAAAATGAATATGCGAATATGTATGTAAAGATAGCGATATAAAACCAAGCTAAGCCTAGTAATAGTAAGACACCATAGCAAGTACATATAAATGTTCATATTTACGTCATTGTAGTAATTTGAACAACTGTAACCTTTATTAAAATAATAAATTTCTTTGTAAATATTTAAATGGGCAGTTGGTTATCCTCAATGAACGTTCGTTAGGAATAATTTCCGCTATATTAACGAATATAGTCTTCAGACGGCACAGTTTATTTACTTAGACGTGTTCTTAAAATAGGCATTGGAGATCTCGTTTGAACCTGACAAGAATATAACAACATCATTAGTCAATCTCGAACACCTCAAACACATCTATTTCCAAGTTTGTTTTATTTATAATTTTACAAACTATTTCAATATACTGCTGGAGTCATATTTTAAATTGCAAAATACTAATGTGCTATTGCATATCATGTGTATACTTAGAAGGTATTATTATAGTATTATATAATAGGTATTTTGCGATTAAAAGTGATAAAGATGAGGCAATGTGTGAGTGTGTTTTCACCTCAAAACATAAGGTCTTGGACCCCACCCCTGTCGTCGTGTTTTAAGGGCTAAAATTACGACGGTGAGTGGGTAATTTTCTAAAGTACTAGTGATTTATCGGTCGTCCTGCGAGCGAGAAAATTTTGTTAACAGGAAAATTCGCGCGGTAATGGTCGCCAGCTAGATACGTGAATAAATCACACGCGATTCGGGTATTCGCGCGAAATTCATTTTGCGAGCCACCATTTACGCTGAATCATAATAATGTTTACAATCTTAATCTGCTCTTCAAATTTTTTTCATGTATTTGCTGTTCTATGTATTATTTTTTAAAATAAAAAATGAATTTTCGTGTAATTTCGTAGTGGTAAGGTGTCCTCTTCAATTTTTGTTGTATTCGCGGAAGGAAAATCATTAGCATCACAAGCAATTACAAAGCAAGGAATGATGAAAGTGAACGACGATAATAAGAAAGGATGGGAAAATGGAGAAAAAAAACTGAAGCGCAGGTTCAAGCGACGGTTTCGCAGACGGGAATTATGAAAAGTCGTTGGAAAATATCGGTTTCAATTCGTTAAAAATGCTCGCCTCAATTAATCTTAATCCGCAGAATCAACAGAAGATAATAAATTACCGACAAAGAATGGCCGACTGATATTTTGCTGTCGGGAAACGGAATGGATAACGGAAAAACGGAGACGAGGGGTATTATAGCAAACGGTGAAAACGAAAAAACTGGCGAATTGTGGATGTTTTTCTCGTCTGCTTTATAGGACTTTTTCAAAGAAAACGGGCCACATCCGTTCGTGGCTTCATGCGAATATCCAATCGAAATAACTAATCACATAAATCAACTGCCGATCGTCATATTTTCGCAATACGAAAAAGTGTGAACATTCATTCAAACGCTTTCATTAGTATAAAACAAATTTACAGATTTTTTTCGAATTGTGTATGATTACTATTTCCGATTTCCCATTAGGTAGCAGTATGGCTCCGTGGTTCCGTTTATGTTTAGCACCCAGAGGCTTTTTTAGCACCGAAAAAAGCACTGGTTTGATACCGTGCTAATCTTTAATACTGCTGGTCAGACTTGGATATTGGTGACTCCAAGTCGATCGTTTCCTATCAGAGTTTGCCAATTTATCTGATTTCATTGTTGAAACGGTTCCTCCATCAAATTGACAAAAACCATCCTACCCGCTATGTCAAAAATATCTGAATTTGATTTATGTACAATATGTAAAAATTTATGTACAATTCCATATATGTCTCTATGGATTAATTCATTAATTAATTAATTTTTAATTTCGTTTTATTCAGCATTTTTCAATATACCTACTGCGATTTATAAATAAAAAGCTGCAATGTTTGTAAATAATTGTCTAGGAATGCGCATTAGGGCCTTCCTGGTATGTAAAAATAAAAGAATGTATGCAAAAATAAAATAGTGAATTTAAAATATATCATACATATGAATACATATAAGGTATATCATAAATTCCGTTACACATGAAATAGTGGCTGAAATCATACGGCAAATATCTTAAAGCACCTACACACACATTGATGGCATGAAACATAGTAATTTTCCGGGTTTTTCGCTGCCAAAAAAGGACGTCGAGTCATTTTTTATTGAGTATGTGAAGGTGAAAATTCACGGCGGCGAGATGTCTGGAAATTTCCCACTATACGAGAATAATATTTTTCTCAATGTTCAAAAATGAAGGAACATTTATCAGAGATAACAATAAAGTTTTTAAAGACAAGTTATCGTGTCTTTTTTGCCACCGCGGAATGTCTTACAGCTTCTGTGAATACCTTACATGAGTCAACTCGCTCGTTTGTTATTTCCGTACCTGAAATATGTATTTATGACCATTTGAATAAGCGATTCATGTTTATGCTACATGAAAATATTGCCAAATACATATATACAGATACATATATTAGAATAATACGAGTCAAAATGTATAATGTATATATAAAATATAGATAATCTTCTTAAAAGTATAAATATTGTATAGTTTTTTTTTGCTTTAATTTTGAATATTTTTTTCTGACCAACCAGAGTGGCAAAAAATTACGAGTGATGTTTGTTTTATTTGAGGATTTTCGTATTATTTCATCGTTGAAAATTAAAAGGCTGAAAATTAGAATTTGTTTATTTTTTTTTCTGATAATACAGAGGTTTAAATTTTTATAATCTTGAGGCAGGCCGTGCGTCAAAAATGTGCAACGTGTACGCACCCTCATCAAAACGCAAAAGTTTAGCTACAATTAATCATGGTTAGCCGAGGGAACATAATGGACTTCTCTTGAGAGGAAATTTTCCCATATTGCTTCCTAAAGTTTTCACTGAAATAGTCCAATGCTTTGACGTCCAAAACGCGCTAACTTTTCTTAAATGATAAAAGATACTATTTTAAATTATTTAGTTGGCTTGTAAAAATTTTAGTTTTACCAAAAACCATACTTCAGAAAATAGTATATACATATATGTACATACATATGTATGTATGTATGGTGATAGTACTAAATCAATGGAATCTCATAATAATGAGGTGAACACGCAAATTAAACACGTAAGTATATACATATTTATGTAATATATTGTTTCAGTTTTGCGTTGTTCAAAATATCAGCTGAAAAATATAATATAAGTGGGTGCGAATACTTTGACAAGGGAAAAATTTGCATCGAAAAAAAGGCAAAATATGAGGAAAGTCAAAGCTTATCGTCGTTTGTACCGTGCAGTTTTTTTCAATATACATATGTACATGTTTCGCTATAAGTTGAAAGAACGATTCTGTTACAAAATTGAAAATATTCTATGGAGGCGTTTTTTTAATTTAATTTTAAAAGCAACGCTTTGAAAGTTGAGGATTTCGCCTGTAAAACATCAAAGATGTATTATTCAGGTCTCGCGAAAATAACAGGTAATTTCTTTCGTATATTACATTCCGTATTTCAGCCACGTTAGCGTTTCGAATTCGCTTTAATTTTAATTTTTTTACATAAAACGACCGTTAATCCTATTAAAGAGAAATAAAAATAATGTAATATTTCTTTCACGGTGAAAGGAATCATCAAGAAGTATTAAACGTAAACGTAGGATTTTAGACGAAAACGGATATAATTAAACTTTATAAATCAAAATGGCGAAAATCTTTCGCAGTGAAGAAATACGGTATTTTTGTTTTTCTATTAATTTTTCAATTAAGGCCCGTGATGGTAAAACTTTTTTATTTTGATACTATGATAAAGAAAGTTTAAACCCAATTCATAATTATAGGTAAATATTTAATTCGTGAATATTTTCAAGTGACAATAATTTAAATAAAATTAAAATCACTTTTCAGCAAAATAATATTTTATTTGCAATTAAAAAAGCGAATCTATGAATCAATAACGCGCATTTTTATAAAATGAGACAACATCTTAAGCAAGAATTATTGTCATTAAATGTACAAATATCTAACTAAAATTTCAGCCAAATATTGAAAGAATAGATTTTCTTGTCTATAATGTCATTATATTTAAATTAATTGATAAATTCAGAAAGGACTCGAAAACAATTTTTCTTGTTTAAAAAATTCTTTACAATTTGCTTTGATTAATGTTTGTCGAGCTTGAAAAAAATGGCTAGACATTAATAAACGGGTTTGAGTCATTAAAATAATGGAGAGATCATTTGAACAAATCTCTCGGGAAGAAAAGAGGTGGAAAACTTTGGTTTTCCTGAATTTTACCAGCCAAAAATTAAATATATATTAAACGTACGTCAGTATCTCTACCAGTGCTATATTTTTAAATTAAAAGTGTACTGTATCTGTTAGATATGTGTGTACATTTTACGGCGGATGATCAATTATGCTTTATTTGTGTATAATTAAGTTAAACAAATATGCTCAATTCGAAGCGGATTGTTCGAATATTGAAATTTTATCAAGATGAATCTGAGTTATTATTGTATTGGATTCCCAGTTGGTTAAATGGATTGGGTTCGGTTGAGGTTTCACCGTCCCTATTTATATATCATGATATATTACACATTGTTTCCAGCTTGATATTTATTACAGATTATGTAGTATGATTACTTCATTTATTATCAACGATGTATTATGAAAAATACATTGTATAATACACGCGATGAAGAATTTTTCTCCACGTAGTTTTGAACTAAAATCCTATGAAATGATTTAGCAAAAATATTAAGTTATATAATTTTTTTCCATAATTCAACCTCGGAAACGAGATAGTATAATATATAAAAAAAAGTACGTTGGTGAAAAGTTTCGCTGCTAAAGATTGAGAATAAGAGTAAAGAATTGGAACTCTCAGATGGTATTTTGGGCGGAAAATTGTAAAAAAATGTTTTTCTCAAAAACATTTCAAACTGTATTTATGAAGATCGATGAGAATGTCATCTGACCAAAAGTAATCTTAAAGTTTCCGTGCAAAATGACAAATTGATGAATATTTTTTTTACTCTTAACATCACTATAAATATTATAAACATTAAATATAAAGAAGATAGAAATAATTTAAAAGGTTTAAAATAATAAAATGTTGTTTTTAAAAAAATTACTACTTCTGGTTTTTGAATTCTAACCAAAACTATTTAAAGGGTCAAGAAAAATAGTGGAAGAATGATCTAATTAGAATGAACTGCAACTTCCGGTTGACGGTTGTTTAGCAAAGTTTGTATTATATACTAGTGTTGTGCCCGTTGATTTCAATGCTTGGTTTCGAAAAGGAATTGAAACACGAATAAAAATAAAGTTAATGAAATTGAAACGACTGATTTCGAAAAGAAATTGATTTCATATTTATTTATTAATGTCTGTCTGCCTATCGGGTTATTATTTTCACGAATACACTATTTTTTTATTTTATTTATTTAGTTTATTTTCCATTTAACCAGAAGTCGCATCAAAAATACATAAAGCTTAAAGCCATTCCACGAAAGTTTCCAATATATTATGTAACATCAAAAAGGTCGGCATTAAAATTGATTTCAACGTTATCCGATTACCAAAGTTTGTGGACACAGACTAAGCATCTATGTATGTAGACCGTGAGCTCTACACAGCGTATATATGTACATAGATATAGACATTTAATTTTCAATTACAACGAGATTTAGAACACAAATTTGCTATCAATTAGATCACTTACGAATAACATAATGATTCACCGCCAATTTGTAAGCGATCCAATCAAAGCTGTATCCGAACTAAACATTCAAATGTCAAATATAAAATTACTACATACATGCATATATTGCGTATGTGTTTTCCATGAGCTATTTCATTGGGGGCGTATATATAGTGTGTATAAAATGTACATATGTATATAATTTGAGGGGCGAGCGATTAGAAAGTGTCGAGGTGACACGTCACACAAATTACACACCACTCACTTCATATAATTGATCGCTCATCAAGATGATTTCAAACGCCAAGTTGTGAGTTTCTCGTCATCCGCACGACGGCCATTAAACGGTTACCATGTTTTACGAAGCGAGTGCTCCCAAAGGTGTGGTTCGCGCACAAAAAAAATGTATAAAAGGGATGTTCCCGACCATCCCCCTGACGCAAGGGCGGGGAAATTTCCAGGTGGATTTATAAAAGTCGAAGAGCATTAAGCGCGGCTGTAAACGTGGATGTGTACGAGTGCCGTTTTATGGCAGCAGTTGAAATATGCACGACGGCCTACCACAATGTAACGAGAAAACATTTTATCATGTCCTCGTCTCGTATGCAAATATGCAAACGTATGGGTGTATAAAAAGGTCCCAGAGTCCTATTATTCTTGATTTAATTTTATTTTTATGAAATTTTAAGAATTCTTTATATGCGTACATGCATACATATGAAGAATGTATAATAAATTATTTTATTATTTATTTTATTTACATAGATATATACCAAGAAGACCTAACAGGCTTCCTAGCCAATTACAAGCATCGCAGTATTTTTTATTATATAAATCATTGAATTTCGAGATGTTGAAGAACACGAAATTAGCAATTAATTAATTAATGAAATCCATAGAGACATGGATTTAGACTTGTACATATTTTTTTACATATTGTACATACATATACCCAGCAGCATAGCTCGGTCGTTAAGCTTCTGCTTAGCATCGAGAGGCGCCGGGTTCGATCCCATGAGCTGATCTCGATTGAAAATAATTTTTCTCGGTATACATATCTGTAGTGCTGCTGGTCAGACCTGGATATTTGTGCTGAAGGTCGATCGTTTCCTATCAGAGTTCGTTAATTTTCTCTGGTTTCACTGTTGAAACGGTTGCCGATTAAAAATTGGCTAAAAACCTTCCTACCTACTATGTCACCACTATTTGAGTATGATTAATGTACATTAAAATTTATATACAATTCATAGATGTCTCGTTAATTTGCGAGTATTCAGTGTGTCGTAATTCAGCGATTTGTATAATAAAAATGCTGTATTGTTTGTAATTGGCCAGGAAGGCGCATTGGGGTTTACCTGTAAGGCCTTCCTGGTATAAAATGTAATGTATGTAATATATCGAATTCAGATATTTGTGAGATAATGGGTAGGATGTATTCATTATGACTATGACACGAATTTTATTTTAATTTTTCATAATTATTTTATTTGTATGTATGTACATAGGTTTATATGTGTGTATACATATGTATGTATATATATTTTTTTACATACATAGATATATACCAAGAAGGCCTAACAGGTTAACCCCAATGCGCCTTCCTAGCCAATTACAAACATTGCAGTATTTTTTATTACATAAATCACTGAATTTTGAGATAGTGAAGAACAAGAAATTAACAATTAATTAATCCATAGAGATATCTATGGATTTAGTCTTGTACATATTTTTTTACATATTGTACGTAAATCAAATTCAGATACATATATATGTAGTTACATAGTGGGTAGGATGTTTTTTTACCAATTTGACGAAGGAACCGTTTCAACAATGAAATCATATAAATTGGCAAACTTTGATAGGAAACGATCGAATTGTAGTCACAAATATCCAAGCATTAAAGATTAGCACGGGATCGAACCCGGTAGCCTCTCGGTGCTAAGCATAAACGAAACCACTAAGTCATACTGTTAGATCGGTGGTTGCGTAGTTTTTTTGTGGTTGCTTATTTTATTTTTATGTACATACACATATACACTTATAAATGTATATATTTATGAACAACTTAAAAGTTAAATAATAGGTTTGGAAATTATTTTTGTCTATCTATTACAAATTATGTCTATCTATTACATATCGATGGCTCAGTGTATAAATATTGTATATCCATTTTTGAATTTTCATCGAATTTTACATAAGTTTGAATTGAATTTTTAGTAGGTAGATGCTGGAATAATTCAGGTTTTTCCTATCAAGGTAATTAATGTACACTGGAGTTTTTTATGGCTGTGTTAATTATTATTTTTTTTTAAGGATTTAATTTGAATTATTTGAAGCTTGAAAAGGTTATTTAATTATTAAGGTTATTTAATTAAAGTTTAATATTGATAATATGAGTGCGCGATATAATTTTATTTAATTTTTATTTGATTGAGAACTATGGCAATTAAATATTGGGTATATTGAGGTTATTTATTTATTCATTTATAGGAAAAAAAACAGGCCTCAGATGTAGAAATTCATAAAAATAAAGAATAAAGGCTATAACACGTATCGCCCTACATTTTTCTGCCATATTGTGAAGGGCCCATTTTATTCTTTTATCGAACGTTACTCCTTTACATTTTATTATTGTTTGCCATTTCAGACTTTCGCCAGAGGGGATTTTCAGATCTGAACATGGCTTATGCTTTCTAATACTAAATAATATCGTGTCTGTTTTGGTTTGTTAAATTTTAATTTTCTACTTAGTGAAGTATTTCGTCATTGTTTTAAGTGCAAGTTCAAGATTTTTAGTGTCTGAGCATGCAAAGTAAGCGAATAATTGGCTGGGTTTTTGGGCTCTTGTCAGGATTAGGTATTGGAATTACGTTGACTGTTTTCCAATATTCTGGGAAATACCTTAGGTGATTAAACATGCGTAGAATATTTTAGTTAATGTAAAAAGGGCTTCAAATGGGAGTTGCTTGATTGTATTGGTATCTATTGAATCGGGTTTAGGTACCTTTTTATTTAAGTTACGTATATTTTAGTTCTGTTGAAAATTTAGTGGGAAATCTTCAACCGTTTATATGTATACACATACACGTGCTCTATTGTCTGCACCACACACTCGTTCTACGCTCTGTACTCTAATTAATTGGATTTTTTTTGAAATCTCCATACTTGTCGATACAAAATCAAACACACACACTCACACACATCAATTCCATTTCAATTTTCGTCAAGTCTCCAATTTTATGAAATAAATCCAATAATAAATTGAAATTAAATCATTTATTTACAAAAATCACGAATTGAAATTACATACGTTATAAATAAAATCATTGAATCGTATTTTGAAGTTTTGTGGCCAAAATTTTTCCTTCGCTTATTTTATGTACAAGGTTTTTCTTAGTTTCACTTAGTTCCTTCCTAAAACTTTTCTGATCGCTTTAGATAGATATCCCCAGATAGAGATTTCAATTGTGTCCTCTAGTCAATAGTGAAATATAATTTATTCTCGTTTTGTTTATTAATTTGTATTTTTTTCTGTATGAAATTCATACACATTAGTATGTATGTATGAACCCTATGAATGTACTTACTTTTTATTAATACCATTTTTATTACCAATAATTCAATATTTTGGGATGCATGTCAATTTCTAGTGATTTTTTAAATTTTTTTTTTTTTATTTATTTTTTTATATTTTTATATATTCTTTATATATTTTCTCTATTTTCTATTTTATATATTTTTTAGGTCTCCAAATATTTTAAGCGACTCCACTGGTATATATATATATATATATATATATATATATATATATATATATATATATATATATATATATATATATATATATATATATATATATATATATATATATATATATATATATATATATATATATATATATATATATATATATATATATATATATATATATATATATATATATATATATATATATATATATATATATATATATATTATACCCAAGAATTGATTCCAGCATTAAGTAAGGTCAAATCAAGATCAAATTACATAATTTGATTTTCTTTTTGTGAAAATTTTCATAATATTTCAGAAAGAAAAATATGTATATTCATTTAAAATGTAAGACTACGTTTATAGGTCAGTAAATTTATGTTTACATAAATATGATATGTGAGAAATATATTCCTTTTTGTTGCAAATAGTAAATTTTTTCATTAAAATTTATATTAAATTTTTTACGCATATTGTGTCGCAATGTTATTCATATTAAAAATAAAAGCTACACAAAATATACATAGAAGGAGGGGTAAGTGACCTTTTTATAAATGCAACACGATAATGCCAGGTCGTTTTATGTATTATGAGGAGTACCCGTCGGCGATAGCTGAAAGCTTCATGAATAAATAAATGACGCTTTGTTATATCCTTAACGCACTTTCATATTGTATTTTCACAACCTTTAAACACATACACACAAATCCATACCATAAAAGCTCACCGTATAAAACAGGATCCCTCTTTCGATCCGAATCGAAATTAAAACGAGGTCTTCGAAGCGTTTATTTCACAGGGTTCTGCATTAATCGTATTGCGTAAATCACGTTAAATTCACCCCGTGGGCCATTTGTATTATTCCCTTTTAACTTTAACGACCGCCGTTTCTTTAATAGTACGTTAAAATAAAAGGGCCAGTCGAAGAAACCCAAACAACACACGAAAATTTCACGCAGAATCGAACGCAAACACAACTTATCCCGTAAAAAGCTTGGAATCTCTGCCTGAAACGGATGAAAGCTTTTTTTATTAACTATAAACAAACGGTCAATTATTTGATAATGCACAAAGAGCAGACAAAGGCTTTGGCGTCGTTAGCGAAACGCTGGACTGTGGTGAAATCCGGATCGTGTTCAAAGGGCGTGTCTCTATTTAAAAGGACATGACACTAATTGTCGCTATAACCGGGTCAAAAGCGACCCATTTTCTTGTTAAACTTTTCACTAGAGACCTTCGCGCAATTTGGCTCTTTTGTCCGATACAAATTGAATGCTTTGCCGGGCAGTTTGCGATTTAAACGCTAGGAGGATAAATGACTGACGTGGATTTATACGGCATTAAATTCGTGTACTTTTAACTAAATTTAACTAATTTAATGTGTATATCTTACACCGATTAAAAAAAAGTATGTGTATATTTTTGACGCGATTGAAATCAGTTACTCGATATAATAAGATATAATATAATAATATTAATAAGAAATTGACCATATGCTTTATAATGCACACTACAAAAATATATATTCCTTGTTGCATTATGTACACACATATGTAAAATCTACTACAATATGTACACATCAGGTAAAAATTAAGTTTGTGGAGTAGTTCTTACGTACATATGTATGTATATTTTTGTACCTTAAATCAAATCAATTTGTTGTACAAGAAAATCGGCTTCAAAAATAATTTGTATACTAATTCAAAATACGGTTGATCAGGGGCAGCTCGTGACTTTGAACTTAAATTATTTTTAGTAATATTTTATGCAAGGAAAATGACTTTTTTAACAAAATTATCGACTTTGTTCATGATTGGTTATAAAAAAGCAATAATGTAATTGGCAAATTTCGATAGATAATTTAAGCATACTTCGCAAAATATGGTCGAAAAACGTTGATGCAGTCGTGTGTTTTTCAAATTTTATACGTATACATATGTATGTACTATATGTTACAGACGAAATTTATTTTCAGTTTTAATATATTCCAACTAGCGTTTTAGGTCCAATTATATCTCTACAAGCGTAAATACACTTTCAACAATGTGCGCCAGTTGTAATATAACAGGTGAGTTTTGACTGCTCCGAGTTTTTACGAATGCTTTAGAATTCAAAAATACATATGTATTTCCTAGGTATTACGTATAAAGGTAATGAGTACCGTATTACGATAGCTCTAAGAATGTGTTCAAAATAAAAATGTAGCTTTCCATATGAATCAACTTACGTGGGTTAGACGGAATATATTCCAAGTAGTCAAAATATTTTACAACTGAAAATATACTTCAACTATGTATTACGGTAGTTGGTACCAGGTTAGATAGAATATATTACAACTGGAAGATACATTTCAAATGACAAATTGACTTTTACGCAGCATACTTAAATTGACCTTCTGTATATAGAAATACGGATATTTTTTTCTCTGCTCAACTGACTGTCTACATTCTACGCACATAAACTAAAGCTGGCGACCACTGGCTGCAGCAGATAAGCGATTGTCCCGAACTAAATTCCATTTCTTTTTTCGGTTAGAAGAAATGTGTGTGGGGCAGTGCGCTGGTTACCTTTTAAGGGGGTATTCTAGTCTAGAAATTTGAAAAAATCGATTTTTTTTTGTTTCATATTTTCAAATCTTAAGCCTTTAAGAATATGTCCTTAAAGAGGATTTTTCAAAATTCAAATTATTTTCGGAGATATAGCTGCTTTAGTTACGTGGTATCCAACCGGCGCGTAACGTTACCCGAAACTTTAAACGCGTTTTTCTCGAAACTACTTTTTCCAACGAGTTCGACATGATATCTCAAGTTCTAATGGACCAATTAACTTAAAATTTGATGTGGTTCTTTTTTAAATATCCCTCTATGGTCCGTCTTTTTTATATATAATTATGTAAAAAATTTGTTGTTTAATATTTTTAAAAAATTCAAAACTAAAAAAGGCCAAAAAATGACTTTTTTTTTCAAACAGTTGCCATTTCGCGAAAAAAATTTTTTTATTTTTTTTCGTGGTACGGACCATAGCGACACTCTTATTAATTGAGAATCTTTTTTTTTTTTTTCGGATGACTAGAAGGGTTGGAATCGTGTCAAGATGGAGGCACCCTTTTTTTTTACCTCCCCCACTTTACCAGCCTGTGATTTTTTCAATTTTTAATGTTTTTTTTTTTCATTTTTGTTATGTATTATTGAAATATTAATAAACATAAAGTAAAAAAATGCATGTCAAAAATGTTTTTAGTTTTTTTTTTATTGAATTTTAAAAAACGCCCAAAATTTGTCCCTCTAGACTAGAATACCCCCTTAAGATGAGCTGCCCCAAATTTCACCAACATTTTTAAATATTTTGATTGAAAAAATTATTTATTTGTATTGCAAAAATGAAAATGGTAAATAGCAATCAAGATGGAAGAGCTTATTGATAAGTACACTTTGCTTTGGCGTAAATACGAAAAAAAAAACACAAATTTTCCGGCATTAACTGTTGGGGGAGCGTTTAGAATCACTTTTCAAATTACTTTAGTACGATCAAAATCGACAATTTTGTAAACACGTATTTATTTTGTTAAAAATGAGCGACATGGAAAATGCGTACGATAATGAGGTATTTGCTTCTGCGATGGAACATTGATTGGAACGTTATGTAAAAATTTCGTTTACAAAGTAATTTTGACGGATTATGAGAGCGCACAAAGAGAGCTTTATTCCTGCAGGGCTTGCGAAGCGGAAAAATTGCGAAAATAACGTTAAAAGTTTTCCAATCCCCCCTTCTCCTCCCCCATACATACATACTCCCAGTGGAAATGAAATTGTAATGTAACGATCGCTATTCCATTGCTTTTAATACTAACAACTTTGACTGACCCACTTCAGTCAGTCGTGATTTTATTGACATGTTGTTGGAAAGGTAGCGATTATCTTGACCTATATACGCTATATGATATTCGTATTTTAAAATTGCCGTTTGAAATGTTAAACTAGTGCAATATCGACCAGTCGTCAAGCGAAGCGTCACCTCTAGCAGAGTGGTATGATTTGGCATTCGGATCAATTTGGGTTCAGTGTACCGGTTCTATTGTGATCCCAACCGGAATCAGCTCGACTTCAATGAAGTATGTAGGGATCACCAATAATTCCCCTGGGTGACGTTTTGAAACTTTTCTACTCCTCAACCGACCCATTGTTCTGGTTACGTGACCGGTCAACGACAATCTTTTATCCGGACCGCGGCTGCTGCTCACCGGCATACAAATCTCCTCATATATATTTTTTTCTCGAACACCTTTTCCTCCCATTGAAAATAGAAAATTCGAACACACTCTCTCTTTCTATTTCTATCTCTTTATACTAGCTAACCTGGCATGCATTGCAATGCCATATTAACGCATGCAATTTCCGTTCCCGTTCCCGTTCTCGTTCCCGTTCTCATTCCCATTTCCGTTCCCGTTCCCGTTCTTGTTCCCGTTCTCATTTGTCGGAAAAACGCAGGCAGCGAACGCATTTGAAATTATTAAATTGTTTGTTTATTTTACCCTAACAACGGAGGTGACGACGCGAACATATTTGAAGTTATTGCGTTGCAATGCCACTCATTCCCGTTTTTCCCGTTTCCGTTCCCGTTTTTGGGCCATTTTTTTAGAAAAACTATCGCGGGCATATACAAAATAATTCCTGTAAGTTTCATCGCAATCAGTTGAATGGTATAGGAACTCATACTTGACAGACAAACATATGTACATCACGTCATGCGTGAATATTTCCACAGTGGTCAAATAAAACTAGTTCTGCTTGATACGTTTCGGTAACAGGTACTGCTGTATAATATGAATAGATCTTATTGGTTACTACTATTTTGGATACGTCACATTCACATTACGGAAGATATGAATGTGTCCATTCACTCGCACATACACTCACACACACACACTCACACACACACACACACACACTCACACACACACACACACACACACACACACACACACACACACACACACACACACACACACACACACACACACACACACACACACACACACACACACACACACACACACACACACACACACACACACACACACACACACACACACACACACACACACACACACACACACACACACACACACACACACACACACACACACACACACACACACACACACACACACACACACACACACACACACACACACACACACACACACACACACACACACACACACACACACACACACACACACACACACACACACACACACACACACACACACACACACACACACACACACACACACACACACACACACACACACACACACACACACACACACACACACACACACACACACACACACACACACACACACACACACACACACACACACACACACACACACACACACACACACACACACACACACACACACACACACACACACACACACACACACACACACACACACACACACACACACACACACACACACACACACACACACACACACACACACACACACACACACACACACACACACACACACACACACACACACACACACACACACACACACACACACACACACACACACACACACACACACACACACACACACACACACACACACACACACACACACACACACACACACACACACACACACACACACACACACACACACACACACACACACACACACACACACACACACACACACACACACACACACACACACACACACACACACACACACACACACACACACACACACACACACACACACACACACACACACACACACACACACACACACACACACACACACACACACACACACACACACACACACACACACACACACACACACACACACACACACACACACACACACACACACACACATATTTGACTGATTTAAGCGAATAGCGAATAGTAATTCAATGCATTTTCAATAAAAATAATCGTATTGTAGAATTAACATTGTTAATATGGTAAGAATATTTTGTATTCATATTCAATAAAAAAAATCAAACATAAAAAGCAAACGCTTGATCCTCATTATTATTCTGTGATGTTCAAAAAGTCTGGCTCTAATAATTTTGTGACAACGTGAAGTGATTTTTAAACAATTCCTAAAGCTCTGATTATTTGTCGTAACTTGCGGAATTCCCTCCTGAATTATTCAATAATTTGTTTGATGAAATACTACCGAACGTAATTCAGAATTTCAATATTTATTATTTGACATTTGCGGCTTAATGCCCATCTTCAACGCAAATAATTTCACGAAAATTAACGATCACAATTTGAATAAGTAATTAATAATGATTTATCCTTTAGATTCGGCGCTATGGTTTCTATTGATTCTACACAGTAAATTTTCGGATGGGGGTGGGAGCAGGAGCGATACAAAATAAAAAAATATTATTAATTCACACAAAGTATGTCAATTTAGAGGCGAAGGAGGGCATTGACTAATTCGCCGACCGTGTTCTGCGTCCATTATTCATGTACCGCTGAAAGATAAATTGTGCGGTGTGTCGACGACCAATAAAATATCGATTGGGTTCGGTTTACACAACTTTCGACCGGCCGTAGACATTTAGCAGACGTGTCGTACGTCGCGGTTCAAAAATAACACGCTCGCTCTCTGCGAATGCCACAAAATTTAAGCCCGTCACGCAATGAAAATGTCTCTTTAATTTATGTTTCAAAATCGGGAAATTCACCCCCAGCGGAGAAAACTATTAACAAGTCAAATATGAGAAGACTCCCCAAGGAAAACGCTGAAAAGTTATTCATGAATTTTGAAACTTTATAATGATCGTGCTTCGCTCGATAACGCCTCGCTACCCTCTAATTGAAATACAAAAGCGGCAATGACAATTAGAAAACGAGTCTGTAACACCGGAAAGCCACTCAGAAATCAGGTCCGGAATTTCCGGTGATTTTCACATCAATAAAGAGTGTTGAGCTCTCATTGACTTTTCGCTGATTTATTTCCGCTCGTCTTTGAAATCAATAGGGAGACAGTGGAATACAAGAAAATCTATCAGAAGAAATAAAATATGGGGTGGTAACATAATATGTACATATGAAAATGTAAATAAACGTAACACAAATATCACGATCATTTTCAGCTGAAACATAATACTACATAGAAGTAACTTTCAAAGAAAATATCGTTAAGATTTTTTACTTACTCTTCGCATACAGTAGTATTGTTACGTGAGATATTTTAACCTTGAAATTCTGAAATATGCGTAAGTCAAAAGCTGTGCTTTTCTTTATAATTTCATATAAAGCTGTGCTTTTCTTAATATTTTCATATAAAGCTGTGCTTTAATATGGTATAATTTTATACGTTATATATAAATATTTTCTATAAAACTTTCTTAGCATTTAAATGCAGAAAACTTAAGAAATCTCATTTTAAAATAATTTTTTTAAGTAAATTTTGTTTTTAAAAGCTTTGTATATTCATGAATTTATAAATTCGTGTATCTTATTTGAAAAAAATGGTATTTTGCTCTTAATTACTGCAAGAGCTTTTCAGAAACGACCTTTTTAGTCCTACCTCTATTTATTCTTAGTCCTACCTCTATCCTTTTAAATTGTCAAACTATCCTACCTACTATTTGTCACCATTAATTGAATATGATTTCAAATTTATAATCTAAAAATTAATACATATACAAGTTCTAACCCATAGGTGTTACTTTGGGGCAACCAGTAATATCATCAAAAATTTTGATCTTAAAATTATTTTATCCAATCTACAAAAAATCATAAATACACATGTCGTATACTTCGGAAGCTTCACTTTGATAAAACACGTCTCGTATTTAATTAACCGGTATAATACACTTAAGCTCATATCGTAACGATGATCGCGGTTTCCATAAGGTTAATGACGTCATAAACGTTATAAACCACCCGGATAATCCGGATAGGGTGGTATCAAATGCGTATTGAGGAAAGTGGAGCCGGGGGTCTAGATTCGAAAAAAGAGAGCCGTTTCGCAACGTCAAATTATATGGCGGGCCGTAATAAAATTTGGCCCGATGCACACGATCCGATTTCTTTTACGACCTTATCGTAAAATCTACGCGAAAACTCTCGAGAAAATAGGCGTGATGAATGCGTTAGCATTCTGCTATACTTACTACCTGTAGACTATACCCACTGCTAGAGAGGTATGTATCTCTTTGAAACCCTCAAATTCGAGGACACTCAATTTCAATGCATACATATTGCGGGTGAGAGTCAATAATGAAGATTCGTCATACATGTGGTTAAATATTTGGTTAGGGTGGGTGCAATTCTCACCCCGACTCGACCCCGAATATATATTGGTTCTTAAAGACTCAATCTGATACACTCAAACTATTCCATTCTCGGGTCAAAAGTTTGTCGACGTTTGATAATTTTGGCGAAAGTTCGGTTATCACGTGCGTCAGACAACACGCCCAAAGCTACGTCGAGTTTCACGCTCAAATTGTTTATTAAAATAATAATGTATTATACCTGGATATGAAAAGCTTTCCAGCGTCTCACTTATGAAAATATTATGCAAACATAAAAAAAAACTAATAAACAATTCGTTGACACAAATTTAAACTCTTATCTATGCACTGTCGTCGTCTGTAGTGAATTTTTTTTTCTAATAATACTTTTTATCAGTGATATTCCACAATCGTGTAAATATAAATGAAATTATCACACCAGGAAGCTTAACTGGATTAGGTCTGATATGATATTTAAAAACACGCTAGCGAAGTAAAGTTCAACAAGTTTGGAGGTGCGATAAGCAACTATGGTATGCTTGTATTTATTTATTTTCAAATTAAGTGATATTACTGTTAAATATATGCTTTGAAAATTAATAACGTGTATGTACATATGTATGTAATACATACTTAACGTAAAATACGCAAACAAATTAAAATGTATTGTAAAAAGATACAATTATTGTATAAAACACATCATAATTCTAAAACCTTAAAGTGTATATGTTAAAGTTAAACATTTTAAAGTTTTTTCAATAAATGGTCAGAAAATTTAGAAAAAAATGTACAGTCACGAAACTGCGTTTGTTTTAAGTATTTTTTAACAAAATCAGTGACCTCTAATGTATAATAACTTACTGATCATTTATTTACTGACCAAATCAAACAAAGCTGCTGACGAAATAAATGCGGTCCTTAAGTATATTGATGACTTGATTTAAATTATGAAAGGTTTGAAATAGTTAGTTGAAAAAAAGTTAGCAATTTAAATTAAAACTACAACACATACTTTGTGGGTGTAGTTTAACGAATAATTTAATTAGCAAGTAATCAGATGTGCTTGAGTGCTTAAGCTACTTAGTTCTGCCGTATAATATTTTTCAGTGAAATATAAGACTACTTATTTTTCAGTGGAAAATAAAATCTCGTTCGTCCTTCCAGTATTTATATTTTTAAATTAATGCAGGAACTTAACGTAAAAGAATTTATAAAAGAGGACAGCTCCTTACGAACGTTCAAAATAAGTCTGACGTAAAATATTAATAATAATCTTTTAGTGGATTAAAAAATAAATATGAGAAAGTATTATATAAGTCTCGTCATATTAAGTTTATATAAGATGAGAGTAATAAGATAATATATAAAAAAACCTAATTAAGAAATCACCAATTCTCTCGGTAAACTTTGATCATGGGTATGGCAAAGTGCTCAATCTGCCATAGCGAGAGGGGAGCGAAACGGGAAAAAACGATCAGGACAGTGTGGACAAATGGGACAGTGTGGAAGACAGAAATCACCGTGAAGGAAGATGCAGTATTTTCAAACGTGTCCATTACGATTATTATTCACCATGGTAATGGCGGACGTCATTTCCACTTATATTGATGACCAAACCGAGCAAAATGGCAAAGTTTTAATCGATCGGATACGAACCTAAGCTTCGTCACACGACCAAATCGTTTGCTTCAAAGCTAAAAAGAGGTGAGTAATAAGTAAAAAAAAGAAGTTTTTACCACTGTTAAATTAATTTGCAAAGTAGTGGTAGAAAAGAGAGTATGGATAGCTAGCTGTCATTGCTTCGATTTTAAACAAAATTCTGATTCAAATTTTAATGAGTTCGTCAATGATTAACTTTTCTAGCTTCATGTCGGAGACATAGCTTACTTCGATGTTAGCTAACACCCGGTATGTCGATAAGATATTAAAATGACCTGAAGAGTGGAAGTGGTTCGAAATCAGAACACAGTTTCTTGACGGGCAGGAATCTCACTGAACTAACAGAGTGAAGCTTGTTAAAATATCTAAGCTCCTGTTTTACATACATACATACATACATATATACAATACATTTTATTGTTATATTGTATATTTGATCTGTGAACGTATTTGTATGTACATAATTAACAATATATTCGTGTATTACGCTCATTTATGAAACTTCATACATTGCTACAGACTAACTGAAATGCACCAGACAAATTAATTTATCACGAATAGACGTAGCTTTACATCAAATCAGCGCCAATTGACGACCTATCCAGAAGCCGATTGTTATTCTATCAATGAGTTCTGCTTCATATGTATGCGTCGGGCAAAGCTTTCGGTGAGAGCTAAATTCTACGAACAAGAGAGCCGTATACATATATGTAGTTCTACGAACTACTAATTAAATTTTGCGAACTTCATATATGTACATGGACATACAATTGTCTATTTACGAATAGTCGTATCCATCAAAATGAAATTGTATATTTCAATAGACTTTATATGTAATTATGTAAGGTTTGGGTGGTAGAATCCGTGACGTTATCGAAAAAATCTAATTTTCTATGGCGTCAATATCGATATCAATTTCGATTCCTTTTTTATTTACATATCCAGATTCCTTTTTTAGTTACTGATCCAGATTCTTTTTTCTTTTTCTATTCCGGATTATTTATTCGGTTCCGTATCCGAATTTGTTTTTCATTTCCGATACTGGATTCCTTTTTCAGTTCCGGTTCTGGATTCCTGTTTCAGTTTCAGATCCAGATTCCTTTTTCAGTTCCGGTTTCGGATTCCTTTATCATTTTCGGATCCCTTATATTTAAAAAAAATCATTGGTTTCTGATTGAATGTTGTTAAATATAATTTTTTTTCGATTCAAATAAATTTAACAAAAAACAAATAATATTCAAAAAATTTAAATAAAACAAAAAATTTAATAAAATGTTTACTATTAGATAAGCCATGTTTAAGCGGTTTATATTACGAATACCGAGCGAAGTCGTGTAAAATCACCAGTATAATAATAATGATGTCTACACTAAGACAGTGAGTGGGTCTCACACTATTTCTGTGTACGCAAGTGAATAATGATTTTTATATTTGAACACGGTATTAGGACCGTGAATTCGGCGAACCATTATAAAAAGGACACGTTTTCATAGGTGGGTCCCCCGTGTAAATTGTTGTGCGTCGAGGGGGTAGCACGACCTTTTGTTTTGAGTCGTGACGTTATATACGCGATGCGATGGAAACTTAAATAGGATTTGTGTCAACTTGGTGATAGATTGCCGGCACGCAAGTCACGCGCCTCCCCTGTTATCTCGTTAGACTAAGCTTTTGCGAGGCGAAAGCTTCGATGGAGCTTTCGCCGTGCGTTTGTCAGAGCCAACAGGTTCGAACCGAACCAAAAAGCCATTGTGTGCCGGTTCTCCCTAGTTAAGTGGGACCGCTAATTCCGCTTAGGTGCGTCTCTGGGTCGAGAGTTGTGAACGCATTTGCGAAATTACTCGAGACAATGGAGTTTCAGCCAAGTCGAGTGTGTGGAGTGGAGCCTTCGTCGTTCCGGAAAGTAACAAATATTCATTCTGATAATATTTAATTTAATTCACCCAACACGCGAATAACATACATTCGGAGCCGACGAAACGCTCTCCCACTGTCGAGATATATTACACCTCGTCCGTTAAAATAAATACAATAAAAAGAGGCCTACTCGTAGTGAGAAAATGAAGTTTTAAGTTGTTACGAATCACGTACTAGACGTTTATTTCAGGAAAGCGTACGTGAGGAAAAGTTTAAGAAGCGTCGAAGCGGCACATCGAAACGCGTCTACAATAAATAAAATCTTGAAATACACTGCGCTTCAGAGCTAAAGTTAATTATTGAAATTTAATCGTGCGATTAAATTTCAATAATTTAATGACGTTTAAAAATAAAACGTATTATAGACAGTTATAATAATTCTACATTTGTTATATACTAGCTGAGCCCAGCATGCAATGCCACAATAACTCATGCAATTCCGGGTCCCGTTCCCGTTCCTGTTTCCATTCCCGTTTCTCAATGTGCTTCGATAAGTGAATGTTTCAGTTTAAGATCAATACTTAATAATCAAATTAAATTACAGTAATTATAATTTATCGGAAAAATACAGGTGGCGAAATTATTTGAAATTACAATTTGAAATTATTCAATTGTTTGTTTATTTTACTCTAACAACCCAGGTGGCGAAGCGAACACATTTGAAATTATTGCGTTGCAATGCCACTTATTCTTGTTTTGCCGTTCCCGTTCCCATTTTTGGGTGGTTTTTTTTAGAGAGACCATCGCGGGCATGCTCACAATAACTTATGTAAGTTTCATCGTGATCGGTTGAATGGTATAAGAACGTATACGTGACAGACACAAACAGACAGACAGAGAAACATTGATTTATTATTATTATTATTATATAATAACTATTAATCTACCCGGCTTCACTCGGTTCCACTTTGGACGATCTCTCCCGTTTTAGCACGGATATAATAAGTAACTTGAAATGGAAATGCAGTCTGTTAATAAGAATACTACCAAACCATGAAATACATTCACTTGTTTTTTATGAAATTTATGTGAATCGAAAAAAAATAATATTATTTTACGGACGACCAATCACAAACGTCTTTGACCAATCCAGCCAATCAGAAACGACTTTGATGACAGTCAATCAGAAAAGAATTACAGACGCCGTTTCGGTTTTATATGTAAGATTATTATTATTATTATTATACATATATCATGTGACCT
This sequence comes from Arctopsyche grandis, assembly GCF_051622035.1. Taxonomy (NCBI): domain Eukaryota; kingdom Metazoa; phylum Arthropoda; class Insecta; order Trichoptera; family Hydropsychidae; genus Arctopsyche; species Arctopsyche grandis. The sequence goes on from NC_135357.1 coordinate 19,433,694, forward strand.
CAAATGGACTTTTCATATCAATCAAATTGTGAACAAATGCTACTAATTACAAGCTTTTAATTTATGTTTATTATTAAAGGTGTATTCAATTTTCTCAAATTAAGAGTCTTAAAAAAATTTTAGAAACTTTTATCAGGCCTAAATTACACTTTTAGTATGTGGAATCCTCATTTCAAAAAACATGTTATATGTATTGAAAAGGTCCTAAAGAGAATTAATAAAAATACCTTCCGAACTTAAAATAATGAGAGGTTGAAAAAAATAAATCTCACCACATTGGAGACAAAAAAAATAAGAGATGACATCATTTAAGTCTTTAAAATATTAAATATTCATTAAAATTGTCCAAATTCTTTATGTTTAATTACAATACTCATATTAGAGGTCACTCTCTCAGACTCTTAAACGAAAAATCGAACAAATTGATTAAAGATTCCTTATTTTCTAACAAAGTGATTAAAGTTTGGAATAGTCTTCCCAACAATGTAGTAAATTCTTATAAACAATATTTTTTTTAAATAAGTTAGAGGGGGGGAACCGGGGTAAAGTTCCAGGGTCCGGGCTCAAAAATCGTACCTGTTAATCGTACCTTTCTCAATAAATTATTTAATAAAAAATAACAAACTTCATATAGGTATTTTTCTAATAATAGTTCTGATAGATTTTTCGCATACTAAAAATACATATATCTATAAGATATTTTTTGAAATTTGTTATAGGGCCCGGAATTATTTTTCCCAGGGTTTGGGATTCCTCTCGGCGGCCTTGGGTAGGAGATCAGTTTTGTAGGAACCATTTTAAATAACAATGAAATCAGTTAAATTGGCAAACTCTATATAAAACGTTCGATTTGGATTCACATATGTATATACATATCCAAGGTATGGCCGGCAACACCCGGTCAGGGATTAAACTTTTGACTTCTTAGCTGTTAGCACAATTCATATATGTAAAGTGGGTAGCATTATATTATTATCAATTCAAAAATTTATTAAAAAAATTGGATACATCTAATATATAATTTCGTTTACCCTTTGGCTGCTATGAGGTTTTTCAATGTCCAAGCGAAAAATGCTAACATTTGTAATTATTTTGAAAAAAAAAAAAAAAAAAAATTTTTTTTACATACTTACTTCGCCGAACGCGCGTAATTTTTATAATACTTTATATACATTTTTAAGAAGCAGTTGTGGACTCGTGCTCTCTCTTTCTGTCTTAAAGAGATACCTACATATATACACTAAATAAGTTTTGACGATTGTTTTCCGACGCTTTATTTTTTTCAATAATCTATTTTTAGACATCGATGTTTCCTTACAACATGCGATATATTCGAAACTGGTAGCGGTCTTTCTCTCTTTCTTTCTTGGTTTTAATTGTGTACGTGTGAGCGAGACACACAAGGATGCGAAGTTTCTAATAATCAAATAATTTTTCAACATGTATCATAAACATTTTGTATGCATTTCAGTTGCATTTGATTGATTGCACGAATTCGTGACGTCTCGTGACCTATATAATTAAAAGCGGATTTCTATTGTTTTTTGCCATTTATTTTAACTCTGCAAAATGATATCGGACAGTGAAAGTGACGAAAGCGAAATAATAGCTCCTCGCCGAGGAACTTGACAAATAAGCAGCTCTACTGATTCTGAAAATGAATTTATTGACAATAATCAATTCCCAAGTAATAACTCCTTATATGACTTTGACAACGAACCCGAAATTTACTTTGATGATGAACCCCTAAATTGAAGAGCTTTTATTTAAAAAATTGATAAATATTTATAAAGTTTGATTGAAAAATAAATATAAATACGTATATAAAAAAAATGTTTCGTGCCACTGATGCGCTGGCGGCTCAAAGAAAGTATTGAAATACGACAATTAATGACGACAACAACGATCGTCGTAGCAATCTTCGCCGATTTCAAAACAACGATTTATCGTTGTTGTAGCAGTCAAAGGGTTAATAAGAGACCGTGTATGTAAGGTTTGGGTGGTAGAATTCGGAACGTCAAATTTAATAAAAAAAAAAATGAATATTCAAATAAATTTAAATAAAATACAAGCTTTCAAATACATTTAATAAAATGTTTGCTATAAGCCATGTTTGAGCGGTTAAAAACACTAGTATTTTATAAAATTTATTGTACGTTCTGAAAATGATTTTATGTAAGTATTTATATACTAGTGAATAGCCCGATGAAATATCATCACATGGGTATAAAATTATTATATACCCGTATAAAACTAAAAATAAATCCGGAACCGGAACCGTTATTTTCGTAGACTCTCATACATAGATAGTTTTCAATTCTTTATTTGTAATACTTTCAATTCTTAAAGTTAACGTTAACAAAATGTAATATTTTCCGATTATACACAAACGGTCATTGACCTCGTAACGTTGAATATTATTATTACACATAACAAATTACGTGCATATACATATGATGTGTATTTACAACACGTATTCTGGGCGAGGATATGGCGTTCGACGCGAGCTCACGAGGACATTGCGTTTGGATCGGAGGGTCCGAGGTTCGATTCCCGGCGCCCGCGGTGAATGAAATCAATTTTTTTCTTGAATAAAATATAAATAATTTAAATTATAATTATAATTTAATTGCAAATAAATACATAAAAAAATGGTTCAAAGCCTCGCTAAATGAAATTATTAAAATTACGTATTTTTATATGGCGAGAAGGAATATTTCAATTAATGTTTAAAAAAAAAAAGGCGAAATGAAAAATTGGATTTGGCGTGATATCCGAGACCATTAGCTCAATTTAGACCCATATTCAGGCTATTTGGGGTGATCGGTTCGAGTCGCGACAAAGTCGTCTCGTCGAAAAATGAATTAATCGATTTTTATCGATTCGATCATTATGTTCGGCGAGAGTTAGGACACACACACACACACACGCAGATTACCGTCTTTATATATATACTAGTGTTGGACCCGTTGATTTCAACGGGTGGTTTCGAAAAGGAATTGAAACTCGAATAAAAATAAAGTTAAAGATATTGAATCGACTGGTTTCGGAAAGAAATTGATGCACCAATTACGAATGACAAATTACGAAGTGATTACGAATTACGAATTACATTTTGTGCATCGCCGACGCCTCCGGCACCCCGGGGTCTTCGCCCCCGGCTCTTCGGTCGCTCCGGGGCCTCCGGCCCCAGCGCCGCCGACGCCTCCGGCGGCCGCACCGCACCCAGTGCCCCCGATGCCTTCGGCACCCCGGCGGTCTTCGCCCCCAGCGTCGCCGATGCCTCCGGCGCCCCCAGCGCCCTTAATGCTTTCGGCACCCCGGGGGCTTCGCCCCCAGCGCCCCCGATGCCTCCGGCACCCCGGGGGCTTCGCCCCCAGCGCCGCCGACGCCTCCGGTGCCCCCAGCGCCCCCAATGCCTTCGGCACCCCGGGGCCTGAAAAAACTGGGAAACTGAAAAACTGAAAAAATGAAAAAAATGAAAAAACTGAAAAAATGAAAAATATGAAAAAAAAAAATTTGTTCCCCATACTGGTTGATTCATTATGTTCGGCGAGAGTTAGGACACACACACACACCCACACACACACACACACACACACACACACACACACACACACACACACACACACACACACACACAGATTACCGTCTTTATATATATGATGATGATGTATGTTGTAATGTCCACAATTTTTTGATTAAAATAAAAAGATTTTACTGTCGTGAAATATTGACTATTTTGTTTACCTTCTAATCGGGCTTTTGGTTTAAATAATATTTTTCAAATTGATCTGCGAACAGGATCATACTTATATACATGTAAGTAAGTATACAATGGAATGTACTTAAAAATGAAATATACAAATTATACTTACAATTGAAATGATTTTCTCTTCGTTGAATCTGAAACAAAATAAAATAAAATTTAAGTAAATGAACACGTATTCATAGCTTTATAAAAATGACTATAATATTTTTTTCCAACAAACAAACATCTTGATGGAAGCTCTTTGTTATGGAAAACCATTCTAAAAAGCCGGTGTAAAAATATTTTTTGGTCCACTTTAAATAATGATTTCTACCTACATATGTATGTATATAAAATATACACGTGTTTTCGTAAGTGCCAGAGTAAATATTGATTTTATAATTAGCAATATATGTATCTATGTATATACACAAAGGAAATTAATTAACGATTAACGTAAATCGTAAATCGGCTTAAAAGTAGGCATACCTAACAGAATACTAAAGCTCAATTAGAAACGTATTGTCTTCATACGTTTAACCGATCAAGTCGGAAACGGTAATAATGGTGATTATCCGTCGGGTTGTGATAACGAGTGTAGTTTTCCGTTTTATAATTTCATGGAACACATTTACTAACAATCAGATAGTGAATTAGTACCGATATTTAAATCAGATACTGCGACCTCGAACGACGGCCATGAAAATCAACCGTTAACAATTTAAAAATTCAACTAACAATATTTTACATTCCATTCGTTGAAATATTCAAACTATTAGTTTCGACGGAGCACACACGTGAAAATGGCGAACTAAGTGAACTGTGCACGTACATATGTGGAAATCAATATGCAATTGATAGCGTTACCTTTGTGAAACGATAGCTCGTTCAGAACTACCTGAAAATCGAGTATCAAAGTGATACGTCGCAAAGGATCAAACTAGTTAAGCGAAACATATATGTATACATATGTAATGGTTCATATATATGTACATACATACATATGTACATACATAATTATTGACCGCAAATGTTTACGTATAGCAACACTCGAATGGGAAAACTTTTAAGTCGCTGATGGCATGCGAGGAAAATTTTGCCAGAAGTTTTCACTCCTCACAGTTTCGGTTCATTATGTCGCATAACGATGCTCGTTTGGAGTAGAGAGGATGTGCTTTGTGGCGCAAAGACAGCAACGTTATCCGAATACGGATTACGGTGTGTTTCCCGAGCGGAAAAATCTATTTTTGTGCGAGAAATTTGAAAAGGTATCGCTGTGTGAAAATTCGCCGTTAGTTTTTCCTCGCGTAACAAGGTGAGTTTTCCGCACTGTGTGTTGGGGCTCGGCTACAAAGGCGCGTAACTATTGTACGCCGCGGACACGAAAAAGCTCTTAACCGCAAAAGACCCCTTCAATATTTTCTCGGTTTAACGGACACGACATTAATATTTATTTTTAAATTTATTTTCTCTTTTTTTCCTGTTTGCTTGTCAACGTTTTTGTTGACTAAATTTCAAAATGCTGTTTAGCCAGCAAAGTCGTTCGTTTACGGTTACCGAAATTGCATTTGAAAACTTTCATCATATCTATCACTAAATTTTCTCAAGTACATTTCAAAATGGATGCAAGCCGGATATGATATGAATGATACGGTTGAAAGTGTAATGAAATGTTGCACTTCGCCCTCCCCCCCTCTTCTCCACCCGTTTGAGCTAGTATAGGATGCTGGAAATGTGTCTACGCCACCATTATCCTCATTGATAATTACCTCATATACATAACCTACTTGTAACCTGTTGTGTATGTATGTATGTACCAATGGATACTACGTAAATAAGATTTGGTGCCCTTCGTTCCACCGACATGGAATATCCCGATACTCGTTTTAACAATTTAAACGTTCATTTTATAAAATGAATGTACATTTAAAAAAGCGATCAAAAATTTTTTTTGTACATTAAAAAAGTTTCTGTACATTACAAAAAAAATTTTGTGTATTTGACTAAATGACGGAAACAGATTGCAATAGAAATTTTGCTTTGATCATTGAAAAAAATATCTGCTACTTAAAAAGCGGATGAAATGTATATTAAAATGACAGATGAATTGTATCGGCAACGTTGCGAATACCAGAATACTAACCGACAACGACCAACGCTTCTCTCTACTGGATTACTTATTTTTTATCCTTCGGTTTGCGACCTTTGACACCTACGACCTTGGTTTTAACCCTACGACCTGACATCATCATTCATATTCATACGTAATACGTAAAAAACGTAAACACTTTTGACAGTTGACAGTTATCAATAGTGGAAGACTGCAACGTTGCCACTTTTTACATACCTCCTTTACGTTTCACATGGCTTTCGTGTCAGTGGTCATTTTTATCTCTTATCCGATCGTTTTTGTATCTATTCTAATGCTAAAATCTATTTTATCGAATGATCGTTTCATATTTTTAATGGTCACTTTATAATGCCAAAAAATTTATTCGATGCACAATACGAGATTTTTTTAATGCACTGAAAATAATGCAAATTTTTAATGCACAAACATTTTTTTAAATACACAAAGTATTTTTCTCAATGTACAGCTAAATTGCACCACTGTACAAATGTCAATGTAATGATATTTTTTCAAACATTAAAAATAATAACTTCTTTCACCATGGTTGTGTAATGTAATGTTTTTAAATAAACAATTGATGTAAGAAAAAAATAGCTACGTGTTTTAAAAATGAGTGCTATTCAATGATTCATAACAAAAATAATTTTGATTTAGGTCTTCAGTGGCTCCAATTTGTGTGATTGAATTAATTGGGAATGAAAACCCGTACATTATTTACTATGGTAATTTATACCGTACACATTCAGAATTTGTCTATAAATTTCCGAACAAAACTATATTTGTTGTATATATTTATGTACATGTATCTATATACCTGGTAATAATAAAAAGCATCGTTTTCGTTACAAATAGGTCTCTATCGTTTCTCGTTTGTATTAATTATATATCACGGGCATTGAGTCTCGTATATTCCTATTAAGATCGCTCCGGGCGATATCAATAATGCTGCTCCCCTTATTCCCCGAGGAACAATTAATTTTATGGGTCATTTACACATCCAGGCCTTCTGGCACGAGTGTATAATTCAACCCTTGTGTGCTGTAAAATACGGACATTATTTTAGTATTGAAACGTACAAAAAGAACGCGTTCTCGGGCGCGATTGTTATACAGAAAAAGAGTTATGAAAAATATTTTATCTTGAAATTTTCAGATTTTAGAATTGATGGCGAAAAATACGTGTAATTTATAGAAGTGTTAAACTACATATATTACGATGGAATTAAAGGAGTCTTATAATAATCTGATAAAATTTTATCAAAAAATCTTGTTACCAGATATAAATTTTACTCACTTTATTTGAATATAATTTTAAAATATTTAAATTCCATTTCAAATTTTGAAACCTCGTCTATTTTTACTAACCTCTTTTATTATTACAGTCGCGTCGTGTAAGTGCGTATGTAAGGATATAAAGCGGCCCAAGCCTCATAGTAATATATTTAATTACATTAATTCAAACCGGGATCATAATTTTGATTGACATCATTGAAATCTTTTTGATTGAAATCCCACACATTTTATATATTTATTGTGGTACATTTGTTAATAATAAAAATATTTAATAAAAAAATTAAATTAGAGTAATTATAATTTGTCGGAAAAACGCAGACAGCGAACACATTTGAAATTATTGCGCTACAATGCCACTCATTCCCGTTTTTCCCGTTCCCGTTCCCCTTCTCGTTTTTGGGCGATTTTTTTTACAGAAACCAGCGGACATACACACAATAGCTCCTGTAATTTTCATTGCAATCGGTTAAATGGTATACGTACGCATACGTGATAGACAAACAGACAAACATTGATTTTTATTTACAAACCTCCTTTAGGTTTCACATTAAGACGACTTTTTTATATCTCTTATTTCTTATCCAATCGTTTTCATACTTTGCCATATTGCTCATTTTGATCATCAATATAAGTAAATGGATCCTCCACCATTACGATGGTGCAAAAATATCGTGTAAGACGCGTTTGAAATCTGCCCGGCGAGATAGTCGTTGACGTTTATCCACCGTTTGTTTAGCCTATTCTCACTTTTCGCCATGTCAGATTTAAATTGTTTAAACGCCTATAACTTTTTCTTTTTCACTCTATATTTTATAAAATTTGCTTTATAGGTTTTCGGTATCACTAATATATAAATATTTGTAGTTTTAACTCTCATATGTATATATAAATTTCAAATTTGGCGCATAGCTTCGTGTAATGGCATATAGCCTCTATATATCGATTTACGGCCAAATGTGTCAGTTCTGACATTTCACTGCTACAAATATGTACATCTCATCACTGATTGTTATCTGCGAGATAAGTATTCAATAAGAAGTTATGTTGTATCTAATTTTTAAAATGATTTACAATAAGTTTTCTACCAACAAACAAAGCTTGGCCCCATTTTTACTTTATCTATGTACCTAGTAACAATAGATGAAGTTTTTTTTAAGTGTAGTTCTAGCAGTGACGTTTAATCCATAGCCTCAAATTTCAGTTGTTCCTTCATCCAAAACAAACTTTCTAACCAATACAGGCTTAATATATGTACACAGATCAAACAGTGATAGTTTTATTTTTAGTTATCAGCCGATTTATGTTATATATGTATAGATATGTACTACGAATCATTAAACAACAAAAATCCTTACATTGTTTGACCTTTTTTATAGATACAAAAAAACGTACAATAGGAAATCATTAGGATAAGACGTACCTACACAATATTTTTTTTCTTACTAGTGTTTATTTACAAGATTTGATTGGATGCTCGCTTCGACGAAAAACACAGCATTACGTTGATTTAATATTTACAAAGTCTATGGATTTTGTCGAGACAAGCAAGCACGTACAATAAATAAAATCAGTGGAGTAATATTATCCACGGTCCAATTTAATTTTTCGTATTAATATGTATAATATAATACGGTATTAATTATATAGATCGCTAATTTAATTCGTAGTTTGGACTGACCGCAACCATTTTCATTGAACATTCAATCGAATAGTAAAATGTACGAGCGGTTTGTGGTCGGTTCAGTTATTCAAATTAGCTTTGTTTTCTTTTGGGTTTATTTTAAAGGTACAAATACAAATATTATTTTATTTTATGGGAAATTCCGATTTTGCTTCGTCATTCAGCTGCCAAAAGATTAACACTGCTGTAAGATTGAATATCACCAAGGTAAATTTTTATTGATGCGTCAATCTTTCCATATATGTAGTATATAAAATTGTGTATATTTGTATATTTGGACAGCCTTTCGTTATTTGCATGAGTTTTGTTTCGGGAAGCATATGATTGTGAAACATTTCACAATAAAATGTTTCCTTCCGAAGTTTACTAAATTTTTGGAAGAAATCTTTTCTCGGAAAAGCGAAATTCAGAAGATAACCGAAATCGTTGTTGGTTTCAAAGGATAGCAAACTCGATAGCGGTACTTGCTACTTTATTTTTGGACGGAAGTTTAAATATTTTCTAAAAGGTTGTTGAGAAATATTGTGCAAATATTTATATTCGATTGAGCGAATACCTCGATTTTTGGTAATACACCTACTTTATGTACATAAGTATTAATAATTAAATATCAATTATGTGAAATAAATGTATTTCAATAGACTGTCTTTGAAGAGTCAAATATTAAATATTAAAACCACCGTGTTAGCATTTATGTGATTTTTCTTTTTATATATTTAAAATAATATCGTATACTAGACTTTGAGCATGCAATGAAATTTTGTATTGATTTTACTATACATATATGAGCAGTTATATTTGAAATTACTATTTTTCATTTCGAGAAATATTTCGCAAAACATTTCGTTTAATGTTTTGCGTTTTAAAATATTTAAAAATACTGGTGGTCTGAAAATAAGTTTCAGCTGCCTTTCCGTGATTTTGGACAAATCGTACGTACTTTTGACTTGATTTGAACTGGACGACTACTTAGAGAGATATGAGAGCTGAAAAGTACTACAAATGAAAAATAAAATACCTGACTATACATTCCAATATTCATTTTGAACAGGAAATTGACAGATTTTGAGATATCGACCGAACAACACCAAGATATACAAACATCGCGCGATTTGAAAAATACACATATCTCCGAATTTCGAGCCAATCAACATTTTTTATTACCAGATTCGTGTTTACTGAGCATAGATCTATAAGAAAAGTCATATCTCGTCTCTGAACCATTTTTCGTGTCAAACAGTGTTATTGTAATGTTTCCGAATCATAACAACAGAGCGGTTTCAATTGCGAATCCCAATAAACATGTAACATTTTAAAAAAAAATTATCATTGTATTTAGTGACATTTTTTCTGAATCCTAATAAATTTTATTACATACGTATAATCAATATTTGTGTGAATTCTAAATAATCTCAATCAAGGTCGAAGATTATTGAATTCAAAAATATTTCATAAAATAAATTCTGAGAATTCCTGACATTTACACTGATCCCAATCGAATATTCGAATATTTGAGTATTCGAATATTATTCGTGTATATAATTTTTTATAAAATAAATACACATAATCAACATGAAAAGAGTGATGACGAAGAAGCCGACGATTATGAGGAAAATGAAATATATGTATGTATAATGGGGATAATTGTGATGAAAATGAAGATAATGAAGAAGATGAAATGTCTACATGTGAAGAAACGGATTTTTATTCATTAAATACGGAAATGTTTGAAGAAAATCACTTTTCGATCGATAATAATGTCTACGAAATTTTAGAAAACATCTGAAAATTAATACGAATATTTAAGAAATCACCGGCGAAATATATATTTGTACAAGAAATCATAATGAAAAAAGAAAATATAAAATTTAAATTATTATTGGATGTAAAAACGAGGTGGAATTCAATGGCAACTACATATGATAAGACGATATATTCAAGTTTACGAAAGTGTAAACATAGCACTAAAAGAATTTAATTTCAATACTGTTCGAAAAATGAAATTGATATTTTGAAATTTTTTAAATATTCTTAAAATTATGTTTTATTAATTGTAATATATTACATATATAAATATAATGTAATTCATGCTTAGTACATATGTAATTACATTTTTTTTAATTTTCGAATACATTCGAATATTCGAATAGCTCTTGATTTAATATTCGATATTCGAATAGTTGAAGTCGACGAATATTTGGGATCCCTAATTTAGACAGACCTTTGCCTTATGAAATTTATTATACTATAGAGGGAGATTGAGGAGATCAATCGTTATTGTCAATGCAATTTATTTTCGAACACTTTTATGTATACAGTCTTCAGAAGTTTGAATTTTAGAACTGGAATTTTGGGAACGCTGTCTGTGGCAAGATATGGCATTGTAACAAGACATAATTAAATACTATACTATTCTACGTCTAGCTAAAATTTCATTGTGCAAAATCAGCGATTCGGCTTGGGAGAAAGCCTTCCGAGGAATTTGTATACCCGTAACAAGCTTTCGGTCTCGGGAAAATGACAGTAGGTATGTATCAAACATACGTCTACTTTGATCGCGACCAAATCCCTAAGCACCAGAATGTACATACGTATATCTATTATTAAATATATACATAGCAGCATTTGAGTTTATTTCAAAACTGCATATTCCCTTTAGAAAAGTCTATGTTGATGTGGAGCTTAGTAGAAATATGCGCGAAGTTGCCTGCATTCAGCACGCCTTTGTTTGAACGAGTTTTTCATCTTCAATTTGAAAAATTCTATCTCACAATTCATAGAAAAATTTATTCCCTGTAGATATGTTAAAGCGTACCAAATCTGCTTGGAACGATTCTTATTTTGCGGAAAAAAATTGGATATACACAATATTATATTTATATCGAGTTGAGTAAATACGTGACACACATATGAATAATATAATGTTTATTTCCTCGGAAGATCACACTGAACTACACAATAAAATAAAAAATACATTTATTTTTTATATTTATTTTGTGAGCATCTGGAACGATTATTTACATATTCATTCTAATAAAAATTGAAATTGCGTTTCTTCGCCTAGCTTGCTTATGGTCACGTTAAGCTCAAGTTTAAATATGTCCATAAAATACTTCATAGCAAAGCAATAATCTTTATACAGAGGGGGAGGTAGGCTGGGATCGTAAAACGAACCCTTTTTTTCGCGTGAATGTTGCCGCTTTTTTATTTAATGCACAGATAAACCGCAAAAATTTACGAGTGCATAATTCAATCCTCGAAAAGATTAAAACTTTCGGTCCGGCGATCGCGGGTGAAATTGCCCCGCAAACCGAGGGAAGTTCGCATAATTGTGACCGCTTCGCGACACCCTTGTTTCACTTTTTTCAACAGAAAAAAATTTCACTGGCACGAAAATATCTTCCGCTTCCTTAAATTGGTGGGAAATATAATATTTTCTTTTGTGTGTCGGAAGGGGGAAAGTTGCTCGAGGTCGCGTCGTTTGATACGATACGTATTCCTTTTTTTCTTTTTTTTTCGCGCGCGCGTAAATATTGCGGTTTTTCCAGGGCCGCATTAGTCTTTTCCATCGGGTCGCACAAAATGGTTGTTCGCGTATCAAATTGGCTCTAAACCAAGGGGTTAGGGTCTGAATCCCGAGAAGGTGATGATGGCGGTGGAAACTATTCTTCAGCGCCTTATTGAATCCGATTGACAAAAGCTCTACCATCACAACGGAAAGGCGGATTTTGTACGACAGGTATTCGAGGGGGGAAAAGCGAGCCGCCGAAGATTGAACTCGACTCGATTCACTCTCTATCGAGAAAGCTTGGTGCCTATTTGCCGTGAAAGCTCTCAGCAAACTGCGAAATAGCCGGAAGGGAAGTTCAATTCTGAAGGAATTCTCAAATAGGTTTATCGCAAACTTCCATCATTAGAACTGAAATTATTCATACAAATGAAAACTATTTAATTTTGTAAATTAATAGTAATGTAATTAATAAATAATGTCTCATTTTTAATTAATCATTATAACCCTTAGCAAAAGAATTTTTGAATTTCATTGTTGGAAAGTGTGCGTTTTTTATTATATTATAATAGAAATTAATAAAATTTCGTTTAAATTAATATTCAAAATGCTATAAATTTTGACTTCAAAATAAATATTGGAAGAAATTTTTTTTATGATTTCAACACAACATTCACTTGAAATAATAAAAATATTGTCAGACGAAAACATCGAAAGCAAGCTGAAAAAAGAGGCTGGTAATAAAAAAAGGACAATTTTCGTCCGTATATTTTTACCGTACATTCGATTTCAAGCATAGTGGTCGTCATCTAGTCAAATATTTGCCATGTACTGAAATTGCTTTATCTCTTGCAATTTCCGTCTTCCTTCGAATGAAATGAAAGAAAAGAAAGCTACATAGAATGGATACAAAATTTAGTGAGCAGGTTGGTTTTTAAATGTTTCCAATTTTTGCATGGAAACGTCTCAACAACTATTGTCAGATAAAACTGACAGGTTATGCAGTTCGATTTGAATAGTATAATTAAATATATCTTCTCATGAACGATAGATTTATTCGAAATCGTCGATAGAAACGAATTTATTTTTCAATTTTGGCTTGGATTTAAGCCAACGACCAATTCATAACTGGTTAGCAATTACTTAGACAGAAAACAAGATTTTTGAACGGGGCTTAATGGGATAATTTTCATCAGGATTGGAAGCTAAGGTTACTATTAAACTACATCATTTCGATAATACATCATATTGAACTTAAAAGATCATAAAATGTTACAAGTTTTTCACATTTTCCCAGTAAGTGACGTCTACATACATAGATGTAGTACATATAGATATATAATATAATGTAGTACTCCTAGAAAATACATATAAGAGACATCATTGGTAACGGCATTATAGACTAGTTATCCTACGGCGATATGCCACCATCAGGACGCTGTCAAGGTTGATGTTTAAACGTCTTCAGCGGCGGCGGAAGCTGTCACTTGTGTTGTCGCGATATCGTGGGAGCACTTGGGAAAATTTAATATGCTAAGCAGGTCGCACACACCACAACGCAGACACATAAAACTGAATTATGCTCCGATTCTCGTCGGTAACCGATTCGATTCGATAAAAAGGCGATCGTTATGCTCACCCTAATGCGATTCCTTATGCCCTATAGCGCATTTGCAAAATTTCGTGTAAAAACTGCACGACTTTTCTCCCTACGAATAATGAAAGTGGTGCTGATGTTATTGCAAATTTTTTACATTTACAAATATCAATTTATAAAGGTTTGATTTGAATATTGTTTTAATTTGGTGACTTATGTATTCAGTCCGTAGTATTGCGCAGTAAGCGATTCAAAGAAATTTTGTCCCGAAAATCAAACTATTGTCAATTCCGACGATTGTCGCGATAAAATGCACAAAACAATGGCGATGACAATAAAATAAATTAAATTTTGTATAACAAAAATTTTGGTATTTTTCTCAGATATTCTAAGCCAGGGGATGATGTACAAACGTAGTTATATGTACATATACATACATATGTTTGCACGGCGGATGAATCCACTTCAACTCTGGTAATGTCTTACTTTGGTGTTAGAAAGTTATACCGTATATGTGGGACATTATATTCCAGGTATTATTTCAAACCAAATTGTGGATTTGGTGCTGGGATTTTTCCCTACAGGATGTTTCCGGACACGAAAGATTTGAGGGATAACTTTGATTTTTGTAGACACTGATTATGCCGTTACCAACTGATTAGCTCGTGGGCTGAAAAATCCAATCGTTAACCTTTTATTACTTTATTTAATATAATATTAAAAATATACTATGAAAGAAATAATCTGTCTGAAAAATATACGGAAAAATCACTGCCAGGAATAGTCGATTTATGGAAAAATCTGTCCGCAAAGTTCGTGTCTCTGAACATCTCCTACGGAAAAATCACCAAACCGTGGATCAGGGTAGATCGAAAACAGCGAATTTTGAATTTAGAAACAGCTAGATTGAAAGTTTTTTTTAATTTGAGCACGGCTTATGTGGTTTATTTTTTTATTCACCTCATCATATAAATGGAATAATTTTACATTAAAAACCCTCACACAGAATGTTTTTACAAATTGATAAGTTCTGATAAAAAATCTGAAACTTTGTCGCGCTTATCTCGAACATCAATATCGGCGCGTCTGCAATACATTATCATTTTGCATTAAACATCGTTTCTTTCATCTACCGTAATTATGAAATCAAATATTACACTGTTCGACAAATGACGACTTTTTTTTTGTTTAGAGACGAGATATGACTTCTATTGATAACTGGCTTACATCGATAAAATAAACGAATTTTTGTTATTAATCCACAAGCATAGTCGAAATATGATTTTTCTAAGTGGAATTTTATTTAATTCTCATATAAAGAAAATGTAATATATTATCCCTATTAATTGAATTCAGATTCGTGTAAATACGAGTAAATTCTAGTACGAGCTTTTAGCTCGCAATTTTACCGATTTAAAATTCAGCACACTTCCAATTAAACCTATTAAACGAAAAAAAAATAGTGTGGCCAGAACACTATCCTAATAAACATGTTTCAATAGAAAATACTCAATATAAAATAGTATTAACATTGGGAAAAAATCTCAAATGAAAATACGTATTTTTGACTTTTGATTTGAACTAAAGTACTACAAATGAAAAATAAAATACCCAACTATAGATTCCAATATTCATTTTGAACAGAAAATTGACAGATTTTGAGACATCGATCGAACAACTCGAAGATATAGAAAAATCGAGCGATTTAAAAAACACATATCTCCGAATCTCAAGCCAATCAACATTTTTTATTACCAGATTCGTATTCACTGGGCATAGATCTGTAGCGTATGCTAAAAGGAGCTGCCGTTATAATTGGTTTCGAGGATTATCTCCAGTGCAAGTCGGCTGAACAATGAGAAACCCTTAAATGCACTTAGCGGCGATAGCGGCACGCGGTCGCATTCCCGTGGAGTTCTTAGAACTGACAACGCCAAAGCGTGGGACTGCACATCCGAGTTCGTGACTAAACAATGGGGAAGTAACCGGACGTCGAAGATGCCTTGAGCGACCTGTCTGTTACAAGGAGGTACTTAGGTGATATCAAGACATTCTGGACGAAGCACTGCCAGTGCGTGTATCTCCTTAATCATAAAAAAAGGCTGTGAAACGATTTTGGCCTTTTAATTGGATCCTCCACCCCCCTCTACGCAACAGATCTATAAGAAAAGTCATATCTCGTCTCTGAACCATTTTTCGTGTCGAACAGTGTTATTTTTAATTAATTTATTTTATATTTAATAAATAAAAGCACACGAAATCAAGGAACCGATTATATATGTAAATACAATCATTCAAACGATAAACTTCATTTAATTTGATATAGTATAATTTATATTATGTACATATGTACATACGTGTATGTATATTGAACGTGTTAGAATGCTCAAATTTCGGAATGGATATATTAACCTAATCTAATCAAATCTGGACTTCCTATTGGAATGTAATATGTTCGGGTACATTATTAGTTTGTAGCTATATGTGTGTATGTATATCATATTTAACACATCAATATAATCAAAAATTGGCTTATTAGATAATATAATATATACCACACCAAAATTTTCATCACACGATAGACTAAAATACATTTTCAACGCACAGTTAGTACTTTTATTTTAGATAAAAAAAAAACAGTAAAAATAAAATAAAAAACAGAAATGAACACAAAATAAAATAAAAGTTGCGATTTACTGTTTACACTTGTGCGCGTGTGTAGTTTTTATCAATTATCGCACAAACAGTAGTCGAAACTTAAATGAGATAAATACAAAAATACAGATACAACGTAAAAATACAAAATATTATATAAAGATTGCACTCAAACCGGATGCGGCGTTTGATAAATTTGTGGGGCAACCGTGCAATGAAGACAAAGAAACCGGACGCTACAAACCGGAAAACCGGACGCACGTTGGTCTTAAATTAAGGTTATTTCAGCCATTAATATCGGACGACCTTTATATTGTGGGCGCGTGGGATGCGACGTTTACTGTCCATTAAGAAAATTGTTTGTAATTTTTTTCATTTCACACCAAAAAATACATACATATAATGATGTTGTGTTTGCCATGGGCACCCATAGTATTGTGTGCTGAATATACTCGATTCAATTTGTATTGTGTTTGCATAAATAAATGCGATTATATTTATAAACTACGCATTCAATTGTCAATTCTATCAACGACGCAGTTTTTTTTTTCATTAAAAAAAACGATAATTTTAAAATTGATATTCTGTAACTTTTTGGCTGTGATTTTAATATTTTTTTCTATGACAAATACATACATATGTATATAAAAACTATTGTTTTTCATTTTCATTGAAAACGCACAAGGGCAACGAAAATATTTATGGTTATTGGCAATTCCATACTTATTATCGACGGCAATAGTCATGGCAACAAATGATTTATAAGTCTATTAGTTATGTACAAACAGACATAGCTTGTATACACAGAATCGGGAAACAATCTAATAAGATAGAACATACAAATAGCTATCGATGCCGAATTACTATTTTATTCGTATTTAACAACGTATGTAAGATCAATGTCTAATTTTGATTTGATTTTTGAATGCTTTTTATTATTACGAAATTATGTCTAATAAAAATCACTCAATGTCTAATAAAAAGTATTGAATGTTGCAAAAGTGAGCTAGTTCGATTTTCTATTAACCACGCCAAAATATCGACATAAATGATTTTGAAACTGAAACTGAATATTAAAACAACGTATCGATAGCAATATGCGACATGCAACTAATTTATCATTATCAGACAAAATTTATTTCAATATATGTAATGTTTCAATTACATCGTGAATTTAATTTCAATACGCGTGTCTTTTTTCAAAAGTGCACCGTTCGTTCGATATTTGCTCATTTTCGCTAACGTGAGCTTGTCATACCTGATTGATTTTCGATTTACGAGCTCGCTGTATCCGAACAATTGCCGATTAACAGCTTCCCGGCAAGGTCGACTGCGTCACAGCCATTGACGCCTTATCATCAGTTAATTAGCGTATGCCTCTGACGCGAAATTACGGTACCGTCAAATTTGACGTCTCGTCATCCGCAAAAGAGGTCAACATTTTTTTACCGAAAGTACCTTTAAAATGAATTGTGGTAGTCATATAAAAGCACAACGAGAGTATTGTTAAATTTACATAGGTTTATCTGTACACAATACACTAGCACTAAAGTCAAAAGACAATTTTAATACGTATGGTACAATATGTATTTATATTTTGTAAATGGTGTATCATATTTTGCTTAATAGCGATATATCAATGCTATTATGCCGCGGTTTTCACATAAAAACTGATATCGATATATCAAAGACAGCAATATATTGGAAAGATAACGAGGCTATCTCGTTAAAAACTTTATCAATACATCAATTCCATTTTATTTAATCATTTACATCAAATAAAATAAAAATTGAAGAATCAAAAGCTACAAATTGAATAGTATAATATGTGAGTATTTAACTCATATATGCATTTATTATTACTTTACCCTCACATCGTTTATTTAATTTTTATTACGTTTTTATTTATTATTATATGTATAAATAGGTATGTACATATGTAATTATATGATACATTTGTTTTCAGTTCGTTATTGTATTTTGTTTATTACTTCTTAAATTCTTACACACGTACTATATATAAATTTATAATATTATTATTATTAATTTGAAATTTAACTTAAATAAATCATCAATGAGGAGAGTAGGTGGACAATTCGGTAGAAAGCGTTTCAACAATTAAATCAGATAAATTAATAAACTCTGATAAGAAACGATCGACATAAAGTCACATATATCCAAGGTCTGGCCAGTTACACTGGGTTAGGGCTAGAACCCGTGACCCCTCTGTTGTAAGCATTATATGTTAGTCCAGTGGTTCTTAACCTGGTTCGATCGAACCCCAGGGGTTCGGTGAGTCGAGACCCACACCCGACTCATATGATTCGGGTGCCAATTAAGAAGGGTTCGGTTAATGCGCATATGAAACTGGTAGGGGTCAGTACCTCCAACAAGGTTAAGAACCACTGCGTTAGTCACTAAGCTATGTTGCTGGTTATGAGACTTAATATCATTTTTATTTGTTTGTTTATACTATGGTCAACATAGTACATATGTAAGTATTATTCAAGGCCAATTAAAAAACATCGATCATCAAATATTACAATCATTATAGAGACATTTATGAACAAATTTTTGCAACATTTTTAAATATCAACAAATTATGAGATGCCGTAAACTTAAGTTTTGCTAGAAATAGGGCAGGATTGCCAATTTGTTGGAACCGTTTACAATGAAATCGGATAAATTGGCAAATACTGAAAGGAAATTATCGCCCTTAGTCACATGTCGAAGGTCCAAGCAACAAAGCCAGGGATAGAACCCGTGACCACACAATCGAAAGCATTGCATACTTTCCATTGATCTGTGTTGCTGGTTAACGTTAATTACAATTAAATAACATAATTTTCTATTACAGTATCATTAGAAACGTGGTTGTGATTAATATACCTATAGTTATTAATTTGTTATTTAATATTTGATATATTTTTCATTGCTAGTGAGAATTTAATATAAATTTAATTAGTTTTTTTTTGTTTTATTAGAAACGTTTCGGTATTTTAATGAATAGCTTATTCAAATGGGCGATTTAATTTGAACTTTGTCGAGAGGTGAGAAGATGATTGCATTGACATTGAGTGTGTGCGCAATGACAGACATTTATCATTATTTATTTAAACGTCATGTTCTTTTATATTAAGCGATATTAATTGATGGAATGCGTGGTTAACGACCATTTGAATCTGACATTTTTTACTATTCTACCATCATTTATATGTACGAATGTATATTTATGTACTTACATAATATGAGCGTTGACTTGTATTAAATGATAATGAACAAAGCAAAGGCGTCCTCTTATGCAAATCGAAGAATGATTCTCGAAATTTAATTTTAACGTCCCTTTTGAAGACGCCTGAAATGTTCCTTTTGTTTATTTGATACTTTCTGGCGAAGGCTCTTCCCTCGGTTATGGTGCTTCATTAAAGAAAGAAGTTATTTAATTTAATCCTCACCTTCCACTCCAATTCGTGTCAAAGACGGTAAAAAACCGACAACGAAATGTACGCTTGAAAGTATCACAAAAAGAGAGTCTATTTTATAGATTTGGGTCGCAAAATAATTTAAAGTCTATAACCTTAACAGTAATTGCCTACTTCTAAAATACATATAAATTCAATCTAAAATATAAATTTCAAGATATTTTTATATTTTGGAATAATATTTTGTATTTTATAGATATTTAACACGTAAAATGGGGTTTGCGCATGTAAATAAATAAGAGCATAATTCATATTTATATGCGCATTATATTACATATATAATACGTATAATATTATAGATACATACATACAATGTATACATATATTTATATATGGGGTCAGATACTCGTACAAATCCGCTGAATAATTCATTCGAAATCGTTTTTCAAATATAGTCAGCAAAATGTACTCTACTCACATGTAATGAAGAGTGGAACAAATTCTATTTCTATCATGAAAACTGACGGTCAAACGTTAGCGTTTTGCGTAAATTGTGAAAAAAACCTGCCGAAACCACTGCCAAAAGAATTCGAAATAGAAATGTTCTATCTATCTGTGCAAAGATCTTTAGACATCGTCAAATTGATTATCGTTTTGACTTATCGCCAATGCAATTTATATACATATATTACACATGATTCACAATTTTCGGAATTAGACTAACAAAAATACAATACTAATAGGTACAGAGCTTTTTTATAATTATAATAGTACAATAATACGTACAAAGTATTTTCAATTATTTGTATCGTTAGTCTCATTATGTTCTTATTGATTTTAAAATATGTTTGTATAATTTGAATTCCGTATCTAAGTTATAAAAATTAATTTTCAATTACTTAATGAAAAGGCTATTCAAGAAAGGAAATTTAAATAAAATTATTATCCTTAACATGTTTTCATAATTTATTTTGTGAATAATATAGAATTTCAAAACAAATCGAGTAATTCAATTCAAAATTGAGTTTTTGGTGATTAAAAGAATAGACTTTTTCTAAAATAAAGAATTTACAAATTGCAGATTCATGGAGGATCATTAAGGGAAAAATGTACCGTTGGTTCAATTCATCGTTTTTTGGATTTTAATTGAGGCGCTTCATTAAAACAGCGGTAGTGGCTCCCCCTGTTTCCGATTACACGATGGGAAGTTCCCAGGGTACGCGAGGGCGCAAATGGTTTTTCATCGGAAAACTTAGATGATGGTCTGAGTTTTCAAAGAGACGGCGTTTCACGCGAGGTGAATTTTCGTTGTATAACGACGATCAGGTTTTCCCTGGCACGTTCACCGGCACTTTCGTGACGAGGCTTTGAATCGTCGCATCGTGTTGTCTGCTTGCAGAGCGCACCTAAGTGGTTTGTTTTTCCTTTAGCGGAAAATTTCTGATACATTATTTACGACCGGCATGTGATGCATTTTGCTCTATTTCCATTCGGACGCTTTAGTGCTTTGAATGCGAGAAAAGTTCATAGAACGAGACTAGATGTCTAAAAATAGCCCCATACAACTATTTTGGTTCCACAAGACGCCCTGAAATTTTGTATTATGAGGAATTTTTAAAACGTATGTACACTATTGATAATATCACTAACTAGTGGTTTTACCTGGCTTCGCTCGGTATTTGTAATATAAACCGCTTAAACATGACTAATCTAATAGTAAACATTTTATTAAATTTATTTAAATAGTTTAATTTTATATAAATTTATTTGAATTATCATTTGTTTTTTTTTATTAAATTGACTGTCACGAACAAACAAACATATATACTGTCTCTTTTGAAATTATATGTATACCAGAAGCCGGCGCCCCCCCCCCGGCGCCTTCACCTTCGGCGACGTTGCCCCCGGAACCTTCGAATCCTTTGAATCGAAAAAAATCGAATCAGCGCCAATGAATCGAAAAAAGAAAATCGAATGTATTATCAACGAACCAACGAACGAAGTTTACACATATGCAAAGTCTCTTTCGAAGTTATATATTAGATATATGAATCTTTGTGAAGTTATATATTAGATATAATGATTTCAGTGATAAAATTTATTTCTATCTATTTACATACATATTATCTTCCCACTTAAGAAATTGACTTCTCACTTAAGAGTTGAATTCTTTACAGCGAAATTATTTACAAAGAATTGAACCATTATTGAGAGTTTTATTTGTTTACCGTATAAATTAGTCAAAATTAAAGCTAAATGAAATAATATTTTTACAAAATTTAATTTAAATCTGTTTTTGAAAATTTTATATCCGCTTTTAATCATTACAACTAAAGGGAAAAAAAAGACCAGACCCTCCAAATTTTAGGCATCTTCATATGCGCTAAACTCAAATTAAGATTAATATTATTTCTTCTATTCAATCTTCAATATTCAAAGTTCATTCAATGATAAATCATATGTTGAATATTGGAAAAAAAATTCGAATGGTCGAAACCACCAATACGCGTTAATGAAAAACGTGACGAGCGGTCAATCGTCTTTTCAACTTTACAAAAACGTCACGATCTTGAGAAAAAAGCATGTTACACAACTCAAGTATGTGCATGTATGTATGTATACATACATATGTTAATTGCTAATTTCCAACAAGACAGATGCCAAATTTTACACTTATTACAAGAATAAATTAATCATTTGATTTTTTTTAATTTAAATAAAGTTTCACAATATCCAGTATAAACAATTTTCCGTTTTTTTTTTAATATTTGAAGTATTATTTAAAAGTATAATAAAGTTTCTGAGAATTTTTGATAGCATATCACATTCAATTTGACATCAAGAGCGGTTACCTCGATATAACACTTTGTTATCAGATATATCCGAAGATAAGAAGACTGGGGGTACTGATGAGAAGAAACGAGGGTAGAACCGGGAAAAGAAGGATGAGGTGGAGCACCTTTCAAATCCAGGAAGTGCTGATGGATCCTTTATAATGTAAGTGAGGCTGCCACCTCTCACCGGTTTTTCTCGTATCCTCTATGCTGAGGACATCTCGAAAATTTTCCTTTGTTGTATTTTAATAGCACTGCCCCCACTGTGTTTTTATTATATTTCACAGACATCATGTGGAACTTTTCAGCATTCCCAACGGCTATTACTTTCGTTCGTCATATTAAACGAATGCAATTTAAATGAAATGAAATTCAAAGCTCCGAAATGTTATAGGGATATCTTTCAAAAGCATTCATTACCTGCAAACGCCGTTCTGATGCTCACATAATGATGTTCATATTAATTTGTCTAGCTTCATTAAAAAGTATTATTTTGCTATTGGACATTCTTTTATTGGATATTCAAGTAATTCTCGGTAGCTTCATGAAAAGTCACTATTTGGTTTGAAGTTTGTAATTTGAGAAAATAAACAATTAAATATACATATGTACCTATATATAAACTTTTTGATATATTAACTAATTATATAATTTTTTTGAGAACGAAATTAACTGAGATTTAAAATCCAGATATATAATTTTAATAAGATGGGGTCACCACTCACATGGTGAGAAGATAAATTCATGTTTTGTTATATTTTTTCCATTGCACTTGTTTGGCCCGCACGTTTGCCTAAATTCGCCATCTGCGATTTTCCCTCTGTGGTCTAAAAGTAGAAATCTTTACTTTGCAGAAAAATTTACTGATAAATTGAATATACAATCAGAAATAATCGCCCCAGTGTTTCGAAATCGAAGTGCAAATATATTATTTGCAAAATTAAATTAAAACAAATTGCATTGTATGCACTTTCACATTGTTAAATAAAATTCTGAGTACCATTTACCGATTCCCGGAAAGATTAAATTGCACTAAATTGCACTGTATAATAAGCGCAGTTTCAAGAAGTCATAATTTTCAACGGCGCTAACAAAGAACTTATGCAATAGAATTCCGCAAAATAAAGGTTAGCACCCTTGGATAATATTCAAATACCCCTTATCGCTTTTTATGGAATTCTATTGCGTAAGTTCTCCTTAAACATCTTTGAAAGTTTGGATGTTTGGATCTCGAGTGAATTTTTCCGGTCACCCCATTTACCATGCCTGTTTTTCAATATATTTTTTTTTAATTTTACAAGTCACATCCTATATTAGAATATTACAATATCCAATTTTTATATTACATTAAATTTTTATTTTTAAAATCGGATGAATTTAAAAAATACATATACAAAAATTAACAGTACCATTTAAATGATCATTTTTACTTGATTTATGTACTACATCATGAAATGTACGTTTGAATAAAATATCCAGAAAATTTTATTGAATAATTTTCACGAAAAAGGTTTTCATATAATATCGACAAAACTATGATACATTCCAAATTTATACAGCGCGAATTTATAGTTCGGCATTAAAAATTTACATTTGGTGAATCAAATAAAACTTTACGATTGTAATTCTATCGGCAAGGTTTTATTGCAAATGAGTTTTTAACTTTAAAAAGCTTCTTACGGGAAAGTTAGAATGGTGGTTTAAAATTGAAAAGATTACTAAGTTGAAGTGAAATACGCACCGGCATTCACACCATTCGATAAAAATAAATTTAAAATCGAATCGCATATAACTTTCGTATAAATGAATATTTCTAGTGATTATGAACGAGAATCCGTAGTATATTTATTTTTAACACATATGTACATTAATATACATATGTAGGTAAATCGTTCCGCTCAAATTATATACACATTTAATAAAATATTATACATAGTAAACATTGCCTATACAAAAATCCAGATGTGCGCTGTAAGTAATAGTTTTTTTTTCCAGTTGCAATTCATATATTGGCACGTTAAATATGTTGACTATGAAGTGTACGAACACTTTGCAACACATTAAAATTTAAATACGCTGTCGTATTTTTTTTCTCGATTCAAACACGATATTTGTCAATAAACACTAGCGTGTTTTTCAAATCAATTTTGTTTAGCACATGCGAACGGTAGCTGTAGCATTTTTCTGGCATTATCGTGTTTTTCGCGTGCGAATTCTGTCGACACTAGATCTTTTCACGCGCGATGAAAGAAACTAGAATATAATCGAACGAACTATTTGTAAAATGTTTTAAATTCCCTTTACAGAATTTATTTTAAAACAATATTAAACAAATCCGTGCCATTATCACACAAATAACCGTCAGATGCTATAATTTCCATCAATGACTCACTTACACGGTGTATAAAATAAATATTTAAATATATTTCACAAAAAATAGCACACGTACTATCATCAATAAAACTAAATAATCACGGTGAACTTTATATTCATCAAAAAATTCAACATATAATACGTACATATACATACATATATACATAAATTATGTACATACACACATAATACTAGTGGTTTTACCCATCTCTGCTTGGATCTGACTTTGAAGTTTTATTCACCTTGGTTTGGGGGAGGCTTTATGCTCTCGTGCACATTTCATACTCGTACACTACATATCTGCAATATCATTCCATTTTGTTCTCATCTAAGTTTTAAATATCAACTTTTCACTACCGTTCATCAGTTTTGACGTTATATCATATTGATATAATAGCAATATGTATGTATGTACATATGTACGTCATCACACAGCATATAGCCCATCAATTTTAATGCACCAAAAATATAAACATCACATTTTAAATTAATTTGGAAGATTGCCATAAATAAATATAAAAAAATGTGTTCTAATAGTTTTATTCTTGTTTATATATATGATAGCCAATAGATTTCTGACTGGTTGACCTGCGTAAAGCGATCTTCTGCTATTTTATAAGATTTATTATTTGACAATTGTTTTCGGATTTTGTGGACATTATAGAAGATTTAATTTTTATTTTAGATGAAGCCCTTTGAGTTCATCAGTATTCATTCCTTGAAAAAAAATTGTAATGCCGACTTATAAATAAATAAATTTCAAAAATTCCCAATTCAATTACATACATACATATGTATGTACATATATTATACTAGTTGTTTTACCCGGCTTCGCTCAGTATTTGTAATATAAATATTATATGTTGTATTTGTAAATATTATATATTTGTGATATTTTCCACCTTAGTGAGCGTAAATTGTCGGAAATTACTCTAACCCATTTATCTGGTAGTCTGCGCTCATCATTGTTTTCATGATTGATTGTGATTTATGAGTGAAATTTTGATTAACTCTCTTCCATTTGGGCCTTACAGGGATGTTTTGTATTTGTAGTTGTTTCTTACATATTTATTGAAACTGGCTGTATGTGCAAGGCATTCCTTATGCTATATTTTATTTGATATTTTTACTTTATCTGTTATTATTAAATGCTATTTTTTATGTTTATGTATGGATGTATTTATGTTTATGTTTAATTGTTTTTTTTTTTTTTTTTTGTGTTATATTTTTTGACCATTGTGGCGCTTTAGGAATTCATGTTATGCCACAATGGTCTCTTTAGAAAAAATAAATAAATAAATAAATAAATAAACAGCTTAAACATGGCGAATCTAATAGTAAATATTCATTTGTTTTTTTATTAAATTTATTTGAATCGAAAAAAAAATATATCGAATCGTCATAGAAACTGTTTTGTTGACGAAGTTTCCCTCCGGCGAATGCCCCCGGCGCCCCCGGAGGCCTTCGCCCCCTGCGCCCCCTGGGTCTTCACCCCCGTCCCCCATCCCCATGTCACCATGGAAATTTTGACTTGTTTTCGAAGTTCCAACCATTATTCAACCAAAAATACTTACAAAGTCTCTTTCGAAATTATATATTAGATTATTAAAATAAGCTCAGTCCCTTAAATTATGAGGCTTCATAAACACACACACACACATAAACACACACACACACACACATGCACATACATACACTTATATGTACATATTTTAAGAAATAATCAAATTTTCAATGAATTTAAAAAATATGTTACTTCCATTTCAGCAAAACTACATAAATCTATAGCTACGATACATTACGATACATATTATATAATTATTATTAATATGCGTGAATATTTCGATAAGGAGTTTGCGTGTCGATCTAAATAAAATAATAAATCATAACAATGCATTTATTTACGTGACTAATCATACACAATTAATCAACGTGATTAACGGACCCAAGCCTCGTGAAATTATAGCATAAGAAATTAATTCTGAGTGTTATTGTCAATAATTGAAAAAAATAGACGATTTTCCCTCGAACTTGATTTATAGCGGTCAAGATCATTTGAAGAAAAAAATTATGCGTGAGATAAAATATTGAAGCATACTCAAATTGAAGGATGTACTACATGTCCGCATGACGTAAAAAATGAAGTTACATATATACATACAACCCAAGACCAAAATAAATACAAAAATGTTTTTCTTTTGTATGAATTCAAAGAGTAGATATCATTATAACGATTTATCGATATAGACAATACGAAATCTATTTATTGATATTTAATTTCATCACGTCGATGAACGAAAAAATAAATTTAGTTACGTTCTCTGACCTTCATTTTTTATATATGTACATACATATGAACACATAATAATAAAGTTTGATCTGCCAAATCTTTAAAGTCGACGATAATAGGTGATGCGTGAGGTTTCAATGAAGCTACATAAGTTACGAAAACAAATTATTTTTATAAGAATCAAAGCCAAATTGAGCTACGATTGTATTTTTTTTATGCACTTTGTTTGGTATTCGAAAAAATTATGGGATAATATTTTTGACACGGCAAATAATGTCGTGATAAATAAATACTTAATTTGTCTGGAAATAGGGCTATTTTGCAGGGCTGATAAATGGTACCCAAAAATTATTATCAATCATGTACTCAAAGAGTTTTATATTATTTTTTTTTCTGTCATAATGATGTATTTTAGATGTAACTTTACGAGTAGTTTTCAATATTTATTTCTTTTTTGTAAAATTAAAAGGAATATCGATATTATTTAAAATATAAATATTGAATATCGATATTATTTAAAATATAAGTATAGATATTTATAATTTTTATATTATAAAAATATGTTAAATAAATCAACCCGTGCTGGTTGATTCTATTTGGAAAATAACTTAAATTTATGCAGTAAATTTAAATATAATTTTTTCAAAACTATGTTTGCATTCATTGATTTACAATTAGAACTTCCGGGTAATTTCCCAGAGTAATTGTTATATGAATATCGATACGCTCGCACGTAATAGATAGACAAAAGATTTTTTATTATTTACAATATTGATATCGTGATCGGTTCGTATCGGTAATGATAAGGCTGTCGTAAAAACCTTATACGCAAATTAGTTTTGACGTCGAAAAAAAAATGAATGAATGACCAATAAAATCCTTGACCTTTTATGACACCGGACATAAAAACGAGAGAATTAATAGCATTATTACAATATTTAGATCAGAATTCGTCGGTACGCGCGCCGAAAGTCCCTTCCATACATTTAACGAAATGTTTTGTATTTAATGCATTTAATCTAAGCAAAACCGAGAATTGAGGAAAACCACAACGAAAGCATTTAGTAGGAAATTAATTCCATTTCGTTGTCTGCGCTACAGTTCAGATGTAGTAACGACTCAGCGAATAATTAATATCTGTACATCGTCTTATAAATGTTTACTACTATGATGAAAACAAGCTTCACACACACACACATACAAACTCATATTGATCAATCTATACGTCATGTTCTTAGTGTTGGGGTGATGTTGTCATTCGATAAGGATATGGGGATGATAGAAACATTGTGCGTCACTGATGATATATTAACGATATGCAATACACACGGTAATTAATTCACCATTGAACAATAACATTCAATGGTAATTCTAACTTTTTCTCAATGAAATCCACAATATTTTCAATTATATGTAGCAAGTCGTAACATTGACCCGCAACACAATACGTATGTAAATACTATTGAGAATTAAATCATACTGAACATGAGCTATAATCAACGATATCACTGTAATTCCGATTGATCTAGCAAAGACAGCGTTGGAAGAACGTGTATTGATTTTCAAATACAAACTGAATACTTTATTTGAACAGTTCGCAGTATATATTATACGATCAAACTGCGACGCTCGTGTTAATACATATGTATTTACTACTATTCAGTTTTACTGTTTGCCCTTTGGACAAATCAAATGTCATCTTGAGCTTAAATCCGATCTGAACGGACGCACACATAAATCAAATTGACGTTACAGAAATTCAAATACATGAAATTGTAACGAGCCAATATATATAATCGCCAAGTGTTTAATATACTTTGATGACAAATTTCCACGCTTCATTAATTTCGACAGTTGCCTATTGCAAATTGAAAATCAATTCGATGAAATAATTTAGAAATATGTAGGTACCTTTAGATATTTATTCTTCAGTCAATTTGCAGTATCTCCGTTGTAGTCTTTGTGTTGCACACTTTTATGGACACAATTTATATTGAAATAAATTTATAAACCAAAAATTGGTCACAAGCGACACAAATGTGTTGTTGACGTGCGTTTAATTTCAACACGTAAACACACATTCAATTTAGATTTCAAATTTCATTTTTCAAGTTGCCGTAACTCAAGACGTGTAGCTTTTCAGCGTGTCTGAAATAAAAAAAAAATTAATAGCATAATGCTGATTTTTTTTAATAACCTTAATATTGATTTGAATTTAACATCGCTAAAATAAACAGTTGCTCAACGAAAAGTACAGGATTTGAATTGCAAATCTTTTTTTACTTTAATAATGTATTTGACAGTTGTATTTTGTACCATGGTAAAATTAATCATGGAACGCTACGCATGAATTGGAGTTTATTCTATCAATGGAGTGCGCTATAGAGACATGTTAATCAAGTATTTGTGACACAATGGTCATTGAGATCATGTAATTTGACGCCATTTAACATTTTAAGCCACGATAGAGGTTTCGAAAGTCTATGACAATATTCTAATCAATTTTTGCTCTCAAAGTTAACATTTAAGCCACTGAAATAGAGGCACATCTTTGCGGAAAAGTGATAGAAAAGATGGCGCGTGGTATGAAAGAAAAGTCTATGCGGCCATTTGGATGTACATACATATTCCACATGTATAAGTACATAATGTATATATGTATAAACACGTACATATGTATAACGGAATAAGAAAATCTTGATTATAATAATTCTTTGTAATTTGTTTCGAAAAACAAATCCAAAAAACGTAATATTGAAAAATTCGATATAATATGATAATATAATATAATTATATAATATATATATATATATATATATATATATATATATATATATATATATATATATATATATATATATATATATATATATATATATATATATACATATATATATATATATGTATATATATATATATATATATATATATATATACATTTATATATATATATATATATATATATATATATATATATATATATATATATATATATATATATTATAATACGCATTGATTTTTCTTTCTCCAGTTATGCTTTTCAATAGAAAATTAATTTTAAAATGAAAGCATTTAGTAGTGTATTCATTATTTTTGTCATTGCTTTTATAATTTGAATTACGCATACTAAAAATAAAAATATAATACTAATTATGTACCTATGTATGTATATATGTATGTACATTTAACGGTTACATTTGAGGTTTATAAAATATTTACTAAAAATCCTGTGCAAACATTTAATCGCGATTTATTAAACAAATGCTAAATAAATACAAGTTAAAATACGCTAAATGCGAAAACCCCTCCGGTGTGTTTTTCCGTTCAAATTAATTTTCTTGACTACGCCTCTGAATTTTATAACAGTATAAACTTTCCTTCGGAAGACGACGAGAAATCCATTTGAAATGTTAAATTTTCGTGTTAAATATCAATCCCAAGCATAATTACAACCATCAAGAATTCAAATTGAAACGCAAATATGTAACAATGTAACATTTCATTGTAAAACATTTCAAATGTAAAATAACATTTCAAATGTAAAATAATTTGCTAAGATAATATTCGAGCATCGTATTGCATAAACTAGAGGAAGGATTAAAGGTGCGCGATATCGATTTCATCGACATGTCAAAAACCGAATTATGTAAATTGAAAACTGATGCGATTGAAAAATCACTTCGATGCTCGTGGGTCCAATTTAACACCAGGCGGATCAAAAGGTCACCGACGAGGACATTCGTTATCTAATTTATAAATAAATATTTAGAAGATAAGAAATAAATCGAAATTTCGCCGGCTCAACCGATATGCACTAAATTGTGATACCTACATATGTACAATATTGTACAAAATTTTCAGTATTAAATTAATAACATGATGGAATACGTATAAAAATGCACGAAAAGTTTATCTACATATGTACATATATGCAAATTTGCGAATGAATAATATAATAATTGTATTATTCTACACAAAGGATTACTTTTTATGTAAGTTTATTCAACAAATTTGAGTCGTCATATTATCAATCCTATTGATATATTGTCGGGAAAATTTTGAATGAAAAATTTAATTTACATATTTAGGAAGAAATAAAAATAATTGCATACATAATTGTAATCTACATATTTGAATGTTTTATTTTTTAATATAAAACTGCAAACATTAAATTGAATATTTAATTTGTTTTTTCTTAGATCCGTCGCTTTTGATGAATCTTCAGTTTAATGTTATATCTAATATATGTATAAAATGTATCATGAACATTTACATGAATTGTTTTTTCACTATTTTCTTGTTATGCTGTATATATTTACATTAAAATAATACAATATTAAAAATATCAACAACAAAAACTATCTTTAAAATATATAATGATCACAGGATCAGTAGCTTTTGGAATAGACCTAAAACGTATTGTGAACATAATTTATGAACGCAAGTAAAAAGCATTTTAAAAATATAAGAAAAAAAAACAATTTTGCAATAAAAGAGCAGGCGACGGACAAACATTATGCAAAAGTTTAATACATTAATTCAAAAACACAAAATTAATTGTTTGATTTTTTTGCTCAATGTGCAATATTTTATCGATTGATGTACTTCTATAATATAATATAATAAATTGAGATTACCTGTCTGGGAGCACTGGCGATGAGAACATACCGCAAACACTCGACAAGCTGAATCGCCTGAATTGTCATGTAAACAATAGCGACGAGGTTTTAAAATTGTTTGGTTAGTTTGTTTAGTACGCACGCACCGCCACTGGAAAACGTCGGTCCGCGATCGCGACCCGCCGCCACTGGAGCCGCCAGTCAACTGACAACCGTACCCGCCTCAAGACAGAGACAAATACACGCTTTTCCCTCTCACACGCAAATATCACATACATACACGTGAAAATGATAATAATATGAATTTAACAAGATTTTACACAAAAAAAATTCTCGATGAAATCATATGATATATGTATGTACATATGTATGTAAATATGTACATTAGACTATAAAGCAGGGCTGTTGTGTCGGAGACGTAAAATTGAGTGACTCCAATTCAGATTTCGCATTTAAATCACATATATTTATTTCCATATTTTACGTGAATGTGAATATTGCATTACTAACAAATGTGTATTTCTCATGTTTGTGATGAGAATGGTCCGGTCCGCCTATACATGCAGATCTGAGGCGCAAGTATTTTTCTCGTTATTGACAAAAAAGACGATTTTAACAAGTGGTAAGACCTGAAATCCAAATAAAATTTATGGAAAATGTGTTTGAATGACTTTTGAGAGCTTTCGAAATTTTACATTTATTTTGAAAAACTAATGTAAAATTTTGTATAGAAGAACAAAAATCAATTGAAAGTTAATTATTTAATCAGCTCAATATAATTTTATACAATGTACATACATATATATGTATGTATTATAGTACGACAGAGATATTCGATTATTAAACCATTCGTTGCACTGGTTAGTGAAATAACGAATGGAAATTTGAATAAAATTTCACATTGTACAACATATGTATATGTAGCATTTTGGCCTGATTATATTTCATAAAATTCGTAATTTTTTCCAGGTTTTTTTGTTTTAAATAAATGTCCAAGAAACTAAAAATAATACCCAAGAAATAAAAGAAAGAATACCCATATTAAAAATTAAAAATAATACCCAAGAAAGCTCTCATCAACTTTTATTTTCAAAATAATGACGGGAATATTAAAAAAAAACGATTTTATGAAAAAATCACTTCCGCTATTCAAACACGGCCGCTGTGAGCGTTATTTCGTTGATTTTCGTTATTGATCAGTCAAAAATAATCATACCTTACAATTTAACGTTTTTTTAATAGTAAAACAATAAAAAATAAAAATATATCTAACGGTTTTTCGGTACGACGCAAGTTTGCCACTAGGTTCATAATGGGAATCACATTCGCAAAATTCGCATTTTTTAGTTTATTCCGGCCATTTATACAAAAAAATTATGAAAACCTATCTTAGGATTTCTTGCGGTGAAAATATACATAAGAGTCGCTATTTTGAAAAATATTTTCATCACATAGAAAGTTATTTTTCAAGTTTATGTAGTAATCTATTTAAAGAGATTCTCTCCGCAATAAGGCAATACTGACCTCCATCAGATATTATGCAAAATCTATATATATATATATATATATACATATATATATATATATATATATATATATATATATATATATATATATATATATATATATATATACATATGTAGGTACATACATATAAATCATAGAAAAATGTTTTACACTGCAAACGTAGGTGTAAAACTGTTCAATTGAAAGTAAATCAAGTAAGCATTTAAGCTTTAATTTTGAATTTATGTAAAAATCCATTCATATACACACGGCACACACACACACATATGTACATATTTGTGTACTAGGTAAATTACTTATTTAGATTGTGCGGTATTTAATATATTAACAAATTAAAGTCTATCTGGAATTAATCGTAATCTAATCGTATCAAATAAATAATACGACAAGGATCAATTAATTTATTTTTGCTATACATATATAAATGTAATATGTACATACATATACATACATATATAATGTATATTTGTATATAATGGGACTTTCGGAAAAAGGTCTTATCATTTGAAGTGAAAAGAATTGGACGATAAAAACACTATAGATTTGTAAATAAAGTCCATATTTTTAAAACTCTCGCACTCAACAATTGGAAAACAATATGCAAAAACATTTATGTGAAAATATTTGAATATTTTTACGATCCCCAAGTATCATTCATACGGTAGTAGTCCGCATGTATAGTGTGATATTTATTCAT
The DNA here is from genome assembly GCF_051622035.1 of Arctopsyche grandis. Lineage (NCBI taxonomy): Eukaryota > Metazoa > Arthropoda > Insecta > Trichoptera > Hydropsychidae > Arctopsyche > Arctopsyche grandis. The sequence continues at coordinate 19,468,071 of NC_135357.1, forward strand.
TGGAGATTTCCGTGCGAGACGTGATTGTGTTAGGAAAAATGCGAAAAACGTATGGAAAATTCGATAAGTGTCCACTAAAATTTTACAGTTGGGAGATGCCGTTTCACGTTAACTTATCCAAGGAATATTTTGCCGTTTCAAATTGCTTTCAAAAAATTCTAAATTACCCGAAAGGGTTTTATCGCGTCTCGGACACGAGGGAGCCTAACGAAAATTCAATATACGAATATTTTCTATTGCCGTAAAATATTGAAAGCGTTCGCAGTAAAATGTGATGACGGGGAGGCACACAATTTTCTATTTGTACAATAAAAATTTGAATTGTTAAAAATAATTAAATTGACATCAATACAGTCTTTTCGTTGATAATAATTAAATATCAAGAAATTGACGTAAATTGTTTCCTGTCGGAAGAAATCAGTCAAAGGAAGAGCTTTAACTGGAATATTTGTAGGCAAAAAGCGTAATATTACTCTTCTGTCAGATGTCAGGAAAATGATAGCAAACCCGTGCTAATGTGATAACTTGATGTGTGACCTTTATACATATATAAATGTATACACATATGTACATACATATGTATGTATGTATTTATTATATCATACACTAGTATGAGCTGTCGATCGTTTGGTACACGTTTACATGAAATTATAATTTTATTTTATTTTATTTTATTTTATTTTTATTTTACATATATACCAGGAAGGCCTTACAGGTAAATCCCAATGCGCCTTCCTGGCCAATTACAAATACAAATACAGCATTTTTATTATAAGTCGTTGAATTGCGAGACACTGAAAAAACTCGCAAATTAACGAGACATCAATCAAATTTTTCAAATAGTGGTGACATAGTAGGTAGGAAGGATTTTTACCCAATTTTTTTTTTTTTCCGGGAACCGTTTCAACAATGAAATCAGAGAAAATTGGCAAACTCCGATAGGAAACGATCAACCTGGAGTCACAAATCCAGGTCTGACCAACAGCATACTCTGAACAATTCATTTTCATTCAGGGATAGAACCCGGCACCTTCTTGACGGTAAGCAGAAGCTTAACGTCCGAGCTATCCTGCTGGATAGCTCGGACTATAATGCAATTTTTTTTTGAATATTTCCAAAATTTGCATTGAATAAATATTGAATATTTATTAAAATGAGTAGATTAGTATTTTTTTTTTGACACTACGCAAACGTGCGATCTATCGGCACGATTTCGATATGCGTATATGGAAAATGTTTTATTTTCTTTTGTGGAAATTCTATGCGAAATAGACGCCTACATACATACATATTATACATATATACATATGTATAATATATTATATATATATATATATATATATATATATATATATATATATATATATATATATATATATATATATATACATATATATATATATATATATATATATATATATATATATATATATATATATATATATATATATATATATATATATATATATATATGTCACCTGAACGTTTAGATTTATTAAATAATACGGCTATTATTTGATGGTTCTCGACATGTAACGAGTGCAAGATTAAAGAAAAGATCAAACATACACGCAAGAACGAAAAATATATTAATTATATTAGAGTACGTTCAAGTGCAAGTTAAAATACTTTTATACATACATATATGCTCTCTCATTTATTTATGTGTTATAAAAATTATTCTCATTGCATAATAATATGCGCTTTCGTTTGAAGCAAACTATTCCAATTGCAAGCTAATATCCTCTGGGAATTCTTCCGATTTAAATGCGGTCTTTCTTAGAGGTTTAAAATTCTATCTACTGAATAAATGGGAAATGCTCGTTACGATTCCGATATACATATATATTATATACATATATATATATATATATATATATATATATATATATATATATATATATATATATATATATATATATATATATATATATATATATATATATATATGTATATATACGAAAATGAAAACGCCATGTAAAATATTATATACGTATGTATGAATGCGTGAATGAAAGCCGCGTTGTATTAAAATGAACATGGCGATTCTCGTCTGCCTGTTGTCATGTTTAATAATGAATCAAAAAATCAAATATACTGGCATTACCAATTCAAATTTTGTTTTTGAAACGAGCTAAAAGCATAAAAACAAAAACATATGTACGTATTTAAAAAAAAATCACGGTTGAACGCATCAAAATATCCCTATTTACTTTTTGTTTGATTTTATAACAAAAAAAATAATAATACAAATGTATATTTCCATAATATTTTTAAAAATTATCGGCGATGTTAATATTCAACATTAGCTTTGTCTCTAGAATAGTTCTACATATATCATTTGAATATCACCGAAAAAGGGAATATTACCTGAACAAAGAAGTCGAAACTCAAATTATACCCAACTCGAATCATCATAGCGAAAGGACAGGTAAAAGCTTTCAAATTTGTCAAAATTATTAATTTATCCACGGCAGATATTTATTTTTATTTTTTTTTATTTTATTTTTATTTTTATTTTACATATATACCAGGAAGGCCTTACAGGAAAATCCCAATGCGCCTTCCTGGCCAATTACAAATACAAATGCAGCATTTTTTTATTATAATTCGTTGAATTGCGAGACACTGAAAAAACTCGCAAATTAACGAGACATCTATGAATTGTACATAAATTCTTATTGTACATCCATCAAATTTCAAATAGTGGTGACATAGTAGGTAGGAAGGATTTTTAGCCAATTTTTTTTTCCGGGAACCGTTTCAACAATGAAATCAGAGAAAATTGGCAAACTCTGATAGGAAACGATCAACCTGGAGTCACAAATCCAGGTCTGACCAACAGCATACTCTGAAAAATTCATTTTCATTCAGGGATAGAACCCGGCACCTTCTTGACGGTAAGCAGAAGCTTAACGTCCGAGCTATGCTGCTGGCTATATGAATGATGATGAATGATGTGTCGCGGCTACATATGTGTGTACATACATACATATGTATGTACATATATACATACATATTCACAGAAAACATGGCGAGTTAGTCGTGTCAATTCCTCGGGGAACCGAATATGCGAAACAATTTAAATAAATCAATGTACGCAGCATCTGCTCTTTAGCGGATCGCACTTACATATAAGATGCATAAAATATGCGCTTCACCAAAACCTAGAAAATCTGAAGTGATGCGCTTGATAATACCAAAATAGACAGAACAAATTGTATGCATGTGCATACATATGTATGCATGTGCATACAATTATGTATAATACACGTAAATTCGGCTATATCTATACGTAGATATTTGTCTGCAACATGTTTCTATCAAATATTTTGTATTTTATTTTATTTAAAATTTTGCCGTAGTGACATTACAAAATTGCTCCAAGTCATCAATATGGCCAAGAAAAAGAGGATGAAGAATAAACATGGATACAAAAACAGAATAATATAATTACAAATCTATATACGTATGTATATAAAAATGAACGTCTGTTTGTCTGTCTGTCTCGTATAGGCTCCTAAACCACCAACCGATTACGATGGAACTTTCAGGATTTGTTATATGTATGTCCGGAAAGTCCGGGAGAAGAGAACAAACTAGGGCATCTTATGCACCTGAGTTGGCTGGGAGCATTGGAGTTCAATAGTGCAAAAATTTGAGGAATGCTCACCAAACCAAGCAGTGACTTGCAAAATTGTTTTCCCAAATTTTCCCCACGTTGTAGACTATATTAACCAACATATTTATGCATATATGTTTTAAGGTATTTTTTTTATTTTTATTCAATTAATCAATGTACACTTGTCATTACAGATCGCTCCAATTCGACGACTGTACTATAAACATCAAGAAATTATATATGTATATGTACATAATTATTATATAATTCGAAACCATACATGACATGAAACCATCAGACATTGCAAACATCGTATATAATATGATCAATAAACATCGTATACAATACGTTCAATAAATATCGCATACAATGCGATCAATAAACGTTTTTATACAACAATACGAATTTTATACAATTAACATTCACATATACGTCTTTAAGATTTCACGAAAGAAATGGGGAGGGAAAGCCAATTTTGTAGGAATCGTTTCAATGAAAATCAGAAAAATTGACAAACTTTGATAACAAACGACCGATCTGGTTACAAACCAAGGTATGGCCAGCAGCAACCAGCGTGACTCGAACTCATAACCAAACTGACCATAGCAAGATATGCTAGCCACTAGTCAATGCTCCAGGTTAAAATTTCCCGAATTTCAAAAGAATGATGTTATATCGGGTATAGTCTGAAAACGTCTCTAGAGACGAATATTTCATTGTTCGTCCCCTATGCAAACCTACAGTTTTCAATTTAGAATGATTGAATTTTGTTTATTATATAATTTTCGTAGACTGTAGAGCTTAGATCCAAGCTACGACAAATGTCGTAGCCACAGCCCGTACTTGGAGACTTCTACGGACAAATCTCTGAGTAGATGGCCTCCTTAAAGATAACTATTGAACTCGAAGAAGTCACGGTATGGGTGATCGTAGCTGGAAACATACATCAATTAATATACGCTTACTAGCGGATATTGTGACAAACTACACTGGAGGGGGTTTTTCTTTGCGGGTTCATAAGGACTTGGGTCGAACAAAAGGAAATCTATTCCCTTTGTCGGTCCAAGGCCACCCAGCCTCTGACAAATAAGTTCCGTCGTAATAAATCGAGGATTACCACACTGATGTCGCCGGGGTTGCTTAGCCGCTCTTTGTTTCTACGCCCAGGCCATACATCAACATTGCCGGAGGGAGATGTCATCCTAGTCATTTCAGGACAATTCGCCTAATTTGCAAAGCAAAAACCTCCGACAGGGAGGGGCAGATAAGTACGCAAATATTCACACTTTATCTTCGTCATGGAACGTAGTGTCTCGATAAGACGTGTACGGATCGGCGAGCTGCCAGTTTAACGTGTGCCACTATCAGTTGGAAGCAATCTGCAAGAAGGGAAATGAAGCTTTGAAACATGTTGCGATTTAATTGAAAATTGTTTTTAATCATGGGGAAAAGTCATAAATAAGTAAACCCGACAATCTGAAGGTCGATTTTCATGAAAATTCGTTACGCGACAGATGAAACAAAGCATCTGCGCGGATGTTTTATACATATTGAAATAGGCAATAAATGGTTTTGGCAGCAATTTCGAACACCAGTAACGAATTATATAGTCTGCGCTCTATCTGACCTTATCTATGATGGAAAGTACCTATACATACATATAGCTTTATTCAAAACAATGAATGCTCATTTGATATTCAGATAGTCAAATATAATTGGGTTAGTGCACGAATACAAACATACATATGTGTAATATATTATATTAAATCTGGAGTATGTTGTGGTTTAATTATAACATCGACCACTTTAAATATCAATCGCTTTGGACGAACAATAAATTGGTGCTTTAATTTTATATTCTATCGACTGACATATATTATTTTAAATTAAGTGTATTATTAATATTATTTTAAATAAATTATTTTTGTAAGCGTTATCATTATTCTTAATGGAAAAACCAGTAAAAATTAATACATATATACATAAGTATAAGAAAATTTCATTTGATACTAAAAATTGAAATACACCAAATTTTCTGATATTAAATTTATTAAAAACACCTCAATGATTTCTAACCGAAAATAAAATCCTTCCATGTAATTTTTGTGTTATAATATTTCATCTACTCCACAACAAATCTTAATATTATTGAAGGATTGATTTTCAATATATGTAGAATATAAATATTATAATATCTCACATGAAATATTAAAACAGCCCCGTTCATTGTGCCCGCTAAGAATGTGCATAAATTTTGAAAGCTTCTTCTTTTAACAATAAATTTAAATATGTTTTCATAAATAATTAAATAGAAAATATTAAGATTTAATATTTGAAAAGTCGCTTTCAAACGAATCTACCCTTGTGTGATTTCGGGCGAAATAAAATTTCGAACAATTTAACATTTGCAACTCCACCGTAATACAAAAGTTAAATTTTAAAATATAATATACATATGTACATACATATGTATGTACATATGTATATTACGTACCTTCAACTACATTTAAAATCGCGTCTATGATAATTTATTCCTTGCAAAATCATACGCCTCATTCCAAATCTGTTACGGCTTCGCACAAACGTGAATATGCTTTTAACGAACGTGAACGAATAACATTCATTACAAAATAGACATATTCATACAAAGATCTATATATGTAGTTGCATATGTTTATATTTAATATGCTTCCCAGAGTAGTCGATATTGTAAAAATTTCTTAATTTTGACGATTTCATATACTAAAATTTCAACAATCAAATGAATATAAAAATTTGGCCACTGAAAATTGAAAATATTACACTATCCATCTGTGGATCATCTGTGTGCATGTTTCAGTGTGGATGAATGTAAAAGAAAATATTATAATGAAATTTTCAACATTGGTCTGTGCCTTTTGTGCTTCCGACGGAAAATGAGAAATGTCTTTTTAAGCGAAATGAAAATATTATCTAAGGTCAACACGAAACATTTGTTAGTGTCACACGAAGCCAACGAAACATCAACGTCAAAATACATTAAATTTTTACATATATGTATTTACATAAATGTACATATATGTATTTATAGTATTAAACGTGAAAGACAATAACTAAGATACAATTCATTACTACATATATTCTTTTATTTCGAACGAACAATGTCACCTGAACGTTTAGATTTATTAAATAATACGGCTATTATTTGATGGTTCTCGACATGTAACGAGTGCAAGATTAAAGAAAAGATCAAACATACACGCAAGAACGAAAAATATATTAATTATATTAGAGTACGTTCAAGTGCAAGTTAAAATACTTTTATACATACATATATGTTCTCTCATTTATTTATGTGTTATAAAAATTATTCTCATTGCATAATAATATGCGCTTTCGTTTGAAGCAAAATATTCCAATTGCAAGCTAATATCCTCTGGGAATTCTTCCGATTTAAATGCTGTCTTTCTTAGAGCTTTAAAATTCTATCTACTGAATAAATGGGAAATGCTCGTTACGATTCCTATATACATATATATTATATACATATATATATATATATATATATATATATATATATATATATATATATATATATATATATATATACAAAAATAAAAATTAAATTCCAAAATGTAATAAAATGTAAACAAAAATAAAGCATGAAAATAATGTAAAGACAAAAATAAACGAAATAATAATAAAAAAATAGAAGATCAAATATTAAAAATTAATTTGAGAGCACAATCACGATCTCAAACTGAACAATACCCCAATCAGATCAGCATATTGAAGTTTGAACAAAAACAGAAATCTGTTGAGGAGTTTGATGCCCCGAGCAACAGGCGAAGAAACCATCAGCCAGCGTCCCAGGAGAACAGAACAAATTGCGACATTTAACTGGGATTGCTCATCAAACCAACCAGTAATTTATAGAAATGTTTCCCCAAATATACTCTACGTCGTGATTAAAGTATTATCACCTAGTGCTCGCAGTAGGTACGTACTAGGATTGCAACCGTAAACCATCATGTACATAGGTATATTTGAGAAACCTCCTCTGTACTATTTCGATTCTCAATCAATATATGTATGTAATAGAAGAAAACTCAAGAATGCTTCATACTAGCGAATCATATAGGATACGCAGTACAAATGCACTCTGGAAAGGTTTACTTGCACGCAGTATGAAACTCAAAATTTTTATAACTATAAGTCCAAAATCACTGAAATCACAGATCACTGAAACTCACAAATGAATTTAGCTTAATGCCATTTAAATGGTAAGATTATTTAATTTGGTTTCGCGATCTGGTGAAGCTTAGATAGCAGTACTTCTGAATGTTGAACAGTAACATATTTACCGTTGACCAATTGAGTATATGTATGTATAACAATAAAAATCAAATTGACTTTATTATTATTGCTGAAAATAATGACCTCTCAAATAAAATAAATATTTTATTATATGTAAGTACATATGTATATAAAATATCTACATATATACGAAAAGCGAAGCGAATCGCTGAAGTACTCTATGGACGTCAAACGAACAATGCGAACTGTCAATACTAATAAAAGTTAAATACGCTTCATGCGAGTGACGTATTATTTTCAGAATATAATAATAAATATAAAACGACGTTCGGAAAGGACCATTGACATGAAAAAAAAAGTAAATATGTATTTGACGAAAAATTCCTAACGTTAGTCTCGAGCATTTTTCGTACAATTACCCCTTCCATGCTCGGTAATACGATTTTTGCGACCGATAAGTTTCATCTCTCGTTCAAATTGTCGTTTTTTGAATTATTGCGAGCCCAGCATGAACTGACCCAGTTGAGTCGTCGTCGAAAACCTTGCAAATGATGAGATGCGAAAGATGTGCTGCTAAAATAGCCGTGGAAAGAATCCGCGTGTGTGTCCATTATATGATATACCTACGGCCCCGGTTTCATATCTTGTTGCTTTTATTTATGGACAGACAGAGAGCATGCTAATGCAGACCGTTTGTACCGATACGATGATTGAAGAGATCGGTGCGGTCTGAAATAAGCACATACACGTACAATATATATCGGTCTCCGTGACGAGACAGAATGTTAAATTACAGAAAACGCAGATATCGGAAGGCAAAGATCGAAAATCGAAAGATCTTAAGTCGAAAGATAAAAAAAAATGGTGCATGGTAAACGGTACATACTCACGTACATACTCAATTTAATTTGCGCGAGCAGGATACAACAGGATCAAGAAGAACAGGCTTTTCCTCCCGTATTAATGTGCGCGCGCAGAATACGGGAGGAAAAGCATCGTCACGTAGACCCATATATATATATATATATATATATATATATTTTTTTTTATTTTTATTTTTATTTTACATATATACCAGGAAGGCCTTACAGGTAAATCCCAATGCGCCTTCCTGGCCAATTACAAATACAAATGCAGCATTTTTATTATAAATCGTTAAATTGCGAGACACTGAAAAAACTCGCAAATTAACGAGACATCTATGAATTGTACATAAATTTTTTTTTTTTTATTGTACATCAATCAAATTTCAAATAATGGTGACATAGTAGGTAGGAAGGATTTTTAGCCAATTTTTTTTTCCGGGAACCGTTTCAACAATGAAATCAGAGAAAATTGGCAAACTCTGATAGGAAACGATCAACCTGGAGTCACAAGTCCAGGTCTGACCAACAGCATACTCTGATATATACTCATATATATATATATATATATATATATATATATATATATATATATATATATATATATATATATACATATATATGTAGTATACATATGTCTGTAATATTAAATAAATCTCTGGAAATATCATAGAATATGTTTATTTTAATAAGAAGAAAATTGAGTCATATATATATATACACACATGTCTATGAATAATCGATCGATGTAATGTAAGCAGTGCCATTGAAATATAAAGGATCAAAGTTCTTTTGAGTCTGTTGACGTCATGATTGGATTGAATTATTGCGATACACCGATACTGTGGACCATAATTGAATGGATATACATATGTACGTTTTGTATTAAACCTAAATATGTATGTATTTAAGTGTATATTTACATACATTGGGAGAGTGTATGCTGAATTCAAAGCAACAATTACAAACTAGCAATCAATCGTACCAGGGAATGTTCATCTGTGATGATAATTAAAATGTACATACAATCCTTATTACAGAATTTATTTATTTACAAAAAAAAACAAACCGCATTTACTAAAAAATATTCTAAAGATTAATAACAACAATGAAAAAATAAAAGCAAAGAAGAAAAGCATTGAATATTGGTAAATATGGGATAGATATACGCATGTGCACATGGATTACTAAGAAAAATGATGAGAGAAGAGAAGAAGTAAAATGAGAAGAGCGAGATCTATGTACATATAAAAAATGTGTGAAATAATGAAGAATTACGGAAGGATCTGATTGGATATTGGAAAAGGATATTACTTAATAAATAAGGACTATCAATTATATATTTCAAAACCTTAAACAAACACGTAAATTATGAATTTTCTTCCTAGATTGTAAGGAAACAACGATCTTTGTGAAGAAATCTGGAATTACAGTAGGAATAGAGTTTTTTATTTAAACTTTCTCAATATTATTAACACATTCGCGATCAATAGGATTCCAAACAGTATATGTATATGTATGTATGTATATATATACATATGTACTAGTTAATTCCAGATTACTTCTTAAACAATATAGGGGATGTAAGTCTAGATAATGTAATGTGGAAACTCTTGGTAACACCACGATATCTACATATGTACGAGATGTACATGCATACATACATATGTACATACATATATTGGGAGTGGCCAACTTTTTTGCAACCAAGATCGAATTTTCACATAAAAATATTCCCAAGATACAATGACTCGCACGTACACATGTACATATAAGTGTATTTTAAATTTTATTGTATATTTTAAAAATCTTTCGTACTATGTAATATATGTATGTATGTACAAACCACTATTGTAATTAGATCGACGGGTTTTACCAATTTACCTGTACCACCACGTCTCTTTTCCAACAATAAGATTTTATTTAACCTCTTCCTCCCCGACTAGCGGAAAATCCACTAGATCAGGGATTACTCTTTCCCCCAGTTACGTGACCCTATCAAAGCCGAACAAGACAAAGGCCAAAGCCCCGCCCACTTGTCCATCTGTATCCCATCGAGACTTTTGTTGTTCTAGTTGTATAGGAGTTTGCCCACAGGGCCGATCCAATTATATACAGAAAAATGACGATCGAAGAAGAACGATGCATCGAAATCGATACATCGCACTGTATGTATTTTTTAATTTTATCATTTGATTTATTTTATTTTAATTTAAAGCAAAATAAAAACAGCACGGTGTACACAATACGAGAAAGTTCAATATCAAATTTTTAAACTTCGACATCTAGATTCTGAGTGTTTTTAATTAAATATTATAAAAAATCTTTAAAGGCGAAGTTTCATTATTATTAGTTGGAAACTAAATTTTGCATTGTTTTCTACGAAACGAGTATTCCTTAATTAAGAAAAACTATTATATTCTGTTTTTTTTTTACTAAGGTTATTATACCGTCGTCATAGTTCAAAAGAAAAATTGAATAAATTGAGTTATTAATGCAGTTTTGTTTTTGTTTTCATATTTCATATTCATTGCACATCTGTAAGTTTTCAATATGACGCCTTTTTTTTGGAAAACAAAAAATGTATTAAACAACACAGATTGAAACCAACCACGTGTTGAAACCAACACGTAAAACACCACCAAAAAATAACTGGAGTGAATAATAAAAAAACTGTAAAACGCTGCCCTGAACGATCTGGTTTTATCTGATCTAGTTATCACCTTTACCCTCTAAGGACGCGATATGATGCAAGTAATATTAGGATATACTAAGAACGAATGATTAATTAATGAAATCCCTTACGCGAACATTATCAAACTTTATTGCAATGTGAATAATTTAATAACACAACCTACGAGCACACTATAAATACATATGTATGTATTTAGAACGCTTATACAATTTTCAATACGAACGCTTCGTCGTGCACGATTTTCCGCGATATTGTAAATACACACAAACATACATACGCGTAGATATATCATCTGACAAATTTGTCTGTTTGCATTGAAAACAAAGGCTCACAAAAACAAGCGTGGGTTTTCCTTTCGGTGTTGGAAATATTTTTTGACGACAACGCAGAAACGCGATCGAACAGTGAGGGAAAACACCGTTTCGCGTTGCGCGTTCACGCCGAATTGAATTTTCCCGATTTTAGTATTCCCGGACTGGCGACGGCATGCGAAAGTATGCATCGGATCGGATCTGAGAACAATTATTCGCCATCCATCAATTACGCGGTGTAATCGAGCGTTAAGCAGTCACAGGAAGATGTATAGTCGAACCCTGAAATAATGAAGAACCCGGCCATATTCATCGTTAAGGACGATCGACTCCTTTATTTCCATAGGAAAATTCCTCCCGCCCACCCCATCATCGTCGGAAAACTAGCGGAGGGTGGGGCGTGTACTACATTGTTCACTACTACTATGAAGGACTCTCAATTTTCATACTGTCGAGAATTAAACAACTTTGCAAATTGATTCCACGAATTATAATATTGAAACGTCCACCAGAAAACGTAAAACCAAATAAAAATATACATTATCTGATTAATTAAATTACAAAAATATTATTATTTATACTACCGTAAGTTTATAAATACATTTTCTATATTTAAATTTGAATAGACACTGATGATTTCATTTGTAAGAACCCGGATATTTTTAGTATCAATCAATACTGTCTACAAAAATGGACTTCTATTCATCGATATTAATAGTAAAGGTGTTTATTTTGATACAACTTATTTTTTAATATTTGTTTTTAGATTTGTCACAAAAAGATTGTAACTTAATATTACAACTATGAAAAAAAATATAAAAAAAAAATTATCACCTAATAATTTTTAAATAATAATATATTGAGTTCTACTCGTTGACACAAACTTGATTTATAGCATATTTATGAAAAACATAATTAGTTGTGACAAAAGCTTATGAACCGTAATAAATCAACTCGTGATTTTATCATCACAAAGGTTATCTATGTACATACATTCATACATACATACATATATGTATGTATGTAATTTAATGAACTGCGGCTAAAATTTTGTAATATGTTGTTAAATAATAATTTTACCTGATCAAGAAGTATGTTTTTAATATCTATTACTTATTTACTACAAACAAGTGATGAAATAAATAAATAAAAAAAATCTAAACTTCAAGGTCGAATTTTCTCATAAAAAATACTCATCTACGTATGTATAAATACATTGTACATAATAGATACAGGAATGAACAGTAAAATATGTACATACATGTAAGAATAGAGCTATTTATCAACCCAATGAACTAATACAGTTACAGAATCGTCACGAGATAAAATGTACCAAATTAACTGCATTTGATACATTTCCTATCACATTCTGATGGTAAATGGAAATTCACAGCGTTCATGGGAAGTTGAGGGAGCAAACAGTTTCCGGACTATCAACAGTTATTAGTACTTACAGTCTAAGTAAACCCATTAATTTAACTTGAGAAAATTTATGAACTCCATAGTTCAAACTACTACTACCCTATCTTATGTTTGTGAATGGAAATCAAAAGAAGACGAAGACTTAATATATTTTGAAAAAATTTAGTTTAATTCAACAATAAATTTTAGTGCACGCTTTTGTCCGTTGCTGTCTTACATGTGTGCTATGAGTGGCACATATCATTGTGAATAATGCGAATACTTAAAATTCTGCACCATCTACCCATCCTGCTGTGCTGGCCTCAGGGTGAACAATATACATATATTATACAAAGCATTGGGTGCATTTCTGCATTGTCTCCCCGACACGGCAATATGAACCGGAGCGTTGAAGACGCTGAATTTTCTAAAGGGAAAACCATAGTTTCAAAAACGCAATTGAAAAAAGACACATGAAATGTTGAACTTTCGCACATGCACGGATGACCTTATGCCACATACGATCTAATAAAAATCATATTATTATACGACGGCAAATATGCAAAGGTCATATTGTTATTTTATTCTACCACGTGTTTTATTTCAAAAGCAACCATAAAATAATACATTTTTATCAAGATAAATATAGTGAAAGTAGGCGAACGAATCGATATCTGAATTATTATTGTGTTTTAGAGCTTTTTCTGTTACCTTTTTCTAATATAAGAACCACCAAACGGTACTGAAGACAAAGGTGAAAGTTAAAATAAGCAAAAAATATTCCGCTTATATCATTTAAAGCTTCGGCAGAAGATTTTTTATAACATATAAATATAACGTTAAGTAAATTTTACACGAAAATTTCATTAATACTATAAATACATTTCGTTAATGTAGATTTTGATGTTATTTTGACTTATGAATTTCATCAAGAATATATCCATGGAATAAATTAACTAAATTGAATTTCGCCGCGTGACTATATATACAGTACAAAAACAAATAAAATTTACGAGCTTTCAACAAGTGCATTGTTGCACATACTAGTGCATTGTTTGGAAATGCAACGTAAATTTCTCATTCGCACGTAACACGTTATCGTTCACGATTCAAGAAAGATAAATACACACGTAAATGTGGATTTTAATGTAATTCAAAGTACACTAAAAGAGGATGGGGGCTTTGGGGTGATCAGTATATCTGTGTATGTATATGTGTGTATTAATATGGTAAAATTTCCGAGTCGAACGTAGTCTGATGACCGAGCAAATTTGTAGTTACTATACATAAGTCATCATCATATCGGGTCGAGATTTACAGTCACAATTTTTCACGTCAAATGAACCGTCGTTCACGAGTAAATAAGTCGATTTTTACGTTACAATAAAACACAGGCGCCCCTTTTCCTCCATTTTCCTCGCTTACCCCTCGTCCGCTCCCCTCCCCCTAGCCCGTCCTGGCCATCGACCGGTATACATATATTGTACAGACAAAATGAATACACTTCTCGTCGAACACATAAATATTATTTGGCAAACGAAAAGAATAATACGTGCCTAATGCGAATTGAGATGTATTTGGTCGATTTTTACTTTTAGACGCTTTTGGCCGTAGTTCAAGTTTTTTCTAGGCGTTTTTCCTTTCACGAAAATCATTTTAGCGTATATTAAACGTAGGCGTCGTCGACTGTATCGATTCGGAAGATGAGAAAGGACTGTGTGTTTAACTAACGTTTCCTAGATTGAAATGGTTTTCAGGTTTCCTTAATGTCTTTTTATATCGTTTGATACACATGTACGATGCTACCTTGATTCCTTTGTATCAAAAGTCTTATAAAAGTAACAATGAAAAATATATAAATATAAAGCTCGATATACAAATTATTTCATATATCCAGTTTTTTTTTGCATTATTTTTCAAATAAATGTAAAAAAATGAACTCAAATGTGCAGAAAGACCGTACATTTTTCATGCCAGATTTCTCATTTAATATATTAAAATAAACTCGATGGCGAAAAGTGTGTTCGCGCATTAGCCATTACCGCACCTGTCAAATTCATTTCTAGATTTATTTTCGTTCAAGTTATCTCAACCCAAATCTGTCATTTCTAAAGACGACTTTCAACTAAAATTAATCGAAATGCAAAATGTTTGTGGAGATGCACATGCGTTTTGATAATGTATGTACATACATACATATGTATATACATACATATAGTCGGCTACCTACTTGTAGATGGTTACACAGTGGTGGCGATAACAACTGTATGGTGTTCATAAAAAATTAATTAATAAGCCTCGAAACCCCATTTTGCCTATCATTGACCAGATTAGATAAATTTTATCGCGTTTTTTTTTCAATATTTGCCTACCAAACAATGTTTATTCTTTCGATTGATTAAAGAAATAACGAATATCGCGAATGTCATCGCTAGCTTTGAAGTGGACACGTACGAATATAATGTAACTATAAGTATTATGGAATTAAATTAAATTTTAGTAATTATGGCTGAATACTTAATGACACCTGACCACCGACATTGACGTCTTTTGGGCGACGTGTATAATTAATTTTACCACAGCGATTCCAGTTAGAAATTCCAGGTTAAATATAGACTGTCTCATAGAATTTTTCATATAAATATTTGAAAATATCTCCGTGTATTCAAAACACATATGTATAACATATGAATATATATGTCAAACATTCGCATATCATACCGAAGGTTGAATCTGAATTTTTCGCAAACAACTTCATCGTAAGATGTACACGTATAAGTTATAATATGATGCAATATTATGGTAATATGAATTTGAACTATTGGCCCCGATCCAAAGTTTCGAGTACCGTGCGGTGCAGAAATACCTATCATCAACCTATTTTGATTCGATAATTCCAGAAGGATACGTACGGTACTTGCCCCAGTTTCTAAAACGAGGAGAGGAACCCATCACAAATGTAATAGTGTTTCATATTGTAATCTATATTTCTCCCTGTTCAACTATACTTTATACAATAAAACAAAGTAACTTTCAAGGTATGTATTACCAAAATCGCATAAAGCTTTTAATGTGATAAATAAATTGCGAGAGAAAAATCGTCGTCGCCTACACGTCGCCTCCATAAAGAATACATTCATAAATACAAAATGTACGTATTTGAAGTGCTTTGTCTAATTAAATTCAAAATTGGATGCAGTTTTTTGCAGCATGTTGGGAATTTACACGGAAAAGGTTTGAGCTACTATTACTACTAGCTTTTTAATCACGGTTAAGTGAACAGAATCTAAGCAATTACAACATATTTAAAATATTTTTCGATAATATTATATCGAAATTTTAAATAATGTATTCAACTTAATAATATAATAATAATGTACAACAAATATAATAATAATTCAACTTAATAATATAATAATGTACCTACTTAAGAAAAACTCCCAGAAATGTGATCAGTTGAAAACTTTAACTATTTTTTAATTAAGCAGTTTATATGTAAATTAAGACGATGAAATTATTTTCTTAAACGATCTCGCCCATTCTTAATTATACTCGGACTTAGTTGACTATTTCCGCTATTAAAAAAAATCATTTTAAATTTCTATTATTTTTTTGTCATTCCAAAGTGCCTCGTTAATATCTGGTTAACCAGTCAAATTAAATAAACGCTTGAATATATGTACATACATACTGCTGCTTGTTCGGACACGAAATTAGCCTAATCGCTATCATAAATGATCCATCGCGCTAATGTGACATATCCTGTATAAATATGTGTCAAAATTCACATAAAAGACCATCTCAACGTTAATTTATGTGCTTTTAAGACGTTATCACACACAGCGCGAGAAAGAAATAAAACATTTCTCATTTTGAGCACCACTCAAGGAACAATTTGACTCCGCTCAAGCAACAATTAAAGAACAGGATTTAAAAAAAAATCGCGCAGTTCTCTTGAAGCCTACATTGTATGTATGTATTGTCTATAAATACATACCATATTATTATTATACTCATTAATATTATCAACTAGCTGTATTAGCCAGCTTCGCTCGGTATTTGTAATATAAACCGCTTAAATATGACTTATCTAATAGTAAACATTTTATTAAATTTATTTCAATAGTTTTATTTTATATAAATTTATTTGAATACTCGTTTATTTTTTTTCTTAAATTGTCTGTCACGAACAAACAAACATATAGTAAGTCTCTTTCGAAATTATATGTATCAGAATCCGGCGCCTGCGCTCCCCGCGGCTTCGCCCCCGGCACAAAGGCGGCTTCGCCCTCGGCACCTTCGCCCCTGGGGACTTCGAATCTTTTGAATCCAAAAAAACGAATCGGCGCCTATGAATCGAAATAAAAACTACGAACCAAAGAACGAAGGTTACTTACATACATACATATATGCAAAGTCACTTTTTAAATTATATATTAGATATGAAGTCATTACAGCTTAAATTTATAAGCAGAAAATTGTATTCTTAACCAAATTGTATTATTATTGAGAATGTAGTAAAAAAAATAATTTTTACATAAACATAACTATCAAAATTAAAATTTTAAAGGATATAATGAATTTTGTAAATAATCTCCAAGTCATTTTTGCAAAGTCAAGTTACAGCCAATTAGATTTTCATTACAAAAATTATATATAAATGTACTAAAAGAGCATTTCATTACATGATAACACAGTAGAAGTGGTAGCAGTAGTATAATTATTTATATTTAGATCAAACAATAAACATGTAAAGAAGATGAAATAAAGAGACATATGAAATTAGGGTGAAGTGAATTTGGGCGAATGAACGCCGCTTTAAATCAAAAACAACGCTTTGCCTGAAGTCAATGTGGCAAAATCAATGTGTTTTGCCAGTGATGACGCATGGATGTGAAACTTGGACAATGAACGCAAAAGTGTATTACAAAATTCAATGCAGTCAAAGAATTATGCTCATCATAACGATGAGAGGGATAGGAAACGGAATACATGATTGAGAAGTATAACAAAGGTGGTGAATATAGTAATGAAAGTAAAGAGATTGAAAAAGAATGTACCTAGAAGATTGGACGAAAGGTGAACAAAGGAAGTACTGGAATGTTAACCTAGAGAATGTAAAAGGGTGAAAGGCCGCAAAGAATATGGATGGATGAAATTATAAATTAGGGGTGAAATGAATGAGAGTTGCGCAAAACTCACAATTCAGTTAATTTGACGTCTAGATTTTCGACATGCAAAAATTTTATTTCGGCGAAAAATTCCATAGATTGAACGACGTTTTTGAGCGCATACTTTTACCTCATTTCTCAATTAAAATTATACCGGATTACTTTATTTACAAAAACCGATCCCTTTTTATTTACCGTTGCGAAAATTTAAATTAAATCCGTCGAATGTTTAAAATAGGCGGTAAATTAACCGGAAGGTCGAAACTTTTTGATTGCAAAACTTAATCAGAAGTTCAAGTTTAATTCTATTATGAATTTCTTTTGTGTACCCGTTGTAGCAGCCGTTTGTGGCTCGGTTATCCGGCACGATTAATTGGAATCACTTAGTTGAGACATTTGAAACCATCCATTTGGTGAGCGTGGCAGGGAATGTTTTAAAGGCCGTATCGTAATTCAATCTATGTATATAGGCTTTAGAAGCGCACAGGTCTTATTGGGTGCTAAGCAAACAGCTTCAAAGTCCCCAAGCACAATGTACAGCTACTTCTGTTTCGACTTAGTGGCGCGACCGACACAAAAGAAACTCACCCACCAATGTGTATAGTAAAATACGTATCTTGAAACCTACTTCGTAAACATAATATTTCAAGAAAAGCGTCTTTGTAGGTACTTGCTTAGGTTTAGTCATTGACTCGGTACAATGAACAATTGTAACCAAGAGAAAATACTGCAAACTTGTAACCGACAGTGTAACTTTTCAACGCACTGTACATATAATACATACATATGTACATCGTATTTTGAACAATCTATTGTTATGCAGGTTTTATTAAGGTTGACATTAATGGTTGTCTGTTTAGACAAATTTTTACCCATTTATTGCATTTTCTTTCAATGTATCACACAATGCGATACTCTCTCCCGAACAAAGTCTTAAATTAAACTTAAGTTTACAGAAGTTATATGGTGCTACTTAAGTATGCGGTCTACCTTAGCATGTGATCTACCTTTGAATCGCAGTCGACTATTTTTTATATTTGTATCGTAGCAACGAAATGTTTATTACAATTTTTGATTTTTCCTGACGTCCCATAATGTTGTCGAAGCATTTCTATCAAAATATCGTCAGCAGATACATATCTCTTAACCAAATCTTAAATGAATAGGACCAACCTTAACTTAACCTAACCTATTCTGACCCTTAAATAAATAGATGTTGTCTGCCAAGATTTGTTTTTTTTTTGTGAAAACTTAAAAAAAGATATTTTAGCAGCCAACACCTATTTATTTAAGGGTCAGAATAGGTTAGGTTAAGTTAAGGTTGGCCCTATTCATTTAAGATTAGGATGTTAAGGTCAGTATTATTCAGTCTCAGTGTCACACGCGAGAACTGAGACAGTGAGACCGCATATTAAAGTAAAAATGTGAAGGTAGATCGCATACTAAAGTAGATATGTGAAGGTAGACCGCATACTAAAGTAGCACCAGTTATATAATTGTATTTGTTTACTCGGTTACCATATCAATTAATCAACATTTAGTCTTTGCATTATAAAAGACTAAATACATACATGCATATAATTGAATATTTAGTGTTTTTTCAATAGTCGAGAGAACAAAATTGAAACATTATAAAGTCGTGTAATTTAAAAGGTGTTTCTAAACCCTTTTTTTTCAAGTAGTACTTACAATAAGTACATACATATGCTAAAGGAGGCATTAAATTTAATTCTTCCCACAGATCGGTATATACACATATACGTACATAAGTATTAAATTCGATGTGAGATATCTAAGAAGAGGTATACAGATATAATTGCATATACGTATGTATGTATGTATATCGTTATAAGACCGAAACCCTTCTTCATTAAGAGGTTGCATTTGAATTGGCTGGTGTATGTACACGAAATGTCAATAACAATGTAATTAAGTTGGTATATGTATGGTGAATGGTAAAATACCAGTGGGATGACAAATGAAGTTGGGATTTCTAAGGAATATGTATGTATGTACATATACGTATTATCAAATTTTCAGTGAGTATGGTACATGAAATTGATTTCAAAAGCAGCACAGAAGAGGATAATCTGAGGAAGGCCAGCTAAATATTTGGGGTCAATATTTAACTGGCCTTCCTCAGATTATCCTCTTCTGTCAATACGCTTTTAATGTTAAGAAAAAGAAGATATTACCAGATTAAGATACCTGTCTACTTCCAAGTACATCATTTAAATATCAAAAGCAGTCGAAATGTAAAATTTTCTAGTAACTAACTAAACAAATGTTTTTTTTAAAACAAAAAAAAAAGAACGTCACTTGTTTTTTTTTAAACGAAATTAAAATAATATGAACAGTTTTTCAAAGAAAATATATACATATGTAGTTTTTAATTTATGCTAGATTATAAGTATTATATGTAGTACTGTAAAATGTAATTGTAAGATGAATATATTATATGTATGTATGTATGTATGTACATACTATGTATGTACATACATATATTCATCTTACGACCATTTCTACTATGTACATCAAATATTCAAAGATTTATTTACGCTGTACATACATACATTCTCGTTCAAATATGAAATACATTGAGTTTATATTATTTCTTGAGTAAAGTAAAAATAAATTTTATTTAGAGAACATTATATAACATAATGAATTATGTAATATGCATGAGTCCCGAAGCAAGATCGGCTTTAATTGAAACTTGAAAATGTAAATATAATAACCGTGAATAAATTCGCAATGTCATTAAAAGCGTTTCAAACTGAATGAACAAATTTACAAAGCAATCGTTAGTTGCCGTCAAATAACAAAATTTCCTTTGTCATTTATTGTGAGGATTGCTTGTCGATTAGATGGTGCCTACCATACATTGAGAGGCACTAGATACGACTCTGCTATCCCAATTAAAATACGGAAACGTTCCACTAGAACTAATCATATCCTTGTATATTTATAAAGGATGCTTTATTTTTTGAACGTCAAATATGCATTACATGCAATGGAATTTTTTTGTAAATTCAAAATAAACCTGAAAAGAAACGTGCACTCCGGCGATAGTGCATTTGTGAAATTTCAACGAGGTTTGCTCTCAATTATACGGGATTATTGGAAACGTAACCGAGTCAACTGCAAATAACCGATCATAAAATTGTATGTACATATTTTCCTACAGGTACAAATTGACTTCGGTGTATAAAAGCGTACCGGTGCAATAACGGCATGCTATTCGTACATTTGTTTCTATCAAACATTGATTCAATTTTTACTTTATCTATGTATTTATGTACATATACATAGTAACAATAGATAAAGTTTTGTGACCATGCGAAAATACTAACTCGAGATTTTGACTGATTCGAACTCAGAATCGATCACTGATCACGTTTTCGTGATCTAGAAAAATGTGTGCGTGTGTCTGTTTGTATGCCTGTGTATTTTGGGGATTTTTTGAACACCGTTAGTCCTATCGAACTGAAACTCAGTATCGGTTACTGAAATTCTTATCAATATAATGTAAATTTTTTTCAAATTTTTAAGTTGACCGATGTGTACATACATATGTATGTAGGTGTATTCTTTTTATTAAATTTTGGAATTCAATTATCTCCCAAACCGCTAAACCAATCAGACTGAAATTGTTTTACAAGTAATAGAAATTATAAATTTTAAATCGTAATAATTTTTGAATATTTTTACCTGAACCGGAAATAGTACTTTTACTCTAGAGAATCGAGCTCATTATTTTATTGTGACCTTTTAAATTATTTTGATTTTCTTGATATTTATTGTGTATGATGATTATAGTGATTTTAAGTAACAAAAAAATTTCGAACAAAATCCGACAACCGGAAATAGAACTTTTGTCTTGTGTAAGTTTCCCTACATTTGCGCTCAATTTGCGTTAAAAATGCTCTCATAACCGGAATGTGTGAACGTGTATGTATGTTTAATTATCGAATTTTGTTTTGTGATCCTCTTATATTCCTCAAATAAATAGATAAAGTCATGGGTTGGTCACATCCGATTTTTTTAATGTATGTACATACCTACATTGTACTACCGATACATTCTCATGATTAAATTACATCAATGTAATTATATGTATGTAGATATTGCTCATGCTTCTTCAAGTTGAATTAAATTTACATTCGGATTGAGACTAAAGTTTATCAATTCGAAGTTACGAATGACGAAGTTTGTACACTAACCCAACCAATTACGTTTACGATAACGAGCCTCATAATTAATCACATACATATGTATACATTTAGTATCTATATGTATGATGAATTCTTAAAAGGAATGGTTTTTTCTCATGACTTTATTATTAGAAATTGAAAAGATTTCTTTTCTTAGTTTAATTTGAATGCTTCAAATTAAATTTTACATTTATTGTATAAATAGATGTTTCAGATCAATTCGCGCTTTAACACTTTCTCTTTGAATTGTACTTTAAGCGTGGAGTTTCCAAGAATAGTAATATTCCTGTCTGCTTAATTGCCATTGAGAAACGCTGAATAATAACAGCACTAATTATAGACAGAAGCGAAACGTTGACGTTTGTTAAACAAAGGTCAATCGACACGGTGCCACTATAATTACTTTAATTAAGGATACGTGTCACTGGAAATTACTAACCGGAGCTTAATTGTTTGAATTTAATTAACTTGCATACATATTATATATGCGCAAATACATGTGTGTACGCGGATATAAATAAGCCGTTGTACGTTGTAGGAAGAGATATTGGGACTGTAGTTCTCTCTAGTTCTTCCTTTCATCAGCAGGATGGGGCTTTATCCGTAAAGACGAGGTTGAGTCCTGATAACACCAAGCTTCCGGCGCGATAATGGCCCTTCAAAGCCTCATAAAGAGTGCGAGCTCTTGCCGAAAGCTCTGCCAGACGCATAAATATGAAGCAGGATTCATCAATAGAATAACAATCGAGTATCGGATAGGTCATCAAACGATGCTGATTCGTGGACTACATACATATTAGCGAAAAATTGTAATTAGTTGATCAGGTGACTTTAGACTAAGTCTAAAAATGTACGTTATTTTCTTATAAATCTTGTAAATGGCCGCAATAAATGAAACAATTCTCAATCCTAATGATTATAGTTAATTTACAAAACCAAACATATAGTTAATGTACTAAACAAAAGTGAGAGTAATTAAATTTATGATTTGAAATGTTAATTTCTTATGTAATTTCTATACTCTTCCAGCTAATTTTTGAGATTTGTTTTGAATGCGGTTTATGTGGTTTTAAATACACCGAAACCATAATAATTAATTTCCATTGGAGTCGTTTTATACTACATGCGAGATATCCTCGTTAGCAAGAGTGCCACGGGTTTAATATGTATGTATGTGATACGAAATTTAATGTAAAGCATTTGTCATTAGTGTAGGGGCTCGTAACTGTTGGTCCGAGGATCTCTCGGGTATATCCAGATATGTTTTAGCTTCAATAAATTTTAGGCTTGTTAATGAATTAAATTCACGTCCATTTTAAAATATTTTGTTTTTAATATTTAATAAATAAAAACAAAATATAATTTTCGATCGACGCAAAGTAAAAGACAAGCGTTTCATATTTAATGAGCGGCCATGTACATAAAAGAAAAAACTGGAATACTTAAGATTAAAAATATATGTGTATAATATATATGTACATACATATGTATGTACATATGATTATGTGATAAACTACAGACCTTAATTAAAGCATATATGTAGCATAAGAGAATCTCACTAACTAACATCAAGAGAATCTTGACCGATTGATTCATTTCTTCTCCTATTCTATTTTATAACCTTTTTCCAATATTTCCAATATTTTTATACTTAAGTTTAGTTATGTAATGTGCTATTTAATCATGTTATAGCTTTCATTATTTTCCTTTTCATTTGTTTATTTTGTATTTACCTTTTTCATTTGTTTTATATTTGTAAATTTCAATTTCTTCTTATATTCTATTTTATAACCTTTTTCCAATATTTTAATACTATAGTTTAATTATGCAATGTTCTATTTTGTCATGTTATACCCTTTATTTTTTTCTTTTTCATTTGTTTTCCTTATATTTATCTTTTTCATTTTTTTTATAATCTTTGTAAAAATCTGTTATTGGAATCAGATGTTACATAAATTATATATTTACTATTTTTACGATTTTTCAATAAATAAAACAAAATAAGTAAAGCATATAGGAATTTGTGTTTCATTTTTAGACTATCCAAGCCCTTTAAATCCCTTAGTACTCTTGCTTTAATTTTCAATTAATTTAGTCACTTAAATTTCGATTAAGTCTGGAAGCTGGAATTTGCTAGTACTGTTTGGAATCGTTTCTATCGAGTGAATATTAATAATCTAGAAATAATAAATTAAAATTCCAGATTTCTTCACAACTATTGATTTGTTTCATTACAATCTAGGAGGAAAATTTACGATTTAGGTATTTTGTTTAAGCTTTTGAATTAGAATAACTATTGTTGATAGTCCTTATTTGCTGAGCAAGATCCTATTCCAATGTCCAATCAGATCCTTCCGTAAACATTATTTCACATTAATCCAACCAACTATTTATGTAATTCCTACTTACATAATGTACACAGATCTTGCTCTTCTCTTAATAATATTCCAGAGGCGTAGCGAGAGTAAATAGCGCCGGGGCAAGCATATTTTTCCGCACCCCTTCCCCCTCCTTATGTTGATTTATATAATTTGCTAAATAACAAACACACTAAAAAAATATGCATATATAGGTTTTTTATGATTAAATTTACTCCATTTGTAAAACTTTAATACATTGTATATCTTAAAATACAGCAAATTGCACGAATTTCATTCATTCATATTGTTTTAAAGTGTTCAGACACAAAATACATATAAATATACAATGTATAGAAAGCACTGCCTCAATTGCATCTTTTTCTTTCACGGTTGGGCTCTAATCTGGTGCCACATTATTGCTTTCAATAGACAACCTAGAAAGACACTAATTCAGCAGACGGATTACGAAGAACTTAAACTTTTAAACTTTCATACTTTTTGAAGTGATTAACCCCAAAAAATAAAAAAAGCAGTAAATAAAAATATAAATTTTGCTCACGCGGCGCCCCCAAAGCTACTTTTATTTTCCCCTCATATTGATCCATTTTGTTGTACCTCGTCTTCTTTTTAATTTTTATTGTTTAGTTATTTTTCAACTTCCAATTGTTAATAGCTCATATCTACCACTATTCAAAGGTTTTATTCTTTTATTATTTGTTTTTAAATTTACATATTTACTGTTTAAAATTTATATTCAGAAACTTTTTTGGTTGATGTTTTTAATATGAATAAATTAATGAAATTCACTATGAAATATTCCAAAAAATTCATAACAGTGTTATAATAGTATAACGAGACAAACTTTGGTCAACTTCCGTCTAGCAGCCGAGTTTGGCGCCATCATTTACGGGGCTTCAATATCCGGTCGTCTGCGATTCTTCATTAATTGTCGATCTATTTTCATTTGGACGTGCTCCTTAATGGGCCGTTTACCATCGCCTTCGTTGACTGGCTATTTATCAAGCAATCCAAAAGAAACGAATGAGCCGGTCGAGTGGTGCAGAAATTGTGCCGGGTGGTGAAGCCTTCTGAGGGAACGACCTCGACAGGAAATGGCTTTTGTTGCAGGCAAAACCCTCACACCATCGTACAGGCATCGTTAGGCCAATTTCCCAAGTGCCCTCCGACGAAAATTCTCCCACTTTGAGAGGCCTGCGCGATTGTGTGCGAAATTATTAATGCACGCATTACCTACTAATGTAATTTCGAGAAGCTCGCATTTTTTTCCCGAAAATCTAAGCACACGCTGAACGACCTTAATTTGAGATGTTTTTGTAAATTTATTTTAATATAAAAAATAAATAATCAGAGACTTCACAGTTCAACAACGGATTAATAAGAATAGGCTGAAACTACCGATGTGAATGATGAATGTGACAGATAAACGTCACCGTGTAATGCGATGCAGTATTTTGAATCGTGTCTATTACGATTATTTTTCACCATCGTAATGGCGGATGACACTTCCACTTATAACCAGCAGCGTGGTCTAGTGGTGAATGTTGAATTATTTCGTACTTGATGTTACGGGTTCGAGTCCCACTAAGTCTCGTTGTTGGCCAGACCTTGGTTTGTCGAGGTCGATCATTTCTTATCAGAATTTGCCAATTTTTCTGATTTTAATTGAAACGGTTCTCGTAAAAATTGGCGTTTCCTTCCTTCCCATCCCAATTTTCAGTTGCAAACCTTTAGTTATTCTTATATCTTAGGTTTCGCCATATTGCTCACCATAGATGTCTCTGTGGTTGTTTATCGAATAAAAAATCGTATTGTTACATGAAAGTTGTTCATCGTTATTTATCGTATTCATACGATGTTTGTAATATCTGACCATAGATGTCAGATATTGTTTAGATTTACATGTATCTATGTAATAATTATGTGGACCAGGAAGGCGCATTTGGGGTTTACCTGTTAAGCCTTCTTGGTATATTTGTATATATGTATGTAAAATAAAAAAAATAAAAAATATTGATAACCAAACCGAGCAAAATGGCAAAGTTTGAAAACGATCGGATAAGAAGCCAAACTTCGTCATTCGACCAAATCGCTTGCAAGCTAAGAGATATGTAAAAAACATTAACTTTCAAGTTGTAAATATTAGTGAAAACGTATATGAGAATAAGTTTTAGATGAGATAGTGTGAAAAAACTGACTATTATAACTAGCAAAGCTAAGTAGGGGCGGCAAACAGGTGCATCTGATAGCCAGCTGTCATCACGTTGATCTGACAGTCGATTCTGAATCTTTGCTATAACAGTGTACCCTAAACTGACATTATGGCTCACCGCATAAGCGTGTATATTAACATGAATATGTACACATCGTAGTTATACAAATATATTTATAACAAACCGTTTGCAACAATCAGAAAATTTAGACTATCCAAATTTGCGATAAACGTAGAAGTTGCCAGTAACCATTTACTCACAACACTTATATGTTGGATAAATTATAAAACTCTAGCAGGAGACGACTGATCCGGATTTAATTACCATCTATAGTTACATACATATATCTTACCACTAGTGATAGACATACTTTTGATTATCGAGAAACTTGAATATATTTTTCAACCCTGGATGAAATATAAATCTCTCTACTAGTAAATAATCGCTTTGCTAGTGTACCTTAAATAATTTGACAATTTAATTTAAATCAACCAATATTTTAATATTTCATATAATCACCGAGCGCTTGAATATTTATCAGAACGGTCAGACCGCTTGTATTAATCTCTGAAATTAATCAATTTTGTATTTGATTTTGAATATATGAAACGTACACACATTACAAAATATGATTTTGTAGCAAAATTTAATGGGAACGAAATGATTGACATTTTGGTTTTTGCTGTCAAAACTACATATTAGATATATTATTATTACAATATGTAAATCACTCGTTGATTTTGGCTGCTTTTGACGTGTGAAACATGTCTTAAGAGACGCAATGCTTTTGTTATTTTGTCAACTGACGGTGTAGGGAATATCCTCGACACATTTCAAGCTCGTAGTCGTAATGATTCCAGGAAAATGGAAAATTCTGGAGAAAATTCGGCGGAGGCCCTTCCGTCGGTGATAAGAGCGCGCGATAAGACGCGTCGGATTTGGGGCCAGACTTTTCCCACTCGCATTCTTTCGGGATTTCGTGGAATTTTTTAAAGTACCCCACATCCTTCTTACTTAAATTTATCCTTTACTGAACACTCATTTCATAGTCGGATGAATATAATGTCATACAAAAAGTGAAGTGGAATTTCGTTGCATACGATTGGATGCACATTACTCTTTGACATCAACGAATACTGAGTCGTAAACACATTTTGAATTTCACCGATCCACTCCTGTGTGTTTATAACAACTTATAACTGCAAATCCGTCAATATTCTGATTGGGTGTTGCAATATGTTCCGTTAATACAAAATAATAAAAAAATAACATTTTGCAATAGCATCGAGAGTGGTTTTATTTGGCTGCATCCAATATATTTTGCTTTAGTATATTATTTTTAAAATCGAGGTGCACATTTATGTATGTGAAAAAGCTTTTCAATAAGTGGTTGTCTGCTGTGGGGTCGAATAGCTACGATGTATACAAAGAAAAATCCCCTCAAGTGAGGAGGTGAAAGGAGGAGAGGAATAAAAGGAGGAAAATCGCACAAAGGAAATGTGGTTGCTTTACTTTTATCAGACATACCAACATGATACAAAAAAAGTCGTGTGGTTTTTTCCACGATCGTAACGTATTATTAAAATTATTGTGTTTTTGCAGCTGGAATGAAATCATCCTATCATTATCTACTGTATAAGCCTCGCAATTACTTGACTACAGGCTGTGGAATCGTAATTGGAGTCGGAGTCGAAGATTTTTGGCCGGAATGGGAGTCGTAAAGTCTCTCCAAAATCAAGTGATTCCAACTTCGTATTCGTATTTAAATAGCATTTACTTTTTTATACTTTTCTAATTAAAAATGAACATATGTGAATATTGAACTACTAATGAACGTAGGTATTTAATATGTATTAAATGTAAATCTGAGACGCAGACTCTTATTTTTGCCTCTTTTTCATTACTGACATTAAATAAGTTACTGAGAAGAAGAATAAGATCTGAAATTCAAATACATATAAGTCATCGAAAATGCATTCGAATGAACTTGAAGTTCAAGATGAAAATCTGAGGCAATCTGCGGTCTAATTCGCGTTTCTTGATATCACCCAAAAGGTATGTAGGTAAACGGTATGCATGGTAAACGGTACATACTCACTTAATTTGCGCGAGCAGGGTACAACAGGAACAAGAGGAACAGGCTTTTCCTCCCGTATTCTGCGAGCGCACATTAATACTCTTGTTCCTGTTGTATCCTGCTCGCGCAAATTAAGTGAGTATGTACCGTTTACCATGCACCCCTTTTTTTATCTTTCGATTTTCGATCTTTGCCTTCCGATATTTGCGTTTTCTGTAATTTAACATTCTGGCTCGTCACGGAGACCACACCCAAAAGTAGGCCACGGTTGACTCAAATAATATTCAAGCTCATTTGAGTAGTCGTAGAATGAATAAGTTTGGGAAGAATTGCTCCAATTTCCTAGTTCATGAATCGTTAAGGAGAAACCATCGTCTGTAATTTACGTTACTTATCCATTCCTCATTTATGATACTTATCTCACCATTTTGTCTTCTTGTCTCGATGTGCGAAAGATTTTAATTATAAAGTTTTCTCAATATTGAATATTTCTTATATACAAACAGTTATCATATTAATTGTAGTTATTGTAATTATAATGTAGGTAAAAAGGTTAGTTGATGGGATGCTAAATTCATACATATAAATATATAATATAATATGTACATATATGTTTGAATTTACCTTGGGAAAATTCTTAAAACAATACATACATACATGGATATAATGACTTGGGTAATGAAGGTTTTGTTTTAGGCGGGCTTTAGCTGGGAAAATTGTGCAGGTGTAAGCAAACAAATTCGAAGGGGAAATTTCCAAAACAAGACGACTATAGACGTGCGTGGTATTTTCATTAGACCGCGCCGTATGTGAGTTCAGCTTAAGAAAGCACCTGATGCGGGAAAAGCTCAACAATGGCTCGCGAACAATAGATAAGCTGTACAGCCTATCATGATCCGTCGGGCTTATTCCATCATAAAATAAAAATATTAATTCCAATATTTTATTCTGACACATTCAAAAATGTTTAATATTGAAATTTAATATTTAAAAACTGACTATGAAAGCTGTCAGTTTTCCGGATGTTCGATTAATAAGCCGAAGCTACATACATAATAGGCGTACTATTGGTTTATTTTATGCAATATTGAAACAAAATTGACAAACGGTTTTGTTAAATAGTCTTCTGGAATGATTGGCATATGACAACGTATGTAGTATATAGTAAAAATTTGATTTTATGTATTCAAATTGCCTATATATGGAAATTTATGCATACTTGGAATAACGACAACCGATTTAAATACCAATATGTAGGTAAAAAGAACCTGTTGATAAGCTTATGAATTTTTGCGCTCACATATAAAAATCATGTGTATGTCTATACTTTGTATATTATATACAACATACATATAATTGTACTATTTAAACACCTACAAAATTACCGCAACTCCAAAATTAATTAAATATAACTACTATTCATTTTAAATTTCGAAATTAAACATTTAATTCAAAACAAAGAAAATATTTTACACATAGAAATTTGAATTCTTTTGTTTATTTGTCATATATATCAATATGGTGTATTTTTATGTAAGTTTCTTTGAGACTTTTATGTTTATAAAATACCTACATATTATGTTTATAATTTAGATTTATTGAATCGTAATTTCACCTAATTTTCACCTAATTTGAAATGTTTAATTGTGAGCTATTGATGAAATTCTGTTCAATTAAACTGCGTATATTTTGTATAGCTAAAATTTAATAACTAATGCTTGATATGCGCACCATACACATCGATTTTACACTGTAAATAATAATCCCCATGTACAGAAATGAAATGATTGATGATATTTCGTCGAACGAATTTGATTTTCACTATGTATAAAATGGTGGATGTGACCCAATTTTGAAAGCCGTATTCAGTGGGATTTGAATCTCCATTTGCGAAAATTTTCGAACATTTGTTCACTTGTTTAAATATTATTTCTGAAAAACAATACCTGTAATATGATTTGCAGAATTCACATAATTTGAATTGCAGCGATTAGCATTTCAAGAAACTATAAATTATCGATTCAAATAAAAAAAAAACCCAGTAGGCCAAAATACACTTGATCATTTGAATTTCCGTAGATATATTCTGTATATTCGTAAACATGTTTCGGACACTTAAAATTTGTGAAAATCATTATTAATTTTTCTAAAAATACGATCCACATCAAAATTCAACAGGACGAAATACATCTACCCCATTTGAATTTTATTTGTCACAAAGTAATTCTTTTGGGTCTACGGTTTTGAATTATTCAAATGAAGATATTTTAAAATATGTATGAAATAAAAATCAGGATGAACTTAACATTTTTCAAAACAAACGGATTACATTGTATTATATTATACTTTAAATTTGCATCACAAAAATAAAATCAAAATATATAGTATTCAATATACGTATTAATAACAAAAATAAGACATGTTGATTGACGTAAATTTATTAACCAACAACATTGATCGGTGGTTAGCGTATAATGCTATCAACTGAGGGGCTATAAGTTCAATTCCTGACCCGATGTTTCTGGCCAGATCTTATTTAACTTCAGGTCGATTGTTTCCAATTATTCAGAGTTGCTAATTTATCTGATTTCTTTGTTGAAACAGTTCTAAATAAATTTGCAAACTATCCTAATTTGTGACATTTATTTGAATATAATTTTAAATTTATAATAGTAGTGTTATATAACTTGGTATGTAAATTACATATGTATATACCAAGAAAGCCTAACAGGTAATTACAAACATCGATATACAGTTTAGAATATTTACATCAAAGTATCATAGACATACATATGTATCTATTATAAGTATGTATCTAATATGGAGAAATTAAAATTTTCGCAGCACTATTTTTTAATATATAAATCGCCAAATTTCGAAATTCTGAAAACCTTGATATTTGCAAGGCGTTTATGGACAAATATGCAGCATTTTATACGAGTCAGTGAAATTCGAGATGATAAAAACTTTCAATGAAAATTTGATAAATTGGCAAAGTCTGATAGGTAATGATCGACCTCAAATCACAAACCAAGGTCAGGCCAGCAGCAACCAGTGTGACTTGAACCCGTGACCACTATATTCAAAAGCATAATGTGCTAACCACTAGTCCATACTGCTGGTTAATATAAAGTATATATGTAAAAATTTGGCTTTAGCTGTCGCTTTGGAGTAAAACCCATAATGGTACCATGATAATTTTTTACTTTATCTATATGTACGTAGTAATAATAGATAAAGTTTTGTGATCATGCGAAAATTCTGACTCGAGATTTTGACTGATTCGAACTCGGAATCGATCACTGATCACATTTTCATGATCTAGAAAAATGTGTGTGTGTCTGTGTATCTTGGGAATTTTTGGACACCGTTAGTCCTATCGAACTGAAACTTAGTATTGGTTACTGAAATTCTTATCGACATGACGTAATTTTTTTTCAAATTTTTAAATTGATCGAAAATGGTACCTCCCCCTTATAGGTGTCCCCTTTATTTAAGTTTATGAATTCAATTATCTCCCAAAACGGTAACTGAATCGAACTGAATTTTTTTACATAACCTAATATTTTTTAAATATTTTTATCTGAACCGGAAGTAGTACTTTTACTCTAGAGAATCGAGATTTTTTATGTTTTTCTCAAAAGCCTTTTAATTTATTGAACTGAAATTTCATATATATCAGTTTAAGCTAAATACCAAGTTATTTATAAAATTTGGTAAGCATCCGTCAACCGGAAGTGGGAGTTGATGGCACTCTTGTTCGATTTTTCTCCCACAATTTTTTTCGACCACTTAAACATGTGTTCACAAAAAAAATTCAAGTGTAATTTTTGTATCAATGTGATAAAAATAAAAAAATGAAAAAAAGTGGGATTTTTTCCTCTTAGAAAGGTCAAAAATGTTGTCGCCACGATTCTTTCCACACCCTGAACGTATCAATCGGAAACTTTATATTTGTATTCTTTATGTACTAACTTAGAGATGATAAGGTTTTGGTCAGAATTCGTAAACCGGGAGTAGTATGTTTTTTAAAACAATATTTCATTATTTTATTTTGACCTTTTAAATTATTTTAATCTTCTAGATATTTATTGTATATAATACTGATGGTGATTTTAAGTAATAAAAAAAATTTGAACAAAATCCGACAGCCGGAAGTATAACTTTTGTCTTGTGCAAGTTTCCATACATTTTTTTTTTTTTTTTTTTTTTTTTTTTTTTTTTTTTTTTTTTTTTTTTTTGGTGCCATCTTATCGATTCCCGATAAATCATCACCAGCGATATCGTTGCTCTTCAGATCATGTACGGGCACTACGGAATCATCACTCCGTCCCCAAAATTGTGAATTGGGCTTCTGAATCTCTCACATTCAGAACACCAATTCGTGAGGCTTTTTTCGCTTTAAACGCCTCTGCTGGTGAGTTGTGTCCAATAGCTGCAGCGCTTCTATGTTAGGGTGACGGTGCAGTCTCAACTCGTGCCTCCCGGCGCATTCTCGGATGACTTCTTTTACTTTTTTGATTTTAAGGTCCTTGTGGATCTCTTCATTTGTGACGAAGCGATATGCATCGGTGATAATCCTCAAAAACTGGTTTTGACATCTTTGCATTTTTTCGATATTGGATGGCTTACTGCATCCCCACAGTTGTATGCCATATGTCCATATTGGCTTCACGATTGCCTGGTATATCAGTTTTTTGCATTGTAGGTCTAATTTGGAGTGTCTTCCTATTAGCCAATGCATTTCTCTTTGTTTAATTCGAATCTGTTCTATTTTTTTTTTAATGTGATGCCTCCACGTAAGTCTTGAGTCAAGATGCAGTCCTAAATATTTAGCTGACAAAGCTTGTGGAACTTGGATTCCGTTTATGAAAGTCTGAGTGCTGACACTATTTCGTCGCAGTGCAAATGTGACCTGCATTGATTTTAGCTCGTTGAGTTTCATTTTCCAGTCCTTGGTCCATTTGCTGATCTTGTCCAGTGCACGCTGCAGGCGTTCAAATGCTTCCTCCTGTGACTCGCTCGATGACATAATGACTGTGTCATCTGCAAATGTTCCAATGAATGTCTCTTCGCTTGTCGGGATGTCAGCAGTGTATATCAGGTACAGTATAGGCCCTATTACGCTTCCCTGTGGTACTCCTGCGGAGGCTGTGAAAAAGTTAGAGAATGCCTCCTCATGAGCAACTCTGAATTTGCGTCCGGATAAGTATGATTCCAGTAATTTGACATAATTTCCAGGTAATGACTTGCTGATTTTGTGGATAAGTCCTTCGTGCCATACCCTGTCGAAGGCCTGTGAGACATCAAGAAATACAGCCGGACAATACTTTTTTTCCTCTAGCGATTGCTCTATTTTTGAAATAACACGGTGCACTTGATCGATGGTAGAATGTTTCGACCTAAATCCAAATTGGAAGTCGGGAACATCGATTAAGGGCTTGAGTCTTTTTAATAATAGTTTTTCGAATAGCTTAGAGATCGCAGGCAACAAGGATATTGGTCTGTATGATGTTACTTGTTCGGGTGACTTTTCTGGTTTCTTCAACATTATGATTTGAGCAGTTTTGAAGCACTCTGGCACATGCCTGAGCCGGAAACATGCATTGTATAAGTATGTTAGCATTATAATAGCCTTTTTCGAAAGTTCCTTGAATAGTCCCGGTGAGATTTCGTCAATTCCAGGTGCCTTTTTAGGATTTATGTTGTCATCTATTTCTTTAGCTACTTCCATAGGGGTGACAGTTTTGATTAGTTGCTGTGGTTGATACATTGGTGTATAATCAGCATCAGATTGAATATTGTGTGGTTGGAATACTGTCTCTAAGTGTTGTGCAAACAGCTCAGCTTTTTCTTTGTTGCTTCTTATCCACTCTCCTTGCGCATTTTTCAGAGGTGGTATTTGTAGAATTGGTCGTTTGAATTTCCTAGTTGCTTTCCATAGTGAGTGATTTTTATCAGCTGCAGGGCCCAAACCTTCCAAATATTTTTCAAAACAATTTTGTTTATGCTCTTTAATAAGTCGGTTAACTTTGTTACTTATGTGGTTAAATTCTCTTTTGTCTGCAATATTTCTGGTTCTATGCCATATTCGTCTTGTTCTACGTCTTTCTTTAATCAATTGTCTAATTTCCATGGGGTAATTAATGATTTGGTCTGGTTTTTCTTTTGGTACAGGTGTAGCTTCTTTCGCAGCCTCTCGTACATAGTCAATAAAATTTTGAGTGTGTAGTTCGAGATCTTCTATAGTTTTAAGTTTCACTATTAAATTTATTGATTGGTCTAGTTTTTTCCTGAACATATCCCAGTTAGTGCGTTTATTTGTCAGGTTCTGTCTCCTTATTCTTTTAATTACCAGTGTGCTCAGTGTCATTAGCACTGGTGTGTGATCAGAAGTAAGGTCCTCTATTCCTTCGACCTCAATGTGGTTTGGGGCTATTCCTTTGGATATAAAAAAGTCAATTAAATCTGGTACCTTTTTACTGTCGGTCGGCCAGAAGGTTGGTTTTTGTGAGGAATGATACTCGCACGAGGAGCTCTGAATCGCGTATAGAAGGTTGTTTCCTTTACCAGGAGTTATAAGTCGTGATCCCCAAGCTGTATGTTTAACGTTGTAGTCTCCTCCAATAATAAATCTTGGCCCAAGGGAATTAAAGATGTTTATAAATTGGTATTTTGTGATGGTATGCTTTGGAGGACAATATGCTGCAGCAATATTTAAGTCAGCATTGCCATATTTAATTGTGATGATAGTAGCTTGCATGAATGGTTCTCTGATATCTTTTTGTTCGAAGTGCTGGATATTTTTTTTGATTAAAATAGCAGTACCACCGCGAGCTCGTTCACTAGGATGTGTTGTCCAATAAGCCGAGTATCCGTTTATCTTTATGTAACTTCTTTGTGAAAAGTGTGTTTCTGATATTAGTGCTAGATCGATGTTGTTTGTCTTTAGAAACACTTCAAGTTCATGGACTCTCTGATTGAGTCCGTTTGCATTCCATGTTAATATGCGTAGGGAATTATCTGTCATTTTTATTATGTTTACTTGGTGATTTGCACTGATTTTCAATTTTTTCCACTCTGGTTATGAGCCAGTTGAGTTGGTGTTTTATTTCAGTTTGAAAGTCACATAGCAACTGCATCATGCCACCGATGGTAGGTTCAGTTGATTTATTTTCCTGCCCGATATCTTGTTTGCTTTTGTCTGCTTGGGACTTAGCTGCTTCACTATATGTTTTGTCCACAGTTGTTTGTTTATCAACAACTTCAATTTGATTTTGTTGTACGCGTTGTGTTACTGTTACCTTTTTGGGTTGTGATGCTTTTATCTTTTTTTTATAGACCTCACACCCCCTGTAGCTAGCTGGATGTCCTTGCTGGCCACACAGGGCACAAGTTGGGGGAACATTTTTCTGCTTGTTGCATTTTGTTGTGTGATGGTCTGCGGCACATTTGACGCATTTAGGTTGTCGATTGCAAAAATTTTTTGTATGCCCAAGTTGTTGACAGTTTGTACACTGAGGGATGTCTTTTACTTTCATTGGTGGTTCAATTGTTACTCTGCAATGTAGAAGTTCTTTAATACCATATACTTCTTTACAGTTTTCTTTTGGCACCAGGTCTACAAAAAATAGTGGGAAATGTTTTATTTGTCTTTCACCATCGGTTGTAAATTTCTTCATAATATTTGCCACATTGGCCACTTCGTATCCTTTATCTTTGAAAGAATCTTTTATTTCATTAACGTCTGTTGATGGCGGTAAACCTCTAACAACCACTCTATAGCACCTTTCATTCTTGAGTTGATAGGTGTGGTACTCTAGATTGTGAAGGGGGTTTTCGTTGTCTTTACATTCACGTTGTTTTAAATCATTTAGTGTTTTTTTGATTTTGCGATAATCTTCTTCGGTTTGTGTAGTGATTTTGATACTATTATTTGAAATTAATTTAAATTGACATTGAATGGGTGGTGTTTCTGTTGTTGATAATAGATGAGCTCTAAACTTATTGAAGTCAATAACATTGCTCACATAAATAGGCGGTGGAAGTGGTTGTTTGTTAGGTTTATTGGTTTGCTGTTTTTGTGTTTCTTTCAGGTTATTTTGCGGGGAAGATAATACTTTATCTATTTTTCTTTTTTTACTTCTTTTCTCTGCATTTTGGCTAAGTTCATTTTCAAGTTCTTCTTCATCCGTGTGGTAGTCTTTATTCATATTGTCAAGACTTTTGCTCCTATTTAGAATAGATGTAGAAGGCCTGGATTTTTTTTCCATTATTTCAATTCTTTTCTTTAAATCGGTTATAGTTATCTCATATTGTTTGCATCTGATTTCATATTGTTGGCATAGATGTGTAAGTTGATCATACGGATCGTACTGCTGCGCCAGAGGCACTGGATTATCTGTGTTCATTTTTCAGAACGGGTGCAAAACTGTGCCGCGCCGGTAACAGCGCGGCAACAGTTTGATTTTGTTGTTGTATATTCACTTATTATATTATATTATTGCAACTTTAAATTTTATTATAATAATTATTATATATTTATAAAATTTATAAATGTTATATCGAACGCGATAAGGCGATAACGCACATCGACCGATTGCAACCGTGTACGGCGACGAACTGAACGAACGAATTTATATCAAAAATGCTTTTATAGCTATTAGTATTTCATAATGCTGGCGTATGTGTGAATGAAATAGAATTTTGTTTTGTGACCTTATATTCCTCAAATTCATAGAAAAACTCATGTGTTGGTCACATCCCATGATTTTTTTAATATAAATTACAATTATATGAATACTTGTATGAGAATTTTCCTGTATCGTAAACATCGATACGATAAGTTTGTTCGTAAATAGTGGTACATAATTAACGTAATGATTCAAAACGCGCTCCAGTCATCCGATTTGGCCATAGAACAAAATGTCACAATGGCGCACAATGAAACTCCTATTCATTCTGTAGAGTAGTACGTGAAAAAAATTGTCCCTAATGCGCAATGGCACACGTACGAGAAAGGTTTGGGGTATAAATGACTGTGCTTCCGTCGTCCGTGTCGGGCGCTCATTTCCGCAGCTTAGGGGTTAGCGACCGACTGTAACACCCATTTTCACACAACACAAACGGACTTCTACGAACTACGTCAAAAAATCTATACACAGAGTTTGTT
This sequence comes from Arctopsyche grandis, assembly GCF_051622035.1. Taxonomy (NCBI): domain Eukaryota; kingdom Metazoa; phylum Arthropoda; class Insecta; order Trichoptera; family Hydropsychidae; genus Arctopsyche; species Arctopsyche grandis. Next base: position 19,506,484 of record NC_135357.1, read on the forward strand.
GTGTCGGACGTGTTTGTGTTAGGTGTGTGTATAGAACCATCACTATCGGACCATATGTACACGTCAATTACGCGTCCCGGTAACAGCCGGTACCACCGGGCAAGGTAAGAGTTAAAGCGCGTAGCATGTACGTACATATGTATGTATCATACATTGGGCCGGAGCGAAAAATTTAAATTTCAGATTTGCCACGATGAACCAAGTGGAAAACATTCATCGTATCAAGGAAACAAATAAAAAATTTCATCGATCTTAAACAATGTTCCGTGCCTATAAACCAATCGATTCATCTCGACGAAATTTTTCATACATCTTTTTTTAATGAACAGTTTAAAATATTTCACTATTTTAAAAAGATGAACGATCAATAGTCATATATTTCAGTTTAATTGGGTATTGATTGGTTTTGACCACAGAAATGTTATAATAATATTTATTAATAATTATTATATTAATTCCTTTACCAATAAATTGCCTATGTCAAAACAATACGCGTACCGTTTCCATAACTACGTTAATAAAATAATTTACTAAATTGTCAAACTACGATGCTAATTGAATAATATGTTACTTAAATGATAATTTTCTTACAAAAATGTATTCCATGTTGTTTATTGCGTGTGTAATTTTTAACGAAGTAATATGAACCAACAAAGAAATTTTTATCGGATGTACGTCGAGCATCAAACACGACTGCCGCGGAAATTATTTTAAAAGGTCCGTGGACCTTTTCCACCTGATAACAATACGACGCCTAAAGCCACTTCTATTATTATAACATTTATCTGGTTTTGAATGCATAACGAAAATTCAAAGTCGCTGTTTTGGCAGAAAATCCTATGCAAAGTGCGCCACGCTCAAAGCGGTCACTTTATGTCATTTTATTCTACATAGATATATACCTGTAAGGCCTAATAGGTAAGCCCTAATGCACCTTCCAGGCCAATTTCATATATTGTGGCATTTTTTATTACATAAATCAATGCATTTCGAGATGCTGAAAAAACTCAATATTTACTATTAATTATTTAATTATTTTATCCATAGAGACATCTATGGATTTAAACTTATACATAAATCAAATTAAGATAGTGGTGACATAGTGGGTAGGATGATTTTGGCCAATTTGATGGAGGAACTGATTGACTTGGAGTCACAAATATGCAAATCTGACCGACAGCATTAAAGATTAGCACAGGAGCAGGATTAGTGACCTCTCGGTACTTAGCATAAACGCAACCACCGAGCCATGCTGCTGACTATATGTATTAATATTTTTTTCATCAAGAGCTTTCTTGGTTATCTTTATTTTTAACACAAAAAGTTCCGAAAAAAGAAACGAATTGAGATAAACAAAATGTTATATTTTACGTCAAAATAGGTCATTTTGGTCTGCTTAAAATAACTTTTAAAAACTAACCTCTTCTATATTTTGTTTATAAAATTAAGACAATATATAAAAAACCTAATTAAAAAATCAACAAATCTCTCCGTAAACTTTGATCATGAGTATGGCAAAGTGCTCAATCTGCCATAGCGAGAGGGGGGCGAAAAGGGAAAAAACGATCAGAACAGTGTGGACACATGCGACAGTGTAGACGATAGACGTCACCGTAAACGAAGATGCAGTATTTTCAAACGTGTCTATTATGATTATTTTTCATCATGGTAATGGCGGATGTCATTTCCACTTACATATGTATATATTGATGAACAAACTGAGAAAAATGGAAAAGTTTGAAAACGATCGGATAAGAACCCAAAATCGATTCTGAACTAAGAGGTTAGTAAAAATGGAAAATATTCTAAAACTATTCTAAAAAAAAGATATATGAGAAAAATCCACTTTTTCGTGATATTTTCCGAAATAAATCGATTGGTAGTACAGGAAATTATTCAAGATCGATAAAAAAAATATTTAACGTCCTCTTGATGTAATGCAAGTTTTCCATCGGGTCCATCGTGAGAAATTCAAAATTTTCACTATTCGCTGCGGCCTAATGTGCATAGATATATATGTACATACATTCATATATGTATGTATGTATGTAGTAGCCTTATCGTCGGAAAACAGCCGCGCTTTGAAGCTGCATACACGCATCCTGTAGTAACCCGTCTATAACCCATTGCGCGCGAGACGTCAATTAACGCGTAATTAACCGAACGCCTTCAGAGACAAGTTAATTTCTTGCGAAGCGTAGCTAACGCGCTACATTCAATTAACTCGCTCGCTACTACACCCCTGTGTGTATATGTAAAATCTTAGCTGGATAATTAATCGAAAACACGATTTTATCGGTATTTTCCTGACAGATTTTGACATACAACTATTCATACGTACACCTAAAGTGGTAGCCACAACGTGAAAAAGCGTCGCCTTTTAAATCGCTATAAATCATTGAGTCTATAGTCAGACCGCTGAATTGCGTCAAATATATGTACATATGTACATACATATGTATATTAAAAATTTACAAATCTCGGTAAGACCAACAGCGTGGACTTGTCTAGCATATTATGCTTTCGAGCAGAGTGGTCATGTGTTGAAGACCTAATAGCCTGGCTGCTGGCCTGTACTTGGTTTGCGACTCCAGGTCAATCGTTTCCTATCAGAATATGATAAATTTTCTCATTTTTACTGAAACGCTTTTGTTTAAAAATCGTTTGTGAACTAAGAAGAGGTTAGTAAAAAACAGGAGAGCTCACTTTGATTTTGGTCATTTATTTTCTTGACTTTGATGATTACGGAATTCAATTTAAAAAAATCTGACTTCAACTTCAATTCCACTAATAGAATCCAAAATCTTTGACATTGGTTAAAATATTTTAAAATGAACCCTGGTCCAGAACTGAAAAAAGAATCCGGATCCAGGACTGAAAAATGAATCCCGACTAATCAAATCAAATCCAAACCAGGAATTAGAAATTAAATTGGAATCTGAAATAAAATAAAAAATTGGAACCCAAATCGGAATCGAAATCGAAGTCGAAATCGAAATCGGAATCGAAATCGATATGGTCGTCATAGAAAATTAGATTTTTTCGATAACGTCACGGATTCTACTAACCAAACCTTACATATTAAATAAAATAAAAAAAAATGTATTTACAGTCTCTTTCGAAATTATATATTATATATATGATTTCCCCAGTTCACCTTTACAGCGTCAACTCGACCTTCTTTACTCTATTTTATCGAATAGCATTTGAGCACTTCGTTTGTTAGCTTTACATCCATACTTCTAGCCATTGATGTTCTAAAAGATTTACTAATTTGTGACACCTTTAAACGAAGGTAAACTAGCCAGCATAGAAAGTAGTATTTTATTGTTTCCTTCAACCCGATCTATCTTTTCAAAGAATAGTATTCGAACGACTTTTTAGACGTTCGAATACATATGTATGCACATACATACATATGTACATAGGTCGTGTGTAAAGAATATACATATGTATGTACATATTTCGCGAATACAGAGTGTTGCGAGTGATAACTTGGCACGGATATGAATGCGCCGATTATGCCGCGCAGAAAGTATTATAACCGTAAGAGTTTATTTTTAGATTTCATCCCTTGCAGAGGCCTCGAATGAGTACGGTCGCCTCTTTTTAAAGGTGCTGGATAATAAAATGTATCTTTGTGCGGAACGGCGGGAGTTTGCGAAATTCTATGCAAAGTTCATATAATACCTTGCGAAACCTGAGTAAATGTAATTACGCATATTGTATATAAATGCGGCGTGTTTATTAATTTTGAAATCGTTTACAACGGTCTCGGTGTAACGGCTTTTGTTCTCGTGTTTCGGCTTTTGTCTTGTGGCCCTTATATGTATATACATATGTATGTATGTATGTGTATACATATGTATGAACATGTACCCATCTTCCAATAGACGTTATCGGAAAAAGAATTTTGCGGTTGTTTACACTTCTTTTTTGCCAATTTCGGGTGCGAACAAAAAAAAGCAGGGCAAGAAGCTACATTTTTTTTCTCATTTGTGCCGGAATCGAGATAGAACGGAAAAGCCGATCGCATTTTCCGTCTGGCGAAGTCGGGACCGGGCAAGATGTACGTAAAGAGCGATACCTAATGGTGGAGCACGAGTCAGCCTCTCTTTAGTTATTTTCTCGAAAGTTTTCCTTATAACCCCACTTCTCGGCTAACCGAAACTGAAACTTTGCCCCGGAGGCTCAATTTCATGACTGAATTTTCAGGAGATGAGGAAACCCGAGACTAATTTCGCTTTTGAAAATACCCAAACTATTTACATACTCATTAAAAATTGGTTAAAATTATTTCAAATTCTGTATGAATAAAAAAAAATAAACTCGGAAGCTATCCGAAGTCGTTTTGTATATTTTTATTTTATGGTAGTTTAAGCTCCATCACTTGAACTTCGTATTTATAAGCTAACTAGTTGTTTTACCCGGCTTCACTCAGTATTTGTAATATAAACAGCTTAAAAATGGCGAATCTAATAGTAAATATTCATTTGTTTTTTTATTAAATTTATTTGAATCGAAAAAAATAATATGCAACCAATCGAATCGTCATAGACACTGACTTGTTTTCGATTCCCAACCAACAATACTTACAACGTCACTTTCGAAATTATATATTAGATATACTAGCTGAACCCGGCATGCATTGCAACGCCACAATAACGCACGCAATTGCCGTTCCCGTTCCCGTTTCCGTTCTCGTTCCCATTCTCGTTCCTGTTCCCATTTGTCGGAAAAACGAAGGCAGCGAACACATTTGAAATTATTGGGTTGCAATGACACTCATTCCTGTTTTTCCCGTTTGTTCTCGTTTTTTTTCACAGTAATCTTCCCGGAAATGCATACAATAAATCCAGAAAGTTCCATCGTAATCGGTTCAGTGGTTTAGGAGCCTATTCGAGACACACACACACACACACACACACACACACAGACATTCATTTTTATATATATAGTTATATATTATATTATAAATATTTAATTTCATTACACATGTCCCAGAACATAGCTCTGGGCTACACCGACCAGACCAATTTTACATATGAAAATGTGAGCGACTAAGAAATCACCCGGTGTGAAACGCTGTATCTAACTGCATACGTTTCTCCGGAGTCCAGATATGCATTTGTCTTGAGGACTAAAACAGCCCTGCATGTATCCCATTAATTATATATTAGAGTATTGTAATGATATTACTTTGGAAAAAATATGATTTATTAAATATATTTCGAATTGACATACGACGGGCTGAAAACCAGACTGGTACAAGTGACATTTTTAAAAAAATCTGGTTTATGTGCTAAAATAATAAATAGCATATGTATATGAAATGCTATTATTTTAGCACTTAAACTAGCATTTTTTTAAAATGTCACTTGTACCATCTGGTTTTCAGCCCGTCATATGTACTTACTTATAACTTATCAATATATTCAAATATTTTTCACGCATTCTCTTGCCGAATGCGTGTAATAGACAATTTCACGGATTCGGTGTAACATCATATTCAATATATATATATATATATATATATATATATATATATATATATATATATATATATGTGTGTGTATATACATAGATTAGATTATTATACTAACCAGCATGTTAATTTCTTTCAAACGTTTTGGTCATCCGAACCCGATTCTACCTACCTCTTGTAGTAAGTGACCTTTTGTTAGCTTTAGGTTTATTCTACATATTATAATCGTGTACATATAGAATATTGATAATACATATGGTGTATAAAATTAATTGGAAAATTTTCATACTTTCAATTTGAATAGCAACAATACGTCTTCTATGAATTATAATTTAATTTAGGACAATGGTACACTTCTATAGAAGTTTCCTACAGAAGGGGACAAGTCAGGAATGTATAGAATAGATGGTGATGTAAGGAGTAATTTTTAAATGGAAAAATTTTGGTTATTAACAAGGCGATTAAATTTTGAGTCAAGATATAAAGATTATCTTCAAAAGTTTGTGCCACGTCCCACTTCTAAGCCTCAAAAATCTCCATGACCCTCCCTATCATAATTATATAGCTCACCAAATTCTAAAAATAAATTAAGATCATTAGCCTAAATATAGCCACCATAAGCCAACATATAAAACATCAAAAAAACTTCACTGTTGCTTATAGTCGAATAAGTTGTCTTTAACCCATTAATTCTACATATTACTAGCATCAGTGGCATTTTTTGACATTATTGTAGTTTATTTCCAGGCATTTTTAAGCAAAACTGATATAACAGGTTTAAGTATTAGTCAGCAGTATATCTCAGTGGTTGCGCTAATGCTAACCACCGAGGGGTCCCGAGTTCAAACCCTGGTTGGACTTTGACTGAAAAGAATTTATACGGAGTATTTTTGCAGTATTGTTGGACAGAACTGCATCACATATGTACATATGTCACCAATATTTGAATATGATTTTAGAATTTATAATCTAAAAATGTATATATGTAAAAAATAAATACCATAGATTTCACTGTGTTTGTAAATATACCAAAAGTTAAATACCAAAAAAAAAAAAATTGTAAATCCGCCTATTGTATCATAACTCGTATTGTAGCTTTAAAAGTACGATTTATTGCTAGCATTTCGTGCAGAGGACAAGGAATTTATTGTAGATCTTTTTTAAAATTTCTCAAATGTAGTAAAAATGGTTTCAGAAAATGATCAGTGCCCCCCTCCTCCCTCCAAAACATTCAAATTTCCCCCCAGTCATTTTGGGAAACACTGATCTACATACATAAAGCCCAGAACTTTAAAAATTTTTATTAAAATAAAAAGCTCTGCTCATGTTGAGGTCTGTAATAATATATTGATATTATAAGTTGCAACTTATAGTATCAGTATATTACCTATGCCTATATATTATTATTATTATTGTAATTGTAATAAATAAATACATAAATATTATAAAAATAATAAGTTGCAACTTCTGTATCTGAGATTTGGATCGCGATCGTGCTTTGTATTTGCAATGATACATGTCTCATCGTGTATAGATCTGGAAGCAGGATTTAAAATATAAATTGCGTACTTTTAGAATGCAAAATTTCAATAGCTCACATCGTGAATGAATTTTGAATTTGGACACAACACTTCAAGACTCTTATTATGCTCAAGAGCTTTCCAACGACTACAATCTCGACACCCAATTATTTCGCAATGGCCGAGAGTCGCCTCCTCTGTCGCTTCCAGCGGCTAAGCGACGCACACAAAAAGAGAAAGAGAGACTCGTCGAAAAGTTGAGATTGCTTTATCATCTTAAACACGTTCCATTCATTAATTTCCCCCCCTCGGTCCGACTCTGCCATTTAATATAATAACGTCAATATATACAGTCATAATGTGCACGTACGTATAATATAAAATTATATTGTAGATATGTACGTATGTATGCGGTACATTGTTGACAGAAAACTCGCACATGCGATACTTCGCTAACGAGAAAGCGCTTGTGGGCAAAAAATGACTCGTCCGCATAAGAATTATTACCGAAGGCTTGTTAGCAATTCTGGGTCGTGTTTTACCGCAACAAAACGAACAGGATGAGTATCAGGATAACACCGAGGACATTGTAATTTTTCTCGCACTTGAATAATTTGATTTTATTATCACGAATTAATTATGTATGTACATACATATGTAATTATGTACATATGTACATACATACATATTTATGTAGATGACTTAATTAAATACATATGATTTTGATATGCATTTATTTAATATGCATAGGCTCATTTTAATAGAGCGAACTACGGTAAATATTTTAATAATAATAACAATGACAAACCACCTAATGAATTATGTAAATATTTTAAAATCTGAATGAATCGTTCTCTGCGTGAGGAAGAAATAAAACTACCAACCATATGAATGTTGTATTATTTTATAATAATTTAGTTTATAATACAATTGTCTTGCCACACGTGGTTTATTGTGCCACTGTGCTTAACTTGTTTAGTGGCCAAGATTTAGGGAAAATACAAAAATTACAAAATAAAGCTATGAGAGGTATTTTGAATGTGGGTAGATTAAAAAGTATTAGAAGTATGTTAGATGAATTATTGGAATGAATCTTTTGTTTATAAGTTATTATCTAATTACTTTAATGATTATACAATAAGGAATAGAGATATACATAGTTTTTATACTAGAAATAAGGACAAATTAGTTGTAAGTAGAGTAAGAAAAAAGAAGACAGCTGGGGTGTTTTTCACAGGGGTGTGCTCATGTATAATACCCTCCCTTGAGTTCATCAGGTCTTTTAAGACTATGGATGCATTTTTGCGAGGTGCGAGGAGACAGTAAATATAAGTTAAATATGAAATTTTAGAGTTAAGTTATTAAGATGTATTTTTTAAATTAGCTAATAGCTAAAATTATATATAAATAAATAACTAACTCTAGTCAATATTTTTAATAATATATATTTTTTCATATTAAACAATTAAATATAAATATTAAATTAATTATATTAAAAAAGGTATTTGAAAAAAAATCAACCGCATGGGGATCGAACACATGACCGACGACATATTTCTTTTAATTTTTTTTATTTAATAACTTTATATTTCAACACCCATGCGATGATACTGCGATATTTCAACACTAGTCTATATACATATGAATATATAAAATTGAATGTCTATTTGTCTGTCAATCTTTCTCGTATAGGCTCCTAAACCACTCAACCGTTTACGATGGAACTTTCAGGATTTGTTGTATGCATGTCCGGGAAGATTACTGTGAAAAAAATCTGGAAAAAACCTTTTAATAATAATATTTGTAATTACGATTTTACCGACGCGAAAATTTGAAGCGCCATTGTGTAGTCAAGGAAATGTGTTTATTGTTAACCACGTTACCAGTTGGTTTGAATAGACGTTATTTGAGCTCCAACAATCACTTGAAACAGGAACCGGAACGGGAATGGGATTTGCAAGCCTTATTCTGGCATTGCAACGCATGCCGGGTTCAGCTAGTTATATATAAAAATGGACGCTATATGGGTATGTGGGTATGTGCCGGACCGTGGAGATACAGCCAATCAGAGTCAAGTATTCTAGGTATCAATTCCTTTCCGAAACCATCCGTTGAAATCAATGGGCACTACACTAGTATATAATAATAATACAAAGATACGTATAATTAATTTTAACAGCTTTTTCATTTATTGGTTTTGATGCATTTTCACATTTTTGTAATTATTAGAAGGCCCAACTAAATGTTTGGGCAGCTTTTATTTACATATATATACATAGTTGATCAGTGATTATAAATATATCTCTACGAGCTTATTCAGTAAATATTTTTATTGAAATCATCACATTTTCCATTTGTTAAAAATAAAAAACGATCGGATAAGAGGAAATTTTTTTTCAGAATTGTAATCGTAAGTGAACCTAAAAAGAGATTTATAAAAAAACCGTGTTTTCAGCTTTAAACAAAACACTTCATTGTGTGTAATTGCATAATAGGACTAAACGTGTCAAATTATGAACAAACTGTCAAAATCATATGTATGTATATAACCATTTTTTAAAGTACTGGATGTTAAATTATTTAATAATCAATATATGTTACATTAGTTGCAAACCATTTAAAGTTACTGACCATTTAGACATGAGTTTTTTTTGTTGAGGGATGAAAGTAGAGATTTTATGAATGGTAGAGATATATGTATAGCATAAATAAATGGAAACTTGCACAGCATTCTACACACCTTCATACATATGTACATACATATAAAACGAATAATTTGAGAAATTCGTAAGGCCTCCAGCATTTGTCGATAGCTTCTTATGTTTTAGACTTTGTATTTGGTGTAGGTGAAAAACGAATTTGCCGAGTGTCTCATTACGGCCTACTGAATACACCCGAACAAAGCTCGTTAATTAAAATTCTCAGATCAGATAGGCTTCTCGATGGGTTCAAGTTAAAAGCTGTTGCCTTTTGCGCGATCTTCGCGGTTTGTTGCCCCCGCCTTTTATTATCTAAATTTGAATCGAAATTTAATTATCATCCCGTCTCAGATTACAGCAATACAGTGCGCCAACAAATCGTTTAAAAGAATGCAATTAAATATCTTTTTCAAAAACAAAAATAAATGATAGAGGGCAAATTACAAAGCCATTTTAATTATTTAAACTGAGCTTCACATCTAAAGCTTTCACATCTAATGCAATTTTACGGTTAGAAAATTACCATGCGTGTTCACGAGGCATAAAGAGCACAATGCCGCATAGGATTGATGCAATATTCTAGTATAATCTGTGTACAAATTTTCATTCAAATGTGAAATATTCCACGTCGTATACGTGTGTGTTTATTGCGGTCTCTGGCCGTTATTTGCATACATTACAAACGCTAGGGTTTCGGGTGGGTCAAAAAGCAAGCTCTTTCCGAATAAATAAAACTTGTTCGGCGAGGTCGCAGAGGTTACTTTCATAAAAATGTTGTGCAAAGCTTCCACAAGCTTTCGAGTAGCTTTTACCCTCGAATTCGAGCACGTATTCGGCCTAATTAACCGCTGTTTTGTGCCACTTTCTTTGTTGCCAGCACAAAGGAAATGCGATAATTAAAGGGGGTTAAAGTGATGCCTTCATTTTGCTTTTAGACTTGTTGCATTATGTACATGTGTATACGTTTATATTTTTTAAATTGTTGTTTCATTGTAAGCTTCGACGAAAACTTTTCCAATTTTGAGGTTTTTGAAGTAATACTTCTTCACGGTCAGTGCTGTGAATTAATTTTGTGTGGCTGGACGCGTTACGAAAAATTGCATGAAATTAAAATGAGATGATTGTGGAAGGTACTCCATAGTTTCCCATCCATCCCCCCCCCTCTCTCCTTCTCCTTCCTGTTACAATGTTGAAAAACTACTTGAAACTAGAGTAAGACGTTGAAAACTGTGCGAGGACTTTTCGCTTGAAAACTTGGCCGACGAACACTAGGCCAACGGAAATTAGACCGATTGTACATCAAAACTACTCAAAACTCACTGAAAACAGATGCATTATTTAGAAATCACCTTGAATTCATTATGATTTGATATTTTTTCAACTGAAATAACTAAAAATTTCATTCGGCCAAATATCCGTCGGCATAATGTTCGTTTGGCCAAGTGTCCGTTCGACCAAGTGTCCGTCGGCCTAATGTCTATTCGGCCAATAGTCTGTCAACCTTGAAAACACACCACACTTTTCCATTCCTTAAAATTATCTCAAAAACCTAGCCTGTTTATACCTAACCATTTTATCGCCGCACGTGTTTGTAGACACCTCAATTGAAAATTTTCGAAAAATACATTTTTTTATAACTTTAAAACTTTATTCATAACCTTTTAACAATTCATAGATGTAATAGTAAAGAAACCGAAATTAATTTCTCTTCATATAGGGTGCCCAAAGACGGGCGCGTGGTTATTTTGAACCTATGAACCTAACTCAAGTGCCCACCGGTGAGCGCACGGCAATGAAGTGCCTAAGAGTAAGTAGATTTTGTTTTACTTCTATAGATAGTGTGTAGTGCTAAGTACACGTTCGATTTTTATTTACTTTTATGAGTAATTTAAAGGCTCAGTTGGATAATTGAATAAAAAGTATTCTGAATTTATTTATGGGAGATTTGTATTAGCATCATTAAATTAAATTCAATAAAGTGAGATTAATCACAAGGTTTTATGAGGATATTATGAGGATATTTTGTAGATATTTTAAAATGTTTGAAAAAGCTGGAACTAATTTAAAGTATGCTATTTTGCGTATATGCAAAGTAAGGGCGCTGGAAAATTTAACTAAAGTATAAAAATATTTTCCTGAAAAAGAAAAATTTCACGGAACATTATAAATCCAGACTGAAGAATTGATTTTTTTCATAAAGCGTTTTCCGACAGTTACCCGATAAAAGTGTGATCGTTGCAAAGAGATCGCGAAATTTACAAAGTTTGACGATGTCGGAAAATCTTACCCTTATACGATATGACCCTTAGTTTCTTATTAGCCGACTTCAAACACCTCGAGGGCGCGCCTAACGGTGGGGAAAAAAGCTCATTTTCTCGGAAGCTTTACAAACTACGCGTTCTGAAAATAAGATACTTCGGCGAGAGATGAACAAATATATAGTAATAAATTTTAAGACAAAGGCACTCTATCATCGCTTTCAATTCGCACACTCAACAAATCCTTTTTAATAATGGCAAAATAAAACAGTCTCAATTTATAAAACCTTTTACGGGCATTAATAATGATTGTATGCGAATGTAAAAAATAATCTATTGTTTCTATATCAAAGTTATTTACTAATATTGTCATAATTCGAGCCACGAAATAAAATAGAGATTTTTCATTCGAATAAAAAAAGTCAGTCTTTGAAAATGTCTACAAATATATATGTATGTATGTAGCGCAAAAAGCGCATTTTTAAGTGTGCACAGACCGTTTAACTCTTTGTATAATGCATATAATAACCCAAGAGCTTGTTCCATTTTGCATCTCGAGATGAAACATTGTAATTAATTCAACGACATACTCTCACATAATTACTAAACTGTTATAGGATGTATTGTATTTAGATATTAAATTATATATACACTTTGAGCCCTAATGGATTTCGATTGGAGATACTCAAGTACATATGTAGCCAATAAATCATGAAAAATATTTAATTAATTATTCAAAACAAACATTTTTAGTAATAAATCTTAATGTGGGACTGATTTTTTACAATTTTAATTGTTTTAATACTCTTTAATTTCAATTTCCTAATGCAATGGTCACACTCAGTATTTTTTTGGCGAGCGTTGTTACAAGTCATTCGCCACCATTACATATAAACCACAGATATATGGTTTGTGCGATAAATATATAAAAGATCATATATAATAGTTTGCCCATCGAAGTTGAACATCAATGCTTTAGCCACGTACGTTTCATGGAGATAATAGCATCCGCCGATATCCCTTTGTACATAATGTTGCAGTTAACTAACGATAATTTCCAATACTCAAAGATAAAGTTTTGCACACTAATTGATAATAGATAAATCGATAATCAATTATCTGTAGTGTAGCATTGGAACTCATTTTTTTTTAATTTAAATAGTTCTTATTAATCTTAACCTGAAACTAATTTGATATTACGTGTATGTATATGTGGATAGTATAAAGTTTTGTGTGTTGTATTTTTAATTATGACATGCTTTTATAAGATGAAGGCTACATGCATAAATAAGGCGTTGGAACCTTCGAGACTTATATATGTAGAATGATGTGGAAATTTCCATAAAGCTCAAATAGCAATTTAATTAGAACTCACTACAGCCCATGAATATTCATAATTGCACTTCATGAAAAAACATGTAGCGGAAAAATTGCATCAAATTATGTACAGTCTCATTTCTGCAACAAAATACTTAATTTCTCATCAGCATCAATGTATATTTGATGATATTTTCAATTGCATGTTGCAATTGCACTTCTTACGGACATTATTAAAGTTTCTTATTGCGAAAGTAATTTAGAAAAGAATGAATATGCAATTCGTCGTAATTTAAAATGGGAGCGAATATCGCATAATAAGCTGTATTGTATTATTACACTTGTACTTTTGTATTTAATACCAGGGCTGTGGAGTCGGAGTCGGCGTCGTTCAGTCGTTGATCATTTCCAGTGGAGTCCGAGTCGGAGTCGTAAAAAATCAACCGATTCCGACTCCTTTTTATTATTTTCTGTAATTTATAGTATTACAGTATGTGTCAACTAGAGTTTCCAACGTTATTGAAGTAAAATCACTAATGAATTTAAATTTAATAATTTTTCTCGTTTTTCTCTCATTTGAACAAAAAATTGTCGTTTTTCGCATTGATTTATTTGAATATAAAATTCATAAACATAAACTACAATTTATTATTATTATTAAAATTATTATTATTATTATTAATGTGCTTCATTTTTTTTATTCCTATTTCTTTACCAATAATTCATTACATTGGGTTAATATTATTTTTATAACCAACAATTTTAAACGTTAGCAAGAAAAGTCGATATTACTAAAATCGTTCAAGTTAGAGTCGGAGTTTAGAGTCAGAGTCGGTAAATTTTGATCCGACTCCACAGGCCTGTTTAATCTAATATATAATTTCGAAAGAGACTTTGTATGTAAGTAAATATTGTTAGTTGGAAAATTGTTGGGAACTTCGAAAACAAGTAAAAATCTCCATGACGACATGGCGAAGGGGGGCGCCGGGGGCAAAGGCCCGGGGGCGCCGGGGTAGCCGCCGAATTCTGGTGTAATATATGTATAATACATCTAATATATAATTTCAAAAGAGACTTTATAAGTTTGTAACTAAAGTTGGTTGGAAATCGAAAACATGTCAGTTTATATGACGATTCGATTGGTTGAATATTTTTTTTCGATTCAAATAAATATAATAAAAAAAAACAAATGAATATTTACTATTAGATTCGCCATGTTTAAGCTATTATTATATTACAAATACTGAGCGAAGCCGGGTAAAACAACTAGTACATAAATATTATCATTTTTTGATTTATAAGATATGTAAAAGCAACATTAAAAATGAAACAGAGCAAATTTAAAATTCGATTGAAAAATAAAACTGATTCCAGTGTAAAAGATCCATGTAAATAATAAATGTGGAATCGATTTTGTAAGTGGAGTTGTCTCACTTTTGAATTGTAATACATATGTACTTTTCAAAACGATTCTCATACAAATCGTTCAAATGTGTGCGTGTCTGGGTGTGTATGTAATGTTTTTCAGATTACGAATTCGAAATGGCTTAAGGCGTTTCGTACATATTGCCAATATATATCGGCGAGTTTTCCATGACAAAAGAAAAATAAAATGATTCATGACCGTGAAAACGTGCGTCCGTATGTACAGCGCCTTATTCTCGGAAAACTCGATTTTCCAGCAACTTTGGAAAATTGCCTAGTTTAGTACATACATATTTCCCCCTGTGTAAAAAAAAATAAGTGAAAAAACTACGTTTTTCCTTAGAATGAACGTTCATGATTGATATCCATTTTTGCACTCCACCCATACAATATCACATTCGCGTTTAAAAGAAACTAGTTTAATACTGTTTTTACTACAACTTCTGGAAATAACTCGACTATAAATATACCTTTTTTTAATTTAGTATTGAGAATATATTTTTTAAGCTCAAAGAAATGTGGAAAACGCGTCTTGTCATCATTTCCTATACGTGTGTATTTTTTTTAGTTGGAACTCGAGAAAAGCAAAATAGAGACAGATAGCTGGTATGGTTGAATAAACTTTTCCGATTCTCAAGCGATCCATCACAAAGTTTATTTCTGTTCGCGTTTTTAGCAGACGACAGTTATACATACATACATACATATCTCGGTTTTTAAACGCCATCTTTTTATTTTACTTTCTACACCAATCCGAAGTAGAACATTGTCATGAATTATACATTAAGTCGGGAATATTAAATTTGTATAATATCATTTCATCGAAAAATCTCAACTTGAAATTTCATATAATATATGAAATTTCTTATAAAGTACGCACATACCTTTCTAAAATGAAATTTCATTTAAACTACTATGTACATACATGTATGTTACACTCCAAGTGTACATTTCGTTCAATCATGAACATACTAGTTTGTTCATACACGAATCGATCTCGCCAGTTATAGTGAACACAAAAAAAAACAAACTGATAAACGAACTAGTTTGTTCATACACAAACTATTAGCTATAAGTATTTTCAATCATTTGTCTAATCCTATATATATGTAATCTTACCCCGGGTTGCAATATTTTAAAAATTTGCGGGAACAGAAATTATACCAACGTTGAAAAGCGGTTTCCATAGGATTTTCCTTTTAAATACTTGGCGTTTTGACATCTCGAAGGTTTTGGCAGCTAAATTTTCATGCGACACTTCGTGAGTCTATTTGAAGCTTTTAATTGTAAGCACTTAAACTAAAACCAATAGTTCGTGTATGAACAAACTAATATGTATGTACACGAACGAACTGTAGTGAAAACTTAGACTATTACGTACATACATGTAATATATAGCAAATATTTATTTGAATTAATTTTATTTTTACAAGGCTCTTTTATATTTCATTCTAATACAAAATTACATTTTTATAGAATAAAAAAATGAATACTTCTTTAATTGTATGTATTTAAAAATTTTATATTTATTCCCATGATTTCACGCAGGGGACAAAAAGGCAATTCAGTTGAATTATTTCCTCCTTTTGAATCCACTAAAACATTATATTTTTCGGCGACACTTTTCCGGCATTATAAATCGTAGTATTATACTACTTTTCCGTTGGATATTATTTACAAGCTTTCGCTGTATTGTATCGTACGAGAATTTTTGTTATGCGTTACCATTAATAATTTTTATTGCAAATTTTGATAAAACAAAAATATAAGCGAATTTATGAAACGATTAAAACCCGATTTATTCATTGCGTATAACATCAGAAATAAAAAGTAAATTCATTTGAAAATATGGAAAAATCAACATTTGCCGAAATGTACATAGGTATATTTAAAAGAGATTGTACGAGTAAATTTATTTGTTGTTGTAAATTTACTACCCGCATTTCGTCAGGAAAGTTTAATCGTGTTCACCTTTGGCCATATATCGAATCAAACTGTCGCACGGCAAGTGAACATTAAAAGTGTCATAACGAGTTCTGAAAAATTATAAATAAAAATCGCCCAGAATTTATATATGACGTGCTTTAGCCACTCAAGCCAGTCGAATATTGTCGTCTGACAAAAAAAAAACGTAAAAAAAGTAAATGGCAGATGACATACGCCACGAACACGTTTTCATTTACGAACATGAAAAATATATCGAAAGCACAAACGACAGGAATATATAGATGTGTGAATATTAAAAAAGAGTCATGGAATCCACACATATGAAATACGTGCATTCGTTTGCATGGGAAAGGAAGTAAAAAAAATGCGAAATTAATTACTAACGTGAGCAATATTGCACGAGCGCCTCTGTCAAAAAATATACACGAGTATAATATCATTTTTCATTAGCTATTTTACAATATGAAATTAACCTGAAATAAGTGGTTCCTGCCAACATTTTAAATCTTATATATAAAACTGAAACGGCGTCTGTAACTCGTTTCTGATTGGTTGATGTCAAAGTCGTTTCTGATTGGCTGGATTGGTCAAAGACGTTTGTGATAGGTCGATCGCTAAATATTATTTAAGCAATGTAAAATACCAATCATTAATTACACTGAGCAACAAAAATAATTACCAGAGCGGAGACTAACCAATCTTTACTAAGTTTTACCCACTGAATTCGAATGTGATAATGATTTTTGTTGGTGAGTGATCGTTTACGAGATGTGAGCGTTTAAAAAATGCGCGATTTTTACAGTTTTTTGGTTTTGGCGGTCTTTAACTCAAAATCTAGTATTGTTGTGCTCAAAGTGAGTATTGGAATCAATAGTCAGATGTTTTTTTCTATTGATTGTGATTTTTTATTGTTTTAAAATACTTCTAATTAATTGTTTAGCAAATTTTAAAAGTCAAAAATATATATTTTTTTACGGATTTTTTCTCTGTGATATGTAGAGTTTATTTGGCCAGTTTTTTTATTTCACCACATTCATAAGGATTGGTTTTCTATCTCAATATTTTCTTTTATCTAAACGTACTAACTCGAGCGGTAAACTTAGTAAAGATTGATTAGTCTCCGCTCTGGTAACTCAAAAACGTGATTTTTTGTTGTTTAGTTTTATCTGTGTTAATTTTATATGCTGTTGATATAATGTTATAGAAACTGTTTTGGGGTCTATGTTATGAAAAAATATTGCAAAACTGTATCTTTCTGTTTTTATTTTAACCCTAATCTGGATAAGGCACTCGCCAGTTAAAATTTCAATAAATCAATTATAGAAAGAATTGGATAACATCTCTCTACTACTTCCTTTATTGAATAACTACCTTGTTTATCCAATATATAATTTCGAAAAAGACTTTGTATATAAGGTTTAGTGTATGTATGTATGTAAGGTTTGGGTGGTAGACAAAATCGATATCGAATTCGATTAGGTTTTCGATTCCAATTTCGATTTCGATGATATATTGGTTTCCGATTGCGATTTCTGTTTCAGTTCCGGATCTTGATTCCTTTTCCAGTTCCGGTTCCAAATCCCGATTTCTGTTTCAGTTCCGGATCCGGATTCCTTTTTCAGTTTCGGTTCTGGATTCCTTTTTCAGTTCCGGTTTCAGATTGCTTTTTCAGTTCCGGATCCCGATTCAATAGAACAAATTTTTGCAACGCAACCGGATACCATTGGACCCACTGAGGCAATTACTATGGAATTATATATTTTCAAAGTTTTGCTGCATTTTATTGCATTCAATGATAAAAACAGTAAATTTTAATGAGTAAAAAAAAATACAAAACTATTACTATTTCAGATATTGGGGATTAAATAAACGATAATATTAAAATATTTTATGTCCAAAGATAGCGTTATATTCGATCATCAATCCATTTCGTTAGTATAATTATGAGTCGGAATGCGTTTTTGCGTCACGAACAAACAAACATATTATATAGTAAGTCTCTTATAAAAAATTATATGTATATGAAATTATATGTATACCAGAATCCGGCGCCTGGGCCCCCGCGGCTGCGCCCCCTAGGGCTTTGCTCTCGGCGACTTTGCCCCCGGGGACTTCGAATCCTTTTTATCGAATCATTTAT
Source organism: Arctopsyche grandis (assembly GCF_051622035.1). Lineage (NCBI taxonomy): Eukaryota > Metazoa > Arthropoda > Insecta > Trichoptera > Hydropsychidae > Arctopsyche > Arctopsyche grandis. Next base: position 19,525,275 of record NC_135357.1, read on the forward strand.
TCGATGATGTCACGGATTTCTACGACCCAACGAACGAAGGCTACATACATACAAAGTCTCTTTCCAAATTATATATTAGATAGTCAAGGCCCAAGTAAAATCAAAACTTTGCAGTTCTGTTATCTTATTTATAATTATTGTGTTCATTATAATTATTTAAGTGAAAGCTTCAATGAACTTGATGGTTTTGAAATAACATCAACTAGTATGCTAGTACATATATTTGGAATTAGCAGTTATTTATTTAAAAACATACTACCTACATATACCGGTCTCCGGAATGTGAAATTACCGAAAACGCAAATATCGGAAGGCAAAGATCGAAAATTTAAAGATCTTAAGTCGAAAGATCAAAAAAAAGGGTGCATAGGAAACGCTACATACTCACTTAATTTGCGCGAGCAGGATACAACAGGAACAAGAGGAACAGGCTTTTCCTCCCGTATTCTGCGCGCGCACATTAATACGGGAGGAACAGCTTGTTCCTCTTGTTCCTGTTGTATCCTGCTCGCGCAATTTAAGTGAGTATGTACCGTTTACCATGCACCCTTTTTTTTTTGATCTTTCAACTTAAGATCTTTCGATTTTCGATCATTGCCTTCCGATATTTGCGTTTTCGGTAATTTCACATTCCTGCCCGTGAGGTAGACCCCTACATATGTATACATATCGTGTAATACTAAGATACATATGTATTTATAAAATAAATTATTACCTGAAACGTTAGAATCGTTAATTTCAATGCTAATTGTTTTTTTGGTCGGTTTCACTGTATTATACATTGTCATCGTTGAAAACGGAAAAGTTAAATTTGCCTGTTGCGCGAGCTTGGCACTGTCTAATTATTGATACAAATGATATTTTTATTGCTCGCTCCATATACACGTTCAAAATAAATAAAAAAATATATTCACGACAATTTTTCATTGTTCAATTTGTTCAATATGCAAATTGAACAAATTCCGACCTACATATACATACATAGTAGCAAGTGATCAAATAACAAGTGACTTACATTTTTTATTTACGTCTATACCTACAATTCGTTATGTTTCAAGTTGAAATTCAGCAATAATTGTGATTAAAAGGATATCAAAATAAAGCATGAAATTTAATGATATACTCGTGCATTTATTGTGTCGTATTTACAATGACATTTATGAACATTGAAGTATAAATATAAAATTTAAATCATTTTAGGAATAAGAAAACAGAAAATTACATAAATAAAATAATTCAAAAATGATCTATGAATAACGTTTACTTATTTGTAATAAATTATTAATATTAATATAATAAGAAAATACTTGTCGATGAGTCGTTTGATTTAATTTAGATGAAAAGAACTTTCAAATAACATATGATAAAATAATCTCAATAATAAATGTGAGAATTAACTAAATGGATAGGTGCACTAATTTATTTTATAATATTGTATTTATTAATGTCACAAGACAATCAATAGCAGTAGTCGAGTATTTTTATAAATCCATAAATAAAAAATAAGCAAAAAACAATTTATATTAGGATAATAAGTATCAACACAGAAACAAATACACATACATAGAAAAAAGATTTTGTTTACAATTATAATTTAATTTTAACAAAAATAAAGAACATCAACAATTTATCAATAATAAATAGTTTTGATTTGATTTTTTAAATCCAAAATATGATCTAAAATCTAAGTGATACATACATACTTATAAATATTATAGGATTTAATTACATGTCAAAAATAGCTTCCTATTACAAGCTCTATTTTTATCAAGCTCATATTGACCGTATATGTACTACTAAACATAAATAAAGTTCATATTATTATTTGATATATTTTAATTTATATACATATGTGTATTAAGTTTCAATTACTGAATTCATTGCATATAAATCATTGGTAATTTCAATTAAATCTGAATTGTCGAATTTTAAAATATGAAATCCTAACTATAACACTGAGAAGAGATTGTGTGTATTTATTATAGGTAAATCTATTATAATATATATGTACGTAATATTAACATTCCACTAAAAAATTGGAATATAAATAATTAATGGAATTTTAAAATTTAATATAGATTATATTTATTGTGTTACGTTCTTTTTTTCGTTTAGAGACAATAGCAGGTCGCCAAGTAGTTCTTCACTGGCACAAATAGATTTTAATTTTTCTAATTGAGATTTTGTAAAATTAGAATGCATGGCACCCAAACAAAGAAGACGCATATCGTTGTATGTCATTTTTTGCATGCGAGAAGTTTGCGGCGATTTTTTAGGTTTCATCGAAAGTATACTCTCAATTGCATCATCGAAATTTTGGGATTTTCGTTCAATCGGAATGCTAGTGATACATCCCATTTTGAGCATATGGTTTACGACTGGTGCCATCAATCTAATGAAATCATTAGAACTTGCGCAACTTATCAAACACAGTAAACAGAACGGAGTCAAGCTTGATGAAACCTTTCCTTTGAGTAAATGCCCCACGACATCAAACAGCCAACCATTTAATATTGCAAGTTGATCATGAGAAATTGAAGTTTCAAATACCTACAAAGTTTTATATATTGGAACGATTATTAGAAAGTGCATCGAATAATAATTGATTGAACTATAAATAGTTTATTACCTCAAACACAACGTTTGCCAACAATTCGGCATAGCTTGGAGCTAAATTTAATCCAATGCTACCCCTGGTAAGTGCAACATGTTTATCGATATAACAATTATCAGCCCATCGACAGCAATCCAGAAATTCTTGAACAACTTTATTTAACACAGCAGCTGGAGGTAGGAAACTTCGCAAGCAATGTGTGATTGATGAACAGATATTTTTAGAATGTGAGAGGGGAGACAGCGAAGTTGATCTTTGAAGACATGCAAATGTTTGTAGGTGTACTAATAATTGTTCTGGTTCTAAAGTATTTTCCGACGACTGAATATCACTACCTAAAACCAATAATTTTGATGAAAAAAAAATACATAAATATTTTAAAAAATGAAAACAAAAAGTTAATCATATACTTGTGTATATTTGCGTTAATAAGAGTGGAAGTAAATGGTAGCATTCTTCGGGTTGCGTGTCTAAAATTTTGAATATTGCAGTTTTGATTTCGTTAGCTGAAGTTGGACCTTTTATCAACGTAGTTTGACATATTCCCTACAAAAACATTTTAAAAATTAAATTGTATTATTAACTATAATAAAAATATGATGTATTGATTATTGCCTTACCTTTAATAAAAGATTAAAGCAGAAATGATTTGGGTTGTTAAAGCAGAAATCTATAGCAGTTTTATATAATTCATTGTTACCATACTTTACAAGTGCGAAAAGCGCAGTCCAACACAAAGACTGCTCATTAAATGACACTCTAAAATTATTAAAAATTATATTACATACAATGTTTTGTTTTTTACAAATTCCAATTTATAATTACAATACTTACACAGAATATGGAACTAAATGTGGTTTTATAGAGGTTAATAATTGTATTTCCAACATGGCAGTTGACTGTTCATAGCCGACTCTGATGGAAGGGTCCATAAATATAAAAGATAAATCAGTTGATCTAGTTAAATACATAATTGCTGAATGTAAAGCTGCAATGCGGATCGGAGCAAAAGATGACGACAGAGCAGCTGTCAACTGATTTACGTCAGGAATTTCCTTAAATTGAAACATAACAGTAAATAAAAATGAAAGAAGCCCATTATAATACGATATTTTTTAATACAACTTACATTGCCCAAAACGCAGTTTACTTTTGCTTGTCCTAATAATATATACTGTTGGGTGAGAATATCAGATGTTTCAGATGAAATATTCAAGTTTGATAGTTGCTGGGACAACCATTGCCATTGCAACTTTGAAGTGAAAGTATCACTTATGTTGACAATGCAACATAATAAAGCACTACGTGCACAAAGTCCCCAATCAATCTAAAAAAATGATTTTTTAAATTTTATTTATCATAAAGGAAAGTCGTATAATATGTACATACCTAAGTACTTTTATATACCTGAGGTAATACTTGTGAAGCTATATCTATTAAAAGATGAACGCAACTATTAATATCTATTCCAGATAGCTGCAATTCTTTTTTGGATTGACTAAGAGCGTTTTGCACTTTAATATCGGGTGTTTCGTTTAATCCTGAAAAAAGTATTTTAATTTAAACATAATATATGTACATTAGTATTTATATAAAAATATCAACATCATTAAACATTTACATATAAAAATCAATACATACCTGCCGCATGTCTCAAATACTCTATGCTTACTTGAGAATAATTATAAGAACTACAATTTCTAAACGGAACTTTTTCCAAATTGGTATCACTAAATAATTTATCATACATGTTGCTATCAAATGCCACCTGTTTCAATCTTTTTGTGCTAAAAAATATAATTGTTTCTATGTTATATATGTAATATCTAAAATTTTATTAAAAATATGTATACATGTGAGTGTGTTTTACCTTGGACTGGCTAACGGTGGATCTCTACCACAATAATTGTAATTGGCCATTAATATCATTTGCATCATTCCCCTGACTGCCCAATGTGTGCCATTACCTTGAAGAGCACTCAAAAATGTTACCCATATTTCTTCGAAGCCTTTTTTGGACGTCCAACCAATCAAGTTTACTCTAAAATATTTAAAAAAAAAATACAAAATTAATAAAATAATGAGTATTTAAAAATGACCCAAATCAAGTACCAATATTAACCTAAAAAGGAACTGTTCCAATACATCCATATCTTGCAAAGAATCGATAGGTATAGCAATTTCTGTTTTTAGTAATCTGTCCGGTTTGATGGAATCCGTTTTTGAAGGATTTCGAGAATGCGTACTTGGTATATCAATATTTGATGGATTTTTATTTTTCAATGGTAAAATAACGTCTTCAAAAAGCTGTAAGTCTCCCCATGCTAATGGAGGTATCAATGTAAAGGAACTAGCAAATTTACACCTGTAAAATTTCAAACAAAACTTAGGAATATTATTGAGTATTGAATTGTAGAATAAATATGTGATAAATTATTTTTACCTGCAAAGCTTGACCAATAAATTTTCTAAACTACTCTTCATTTGGAATGATATTATATTATCACGTCGGCTACTAAACTTATGAGAACAATTATTTTGCCAATATTCTACAAGTGTGAGTAACTTGTCACACGTAATTGCAGTTTCTAACGTAACTTCAGAAGTTTCTTTTTCAGAAACATTTCTTAAAAATGTAATGGGTAATGTGTTCTGAAACAATATATTAGAGAATAAACATATTATGATATTTCTGCAGAATATTATAATATATTTATTTACCTTCAAAATATGTGACATATAATTATAAAAGCAATTGATAGTGGACAAAATCCTAGGCAGATTATCTTCAGTGTTCAATTCTTTCCATATAGAATTAATAGCAAAGCATTGGGATGCATTGTTTATGCACAAATCAATCATATGATCAATATGGTTTTGATTACTTTTAAATGAGCCGTTGGAGTCTATTTGTAATGGTTCGCCATCTTGTTTTATTAAATATGATGTATATTGAAGTGAAATAACTGAGAATAGCATAAGGTTATTTGATAAGCTTTTAGACAAAAATAAATCCATTATTTTGTCGACGGCATCTGGATCCATTTTGTCTAACATCATAGTGATAGTTTTTAAGCATTGTAAATAAGCTCTCACTAAATTTTGTACCAGAGCCAAAAGTTGATGAAACACATTATCTCTGAAAACTAAATAGCATCGCTTCGTGTATTTATCCATAGTTTGGTATTCTTTCAAATTTCCCATTTCAAATTGACTTAGAGGTCTAGTGTTCTTAGGAAACAAAGACACAACAGACTGCAGCATTTTTTGGAAATGCTTCAGTGATAAAGAAAGCAACGGTGAGAATTCCGGTATAATAATATCCATTTTTTCGTCCTCGATAAAAGTTTCGATTTTTATAGATTCAGTATTTTTATCAACAGGATTTTCTATTGAAACAAAGAATCGAGATTGTTTCCCAATTCCTCTTAATTTTGCAAAATCCTGAAATATATTTGAATCCAGAAAACTATCTTTTATAATATATTCTCCTTGTTCAGAGACTTGTCTCTTAATTTTTTCCCTCCGAGTTTCAATTTTAATGTATTCTTGTTCTGAAACTTTATTTATAAGGTCTTTTACAAACATGTCAATTCCTAATTTGAATGTTTGCTGTATGATTTCACTGTCAAATTCTGTTGAATTAAATATGGAACTGAGCTCTTCAATTGACAAGGATTTAAGGACCTTAGCTATAGCTGCATGCCTTCCGAAATTTACATGACCATTTGAGTACTTGGAACATCTGAAATTAAATTAAGAAATAAATGAGCTATTAAAAATGACTCTAAAAATACGTCGAAACACACCTGTTTTTTATCTGAGTAAAAAACCATTCGGCATCCACGGAAGTAGTTATTATATTTTGTGGATTGATATGTCTATCCAACGGAATATCCAATGGAGATAAATTATATATGCACGAAGCAAGGTTATTAAGTTCATCTACCAGGTTCGGATACCTATAAAATACAAGTTACTATAAAATACAAATTTTCATGTACAAATTAAAAGTAAAAATTGGGAAAGTACCTCTTGTCTACTCTATCTTTGTGTAGCATTTCCATCGCCATTTGCAAATCGTCTAATGGAATTTGGCTATTGGCCTCCTCAATTGTTAGAGATGATATATATTGACAACGTTTGATAGCTAGCTTTATGAAGTATGAAGAAATGGATACATGTATGCGTCCAACAAAACGACATATGCAGAAAAGCAAAGATCCAGATTGACTCATATGGCAGTTGGAAAGTATTTTATAAACATTAACTCCATATGTACCCTAAAAATGTAATTTAAACATTTAACAAAAACATAATATGTATGTATTTATAAACCCTAATGAGGAATGAAAAAAAACCTTTATATGCGGTTGACATCTAGCAGCAATGGCTTGCAATAAAAGACCAGAAGCACTGGTATTTTCATTAATCTTTACAACAAATTCTTTAACTATAGATTCATCGTAGTATCTCACGAGAAAATGAATTCGATTGACCAAAAGCCATGTGAGATTAATAACTTCATCCAGTCCATTATCGACCTAGAATATTTTTTAAAAAATCATTTTAAGTTCAAATTGACATTCAGAATTCAAATTGAATAATTATAATATACTTACAAAATGTTCACACAGCGTTAAAAAGCATCCCAGTTGTAATATGTCATTATGTAAATTTCTATGATCTTTTTCACCCGGCATTGTAGAGCTTTGTAAAAAGTTGAGTAGTGAGCCCCAAAATTTTTGTTCAATAAACTTCAACCTTACAAGAAGATGACACCATTGAATAGCAAGTAAAGGTTGAATCCACGACAATTTGGTACACACATTGGCCAATCTTTTTAATGGAATGTTTTCTTCGGGGCTATACAGCCCTGTGTTCAAACCACTTTGTTCGTTTTGTAAAACGGTTTGAGCAGTCTTAGCCAAAAGCGGAAATCGGCATCCATCTGCAATTTTTAATACAAAAAATGAAATTTCATTATAACAGTATTAGCCCAATGATGTCCACATATCAACTGTTTTTAGAATTTGATTATTAATCGATTTTTTTTCTACATGCAATTGAGTGAATGAGAAATCAATGAAAATATATTACAGTTAATGTTTGGACACCATACAAGTAAAATTACATCTTCAATTAACCTTTTAAATATAATATGTGCTTTACTTGACATATAAACCCAATGGTTAATTTATACCAAAATGATAAATTAGTATCAGATTTCTTATTTTCCATTATCATCAAATCATTTTTAGAGCAATTTTCGATTTCTAAAAGTGTATATGTAATAACTCTGAACAAAAATCGCACAAAAATTACATCAGGTGATAAATTTGCACAATTTTCATTGACTGTTTGAACATTTAATGGATCAATCTCATCTTGTGAATTGAAAAAAATAGCTGCTGGTGATATGTGAGATGTTTTTAGATAGTTTAATGAAAGAAGTATTTCATTTTCAGCTAAATTGTAAATTATTTTTCTTAAAAATAGTAATATAGTTGCCAACCACCGCTCTTTACTTTCTAACGTAGAATATTCCTAAAAATATACAAATAATTATATTTCTGTTATATTACATACACTAAATCGTAGCCCAGAAAAAAATTATGTATTACATGATTAGGTGGCTTATCAAACATTATCCTTAGAACCGCTTCTATTTTGGATTGATCAAATAAAATTTCCCTATGTATGCAATCAAACAATTTATCTACCAAAACAAAATTTTCGGAACAATTAAGGTTTATGGTTTTTTGTTTTAATAATTGAAATAGTGTATCGCATGCTAGTTGAGACAGCTTCATATGACTCTCTGGATGTTCTTCTGAGAATATTAGAACCGTCGATATGAGTTTAATAACCTAAAATAAAAATAGAATTACAATCAATTATCAAACAATGAACTGAAAATAACTAATATATTTAGATTAAATTGTCAAACCTTCGTATCTCTCATCATTTTTTGTAACATAGCAAAAAGAACTTCTTTAGTAACTTGCATTTCTTGAACCTGTTGTCTACTTTGGCCAGGAATTTGTTGTTGAGATACAAAAACCTTGTATGCCAAAGGATGTAAAGATTGAATACATTCCGTGTAAACTTCACTTGCCATCAGTCCATCACAGAGTTGAATTAACTGTGAATAAAAAAAATCGGATGTGACCTTATCAGCTCTAAGTTAGTACATAAAGAATACAAATATATGTTTTCAGCTTGATACGTTCAGGGGTGTGGAAAGAATAGTGGCCTTAGTGAAAATAGTGAAAAAATCCCACGTCCAGTTTATTAAATTCAGTGATTTTTTTTTGTTTTCATCACATTAATACAAGAATAATACATGATTGTTTTCGGGAAGAGCACACATGTTTAAAGGGTCGAAAAAAATAGTGGAAGAAAAATCGAACAAGAGTAAACTGCCTCTTCCGGTAGACGGATGCTTACTAAATTTTATACATTACTTGGTCTTAAGCTTAAACTTATAGATATGAAATTTCAGTCAATAAACCAAAAGGTTTCTGAGAAAAACATAAATAACCTCAGTTCTCTAGAACAAAAGGACTATTTCCGGTTCAGGTAAAAATATTAGGGTATAAAATTTATAATTTCTATTACATGTAAAAATATTTCAGTTAACGGTTTGGGAGATAATTGAATAAAAAAAAGAGGACACCTATATAGAGGTACCACTTCCGTCAACTAAAAAATTTGAAAAAAATTTATGTGGTATCGATAAGAATTTCAGTAACCGATACTTAGTTTCAGTTTGATAGGACTAACAGTGTTCAAAAATTTCCAAAAAACACGGATTTATATTTTTTCTATATCATGCACATATTTTTTCTATATCATGAAAAAGTGATCAGTGATCGATTCTGAATTCGAATTAGTCAATATCTCGAGTTCGAATTTTCGAATGATCACAAAACTTCATCTATTGTTACTACGTACATATGTAGATAAAGTAAAAATATTATAAGTTCGTGCGTATTTCACATACAAATTCTATTGCATAGTATGTACATATAATATGTATGTACGTATGAAATTTTGCAAAATTTTAAAAGCTAACAAACCTTTGGAATATCCATGAGCTGTTTTGTATGATGTTCAGCAGAAGAAAGGTGAACCAAAAATGTAAAAATACATCGAACAAGTTCTCCACAATTACTGCAACAGAGTATAAAAAATGTGTAAACAAAAAATTGAAATTCGAATTAATTGTATTAATAAAACTTCATGCTAACAGAATTTCCAAATGTTCTATGTTTTCAAGTTGTTTCAATACAAAATCAATAAAAACACGGTCGCTGTTTAAAAAACAGTAATTAATTCGCAGCGCTAGAAGTTGATTTAGCAATTCCAAAACTTTACATTGCATTGATCTGTTATTCTGAGTTGTGTAATTCTAAAAAGAATAAAAATATGAAACAGTAGATATTATGCAATAAAGTATTTATTTATTATGACTAACTTAAATACCTTGAGAGCTTGTATCACAATGGGTTCCAAAAGTTTTATATATTTAGCGAATTCGTGTTTGTGCGTAGTCCATTCTTTATTAACATTATGTTTATTATAATTTTTGATACTCAAATAACAATCTCTTTCTGACTGTAAATGAGAATTTTTACCAAAACCTTCTGCAATTCTATGATTTAAATTATTTTCACCAGGATCACTCAGATGGGTAAAAAGCTTATCATTATAATTCATTATCGAGTCAAAGCTCACACAGCTATTACAGTGTGCCAACAAAACATTTTCATAGAATTTATATTTTTTTAACTCTCCATAATCGTCCCATTTATTTTTTTCGCATATATTTTCTGACTCATTGAAATACAATTGTAAACTATTGCACTGTGAAGTCATATTGATAGAAAAAAGGCATCTGAGTAATTGGGTTACACACGCCACAGATTTATCGGGTTTCAGAGGAAGCAAACCCTTCAAATAAAATAGAATTTCTTCGGCGACTCTGCCAGCTTCTTTTTCTGACATAACCTCTAATTGTATAGCAAGACTGTCTAGTGTTTTAGAAACAAAGTTAAGAAACACGCTTGAAGATGGATCAATTGTTACCTGAAATTAATAAAAAAAAAACTTTAAAAACAACGAAAAATATAAAAATTCAATATGAATTATGAATTATTATTATACACACTTTATGAGTAGAAAATGCAGATTTCAAATTGCCATATAGCTTCATAAGAGTGATATCATTTATAAAATAGCCTACTGGGATAACATTCCCTGTGGTCGAATTATACTGAAATCTTCTTCGTTGACTTGCTTTATCATCCGATGATGGAATATCATAGTTTGGAGAAATACTCCTCTTATGATTATCTTCACCTATAAATATTTTTACTATAAATAACATGTATAAAAAATGTATCAAACAGTAATTTGTAAAAATCAAACCAGATTTTCTTCTAATCGGGCTTGGCGGTATTATTCCAGTTCTATGTTGTATAACCACAGGGGAAACGTCTTGAATTATATGAATAAAAATATTTAACAGTTTGAGTGTTAGCTTGAGAAGGTTTTCAGCTTTGGAGGAAAATGTTCCTGAACCTAAGTGATTCCAAGATTTCTGATACGTTTGATCTTTTGAAACATCTAATTTAGATGGCTGTTTGATATCACTATTGTAGTTTTTACATATGACTTTCCAAGCTTCGACTGAAAATAATCATAAAAAAATATTTAAAAAACATGTATCACATAATTGTTAAATTAAATAGAAAATAATTTTTACCTGCGTATAGTTGGGAAGTAAATTCTAAAGTAGTCTCAAAGCATGACAGTGATAGTGTCCTATATTCCAATAACTCGAGTGATAAATCTAGCAAGCCCAATCCAGAATAAGCGTGAAAATATTTGGTTGGAGGATATTTGAGACTAATATCTAATAGAGATTCTAAGCATCCTTGCTGTTAAAATATGATAAAAAAAATTAGCACTCATAAATCATTAACAGCACATACATATTTATGTATATAATTGATCCTCACCGTAAAGTATTTACATTGGGATGTCATCAAGTTGTTACATAAAATATGTACAATACATTTTAAATTAGAATACAATAAATCACTACTAATTAAATGTGTACTTCCTTGTGTTCCATTTAATTGTTTTAGTGGTTCTGGTAGAATTGATAAGACAAAAGAATGTTTGAAATCTGATAATAACTTTGTATTTTGTTTGAAATTAATAAATAACGTTTCTTCGGTCTGTTCAATGACTAGATTTGTGAGTATATTTGATGCATCTAAATTTATTGGTGAAAATAGACATGATGGCAATCTGAAATATATTAAAAATATAGCTAATTGGCACTAACAATGAATACTTGGCAATAATAAAATAGGTACTTAGCATAATAGCATACTTAGTAATCGCATCAACAGCTGCTTTTCTCACTCGTTGATCTTGATCACTCAAAAGATTAATCAATATATCTAATATTCTAAAACCTCTTGATGACCAATCGGGTATCAAAATATTAAGTCTGAAATTTTTGATAAAAAAATAAAGTAATTAAAATATATATTATTGGAAATATATGTTGATTAATATTACAAAATACCGTTGATAGTCTAATTTTTTGTAAAAATGGCAAAGATTCACTTTGCATAACCAGTATGGATTTTTTTCAACATGGCGTAGATTATTCAATATTTCAACAACGGATCGTTGATGACTGTTACAAATGGAATCAATGCATTTTTCAAGAGCCATAATAGCATGATTTACACATGAATGGATGGTATCTGTCAAAGCCTAAACAAAAGTGAAAATCTTCATTACATTTTGGCAAAAAAAAATAAAAAAAATAGCATATTAGATAAACAAAACGTACTGTTACTATAATATTCAACATATTTTCAATGGTCATACTATTAGCGATAGTTTTAGACACGTGACTCCAAGACTTCCACTTTTGATATTCTCCCGATGAAGCGTTGAAAACAGAATTCAAAAAACTGCCAATACAGACTCTAATTAAACCTCTAATTTGAGGATCAGGGTGATTTTCAAATAATAATATTAATTCAGAAATATGCTGGTTTGATGGTTCGGCACTTAAATGTTCTGAAAATGTTCCTTTTTCAACTTGATGTATTTCATCTTCTTTTGTGTGTGATTCTAGCTTTTCAGCAATAATCGAAATATCCATTTTGTTGTTATTGGATTTATCAGATTCGTTTGAAATTTGTTTATCATATTTTATTATATTTTCTTGCGAAACAAACATACCTTGAATCATCTGTTCTAGGTTGAAAGTTTTAGATTGTTTCCTTTCAATTTCAGTTGGAATTGTTTGATTATCAATACTAGTAGAAGATTCTCCAAAATGATCGAAAATCATTTCTAAATCTAGACTAGATGTTAAAGGATCTATGCTAGTAGTAAGCAAATCAGTAGAAGCAGGATAATTGGATGCTGTAGTGTTGCTGCCCATGGTAAAGTTACTAGTTGTCATACCCAAATTGATACTATCCCCACTCATACAACTTGAAACCATTTGATTGTTGAGAACATTATTAGTGGAATTTTGTTTACTATCAAGTATGTTACTTGGTATTCCTGCTAAAGAGCTACTTTCCATGCTATCCTGAATAGTTGCCTTATATTTGTCTCGTTTTTGAGTAGCGGAAGGAAGATGACTAGTACCAGATTTATTACTTCCTGTTCCACTAGTTTGACTCATCATATCGATACTTTTGGTCAAAAGTTCTTGTCCAAATGAATCAGTTAATGATTCTTGATAACAAACATTGCGTTCCAAAACAAAATCATTCAATTGTTCATTGTTTGATGAACTACTTTGTTCAGAATTACCTAGAAATATGAAATTATATATATGTAGGTACATACATATATGTATGTATATAAAAATTTCAATTTTTAATCAAATCTGTAAACGTATATTATCAAATTGGTAATTTCTAAATACATAAACGTACATAGTTTTTTACTATTTAATAATGTTTATAAACCTGATATATTATGTTGAGTGCTTTCATTTTGTATTCCCAAATACATTGTGAATATTTCAGGATATATATCAAGTATAGACGTCAAACAACACAGAGCAGAAGCTTTAACAGAAACTCTTACAACTCGATCAGATATAGTATGATCTGTAATTTAAAACCGATTTTCAATACCCATATTTAATATTAATTATGTTATTATATTAAAATCAATATTTGGATATCCAACTACCTGGATATCCAGTCAATAAAAATCTGCTTATTAATAACCGAGCACAATATTTAAGAGGTACATCACTATCAGAAAATGTCCCAATGTTTATCTGTAATTAAGAAGCAAATATAAATTTATTTGTTCAAAAAAAGTTTTGAAAATTCTCAACGTAAATTAACCTTTTGATTAATTTCCTTGGAAAGCTGAAAATTATCTAGTTCTTCATTATGTTGAGAAAATTCTTTTTCTTCGACTTCCTTATCATCATTTTTTTCAGAAAGTTTTTCTTTCACATACATAGAGAACTGTTCATTTGTCATTATTTCTGAATTAAATTCACTTATCATTGATTCACACGGAGAATCTGGAGTGTGTATACCCTACAAATTAAGATATTGATTTTTACGTTTTTTTTCTGGCATAAATATGAAATATAATATGTATTTTCATTGAAAATAAGTCAAAACCTTCATATGCAAATCTTCCATACTTCTATGGGGTGTCTGATTTTGTGATATGCTACCAATATATAAAGGTCCTCGAAACGTTAAAATTTCACTTTGCTCACTAATTAAAACATCGTCTGAAATATTTGCCATTGATGACGCTGTCGACATTATTGACTGTACCATGCTAATAGAGCCTAAATAATTGATAAAATTCCAGTTATTAATTCTCACAATTTATGTATGCAAACCCATTGCACATAATATTTTCAAATATGTATACTTACTCAATGATCTTTGATGACCTTTGATATTGACTTTTTCTTTGAGATTCAATAGACAAACCGGTCCATTAGGATTTAATAATGTTGACCTGATTGCTGAGCTGACATCTGTGAGAATAACATTGAGACAATCCATTGCCGCATTGAGTATGTTATGATTACTCCAATTTACTTCAATATAATGTAGGCACATTTGGTATATCTAAAAAATGTATGGATGTGAAAAACAAACATTCCTATAATAAGCAATATGAAATAAGATCATAAAATTATAACCATCATATATTTCACAGTAGGTATGACATCATTATTTAAGCTATTAATTGGAGTAATGTGAAATACCGCCCTCAATGTTCCAAACCAACCCAAAATTGAATCTGAAGAACAATTTTTCTCTTGTAGAGCATCTAAAAAATTACAACAGAATAATTTTATCCTATATTTATAAACCATTAAAATGATACTAGAAAAATATATGAACATACTTAGAGCCATATTTACAATATGTAAAATAAATTTTTTGGGATAATATTGACATAATTCGGCTATACAATTTGCTGAATTTCTACGAATGGAGGGAGTTGGAGAATCTACGAGGGATATTAGAGTTGTCAATAAACCTGTAAAATCAATACAATTACATCAATTTCTTGTATAAAATTCACTTTTCAATTTTGTTTAAATTGCTTTTTGTTTAAATCTATAAAAAATTACCAAACATTTCATCTTTAGTGGCAAAAGATGATAATGCTTTCATTATTCTCGGAAGGTTTACTTCAAGACACTCCATAAGTAAAATATCGCCTTTATCTGTAACGGTTGCTGGATCTTTGATACTATCCACAATATCTCGCAATCGAATCAAAGTGCTTTGGGCAAATATTCTCCCTCTTCCTGCACCGGCTCTCAACCAACTTTGTCCCAGACATATTCGAGATAGAACAGCACGTAACCATCTAAAAAAATCATGACATAATATATGTACACCATTATTTATTTCTAGCTATTAAAATTATTGTCGATATATGAACCTTGGATGTTTGTCGGAAGTTAAGTTATTATGTAAATGTAAATGCACTTTTGATGAGTGAAAGGGAGCTCCGCTAATTACGACCCGATTCAAAGCCTCATCAGCTACCAAGCGAACTTCAGCCTGAAATAGCAAATCACGATAAGCTAATAATACCAAGGATTGAAAATGATATTTAAACTTGTCCTCGTTGTAGAGTTAAACCAGAGATTTGAGACAGATCCAAGAAAAAAACTTACACTATTATGACTGCACAATGCCAATAATATTGGAATGGATTGCTGTAAAAATGATGAATATTGAGAAATCATGGAATGATGACCTCCCAAAGCACCCATACATTGTCCCAAAATTCCAGCAAAGTTTTGAAGCTCATAGGTTCTAAAAAATTTTCAAAACATCAAAGATGTAAAATATTAGAACAGTGTATCGAAATGTTGTAAATGTGAAACACGTCATTTCAAAACACATAATTGTTTGTATGAATGACTTTTGAAAAAAAATGTCAGTCAAGTTACTTGTGTGCATTTTCTGGATTTTTTAGATATTCTAAAGCCTTCTCCACCCTCTCTATGATGGTCATTTTGCTGCAGTCGGTTCAAGTCATTTCCATCGAATTCGTTGAAAGAACCGGTCCACCACGAATGGACCACACCAAGTGTCAAAATTTTTGCTATAACACACCATAGTACGACCATCTACGTTTTGATTTAGAACAACATTAAGCGAATGTATATATATTTCGCGATAACCACTATGTGAAAGTCCAGAGCCACGCTCACCATATGTAAAAATGTGTGGAACGCACACATGCGGCTGAAATGTAAAGGCGACCGACATAAATGAGAGTCGAAAAAATTATACTCCTTAAAAATACAAAACAAGACATCGTACTTTTTAAAATGCAATTAGGCTGCCCTGTTGTATACTTGTGGATTGCTATGGCAGGTTGCAATTTGTAACACACCCGAACTATAATTCGGGGAAATAACGGGATAGCAGGTATAGCTTTGGTCTGCGTAGAGCTAGGTATTTTATGTTATATTATCTCTGCGACTGACAGATGTATTTCTTTAAGTATGTTGAGTATTAATTTGTCATCGGAAGGACAATATCCTAGATGTGAGATTGGGGGGTAAAAACACTACATTTTCATGAATGAACTCGAAAACGTTCAGTCTCTCTTGTCATCTGGTCATGTTCAGAACTAAACGTTTTGGTTTTATGTGTGTTTTTTTTTAATCAAAGAGTGGCCGATTTAAGTTTGCACATAGGTGGCCGAACTCCTAGCCGCGGATTGGTGAAAATGTATATTATTTAACATCGCTATTAATTTGAAATAGACTCTAGCATTACAATATCACTTAATCGAATAAGAAAAACGCATTGTAACAATAATAATCTAATATATAATTTCGAAAGAGATTTTGTATGTAACTATTGTTGGTTCGTAGAAAAACAAATGAATATTCAAATAAATTTAAATAAAATAAAACTATTCAAATAAACTTAAATAAAATAAAACTATTCAAATAAATTTAATAAAATGTTTACTATTAGATTGGCCATGTTTAAGCGGTTTATATTACAAAAAAAAACTAGTTTACACATATCATTCACTTGTAATAACAATCTTGAAATATATTGAATATAAATATTTAAAATATTATTTCTCAAAATTGCATGGGCAAAAGCTAGAAATATTAATATTATGATCCTGCTATTGGTAGAATGGTTGTCAAATAAGTGACAGTTCTAAGTCAAAATCATATGTTTTGAAATCGATCAATTCTATTGATAATAAAGCCTTATTTTAGGTTTAATTTGTATCAAATACTCAAGTTTAATACGGCGAATCTTTTGGCTGACTGTTTTCATTAAACAGCTTGACTTAATCTATTATTTATACATTGTTAACATCAGGGTGAAGGTCATGTCTGATACGGACGCCGACATTATGGGAGGCCTGAAGATGGTGTTGGATCAAATGAGGCAAGCCGTTCTACGAAGAAATAAAGTAAGTCACAAAAAAGTAATTAAAAACAACGTTAATACACTTATTTACTATTATCTTAAAAAAGTAAAACTGTAAGTAGTATTATGGAAAATCTTTTAAGAATTTTGCGACGACTTTTCTGTTTACAATATCGACACGTTGATAAATGCTTTTCAACTAACCTTACTTCAATTCAAGAAAATGTATGTGTTTATAAAAATGTTATTGAACAAAAATATTATATAATATAACACTATAATAATTTCAAAATTAATTAAAAATACAGGTTTTTAATATATTTTTTTTGTCTAAGGTCGTTTTCATAATCACAAGTATGTAACTTAAATAAACTGCCTGTGTATATATGTATATAAATAAAATGATAGGATAAAAAATGTTATTCAAACCTCACACAAATAAATTCGAATAATATACAATAGGTATATGCTTGGTAATATAACAATTATAAATCATATGTTGTGATTTTTGAAGTTCCAGTATTATTTAAGGTTCCACTTTAAAAAAAAGAAAACATCTAGATATGTAAGTACCTTGTTTTATAGTGGAACAAATTCAATTAGTAAGTGTTTAAATTTTTAAAGAGTTCTGATACTTGAAATTTATGTTAATTGTATTGCTGTTACAATATCCTGATTTCTTTTTATGTTCGTTTCAGAGCTTGCCACAAATAGAACCCAGATTGGTATGTGTTTCAAAAACAAAGCCAACACCGATGCTTATAGAAGCATATGAAGCTGGACAGAGACATTTTGGTGAAAACTACGCAAATGAATTGAACGAGAAGGCTTCTAGTGCTGATATTTTGGAGAAATGCAAAGATATAAAATGGCATTTTATTGGACATCTACAGACAAATAAAATCAATAAAGTTCTCAGTTGTCCAGGTTTATTTATGGTCGAAACTATTCATTCCATTAAGCTAGCAGAAAATATTAATAAGCAATGGCCTAAATTTAATATTGATGAAAGACAATTAAATGTTATGGTTCAAATTAACACCAGTGGTGAAGATGGTGACTAATTTTTTTTTATTATTATTAAATTTAATACATTTTTAAAGATAAAAAATATGAGATGATATATTTTTTGTAGCAAAAAACGGTGTACAACCTTCTGAGGCTGCCAATTTAACTGAATATGTCATAAAAAATTGTCAGAATTTGTCTTTAAAGGGATTTATGACGATCGGGCAATATGGTTATGATTGTAGCCTAGGACCAAATCCAGATTTTATATGCTTAGCTAAATGTCGTGAAGATGTGTGTTCTCAATTAGGGTTGAATTTATCCGATATGGAGTTATCGATGGGAATGTCCAGTGACTTTGAGCATGCCGTAAGTAATACCTATATGTAATAGTTTTTCTCTAAAATAATTATCATTGTTAAACATTAATTAATATCAAATGAAGGGCTGAAAACCAGAGTGGTACAAGTGACATTTTAAAAAAAATCTGGTTTAAGTGCTAAAATAAAAATATATATGAAATGCTATTATTTTATCACTTAAACCGGCTTTTTTTAAAAATGTCACTTGTACCAGTCTGGTTTTCAGCCCGTCAAATAAAAGATTTTAGATATGTACATATTAATATGACACTATTTGTATTGATTGCAGATTGAATTGGGAGCTACTACAGTACGTGTCGGTTCCAATATATTTGGACACAGACAACCAAAAATATAAATTAGATATTGATGAAATTCTTATTACTTAATCAGTACTTAGTTGTTCAAGTGATTTAAATCAACGACAATAATACGTTACATTCATATATATTTCAAGTACTTACTTTTCATTCGTGTAAATGAACTTAAAATAATTACTTAATGTTAATGATCTATGTGTGAATATTCAGTTTATTAAAGTTATTTTGTTGAAAGATTTTTTTTTATTAAATGTGTAAGTTTGTTTTGTAGTTTAATAGTGAAATTTTGGAAAGGGTAACAACATTCAGATAAAAAAAAGAAGTCCAGGTGTAATTTTTAGATTATCTTTTGCAAGGGTGGGGAGAGTTGTGCGTACACATCTGGGTTTGTGACTAACAGCGCTGCAATGTGGTATTTTTGGATTGAGGTCAAAATGTGTGAAATTTTAACACAATATCGACTGATCATACATCTGCACAATCTTCTTTACATAATCTGATGATATAGTAGACAAAATTAAATGCTATAACTATGTATATCTCCATGCATATCGTGATCTGTTTTATTTAATTAAATATCGTCAGTTGAGAATATTTGGTTTTGCATTGAAAAATATGTTATGGGCCAGGGTTAAGTATAACGTTGCCCGTTCTATTTTTTATTAGTCTCGGAGCTTGGAATATTTTGATACTTGTTGAAATATATGTATGTATGTCAAATAGAAATCAATGAAAAAGTAGTTTGTGTGCTATTTACTAATGTGTTCTGTTCATTATATTAGATTTAATGTGCATTTCATTGTATAATTTATCATAAATATTGAATAAAGAGATATGTACATAAATGTATGCATTTCAATTACCATGATCTTGTAATTTTCTTTATGTATAGATAGATGCACATGATTCATTCATGCTCGCAGTTGGCGCATTAATAAATTGTATCATCTTGGCATTACGAATATCAAGATCAGCATCGCATGATAAATATATATATAGGTGAGAAAGAGATGTCAGAAATTTTACACTTATCTACTCGTAAATTAGTATTTTACATGTCTTCCAGGTTAAATAAACGAATTTTCAATTTTTTAAATAGAATATTCGGGAAATAGCACAATCTAAGATTTATTTGTTTGATATTATATTTTATGATGCAATATTAAATATATTATTATGCAATATTTTGATGCGAATACATACATATGTACATATACTACACCCTCATTTATTATATTGTAGATTAAAAAATATTTTGAATCGAGATACATTGGAAACATTATACACCTATTCAGAAATAGATCCCATTGTTTGCTTTTTGTAAATCACAATTTTCGATTATATCTTTATATGTATCAATAAAATAAATATAATTAAAAAGCTGTTTATGATTTCTTGACAGAAAATTTTATGTATCATTAACATTTTGACATACATACATATAGATATGTACATACATATGTACACATACAAACTATGTATTTCCGAAATATTAAAAATCTAGAATCACCAATTATCTACTAGTATTAATAAATCAAGGTAGTTGTTTTTAAATCTCAAAAATATCGTTATAAATAGATTGCATTGAATCGTCTTAGTATCACCACTACGTTTATTTTAGTTTCAATATGTAATTTTTTATTTTTGTTTTCTATATGTACTTTCATCTTAAAAATTATTTTTTTTGCGGATTTATGTCGTACTTACTTACATATATGTACATATGTATGTACGCATGTATGATTATTACATATTACATACATATATGAATATATATACGAATAAATAGATAGATAGCTTTTTATTATTATATTCCAGTACATTTGTATGATCAATTTTGTCAACACAGTGTCGCGCTTTATTTATGTACTTGTACATACAATGTATGTACATACATATGTATATATATACTTTTAAATGTCAAAGTTGAAATATTGTATTCTTTTGATTAATTTTTGTAAAGCTTCAAAGTACCTTAATGCGTCTTGATTGCCTTTCATTGTCGAAAGGTCAATGCGATCGTTACATTGCTCTTGTGATTATATTTTTGGATATACATTCAAACATACAGTCTAAGTTAAAATGTCTATATCTATGTAAAACGTATTCGACGCGTATACAATATATGGAGTTTATATTTTTACTTTTTCTACATATGTACGTAGTAACAATAGATGAAGCTTTGTGATCATTCGAACTGTGACTGATTCGAACTCTAGAAAAAATATGTATGTCGGTGTATTTTGGGGATTTAGTACCACCGTTAGTCCTATCGAACTGAAACTTAGTGTCGGTCACTGAAATTCTTTTCGATACGATGTATTTTTTTTTTCGACCGGAAATCCGGAAATCCCGTCTTCATTTTTTTGAATTTAACTATCACCCAAATCGCTAGCTGAATCAGACTGATTCAGCAAGCGGTTTTTTACATCTAATAGAAATTATAAATTTTATACCCCAATATTTTTTGAATATTTAACCTGAACCGGAAATTTCATATTTGTCAGTTTAAGCTCAATACCATTTTATTTTACAAATTTAGTAAGCATCTGTCTATCGGAAGTGGCAGTTTACTCTTGCTCGATTTTTCTTCCACTATTTTTTTAAACCCCTTAAACATGTGTGCTCCTCACGAAAAAATCAAGTATAATTCTTGTATGAATCACTAAATTTAACAAACCGGAAATGGGATTTTTTCCTCTTAGAAAGGTCAAAAATGTTATGACCACGATTATTTCCACACCCCTGAACGTATTAAGCTGAAAATTTATATTTGTATTCTTTTTGTACTAACGTAGAGCTGATAAGGTTTTGGTCAGAATTCGTAAACCGGATGTAGTATTTTTTTTCTAAGCAACATTTCATTATTTTATTTTGACCTTTTAAATTATTTTCATTTTCTTGATTTTTAATGTGTATAATAATTATAGTGATTTTAAGAAATGAAAAAAAATTGAACAAAATTTGACAACCGGAAGTAGAACTTTTGTCTTGTGTAAGTTTCCCTACATTTGCGCTCAATTTGCATCAAAAATGCTCTCATAACCAGTTTGTGTGAACCTGTATGTATGTTTAATTATCGAATTTTGTTTTGTGACCTTCTTATATTCCAGAAATACATACATTGGTTGTTCACATCCGAATTTTTAATATCAATATCACGCAAATTTGTGCCGACTGGTAACCAAATTCTCTTGAAAGTTTTATCAATACTACTCGTGAACTAATTTGTGCTCATTCGACCAAAATAACTGTATTAGTTAACTCATTCGGTACAAAGAGATATATTACCTAGTTAGCTTATCTCCTAACGAGATCTTAGATCGGATATGAGGGGCGGTAGAGGCTTCCAAGTTGACACAACTTGAAGAACTATAATTGGCTACATATACCTACATATAATACATATGCTATTAACAAGACTTCGAACAATAATGATGATCAAGATTATAAAATGGTAAACTTTCAAAACTAATATTAGTATTGTGCGGAAAGCGCAGCATATTGATTTATTTTTTAATATATAATTTTTTAATTTAAAAGGTTTAATAACGCCGTTTAGCCATTTTTGGTTTCGTTAAAATATGCCACGAATATAATTAATATTTGTCGACACAAAAAGGAATCCTCCTTTCGGAGGATGTTTTTCCTCCAAATTAATTTCATGTTTTCAGCGCTATAAATCATCTTGCTGCTTTCGGTCGGCAGTTAAAGTTGACTTAATATATGATTTTATATATGTATGTATATGTTTTTTCATTCTGTCTGAAAAAGCTTATCGGAAAATGCCGAATAATTCTTTGACTTACATTTCGAGAAATTGAATTTGAGTTACGGTTCATTGAATCATTCTCGTTCACATTTTTACTATACATAACTTCGCGTCTGCTATTAAACTAACTTCTGTGATGGATTTTACTTTTCATAATAGAGTTTTTATTGGTATTTACTTTTTTAAATAAATCAATAATGTAAGGTGCTTAAATTTATTGATTTACAAGTAATGTTTCCATAATAGACGAATAAACGATAATTTGAATGTACATAATGGGTGACCGTGAAAAAGTCGAAAATATTCGTTTATCATGCATACATATGAAAAACGGTTAGTATATATGTATGTATATATCAGTAGCGTGCGGTAAAATTCTCTCTCCCCCCCCGTCGTACATCCTCACTTAATTTGCGCGAGCACGATACAACAGGAACAAGAGGAACAGGCTTTTCCTCCCGTATCCGCGCGCGCACATTTAACAAGGCTGTATGACAAAAAGAGAGATAATTTCACCGCATGCCACTGATATATATTATATATACATAGTACCGTTTACCATGCCCCCTTTTTTTTTTGATCTTTCGACTTAAGATCTTTCGATTTTCGATCTTTGCCTTCCGATATTTGCTTTTTCGACCTTTTCACTTTCGGTCCCGTGAGGTAGACCCCTCTGGTCATAATATCTCGTAATTTGCTCTTGAGACGTTTTGGCTATTGTCAACATCTTTTTTTTAATGCTCAATGTTTAGCGTATTAGACAGTGCTTGCAACTGAGTGGTCACGAGTTCGATCCCTTACTTAGTGTTGTTGGTTAGACCTTGGATATACATGTATGTATGTATGTATGTATGTATGTATGAGACTTAAGGTCGATCATTTCCTATCAGAGTTTGCCAATTTATCTGATTTAATTGTTGGAACGTTTCATATAAAATTAGCCACCTACCCTTATTTGTCACCATTATTTGAATTTAATTTCAAATTTATATAAGGTGTCGCCTTGTGGGCAATCCCGTAATGTAAACCTTGGGAAAAATTAATAATTAAAAAATACTACATACTATAGCACATTTCGATCGTTCAAAAGACAATTTTTACCATGAAAATCGCGAATACGGAATATTTGGCACTCGAGTTCTTGTTAGTGTGATGGGCTTTTCGGCTGCCAAATGTTCCGTTATAGAGATTTTAGTGACTTTTGGGCGAGCGTTTTGTGACCAATAATCACCGAACCTTGGAATGTATATTGTTACTCCCCTGTTTAGTGCTATTTTGTGGCCATTGCCCCAAAGAGTATCAGTTCTACTGTTATAAATAATGAGGAAAGTAGGGGATGAAAAGCTTTAAAGGAAACAATAATAATAATAAATAAGTTATAAAAATACATGTGATGTCGTAAAAATGTATTCATTTATTTTATATTTTATACATGTGATGTTTGAAAAATATATTAGTTACTTATTATTATTAGCATATTTAATTCTACTTAAGTATTCACCAACGAGCAAAACAAATTGAGTCATTATTGAAAATAAATTCACATTGTTTTTATAAAAAACTTACACATTTTCATTGATTGGCATCTACATACTTACGACTATATAATATTTCATTGCCATAATTTTGTCACGAAGCTAATATAATTGATATAAAATGTCATTCTGGTTTAAATCAATAACGTAAGTATTATATCTATGCAACATATTTCAATTGAATCGAATCGTTTGGATAGACATATGTAATTTTGCGGTAATATTACTGAAACAAATGAACCTATATTGAAAATTCATTAGGATGAGTTTGAAATCTTCATACTGAGTGCGAGTGGTCGAAATCTAAGCGATTGCAATTAGAATTCGGTGATTGCATTTGAGGATATCGATTGAGTTCGATGACGAAACTGAGTAAGACATAGTGGTAGTCCGACAATAGGCTCAAGTGGCATTTGATAAGAGGTTGGTCGCGGAATCTGCGGAAAATCCATTTATAACGCGGCGGGGCAGGCTCCTAGTGGACCCAGAGGGGCGCCGACTCTTCTCTCTCCTACTAAATATGGACTCAGGTGACCGAGCTGGCCCCCACGTGGCCTACCAGGCCCCCTCCTGAACCAACATGGTGCCGGAGGCCCTGCCGCAGCCGCCAGTCGGTAGCCGCACTCCGAGGTAACACTAGTCCTTCTTCGACACACACAAAACAATGGTAAGTTAACGACGAACAACAAGTGACATTGACAACCGAGCCATAGTGACATTTAAACACCCACAAACCCTTCAAAATGAAAACAATCAAGTGTTATTCGTGATATACGACGCAGTGCATATTCTAAGAGGTGCAAGACATTTGTATACGAACCTAAGGTGCAGTGGACTAGAGCCATTACTTTTTTTCTTGGATTGCTGATTTGAATTTAAGTTAAATCGATTGAAAGTTTTCTACTTTAGTGAATTCCGTGTGTTTACACGTGTTTGAATTACTTGCTCGACTAACTTCTAGGTAATTAGACTGCTACGGAACGTTTTTCTTCTGAAAGAACAGTCCTTACACATATAGGAGCTATGTATGTTGTACTTTGAGAGACTTTTCATTGAACGAGGGGATCTTATTAAGGATTTTTTTGAAGTTATCCAACTCAAGCTTTTATCCAATCAAATTCGGCCGAAACTTCTCGATCATTTTCATTAAAGTCTACATTTAAGAACGGTTTTAATATTTTTTTCGATTAGCTTCCTTAGTTATCTATATGTACATATATAAAAATAACGCACAAACTTATCTGATATCTGATACACAAACATACATGCAATAATTATATTGAAATTGATATACATTTTTATACATACAAATTCAACATTGATAATTATGTACATAAATTCAACATTCATAATACTCTTATAACTACGTATGTATGTACATATTGATTTAAAAAAACAGTAATTCATTTCATCATAAGAAGAGTTACATATATGATACAATACACATAATGAAATATAGGAAAAACTTGAAAAAAAATATCAGGCGCCACTACAGTTATTCTATTCTTATACAAATCTTTTTAACAATGCAACAGTTTGAGCGATTTGCATCAATTTCAAACTAGATGATTTGTATTCGACACAAAACAAAAAGCACTTTAGTCAAAAAGAAATAAAACAATTTCCGGCCGAAATTAATAACGCGGAAAATTCACTTTCGTGTTGAAATGAGCTTTTGTCGAAATGAGAAAAAAAACGCGTGCGAAGTTCCGTATTTTTCCGCGGTCTCACTGCCATTACGATAATTTGAAATTTTATCGTCGTTTCGTGTTGCGGGAAAATAAATGACATGTCGCAAACATCGCGTCTAAAACAGAACAAATGCCATTGTCGCAAAATATATGTACTGCATTGCACTCAAACAAATTGTACATATACAATATGCAGTCTCTCGTGGGACGCAATACCGAAAATTGTGGACTTTTACCGGAAAGAAACTAAATTTTGTCTAAAATTGTTGGCGATATGTTAGCGTGTTGTTGGTGTCGAGTTCGATGCATATAAATATCTGAAATGAGAGAGCTCGCTAGCTGTTGCTGAAGCTTTGGTTATTTCTGTATAATGGCGGTGGTGTGTGCCAACAAATGGCGTCCGTCTAAATATGGATATCAGTCCAAGGATTGGTCCAACGGAAGCGTAATACAATACGGCAACGATATCGAATTACGACACAATTACATCATAATCAGTAAAAACGCATACAATCATTTTATAGGAGATCAATTCAATAGATATGTATGTATACATCGTTTATGAGAATGTTTACATTTTGGAAGTTTGAATCATTTCAATCCAAGTGCACCATTAAATATACCTACACTTACTCAACTGTACATATGTATATTCGTATATTATAAGCTAGGTCAATAAACCACTGGGATAATAAATTGATTCATAATTATAAAATAATTTATTTTTAGAACTTTTCGTAGCCATCAAATTGAAATACGTCATAAGCATGCCTTTTTGCTTCATTAATAGGATATTAGCTGTTTAATACATACTTTTAAAGAAAAATAAGCGATAAATTCTGATAATATATGCTCATTTCATATTTTTTTACAATAATTTATATTTGGAAAGCTCAATTCTACTAGCTCGTCTAAATTCATTTGAGTTTGTCATTTTAAATTATAATAATTGAAAGCGTCTATATATATGAATTCCTTTCGGAAAACATTACCTTGGCTTCTTCTGCGTCTTAAGACGAAAATAACAATCTGATGCTATTTAGAAACAGCGGATAACATCCAAAATGTAAAAAATAAATACAAGTTAGCCATTATATAATAGAGGTGATGTTCACATTGGTTTTGGAAAATAAATGTGTAACATAATTGCCCTTTTATGAATTTCCACAAGAAATTTGAAAATAAATTGAAAATTGAGATTCTATTATTAGATATAAGCAACAACTATTGATCTATTTTCAAAATAATAAAAGAGTTCATGCCCATTGTCTGAATTGTACAAATATTGGATATTGGTAATTAATACGTTTATAATTTATAAAAATTAGGACTTTAACTTTAACTTCAATGTAGGTATAAATATGAGCCTTTATATTTGAAAGTTTCGAAAGTTCAATTTTCAGTTCCAAAAACTCTATTTCTGTTTGACTTAATTCGCAAATTGTTATCGCTTCTTTTGATTTGATATGTCCAGAATCTCAAAAAATATTGCTTAACGCAAAACAATATATTTAATGTTTTGCGAAATATTTCTCGAAATGAAGAAAAATGGACTTTCAAATATAACGGCTCATATCTACATATGTATATTTACCTACACACATAATACATACACATATGAAATAAACTCTGCTAGATTCATATCGGAGATATTAACTTTCTTCAATGTTAGCTAACCCCCCCCCCGTATGTCTGTAATATGTATGTATATCAAAGCTACCTGAAGAGTGGATGTGGTTTGAAATCAGAACACAATTTTTTTACGGGTAGGAATGTCACTGATCTAACAGTGAATCTAATAAAATTTTAAAAATGCAGCATATATAGAAATGATGATTATTATTTTTAATACCATACCACATTGATAGTCAGTTTAGAAAGGCTCAGAGCTCAAGGTTTATTGTTTACGTTCGTACACACTTATGTACATACATACATATATCACATCTGAATCCTCACTTATTCAATTACTGTTGAACAATGGCTCGGTTTTATCGCACGAAATATGATATACTACACAATACATATTTACATTGTATGTGAAATGTAATCCAAATTGAAATATTATTTAAATTTCAGGCGGATAAAGATAAGAAGATCAAGAAGAAGAAGGCGAAAGAAGATGCCCCAGCTGAGGCAGCCCCTGAGGCGGCTCCGGCTCCGGCCGCCGCCCCCGCCCCCGCCTCCGGAGACTCCCAACGCCAGTCATCTCGCGGCTCGCGCAAGGCCAAGCGCACCGGCTCCAATGTTTTCTCCATGTTCTCGCAGAAGCAAGTAGCTGAATTCAAGGAGGTGAGTTCCCCAATGATTCCAACCAAATCCTTCCAAACAAAAGTTTTGAAATTTTGAGTCATAAACCTGACGTCAATCTTGATATTGGTGCCAGGTCCGCGCTAGAAATCATCACGAAAAACGATGTGATGATGTGCAGTGGTGTATCATCAATAATATGAAAAATCTTGAAAATTGGGACCCCATATTTTTTTTAAACAATTGATTTTGCACATAAAAAATGTAGTTTTTATGAATTATTTACTTAAAATATCTTTATATCATTAAATACCAAGAGGGTGGTGCAATTTTCTGATAAAATCTTATATTAAAAAGTCTCATTTTATAAATTCTTTCATTGACAAAAATTAAGGTTAATCTCGTTCAAATTTTTTTTTTAAAATGCATTAATAATTTTAAATACTTCCTGAAAATTTCATTAAAATACAAGCAACAGTTCAAAAACTACAAGAGTTTAAAGAAACCCAACAATTTGTGCATTTACGAATAAGCGTGCGGTTTTTATCGAAAATTTTCGCGATATCAATGTGGCCGGTAAAGTGTTAAACATTGCTTATCTGCTGGTGCGTAACTTTGATTCCACCATAGACAAAGTCATTTATTGAGAAGCGTTTTTTTTTTTAAATAGTGTAACATGAAGTATAGTCAATATTCATAAATTAAAAATAATCAACAAAAATGATAGTAAGATCAGATTTAAACTTTTCTCGATTTAATTTTTCATAAATTTATACCTTTAATATTTAAAATACGCTCTCGTTGATTTTCAATAATCCTAGAATTATGTATGTACCTCATTCGAATACTACAAATCAAGCAATGCGTTCAAACTTAGAAATGATTTATTTATAATATTATATTGGGTTATTTGATTATAAAAAAAATTTTGTACCGTTACAACTATAAAAAAAATGAATTATTTTTTCTCATCCCAAAAATTCTTCCAGGTGTTTGGGCCCTGGTGCGTTCGCACCACCGTGCACTAATGAGTATATGCTACTGAGTGTGTGCATAGCGTAGATTCACAGATTCCAAATTTTCAAATAAAACGCTTCTCTTGTTGAAAACAAGCGAATCCGATTTTGCGAGACGGAGGTGCGAATTCAATTACGCGGGGAAATGGCGCGTCGTTTATATTCTGGCCGCGGGTTTGGCGCCCCTGTCAGATTTCCCGGAAATTGTATCTCCCTCTCTTCCAATAAGTGCCAGTGGAGTTCAAGTCGTGCCGCATTACCGTCGGCTACTGACGCACATCCGAACAAATAAAGGCTATCCTTTCTTACGATTGCCATGCGTATGCTTTTGTCTTTGGATAGACACTCACTTTCATTTGTGATACATAAACTACAGCTTTTTATCGTCACCTTCACATTCCTGTTTTATTAAACTTTATTCAGTGTAAGTCCT
Source organism: Arctopsyche grandis (assembly GCF_051622035.1). Taxonomy (NCBI): domain Eukaryota; kingdom Metazoa; phylum Arthropoda; class Insecta; order Trichoptera; family Hydropsychidae; genus Arctopsyche; species Arctopsyche grandis. Next base: position 19,555,239 of record NC_135357.1, read on the forward strand.
ATATAATTAAACGAGCAATTCGTGAAAATTGATGATGGTAGATGAATCTAACATTTCAGGATGCAAAAAAAAAAACGTTTAGCTAGGTCTAAACATTGGGGAAATTCATTTAGAGGGTTGATTTCAACAAGCTTATAAAAATGTTTTATGAAGCAATAATACATAGTTGCAGTAAAATCAAATATCTAATGTATAATTAAAAAAAAAGAGACTTTATCTATAATATAAGATTCGATAACAAATCAATGTTTCTATGACGACGATATCGATTCGATTCAAATAAATTTAATAAAAAACAAATTAATGTTTACTATTAGATTAGCCATGTTTAAGCTGTTTATATTACAAATACCGAGCAAAGCCGGGTAAAACCACTAGTAATTATTCACTAATATTGTTCAAAGGTTGTAAATGCATAGTTAAAGGTTTGCCGAACCTTTTTTACAAAGGATTTACAACAATGAAACGATGGATAGCACTGTGACTATCCGGTGTCTACTAGTAATATATAAATATAAGGGTCCGTTCATATTATAAAGCACTGCATTGAAAAGTTCTATTCATATTATACAGCAGCGCTCGTTTTTAGCATGTTCATGATTATTTTTGACGATTGCAAGGCAAAATTAGCTTACATATAAATTACAGAGCATTACAGATTCAATACTGTTACAATATGACGTTTTCAAAAATACATGTTAGCACTTTCGTTAGTATGCGAGTGCACTCGCCACTATGACGTCACGTCATGTGTGAATATTTCCACAATGGCCAAAGAACACCGGTTCTGCTTGATACATTTCGGTGACATGTACTGCTGTATAATATGAATAGATCGTGTTAAGCATGAAATTAATATGTTATTATTCATAAAAATAACCAATTTGTGTATTTCGTTCGCAGGCCTTCTCTCTAATGGACCACGACAAAGATGGTATCATTGGTAAGAACGACCTCCGCGCCACATTCGATTCCCTTGGTCGCCTAGCCGTCGACAAGGAATTGGACGAGATGGTGAATGAAGCTCCTGGACCAATCAACTTCACCCAACTGTTGAACTTGTTCGCCGTAAGGATGGCCGGTGGTTCCGATGAGGACGACGTCGTCATCAACGCCTTCAAATCCTTCGATGAGGAGGGCAAGATCGACAGCGAGAGGCTGCGTCACGCACTCATGACCTGGGGTGACAAGTTCTCCAGCGATGAGGTCGATGAGGCTTACGACCAGATGGAGATGGACGACAAGGGCTTCATTGACACCGCCAAGCTCATCACCATGCTTACTGCTTCCGCCGAAGAGGAGGAAGCCGCTGAAGCGTAAAGAACCACCTACGACGACCAAATCCCTCACAAGAGCAAAACCAACCGACTTCCTATTTCAATTTGAGTTAGAAGCTCTCGTCACGGCTAGCACCGATTACGAGCATTTAATCATTTGACATGCAACATTTAAATACAGAAAAAAAGTGTTAGCGAACAAGATTATAGTTTGCGATGCAAATTGAAATAATATACGCGAAGGGAGTCTCAAACCCCATGGCCAAAGAGGGAACTGCCAATCAAAACATGTAACCGCCATTTCAATCATCATTTATTCAATTTTTTATTGTTCAACATGTTCACGCATTTGTACGATCGTCAGGAACGCGTCCAGCGAAAACTAGGATCATCTTTGGTTATTTTATTATTTTAATTTTTTTCTTTTTGTACATTTATTATTACTTTTAATTTTTGACAAAAAAGAATTTTCTTTCCATTTTATCGTGTATATTAAACGGCCAAATCAATAATGTCCCAAATTACATCGTGCCAAAGCAACGATCTCACAACAGCGGGATCGTGTGCATTTTTGTAAATAACATCATTTTACAAATAAAATTACTATTAAGTAACAACGGCGTATTTTCTTATCTCTCACTATCAGACAATACCCTCACATGTATAAGATCAATTGATTAAATTTTGAATATTTAAAAAGTGTTATATTTATTTAAACACAAAATCCTTATTTAATATAAAGTTATACAATTTGTACATATTTTTTAACAAAAAAATCGATCTTTCACACTATTGATCTAAAAAACTTAACCAAAATGAATTACACGATTTTGAATTATTGACTTAACACTTTAATTCTGAATCACCTCGATTACAGTCAGTGGTTGCGTTAATGCTAACCACCGAGAGGTTTCCGAAGAGAAGTCCTGGATTGACCTCGATTGAAATTAATTTATATTCCGAATTGGATATTTGTGATCCCAAGTCAATCGTTTCCTATCAAAGTTTGCCAATTTATCTGATTTCATGGTTGAAACAGTTCCTCATCCAATTTCGAAAACCGTCCTGCACACTATGTCACCACTATTTGAATATGATTTAAAATTTATATATGAACAAATTTCATACAATAGGTGTCGCTCAGGGGCAATCCGTGAAATCATGTTAAAAATAATTTAAAAAGAAAAAACAGTTATTGTGTAACTCGTATTATTTGGTGGTGAATGATTGTAAATCATCCCCCCTCAATGTATTATTCCACTGCTTAAAAAAGACAAGTTAGTTCAATTTCATTTATAATCTAATATATAATTTCGAAAGAGACTTTGTAAGTATGTAAGAAAATATGTAATGTTGGTTCGTAAATCCGCACGTCATCGAACAAATGAATATTCAAATAAATTTAAATAAAATAAAACTATTCAAATAAATTTAAATAAAATAAAACTATTCAAATAAATTTAATAAAATGTTTACCATTAGATTGGCCATGTTTAAGTGGTTTATATTACAAATACCGAGCGAAGCCGGGTAAAAACACTAGTTTTGTATAAAATAAAATAATCTTTTTGAAACAAAATTTTAGTCTACACATTTTTAGTTGATAAAAATGGCATAAAGAAAATGTTCGTGCTTCACTTTAATGTTGAGTTTGCTACTTGCAGCGTAATATGCACTTAAAATTCATCAAAGACGAGTATTCCACCCATTTCAAGTCCCACATTGACCAAGATACACAACAACACAACTCAGACAGCAGTAAATGTAAAAGTGGAAATGCAATATGTTTGATGTTTGGTATTTTTCATATTGAATGCAAAGTTTCCATTTAAAATTCATAACTTTACGAACGTACATACGTAATATTCAGATACATTTGTCATGTGTCGACGTCGGAATATACGAACCTTTTGAAAGCAAAAATGGCAACAGTATATTCAATCAATCATTCGGAATAAGAATGAAAGTAGTCCACGTATTGCGGAGAAATAAAATCAGAATACAATACAATGCATATTATTTGAAAATCTCCTTAAGAATCGTACAAATATTTTATATTAAAAAAATGTTTATATTGAAAAATATAATGTAGGTATGCAATCGTTGTTATAACAACGTTTCAAAATAAAATATTATTAAGATTGACGATTTGATGTCGACACGCCATTAAAAGCTTAAAAGAAAGTGTCGAATTTTTAAAATACAAATTCAATATTATACTTGCATTACGTCTTGTCACAATTTCAGCACGACTGGAAAAATTGGCGGAATGCGGAAGTGTGAGAAGGGTTAGATAAGGGTAAGTTGACACATTTCCAACGAGACAATTATATAATGCTTCAATAATGCTTGTTTCGTGTCTTCTCGACGTTTTCAAATGAGTCGATATCCTTTATATTTTCGGTGAGCGTACTTCCATTCGTATTCACACAGAGAGGGTAAACGTTGTGGTTTCGGATCTAATGAAAATGTAAAAGATAAATAATCTGTCTTCATTTGCTCGGTCTTTTAAATAAACATAAAATTTGATTAATTAATTTAAAGTTTAGTATATTTCATATTTTTTGTTTATCTATTGGCCAATAATCTATATCTAACCTATATTTATAATACTTGAACTATAATTGGGAACATTATACAACCCGCAATATAGCTCAGTGGTTAGCTTAATATGCTTACATATTAAGCTGTCTCGGTTCAATCCCTGTTCAGGTTGATCGTTTCCTATCAGGGTTTACTAATTTATCTGATGTCATTTTTGAGACGGTTCCTCACAAAATTGGCCACCTATCCTCTATTTGTCACCTCTATAGTACATATCGATGGCTTGCACATGGTGCACAGATATTGTTTGTGCATTTTTGAATATGTGTTAAATTTTAAGTTTGTAGATGCTGGAACAATTCAGGCTTTTCCTTTCAATATACATAAATTAAATTCATAGTACATATGTACCTCACCTCTATAGTACATATGTACAATTAGGGAAACCTGTAATGGCACCATGGTAAATTGAATTGATTAAGATGAAGGAAAATTGATTGCAGCTAATATTTTCCTTACTGTCCCAAAACAAATCCCACTGTGCTGTGTGCCAAGCGTATAGTAAAAAATGTGTGTTTTAAGTTAAAATAATGCAAAATCTACGAGGTTAACTATTGAAATTTGGTAAAAAAAATTGTCATGTATTAAACGTGGAATAGGTATTAAGTGTAAGAGCCGTCATTCCAAGGTGGATATCATTCCCACACTGACCATTGAGTGTGGTACGTACTGAATTCCCCCTTTCTCGCATCTGTGAGGCACGTGTACAAAGCTTCATGCGAAAATAATTATTTCTGTTGATATTAACTAATGTTTTTATTTCGTAATGATATAATTCGAATCATACAGGTTTTGATAAGGATTACATAAAATATGAAGACCCTGCATTTATTATATTCGGAGAGGTCAAAATAAAATAATGAAATACTGTTTAAAAAAAAAATACTACTTCCGGTTTACGAATTCTGAGTAAAAACTTATCAGCTCTAAATTAGTACATTAAAAATACAAATATAAATTTTCAGCTTGATACCTTTAGGGGTGTGGACAGAATAGTGGGCACAACATTTTTGATCTTTCTAAGAGGAAAAAATCCCACTTCCGGTTTATTAAATTTAGTGATTTTTTTTGTTTTCATCACATTAATACAAGAATAATACATGATTTTTTTCGGGAAGAGCACACATGTTTAAAGGGTTGAAATAAATAGTGGAAGAAAAATCGAACAAGAGTAAACTGCCACTTCCGGTTAACGGATGCTTACCAAATTTTATACATAACTTGGTATTAAGCATAAACTTGTAGATATTCAGTTCAATAAATCAAAAGATTTCTGAGAAAAACATAAAAATCCTCGATTTTCTACAGTAAAAGTACTTATAATTAAATTATAATTTCTATTACATGTAAAAAAATTTAGTCAGATTCAGTTAGCGGTTGGGAGATAATTCAAAAACTTAAAAAAGGGAACACCTATAAGGGAAGGTACCATTTCCGGTCAACTTAAAAATTGGAAAAAAATTTACATCGTATCGATAAGAATTTCAGTAACCGATAAGTTTCAATTCGTTAAAACTAACGGTGTTCAAAAATTCACAAAATACACACACATTTTTTCTAGATCATGAAAACGTGACCAGTAATCGATTCTGAGTTCAAATCAGTCAAAATCTCGAGTTCGAATTTTCGAACGACCACAAAACTTCATCTATTGTTACTACGTACATACATACATACATAGATAAAGTATAAAATGAGTATCCAATACTTAAATTGAATTTTACGGTGTACATTTGCGGTCACAAAAGTTATAATTTGACTTCATCGGAAGTTAGTTATTTGAAAATATTGTGAAACTTTTCTAACATGACAAAAGAAAAACTCTGAAAAATATACCAAAACTTGGAAAAACCGTAAAGTGCGACCTTCGACATCATAATACGACTGATTCGACCGAAGTTTTCCGCAAGACTTGCGCCGCCACTTTTCCGGATAAAACTCGATCGGGAGCGCGAAACGTAAAAGAGACCTTAAAAGTTTGATAACTTATAATACGAAATCGATAAAACCCGTTGATGTGACCCACATACCGAATGCCACGCATGCAACGTTTTCATGAATATCCATATATACTGTTTATTTACAATTGTTTCAAATATTTGATCACTTAATTGCATTAGATACGTTTTCATGACAGATGTTCAGTGTTGAATAATGGTAAATCGTCGTAATTATTGAAATCGTTGCCTGTTGAACGCTTTCTAGTGGTTTTATCACGCATGCGCGCACCCCACCAATTTCAATAACTCAGTGGCATTCTGACTTACATATATTATTTCTTATTAATTATCTCGTGTCCTGTCATTTAAATGAGCTGCATTTTAATCTGTGGTACATATAGTATACCATATAACATTTTTACTTTATCTACGTACATATGTAGTTTCAATATATGCACATATGTACATAGATGAAAGTTTGTTTTTATTTTATTTTATTTTTTTATTTTTTTTATTTTACATATATACCAGGAAGGCCTTACAGGTAAATCCCAATGCGCCTTCCTGGACAATTACAAATACAAATGCAGCATTTTTTTTATTATAAGTCGTTGAATTGCGAGACACTGAAAAAACTCGCAAATTAACGAGACATCTATGAATTGTACATAAATTTTTATTGTACATCAATCAAATTTCAAATAGTGGTGACATAGTAGGTAGGAAGGATTTTTAGCCAATTTTTTTTTCCGGGAACCGTTTCAACAAAGAAATCAGAGAAAATTGGCAAACTCTGATAGGAAACGATCAACCTGGAGTCACAAATCCAGGTCTGACCAACAGCATACTCTGAAAAATTCATTTTCATTCAGGGATAGAACCCGGCACCTTCTTGACGGTAAGCAGAAGCTTAACGTCCGAGCTATGCTGCTGGCATTTGATTTTTTTATGGTTTATTGTTTACGACACACAGCTTAAGTGTGAATATATGTATAAAACTATTTAGATATTGGATAACCTATGATATATGACTAGTGTTGCTGATCTGTGTCATACATTTGCAATCATTACACTAGAAATAAGAATAATTTAGTTGTAGGTAGAGTAAGAAAAAGAAAGACAGCTGGGGATGTCTTTCACAGGGGTGTACTAATGTATAACGCCCTCCCTGAGTGCATCAGGTCTTCTAAGACCATGGATGCATTCTTGCGAGGAGCAAAGAGACACCTCTGTGAGGGACAGTACATATAGAATTTTAGATTTAAGTTATTGAAATGTATTTTTTTTTGTAAATTAGCTAATAGCTAAAATTATATATAAATAAATAAAATAAATACATATCTAAATAAATGAAATTAATTGCTTGGCGTTGCTTACGAGAAAAAGTAAAAATATTGAACTTATGTATATATGTATGTAGTGAACTAGTGGTTGTACCCGGGACTGCAAATGGAGTCGGGATCCGGAACTGAAACATGAATCGCAATCGGAATCTAAATCAAAATTGGAATCGAAATCAATATCAATATGGTCGTCATTGAAAATTTGATTTGATTCGAGTCACGGATTCTACCACCCAAACCTTACATACATATGTACATTAAACCCTTCAAAGTCTCTTTCGAAATTACATATATACATAGGAATACTAGCTGAACCCGGCATGCGTTGCAACGCCACAATAACGCATGCAATTCCCGTTCCCGTTCACGTTCCCGTTACCGATCCCGTTCCCGTTCCCGTTCCCGTTCCCGTTCCCTTTCTCGTTCCTGTTCCCGTTTCCGTTCTCGTTACCGTTCCCATATCTCGGAAAAACGCAGACGCGAAAACATTTGAAATTATAGCGTCGCATTCACATTCCCGTTTTTCCCGTTTCCGTTCCCATTTTTGGGCGATTTTTTTCACAGTAATCTCCCCGGACATGCATACAACAAATCTTGAAAGTTCCATCGTAATCGGTTCAGTGGCTTAGGAGCCTATTCGAGACACACACAGACATTCAATTTTATATACATATATAGATTAGACTAGAGATATTTCATATAGTCTTAGTCTTAGTCAGAGATATTTCACCAAACTTGTTAAATTGAAAAAGTTTGAATTTAATTTTTTTTCGTATAGTAATGTCTAACTAATGTCGATATACATATGTACATATGGTAGTTATTTATATTGTATATATGTATGTAAATATGTACAAATATTTTGTACTGATTTATTTATTGGTAAAATATATCCATACATAAGTTTTGCTACTGTATAAAATGAAATGTAATTTAAAACGATCTACCCAGATTATATACAATATATGTATGGTTTTGAGGAAAACTCGCAAAAAACGCCCACCTAAGTCTCCAAAAGAATTTTTTTATATTTTTATGAATGAAAAAAAAAGCAATTTTGGGATGAAAACACTCACAAAGGAGCCCTTAAAAATAATTCGATGTCGGCCATTCTCAATTCAAAAAAAAAAAAACCGCTTTTACATTTACACTATGAATGTAAATCAGAAAACATTTACAGGCTTCTAATTTATTTAATTTATCAAAAAAGTAAAAATTCGTCACAAAAAACATCATTAATAATAATAATTAAATTTGCAGTATGTATATGTAATATTTAATGTAACTAGATATATCCGGAATCTCGGAATAATTTAATTAGATATATCCGGAATCTCGGAAAAGCAGAAAAAACGTTGTACCATTATTTTGAAATATTGTTAATCGCAAAACATTATATTCAATTTATAATTTTCCTGCATTTTTTGTGCTTAAATTAAACTTTTATTTATAATGCCAGGAACACAAGAAATGAAGATATTTTTTGTTGAAAAGACTACGCACTTTGTATACGAGCAGGTCCCGATCCAGCTTTTTCGTCACCCTGGGCAAAAATTATTTTAAAACTTGATTGTTTGACAGGGAATTTTTAAAGTTATTTTTAAAAAGTAAAAACCTCATTTAAAACAAAAACAAAAAATAAATTATCCACATAGAATATTGTCCAAAAACACTGCGCCGCGGGTGAAAATTTGAAAGTTCAAATACATATTTTTTTTACTACATATATTTTTTTTATTTTACATATATATATATATATATGCAAATATACCAGGACGGCCTAGCAGGTAAACTCCAATGCACCTTCCTGGCCAATTACATACACATGTAAATCGAAAAAATACCTAAAATCTATGTTCAGATATTACAAACATCGTATAAATACGTTCAATAACATTTTTCATGTAACAATACGAATTTTTACATTCAATTAACAACCACAGAGACATCTATGGTGAGAAATCAAGCAAAACCTGAGATATAACAATAGCTCAAGGTTTGCAACGGAAAATTAGGAAGGAAAAGCCAATTTTACAGGAACCGTTTCAATATCATCACACATACTTAGGTACATGTGTACTCAAATATAGAAGGCGTATTTCTTTCACTTTTTCCGGGCCATTAAAATCCATCAAATTCTTTCCGCTATAAGAGCCACAGTGACGGTCGTGCTTCCATAAATTGACGTGAAAATGTTTACGACCTCTGTACGTAAAATACTACGTTGTGTCTCCACAACGTAAATCTAGTCGTCGTTGAGACGCCGAGGAGGCAACACGCGAGTACGACTTTTTGCGACTGTTTACTTTCGCAAACAACCGAATTATCAGTTGACATATTACACAATATTATCAAACAAATCAAAACTACACCAGAAAGTGAACACGCCTACGAATCCAGTGATTTGTTCGAGGCTTTCGAGGAGTTTCCGCTTCTCACATTATAAACAGGTGACTGTCGCTTTTACGCTATATTTTTTTCGTAATGATTTTTTGTTTCACTCAAACGAATGCTTCATATTCTAAAATTACATTTTTTCTGTTGGTTTTTAATTTTTTTCATTATGATTTATATAAGAAAAAAATTACTGATTCATTTATAGAATCCCAGATTACATATATATGTACATGTACGTATATAAGTTGCATTTTCCACATTAGTTAATCTTACCCACAATACTACGTATTATAACGGCTTGAACGTGATATAAATAAAAAATTTAAGCACGCGTCATTCATTTGTTGTAATATTTTTATTTCGAATTAATTAATTTTTATAATAAATTTCAAACTAACATATGAGCCGTTGTATTTGAAAGTAGCAGAAGTCCAATTTTCAGTTCCAAAAACCCTATTTCTGTTTAGCTTAATTCACGAATTGGTATCACTTATTTTAATTCGATATATCCAGAATTTCAGAAAAACAGAATAAACGTATTACAGGCTAATACTATTTTTAAATATTGTTAAACGCAAAACATTAAATTTAATGTTTTGCGAAATATTTCTCGAAAGGAAGACAAGTAAACTTATGCCACTTTCAAATATAACGGCTCATATATATGTATGTACTACATACATATGTATATAATCTAAAATTCCAAAATGTTACTTTTTATTTTGAATTCGTGAATAGTTTAAATCATCCGTTTACGCCTTTGATGTTCGAAAATGATTTGCTTTTCACTTAGTTCTATTATTATTCATTGACTATGGAAATGTTACAAATGATATATTATATATGTATATGTAATATGTATAGCAGATTGCAGTGACAAGGATACAACCGTAACATATTTCTAAGTTTCACCTCAGCAAAGGGTACATAAATTGAATTTAATTTATAACCATCAAATTCGATGCTTGTTGGATTATGTTCTATCTCTGAGTTCTGGATTGTACATAAATACATATGTATACTATCTAAAGCTTAGTTAATTTATATAAATATACAATATTTATTTAAATAAATAATAAAGTAAAATATTACACTTCACCACAGACCGAACAAAATCAAAAGGTTTCTCATAAAGCAAACAAAAACGCATAATACGAATAAATTGTTCAAATAAAAAAGAGAATGGCCCTTTTTTGTCAATTCAATTCGATACCGAGTCATTGTGAAATAAAAATCTTTGATATGAAAGCTGAACAATAGAAAAATGTTCTATCGTGCTATTATACAATGGTGCCTGCCAATTAACCAGTTTGCTGCCACTCGCGAAATATTTCATCTTTACCAATACGCCAGAAATTTAAAAATTAGTTGAACATGCATAAAAAAAATTATTTGACTTACATTTGTTTGTAGTGACTTTGCATGTAAATACATACATATGTAGTATGTACATGACACACGTTATGATCAAAGATCGGCGTTCGATGGATGCTTTTCGCATAAAAAATTGCTCAGTATTGTCAATTTCTTAGAAAAACCATACTTTTTTGCTATCTTGCTTTGAGCACTAATGAAGCGGTCAACTGTTATTTTAAAAGTATCCATCAACCACCTAGGACTGACTACTCATGATACACGTGAGCTTATGTACTTTTTAGGTTTCTCAATATAATGGATTAATTCAGTGGCAGTCTCGATGATATACATACATATGTACAAATATTGTTAAAAAAATAAAAGATAGTTGCATTTTTTTAAAAAAATGTTTTTACCAAAAAACTCAAATTACCTATTTTTTTATTTTTGTAACTAAGTTCGTCCATAAATGGTGTATAAAAAACCATTTTTAAACGTTAAATATTGTACATTTCGGAAAAGAAATGGATGCGACTTGCCCGTTAGAATCTGGCGTACAAGGCGAGTCAATACACGACTCATGGGTGAGTCGCTGGCGCACAAAGGATTCCACTGGTTTATGGACATCATAAGATTGAAAAACTATATTTATGCATGTATTTATATTATAGTCGGCGAGATACATAGGAAATATAATAATATTCATTGAAGTATCTAAGGTCAAATCTTGCGAATTTATATTTTGCCCGGATGAAATTAAATTAAAAACTCATTTTTAGTACAATGTATTTAGTTCGCTTCTTTTTAGATTTAGATAGTAGAAAAATGAAAAAGACTACGGTTACTTTAAGATGACTCCACGTTTCAGAAAATGCTTGTCATCGCCTTCACCTTCTCAGCATAAAAAATAATTCAAAGATTGACTAAGCACTTTAAAATTTTAGATTACTAAATTTAGTTTCTCGCGAAAATATCGTAAAGCCGCTCATGGAATCATAGCGTATACATATATGTATATGTATGTATGTATGTATCTACAATCGTACGTAGGTACATACACAAGATAATATTGGTCCGGATTAGCATGAGAATTGAAATGGTTCAAGAAATTTGAGAGATCCCAGATTCGGTCGAGATAACGGCAAACAGCTAAAGCGAACCCATGCATAATTTGCACACGGTGACCAAAATTCACGATAAATTTGCTTATCACGTATCTTCAAAGGACAATAATGAAAACGTCATAGACGCAAACGCCCTGACGACGCCTAGCATCAAAAGGTCGCCATTTCTGAGAATGTTTACCGAAGCGATCAAGTGAAAGTGTTCCGAAGGGCTCTCTGTTCGACCATTCCTTCAGATTATCTTTTCAAAACTACAGATTGAACCGCTTTAATATATATCTCAGACTTTTTTGATTATAATTAAATTCAAATAATATATTGAACTTTAATTGTGATTTACTTAAAAAAAGTTTTTTGAATATTACGCTTTACAGTTTTTTTTTTTTTTTAATGATTTAGTTCCTATTGCTTCATTTTGGAAACATTGCTTATCTTATGAAAATTTGCCACGCATTTCAACATTTTTAATATTCTTGAATTTGCTAGTTGTTTTACCCGGCTTCGCTCAGTATTTGTAATATAAACAGCTTAAACATGGCAAATCTAATAGTAAATATTCATTTGCTTTTTAATTAAATTTATTTAAATCGAAAAAAAAATTATGTATAACCATATCGAATCGTCGTCATAGAAACTTTGATTTGTTTTCGATGCTCCCAACAAACCTTACATTAAACCTAACATACATACAAAGTCTCTTTCAAAATCACATACATACATATATGTATATTAGATTAGTGAGTTAAAAATATATAAGAGGAAGTTTGAAAGACCGAAAGACAAAGTTTATATGAGATATTGTGGAAAAAGTAATTAACAAATGTTCAACTGTTGAGTTACTCAGGAGTGGTAGAAAGGTGCGTTTGGATAGCTAGCTGTCATCGTGTCGATCTAACTGAAGTAATTTTTACATACCTCCTTTACGTTTCACTTACGACTACAATTCAGGAAAAAGTTTGCCCCTTATCCGATCGTTTTCATACTTTGCCATATTGCTCATTTTGGTCATCAATATAAGTAAATGGATCCTCCGCCATTACGATGGTGCAAAAATATCGTGTAAGCCACGTTTGAAATTTGAATTTCTGAAAAGTGACTGACGTCTATCCAGTTCTTAGTTTTAAACATAGATGGCGGTAGTAAAATAAAATTATTGGTATTTTTATTCAAAATAATAATTTTATATACAAATTAAAGAAGAGGTATGTTTTTAAAAAACTTTTTTTTCCACGATAGTTTCACTCCCTACTTGATATTTATTAATGATTTAGTTGCTGGTTAAATTTCTTTAGCTATATATCGCAAACATTTGCTTACTTTGAGAGTTACCCCCTTATGTTGGTAAAATATCAAAGCAATCAGAATAGTAGAAATTGTTTAAAATCAGCTCACAAATTTCGGGCGGTTAGGAATTTCATCTAACTAACCAAGTGAAACTAATAAAAAGCTTGTAGTAATAAGAAAAAGTAGAACAACTTTAATAAAATAGATGCTGAAATGTTTCTATTTTTGTTGACGTCCTTTGAAGAAAATAAATAGTTTTGTTTATTTAGGGTAGACAGAAAATCGTAAACTCCTAAATAGTGAAATGAGAGCTACTGTAAAAGTAGATAAGTCTCTAGCTATGGCATTTGTCGTATTGAGACATATCGAGAGAAATATTTCGACTTCGTTTCTTAGAGTGTCTTTTCAAATGCAATTTTGGAATTATTTCACAAAAATATTGTGATATATACTGTTTTGAAAATTAAAGATGAACATAACTACTAGGATTGTATTATTGTGTTTTGAATAAAAGCCTTTTATGGGCTTACTGGTCTCTGAGAAATCATTACGATTTGTTAAAGGTTTTTCGGCTGATTTGTCTGCCGACAAATGTTTACGTATGTGGTCACCTTGCATACATACACAGATAATAAACATACGTATGTACACTCATAGTATATGTATGTATGTAGTAGAAGTTAATGGCACACTTTAGCAGGGGTCGCGTCCAACTCAATTCTCCGTAATAAATTTCAGTTCGGACACCATGCTAACCACTCATTACGCTAAACTGTGTTATGTCAGGGGCTTAACGTAAAACACATGTTAAATTATAGCATTTCATTACACAACAAACGTTTTCCAAAATTGTTACAGTGACCTTTGGTAATTTTTCTTGAAGCTTTCGAGTATTCGTTCATCAATTTTTTTTTATTTAGTTTAATTGCTATATAACACGCGTGCCAATTTCAGATATCTACATAATATATAATTTCGAATGAGACTTTGTAAGGTTTGGTTGGAAAATAAATCAATATGACGATGGTTGAATATTATTACTTATTCTATGGTTTTTTTTTCGATTCAAATAAATTTAATAAAAAAACAAATTTATTATTTATTTATTTTTACATATACATATACCAGAAAGGCCTTACAGGTAACCTCAATGCGCCTTCCTGGCCAATTACAAACATTGCAGCATTTAATTTTTTTTTTTTTTTATTATACAAGTCGCTGAATTACGAGACACTGAAAAACTCGCAAATTAACGAGACATCTATGAATTGTACATACATTTTATTGTACATTAATCAGTCTGAAAAAGTGGTGACATAGTACATAGGTAGGAAGGATATTTAGCCAATTTTACCGGGAACCGTTTCAACAATGAAATCAGAGAAAATTGGCAAACTCCGATAGGAAACGATCGACCTGGAGTCACAAATATCCAGGTCTGACCAGCAACACTATAGATTAATTCTTTTCAATCGAAGTCAGCTCATGGGATCGAACCCGGCGCCTCTCGACGCTAATGTTTACTATAAGTTAATCATATTTAAGCGGTTTATATTACAAATACCGAGCGAAGCCGGGTAAAACCACTAGTATCAAATAAATATGATACATATATGTATGTATCTAAAACTGATATGTACATACAAATCATGATATACATATGTATGTATGATTCTTATGAATTCAAAATTTATAAATATTAATTATAATTAGTTGCTGGTTGTGTAACCGTACTCCCACTAAAAGTAGATTAGTATTCTCGTTATCGTTTTCCCGAATAAACGAATACATACGTTATTGATAGTCCGGTACAATATTCGAATTCAAATATAATATGATTCGAGAATCACCGAAACCAAATCAACATCAGAGGATTTTTATATTAAAAGCCTCCACTGAAACGCTTTCCTCTATTTTAAATTCAATTTGGGTCGGATAAGGAACGATTCCATTTTATTTATCTCGGCAAAAATGGCTTAAAATTGAAAATTTTACTGCGTCATCTCAATATTATCTTTTTCGTTGTCTATCCGTAACGTAATTGAACCGAGAATCATTTGCATTGCATTATATGAAATTCAATCGAATTAAAACAGTGTTTTTATTAATTTTTAGTGCACAATAAAAACTAATTGAGTTTTCACCGTTTCATTTCTCAACCCATTTTGTAATGAACCACTGTTCTATTGCTACTGAATACAAAATGGCGATCCAATCCCTGCCAGGAGTGAAAAATGACAATGCTCCTCGTGGTCACCCTGTATAATATTTGACTCGATTTGATTTAATAAAATTATAACTATGAAAGTATTAAATCACTGGGATAGGATAAGCTTAATTATTTTAGATATTTATTATTTAAAAGTTAACGCAATTAAAAACGTTGATAAGCTATTTGTGAGAAGCGGCTTTAAAATAAAATATATTTTAGAACGAGGGAGCTGATGCTTTGTGGAATGAGAATAATTTTTATTGAATTTTATTTTACTAAAACTCAATTTTGATATAACAGTGTCGTCTTTATGATTTCCGTTTTGTCAAATAATTCAAATGTGTCATTAATTTGTATCAATATGCATTTATGGTTCGTTTATACCAATACAGCTCATGCCAGCAACTTCATGTAAACAGCAGTAGGAAAACTATTCTTTGGTACATTCTACATACATACATATATGGACAAATTAATATCTTCCGTAATGTGTACGTGGCGTATCTGAAGTAGTAGTAACCGATACGATCGATTTATAATATACATACAGTAGTATATGTCACCGAAACCTATCAAACAATCAGTTTTCTTTGGCCACTGTATAAATAGTGACGTCATGGTGGCAAGTGCACCCGTACATCAACAAAAGTGTTGCCCTGTTAATATGAATATTTTCGGAAACATATTTTTGCGTAGGGGTGGGTGGAGGATCCAAGTAAAGGGCCGAAGTCGTTTCACAGCATTTATTGATGATTAAGGAGATACACGCACTGGCAGTGCTCAGTTCAGAATGACCTGATATCGCCTACGTACCGCCTTATAAAGGGTAGATCTCTCAGGACGTCTAATCTGTTTACCTATTGTATAGTCACGTATTCGGATATGTATTCCCACGACATTAGGTTTCCCCGTACCGATTCTGAGAAAGGATTAATAACGGTCACATAGTCTCTGGAATTCTATTCGCTTAATCCGCGGCGTACGTAACAATATTGTAACAAAATTGATACAACGCAAGCAATATTGCGCCATATCGTCACACTCTGTAATGTATCTGTAAGCCAATTTTGCCTTGTACTCATCCACAAGCCGAGATGGAGCAAATAGATCATATGAATAGAAGTAGTATTTTCCGTGCAGTGCTTTGTAGTGTTGCAACTGTTGACGTGCAGTGCTGGATAATATAAACGGGGCATTACTCATCCTACAAATGTTATTTATTTATTAATTTTCCATGAATTTATATGGTGAGTTACATATTAGTGTTACGTTTTATCTAGACTTGAATATCAATGGAATCTCTAATCATAATTACACGGATACTTTGGTGAGATTATGCAATCGGACTAACGGCTCAGATTCCTGGAAAATAGTACGTATACGCTTAAATATAACATGTTAGTATTTAATCTCTTCGTAAATAGGGTTGTTCCTATGAAATTTGAATTAATGTTAACGATTTAGGCATTAGCGTAATTCGGATGGTGTATCCACGATTACCTCACTAAGGTAATCTGACGTTCGAATTCCCCTATGAGTTAAACATTAGCTCTCCTTTCTTCGCGATTTACGGATTATTTTATTTAAGTGAACGTAGATATACGGTTTCGATTTCATGCCGCGAGGGAGTATAAAAGTTCTATAAATATGTATGAGTTTAAGTACATTCTGATTTTGAACGATTCCCGATCGTTCCTCGCATCGCAATTTGCTGCCAATATATCGTACAATGAGGGTAAAATGCTTTGGCAGAATTTCAGATTTAAATTATGTAAATATATGTATTTGTATAATACACATACATATAGTGTACTCGAACATCGTAACTGAAATCTAATGACAATTCCAGAACTGTCCTTTGTCATAAAATGGGGGTTTCGATAATTTGAATATCAATCGGTTTGCTAGATGTCTATGTACATATGTATGTACATATATATGTACATATGTGCATAGCATAGGTACATATGTATTGGTTATCAACGTCCTCGAGTAGATTAAATTGAATTCTCCCGATGATTGTGAAAATTATAAATGAAAAATAATATTATCGGGAGAATTTTATTTTGTGGGACGCTGGGTATGCATATGTACATATATATTATTATATAGCGTATTATTTTTATGATTGTGTTAAATGTGTTGTTTGTTTGTATATGTTTTGTTTCTGTTATGTCTAATTTTTTTAGTTATTTTTTTGTTTCTTTTCTTTTCTGTTATATTTTTGACCATTGTGGCGCATTAGAAATTCCTGTAATGCTACAATGGTCCAAACTTTAAATAAATAAATATATGTTCTATTCGCATAGAATATATCGTAAATAATTACGTATATATGTATTTACATATAACACAATAATTAGTGACAAAATTTTCACAATAATAATATACATATATTAAAAATATAGTCAAAATATAAATAAGTTGCTAAGTAGGGAATAAAATATTTTTCGTTTACGTATAAAGAAGGAAACTTTTAATTAGTGTTGTTTTAATTACCTTGTTTAACTTTTACGCAAACAATCAGATACGAGGGGCACCTTATTATTACAAACATGCCAAAATAAATGAAAATATTTATCTTGCATAGATATAGATATGTACAATAAAATTTATATAGATATAAATATTTATTTTGCATAGGTCGGAGCGACAAATGCGAATTTCGGATTTTTATCGATGGACCTAGTGGAAAACTTCTGTCGTATTAAGGCAACGTTAAATAAAAAAAATATTTTAAACAACATTCGTTGCAACCAACCAATCGATTTATCTCGACAAAAATTTCGATAAGGTAGGTTTGATTCGGGTCTACGTGACGAGACAGAATGTTAAAAAACAGAAAACGCAAATATCGGAAGGCAAAGATCAAAAATCGAAACATCTTAAATCAAAAGATCAAAAAAAAAAAATGGTGCATGGTAAACGGTATATACTCACTTAATTTGCGCGAGCCGGATACAACAGGAACAAGAGGAACATGCTTTTCTTCCCATATTCTGCGCGCGTACATTAATACGGGAGGAAAAGCCTGTTCCTCTTGTTCCTGTTGTATCCTGCTCGCGCAAATTAAGTGAGTATGTACCGTTTACCATGCACCCTTTTTTTTTTGATCTTTCGACTTAAGGGGGACCACTAGTGTGACCGCGCGAAAAAAATTCAAAAAGTTTATTAAACTAGAGGTTATTTGCCGTACCATGAACCTCGATCAAAAAAAAAAATTGAAATTTAACAAAATGGCGGAGTTTTAAAAAAAAAAATCAAATTTCGCGCATAAATTTGTTGATTTTTGGCCTGCCAAAATTACATTTTTTATTCAATCGGAAAACTGGAGGTTCATGGCACGCAGAAACATATATAAAAGAAGCTGAAAAAAAATCAAATCGATCGGATGATTCATTCTCGAGTTACAACTGCAGCAAATTTGAAAAATGTATTTTCGAGAAAAACGCGTTTGAAGTTTAAGTTACTGATTTCATGGTTATAAATCAAGAAATATCATACCTACTGTTAATCTGCTATTCCAGGCCCATACAGTGCACCTTCCTCTTCTTCGAAAGACAGCTGTTTGTCTGCTAAAGCTTTTCTTCAAGCTAATCGGCCCTCTTTTGAAGCAGCCTGTTGACGATGATCTGCCATTCGAAGCCTCGTATCATCTTTGTCAACGGCATAATCGTTCGCTGCAGGTCCAATTATAATTCCCATTACATTGAACATTTTTAAAATTGATGAATAACCGTCATTAAATATTGATGTAGCAAAATAATTTGATAACTCTATCGTTTTGAGACCACTGTGGAGGTGTTTCGGAGAAAAGTGCCATAGCAAGCCATTATAACTTTCGTTATTGTTCTGAGTATTATTACCCAGACATCTTTCGAGTAAATCACGCCGACTCAAGTCTTCAAATATTGGTTTCAGAGCATTTTGAACCTTTGGATCAAGTGGAACGTAGTCGTGTTTGAACTTGGTCATGTCCAATTGTTTAGCTTTCGCACAGCGATAATTTTTTCTTTTCCCATAAAACACAACTCTGACAGTAAGTTGACTTGACACACGAGTCGATGATCTTCTTACTAAACTTTCCAACAAGAGTTACTACGCCAAACCGTGAAGTGTGGCCACGTTTCTTCCACGTGCCATCTCCAGAAACCGTCAAATTTGTCTCGGAGTCTTCCAGTGTCAACTTTTTCTCTTCTTCTACAGCTCTTTGCATACTAAATTTACAAATTGATTCTGCTGATGTCCATAAATTCGCAAAGCATCCACTGAAAGTTTGAGTATGGAATTTACGTATTAGATCAGAAAAAACAGAAATAAACTGGAGAATACTATAACCGTGCGTTGGATCAATCACAATTTCTTCATCCTTATTGTGTAAAAGTTTGTCAGCTGACGTACTGGTATTTGCGGTGGACTGTTCACATGTATGTTGATTCGCCGAAAATTTTCGTTTTTTAGAAGTTGATCTACGCGTGGGATCAACATGGGAACCCTTTTGTTTTGAATACTGAGAACTCATTTTTGCTAAAATTTTGTACGATGTTCTCACTATAACGGTCACAATAACACTGGAAGAGAGTTTAAATGTGCCAAAGTCTAGCATCTCCAAAACAGCCAGGTATACGACCCGTTTTTAATGACTTTTCTGGCTGACAGAACCCGAACAATAACTGCGTTATGAATCATAACGCAGTTATTATGATCCGTACGCTAACGCAACTTTCGAACCGACGTCAGCTGCTCTTCGGATGGCTGTAACTCAAAAACTATTCGAGATATGCACTTGAAAATTTAGTATGTTATTTTTAAAGGTATGGACTATCGAAATGTGCAAAAAAAAAAAACGATTTTTTTCAAAATGTCACACTAGTGGTCCCCCTTAAGATCTTTCGATTTTCGATCTTTGCCTTCCGATATTTGCGTTTTCTGTCATTTAACATTCTGTCTCGTCACGGTGACCGGTTTAATTCATATGATATTTAATATCACTGAAATCAATGATTTTTTTATTTAACGTTCCCTTGATACGAAAAAAGTTTTCCACTATAGTTGGTCCGCTGTAGGAAGACACTTCGGTTAAACGCACAGCTGTCCCTTGCACCACCTCTCAACCAATATATTATTGTACATATGTATATATTATTTAATTATAAAAATGAAATTCAGTGGAGGTAACCTTGTGGTTAGTAGATATTTTTTTTCAACTCATGCGATAATTATAAATAGTGTAAAACTAGTATTTTCACATTTTAAAACACTCAACTTGTTTTTATTCTATCTACATACATATGTATGTATGTATGTTGAAATATTTAGACGTACAAATATTTAGACGTACAAACTTTTGTTATTATATTTTACATATGTTTTTGCAATTTGATTCAGAATTTTCTTTGTGATTTAATGTTTATTCACAAATGTTTTATCTGCGTAAATATTTTTTAACATCGGAATTGTTTTTATTTTCATATTTTATATTAAATTTCGATTCTATATATTGAGAGTAGAAAAACGATATAAAGTATTCTCGAAAAGCCGAAATCTGTGTACACAAACGCTTTTTTTAAGTTGTATGTGCTTATTTGTTCTTTGAAATGTTACAAAATTGCTAGGAGCTTAATTTAATAGCTGGAAAAAGTTTTCAGAAGTTTTATTGCTTTTTTCTTTTTCGATTCATTCAAATTACGTTTCATTTTAAAATATTCAGCTAGAAAATGTGTTTTCAATTACCTTATGGAATAAAAACTATCTTTTGTTTGTCTTTGCATCCCCCAAAAAAAAAAATGGTTAAACTGAATACCGATTTACTATATACATATGTACATATTTATATTACTATGTATGTATATATTTACAATATAAAATTAACAGAAGTTTATTTATTATGGTATTATATTTTACTAGTGAATAGCCCGATGAAATATCATCGCATGGGTATAAAATTATTATATACTCGTTTAAAACTAAAAAAAAATCCGGAACCGGAACCGTTATTTTCGTAGACTCTCATAGATAGTTTTCAATTCTTTATTTGTAATAATTTTCAATTCTTAAAGTTAACAAAATGTAATATTTTCCGGTTATACACAAACGGTCATTGACGGTAATCTGTGTGTGTGTGTGTGTGTGTGTGTCCTAACTCTCGCCGAACTAAATTATAATTTAAATTTAAATTATTTATATTTTGACGATATTCGAGAAAAAAATTGATTTCATTCACCGCGGGCGCCGGGAATCGAACCTCGGACCCTCCGATCCAAACGCGATGTGCTCACGAAAACGCACCGCACACCATATCCTCGCCCAGAATACGCGTTGTAAATAAACATCATATGTATATTGCACATAATTTGTTATGTGTAATAATAATATTCAACGTTATGAGGTCAATGACCGTTTGTGTATAACCGGAAAATATTACATTTTGTTAACTTTAAGAATTGAAAATTATTACAAATAAAGAATTGAAAACTATCTATGAGAGTCTACGAAAATAACGGTTCCGGTTCCGGATTTTTTTTTAGTTTTAAACGAGTATATAATAATTTTATACCCATGCGATGATATTTCATCGGGCTATTCACTAGTATTTGATATAGGGGACTTTTCCCTTTGGAAAATACATATGTGTATGTTCATACATAGGTGAGTTGTGTTTTTCCATAATCTTTGAATTCCTTTGAATATATTCATTATATGTATGTATGTACTTATGTACATATGTATGTACATACTCGTTGTTAAACTAATTCTTTTAAAATAGCTAATTATAAGACAATTTATATATTTCGTACAATATACATATGTACATATATACCTACTTAAAGTCAGATGGGATTTTAATCCGCTTGTATAATTTCAATTTAATTATTTTCTGGAAAATGAACTAACCCTTTGTCTTGATAACCCTTTTTTTATGTTTATGCTTTCACCTCATATTCGTCACCGAACGTTTATTTTCATATGTAAATTATCTAATACATCCTTTGATACAATATTTTAATATTCTTTGATTTTATATGTACATAAATAATATAATTATGCGAAAATTTAAAGTGAATTTACGCAAATTATTCAATTTTAAGCCGCAGTAAAATCCAAATAATGGGCCATATAAATGTGTGACGATTTTTATGTTATACTACCAGTAGGTCAATTCAATTCTTATCAGACGGCGAAATTCAATCAAAGCTTAGTACTTAAGTCCGCAATTTCCTAGTTTACGACTCGGAGACCCGGTTTCGAATATCGTCGATATGATCATATCAAATTCGGATAATTGAATATGGGATACGAAATAATGGGCGGGTTGGCATTAAATCCCGACTAATTTGACCAAAAGGACTCGATATTTTCGCGTAACGAGCCATGTGAGAATTT
The DNA here is from genome assembly GCF_051622035.1 of Arctopsyche grandis. Taxonomy (NCBI): domain Eukaryota; kingdom Metazoa; phylum Arthropoda; class Insecta; order Trichoptera; family Hydropsychidae; genus Arctopsyche; species Arctopsyche grandis. The sequence goes on from NC_135357.1 coordinate 19,578,159, forward strand.
TTCCAACTGTTTATTCAATTTAAAAGACAAAATTCGATGTATATGTAAGCCGAAGATGAATATTGACATTAAAAGGAAAATCACGTAGTTCATTAGCGAACACGTTCGCCAATTCGCAATAATAACCCGCCAAATATTAGACATTTCATACGTGCTCGCTTGAATCGTCAACTGCGCAAATTGAAATAGCTTTTTCAATTGCTCTTATTTTTTTTCTGCAGAACAATTGTTATTAAAATTGCTAAATTTTAATTAAAATTTAATCATTGAAAATCTCAAAATCAGTTAATTCTGAAGCAACACAATCAGGTCCAGTACTGTTAGTTTGTAGAGGTGTAATTGAATAGTCGGCTACTATTCGTATCCAGTCCTTGTTCCACTAAACTTACCCTCACTTGAACACAAACGAAGCCGATAATTACATCCAACACTATTTGCCAAGTTTCCATTCAATAGGAATTTTCGATAACGGTAAATATAGTTTAAAATACGACGATCTTCATAGAAAGTTTGTGGATAGCTAATGCTTTCTACATACTTAATCTAAGTTGGTATTATTTTCATTGAATTGCACAAAATTTTAAATGATAAAATGTACGTAATACGTATATGTAAATAAAATCATGTTGAATTTCATCATTATGGCTTTTGATGAATTGAAAATACATATATTGAGTGATTGCATAAGTTCGTACCCGATTTTCATACATGGTGGTAAACGTTCTTTGACGGTAAGTGGGTATGAACTTATGCAATCATCTCATCATCATCATCATCATTTACAGTCATTCATCATGACTGCTGAAGGCCTCTCCAACACACTTCCACTCGTCTTTGTTATGCGCAACTCTTATTCATCTCACCCCACACATTTTCCTAATTTCGTCTACCCATCTTCCTTGCGGTCTTCCTTTCCCCTTTTGCATTCTCGTGGGTAAAATCCTAGCACTTCTTTTATCCACCTTTCATCAATCTTTCTAGCCTCATGGCACACCAACTGCCATTTCAATCTCTTCACTCTATTCATTATATCCACTAACATTGTCATACTTCTGACCTAAGAATTCCGCTTCCAGTCTTTCCTCGTTATGTCAAACATACAGAGTTCCATAATTTTTTAAGTGCATTGGACTTTGAGTAGCATCTTGACGTTCGATGTCCAAGCTTCACATCCATACGTCATCACTGGCAAAACACGTTAATCGAAGATCTTTTTCTTCGGGCAAAGTGGCATTTTTGATTTAAAAACGGCATTCATTTTTTCAAATAGTCCTGATTTCACACGTTTCTTTATTTCTTCTTCTTTACTACTGGACATGTCTATTATTTGTCTTAAATATAAATAATTATCGACTACTTCTACTATTTATCATCTAATAAAATTCTATCAAGCATGAAATAACTATTGAACATTGGTTTTGTCTTATCTACGTTGATTTTTAATTCTACTTTCCCTGTCCAGCTGTGATAGTCTGTTATGTAAGTCAACTGGATCGCGGGCTATTAATACGAAATCATCTGCGAACTGAAGATGACTCAAGAGGCAACCGTTGAAGTTATTCCAAGTTCCTGAAAACGTCCTCAAGTACCGCATTAAATTGGAGAGATGGTATCTCCTTGCCTTAATCATTTCCATATGCTTAATTTATCTGTATCTTAAAAAAAATTAACCGAAAATGTGTTGTTCTTATACATTTATTGCAGTCAACAGCCCCACATAGAGTTCCGGAACTTCATGTGTCTGTAGAGCGTTACATACTGCATTACTTCTAACTGTGTCGAAGGCTTTCTCAAAATCGACGAAACTGAGGCACAATAGCCGTTGATTCTCGTTGGTACGTTCAATTAGTTCGCTGACTACTTCGAGATGGCCCATTGTGCTGAAATTTGCTCTAAACCCTGCCTGTTCTACATATAGTTCGGTTTTCTTCGAGGATAGTCTTCAGTCTATCTGCTATTATCTTTGTAAAGAGCTTGTAAGCCGATGCAATCATCTAATACAATACATGTAGCGTGTAGATTCATACATTCAAAGTGGGTTCATTAAATTTCAAAACATGTACATACATATGTATAACTGTTTCTATGTTGAAAATATGCGGTTAACCCAGAACTGTTTTCATCAATCATATACAATGTATGTAGTTGCGAAAAATTCTGAAATTTCAGCGTTTATGAACGAGTAATGAATTAGAATAAAGGCAGAGCTCAAATTTAATATTATGAAAAAGCGACCAATTTGCTTGGTGAATATTTATAAAGGCATGGTGCGAAAAAAATAAACTCACCTGCTGATTTTTTTCCTGTTATTTTATTCAAATGCATGTTAGTAACGGTCGAGCGGTCGGCCTTAACACGCGTAAAATCGATATTCGTCGATCTTTCCACTTAGTGTGTGGATTTAATTCAGTTTTCTCTCTGAAATAATACAGGGCTTATCACACGGTGCACATATGCAGAATAAATTGTTCTTTTTATCATGAATGATAACATGATACTACATATAATATAAAATCGTCGATAGTAAATATGGCCTGGAAATAATTTTTATCCACATCATCGAGTTCATTAGAAATTATCGATTTTCGAATTCAATTCATTGCTGTTATATTCACGCATATATGTACACGTGTATTATATTGTACACAACTTGCAATATGGTTGCTAATAACTAGTTTATTTTGTTATCAAATTTTATCTTATCAACATGTTTAAATAACGAATATAAAATTTAAAAAAATATCAACCGCGTATTTTACACTACAGAAGTAAAACTACATACATACATATGTATTATACACCAAATATAACAGGTTAGGTTTATGAGGTATTTCTTAAGGGAGGGCGATTTATCGTAGATCATTTTGTGTGACGTGAAAGGATGATCTACGTTGTTTTCGTAGAAGATTAGACCAAATCGCAAATTAGCATACCTCTCGATATATAAATTCAACCACAATCACAAGCATTTTCTTTACAATATATACCGATTTACCTTTGTATGTGTAACCAATTTGATTTAGTGCTTTTGGCCAAAGTCCGTTATGATACTGTCCGTTTTATGTAAATATTATCATTCATGTATAAACTACAGATATTTCATCGGCGCGAAACAAAGCGATATTATTTTAGAATATTGGATTATTGAATATTGCTTTGTTTTGTTTATTTTTCCTTTCGGTCAGATAAATTTTTTTGTTGAATATTGTATGATCTGGATCTTATCTACGTATTGATCACAAATCCTTCAATTTTGATATACCAGTTTGCATTTTTTTCCAATCGAATAACGTCACCCTAATTGAAAACGTGAAACGCTTTCCCCTTTTCCATCATTGGAGCCTCCACGTTGTATTATTCTTCAGAAAATACGATTTCGAAAAGGTATTTTCTGGCGTTTAAATAAGATTTATGCCGCGTTCGAAATGGAATTATTACGCTCGAAATGCTTGGAAGATTCGAAGAATATACACAAAAAATAAAAAAATACACACCCATATCGCAGTGTGCAGGGTCCCTCACATAGTATAAATATGTGGGTACATATGTACATGTATACATATATACGTTTTGCATTATTTAAACTAAATTCATTTACTTATGTTTCAACAATGATTTTGAAATTAACAATTTGATGTATTTATAGACATAAGAAAAAAGGAAAGGTAGCAAGGAAGAAGAAATAAGGAGATTTATGAAATTAGGATTGAGTGTATTTGGGCGAATGAACCCGTTTTTTAAATCAAAAATGCCACTTTGCATGAAGAAAACAAATATTTAAACAATTTGTTCTGCTAGAGATGACGTATAAATGTGAAACTTGTAGAAAATGTTATACAAAGTCCAATCCACTCCAAGAAATATGGAACGCTGTTTGATCGGCATAACAAGGCGAGATATTAAACGGAATACGTGAGTGAGAATTATGACAAGGAAATGGGAACGTATATATTAAAGAAATTGGAGAGATTAAAAAGGAAATGGGAAAGTCACGTGGCTAAAAGAATGGCCAAAAAAGTGGAAGAAAGGCTGGAAGGAAGATCAGTGGAGGAAATTAGAAAAATGCGTGAGGCAAGATATGTAGATGAGAGTCGCACAAATGGAAGCGTGTTGGAGAGGCCTTAATCCATCAGTGGGTGGTGATTCGTTGTAAATCCTGATGTAATATACATACATACATTTAACACATTGCAAAAAAATCAAAGAACTTATTCAATTTATAGTTGTTTTAAGTAAAAATCAAATCAAATGTGGGAACACGGAAATATTTTTATGATTAATAATCTTTTTGTTCAAATAAATTGAAATTGAAAGTCAAAAAGATATAAATAGAATATATACATATGTATATATGTTTCATACGAATTAATATATGAAAAAGAATATGTGAATTAAGCTTCCCCATTTCGCCAAGTTCATAAGGATTATTTAAATTATTTGCATACCGATCTGTAGCTATTTACGTAAATTAAACGAATAGCGATTCGGAAGATTTTCTTTAATATTCGCAAAATTGTTTTCCGGCGAAGTTGGAAAATTCATAAAATTCTCGTTCGTATTCGAAACGAATTCCACACGTTCAAAGTGATTTTACGAAATTGTTAATTAAATTCGTACGAGTTAAAATTGCACATACGGTTATTCTTTGAAATTTATTTATTTTTACAACCACGCAAAACATTTTACACAAGTATACGCCTTTAAAGCGTGTTCACTGTCAAAAATCGATCGCATACATTGCGTGTTTTTCGTGAAAATTAAGCCGTTATTTAGAAACAACCAACAAGAAATCATTCAAAATTGAATGTAGTCAGAATTTATTATTTCACACTATTTTTGGTTTTATAAAGGAAACAAATTATCGAACGTATGGTTGAACGAAAAAAAATATTTATTAATTTTGATAGAATAATTTTCGAGACGGTCTTCAAGAATTTATTTTAAAAAATCACCAATGAAAGTGAAAACTCCATTACACATTTTTATCTACATATGTACAATATTTTATTTAAAATTTTTATTGAATCTACATATGTATTATATATGTATATATGTATATGCATAGGTTTGTCCGACTGACAAATCCAATCTCACATTTTAATTTTATATATATGTATATACCTCTTCTACATGTTTTATATACCTCTTCTATATGTATATTTCTAGCGTAAATATAATATGTAAGCATAAATATTATCACTAGAGACACGTATTTTGGGAATTTTGCGATAGATGCTTAATAGATGCTAATAGATGCTAAATTGAATATAACAAACAAAATAAAATAACAAAACAAAAGTGAAATTTGCATAACATTTACAAAATCAATAGATAATTTAGAGGGGTCTTCCTATCCCTTTGCCTATTTATTATGTAAAGAAATTGTGGGGATAAAACAGAGCTTGCAGTGTTTTTCCTGTCGAAACCAAACAACTGCTTTTGTCTACTACTGTAAACAAAAGAAGACAGCTGGAGCTGTGGATCCAAAAGGCGGCTCGAAAAAGCATTTTAAAACTAGAATCGCATTCAAGACTAAATGAGACAAATCTATTCCTCCGAACATTGAATAAACTATTCAATCCATCTGTGGCAAGTACAAAATCTAATATTAATGTTAAAGAAACAGTTTTGTTTTTTAGAAACCTGTTATTGTTTAATGTATTAACAGAGGCTCAATGTTTGGAAAGATATCAGCACTTTTTTAGACAATTAATAGAGAATATAAAAAGTGAATTCACGCCGAATATATTGCTATTATTTATGGCAACAAAAATTAAATATGAAGAAATTAGTTGTGCAGCTCTAAAATCTATTTGGTGTCCCGTCAATAGTGTGGATGCTGAAATCGTAATTTTAGTAAATACAATATAATTGTTAACGATCATTGCACGAATCTCGAAAAAGAATCTGTAGAAATATGTTCCATGTTGAGTTTTACCAAATTTTAATTGGTACTTATTATATTTTTATATTCTTATTTTTTGTCTTTATATTTTTATATTCATGTTTTTTGTCTTTGTTTTTTAATATTCATGTTTTTTTCTTTTTAATTTTAATTACAAAACATTTTTGAATTTTTCTATTATTTTTTAATTGTTTTGCTGTCTTTAAATTGTAGACATATATGTATATAATTTTATTAAAATTCGTCAAAATTGTTTATTATTTAAAATTCAACTCTTCATAAAAATAGACGCTAAAATTGAACATTTTTAATGCCCTAAAACGCTAAAATGCAAAATGAAAATGCTAAAATTGACAAAAATACATGCCCAAAATACGTGTCTCTAACTATCACGTACGAAATTACGAAACAATTACGAAAGATTATATTATATATTTTACATGAAAAAAGTAATCTACACACTTATTTATTATCAATTTATTAAAAATTTATTTATACATACATATATACTTTTCATATTATATGATACTATTGGCCTATGTGCACATACTTATGCACTCGCTAAAATATCGCAATTCTGATCAACGGAAGCCGCCATTATGATCGGCCGACATAAACAAAAGAATAAATTAAAAATAGGATTTTTTTTAAATTTAAATATTATAAATGTGAAATAGAATTGTAAAAATTATTATATAAATGTGAACGGAGTGACATGCACAAAGCCCTCACTATGCCACGTCTATTTTCAACGATATACGTTTCCATGGGAAGAAAGAGAGACGGAGCATGGTGTTAACAGCACTACGTACACACGAACATTAAACAATTATTATACACAATATACATATGTATATACACATACATACATACATACACTAACGTTTTAGATTTTACGCTATTTTCGCATCGCACCAACAATAACGTATCCAACGAAGAATTTTTAGCAATTTGCGTTTGCTATGTGTTTTCTGTCCTGTTTCTACTGTTTCATTTTCAACTCAATTATCTTGCGAACGCGCTTTTTTCACAGAGTTAATCTTTTTAAAAGTCAACACGAGCCAATAGGGGGACAAGCCACTCCACTTCATTCTCTTATCTATGTACGTTCGTTTTTCAACGTCACTTTGACATAAGAACTTTTTTGACGTCAAATAGATTTTTCCGTTTTCCTTTCTTGTAGTTAGTTTATTATTGCGTAAAATAGTCACATTTTTCGATTTATGTCATGTGTGCTGTCAAATGACTTGGCACAATTTATTTCATAATTAAATACCTGTATTTGATATTATGTATAATATAATTCTTGAAAAGCAAAATTTTCACATATATATGTATATTAAATTTTAATAAAATAATTGAATCATTTAAATTAATTCCAAATTAAAACGAAAAATTTGATTAAAAAAGCAGTTCAAATGTAACATCTTCAGTTGCTTTTTATCTATACATATCTATATATATATATATAAAAATCAATGTTATTCTGTTTGTCTGTCTCGTATAGGCTCCTAAACCGATGTACGATGGAACGATAATACGATGGAACTTTCAGGATATGTTGTATGCTTATCCGAGAAGATTACTGTGAAAAAGAAACGGAAAAAAACCTCTTAATAATAATATTCGTAATTACGATTTTACCGACGCGAAAGTTTGAAACGCCATTGTGTAGTCAAGGAAATGTGTACCACGATACCAGTTGGTTTATGACGACACATCTTTGAAGATACGTTATTTGATCTCCAACCATCACTTGATACGGGAACGGGAATTGCATGCGTATTATGGCATTGCAACGCATGTCTGGTTCAGCTAGTGTTTTATAAAATTATTTATACATATGTATGTTTGTATATACTAAAAAGTGGGTTTATAATGTTTCAATTTATGCACAATTTTTCCACATTCTAAAAAAACGCGTGTCTATCGTCGTTTTAGTCTTTTTAAGCTTTTCAGTCTACCAATTTAATCTTCAACGTTTGCACAATGTTTGGGCAAATCGTTGCACATCAAAAGGAATTCTCTTGGGCATACATTGATTCATCCAGGTGGGCACGTTTGATGATCACGCACCGTCACTGCTTGCCGTGGACCACTCAAATATTGAAATCCTCTCCCTTCTCTGTGTGCACTAATTTCAAGCCTGAAAATACGTGTGATTACGGCACGTCTGGGTCCAAATTAAATATACATAGACGGTGAGGTGCAGCGAATGTCAAAATTTTCACGTGATTTAATTTATTAGATAAGCGGGTCTGAAATTTTCATTAACAAGTGATGGGAAGATACATATTTTATAAATTAAATTATACGTGTTTGCGTTTTATAGAAATAAATTTACCATACCCACCTTTAATACGATTTCATTTTTCGATTCATTCTCATTTTTGATTTTTTTTACGTGTATTTTTTTTATCTTTTAAGTAATAGCTTTTAGCTTAAGAGCTTTTACCATATAAATGTGCTTTGCTTTGAAGCTTCTATTCATAAACGTATTTACATCAAATTCAAATTACTTAATTAAATGCAAGTATGCATATGTACATATGTATGTTTATTTGGATCGAAGCAATGGCTCTGAAAATTCGAATGTATTCCACTTAGTAAACTTTAACGTGTACAAAAGTCATATATGTATGTATTTACGTACGTAGATTATACAAATATATTTGTTCTTCTGAAGCCCTTCATTAAATACTGAATAAGAAACCATCGCGTCATCGTAATTTCGTCATTATACGTATGTACGATGTACATATGTACTTATGTTCGTATATTGGGGTAGTTATTTCAGCCATTGTGGTATAATGTGAAACTAAAAATATCGAAAAATTATTGGATATCGGCTAGTATGAATGAATACAATAGGAAAATAAACAAATTATTTGTATCTGTTGTATTATATTTAATGCTGAAATCATTTTCCATTATAATATGCGTAGTAGATAAAAAATAAGCAATGAGTTGTTAAACGAAAATTGGATTAAGAGTTGTTTACATTTTATATCGTTAGCTGGTTATGCGTTTCGTATTATTAATGCGGTTCCCCTCGTAATGGCCGAAACTGCGTTCGCAACAAAGATAATACCCGTGTAATCTCTTTTAATGTTATCACATGCCCACACACATGCATAAAAGTTTGCACATAAAAATTTTATTTCTTAATTTTTTGTACTCAAATTAACAAAAATGGTACAAAAAGCATAAATATAAATAAAAAATAAAATAAATAAATCTTGAACCCATTATAATTTTCCATGTTTTTTCACACTAGTGTTTTTACCCGGCTTCGCTCGGTATTTGTAATATAAACCGCTTAAACATAGCCAATCTAATAGTTAACATTTTATTTGAATAGTTTTATTTTATTTAAATTTATTTGAATATTCATTTGTTTTTTTTATTAAATTGAACGTCACGGATTCTAGGAACCAAACCAACAAACAAAAAAAAATAGATACAAATTATATATTATATTAGATTACATCGAAACTATATATTATATGTTACAGTCAAAGTATATTTTGACTAGTCTAAATATATTTCATCTATCCCACGCAGTTTATTCATAACCAGCAAAATAGACTAGTGGTTAGCATATAATGCTTTGAACAAAGTAGTCACGGGTTCAAATCCCATTGGTTTCTGCTGGCCGGACCTTGGATTTGTGATTCCAGGTCGATCATTTCCTATGAGAGTTTGCCAATTTATCTGAATTTTATTTAAATGGTTCCAACAAAACAACCTTACCCATTTCCTCGCAAACTCTCGAGTTTTCAGCAATCTCGAATTAAAGTGAATTGTATAAAATGCTGCAAATTTACAAATTTGACCATAGATGTCTTTGTGGATGTTAATTGATATGTTTTTACTTTGTTTACTACTAATACTTGTATAATGTTTCTGGCCACGAAGGCGCATTGGGGTTCTCTGTTAGACCTTCCTGGTATAAATTAAAAATGAAAAATAAAATATGACACAATGAATTTACAATCTGACTGGTCAGAATCAGTCAATACGTATTCCGTTTCTTTCATCCACTTTTTGAAAATGATTAAAAAATACAGACTTTCATTGCAACCTGATTTTAATGCATTTTATAAATTAAATTATACGTGTACTGCTTTGTGTGAAAACGTCACTTGACTAGTAATTTGAGTCGAAAAGTCATATTTTTGTTTTGATTACATTATTAGGGTTTTCTTAATATTAAAGTATTTTCCATAATTCGTTATAGCAAGTAATACTAACGGGTTTTTGAATCCTACAGCATCCTATTAAAAAACCTGAACGGTCGAAATTGTCGTTTCTTCTCAACGTATAAAATTGTTAGTAATAAAAATAATAGTGATTTTCAAAATATAAAAAAATTACAGGAATTTAAAAAATCATTGACATGTAACCCAATTTATTGAATTATTTTTAATTAAATAGGTATAAATAAAAAATAAGTACATACATATTGTATGTGTATGAATTTTATACAAAAACAAATCAATTTAATAATAAAAAATGACCACTTAAACGAAAACCATGTGAAACGTATAAGAGGTTAGTAAAAAAATGAGAGTAAAAATGAGGCTGATCATCCTGGTCTTCAAAGTCCACGTTTCACATCCATGTAGTAACACTGTCCAGACGTAGGTCTTCGCGAATCTCAAACGCTTACGAAGATTGAGATGCTTGTTTGTAAGCGCCGCCTTCATTTTAATAAATGCTGTTGTAGCCATCTCGATGCGGATTCTTGGATCTTCATCTGGGTTGATGTCTTCATTTAGCCAGGTAACCATGTATTTGAATCTTTTTACTCTTTCTAACATCTCTCCATCCAACGTTAGATCACCAGTGTCTGTTTGCATTCTATCTACTATCATACATTTTGTCTTCTTTAGATCTATGCGCAGATCTCTTCGATTTATTTCTTGATGTATACGGTCTAGAGATCTTTGCAGGTCTGCTAAATTTTCAGCGACTGATGCCGTGTTATCAGCATATCTTGTATTGATGATTGTCTCGCCGACCACCTTGATAACCTCCGCTTCTTGGGGAGCATCGTGGAATATGGATAAAATATATTACAACATATATGTATATGTACTTATTACAAATATATACACTTTGAAGGTATTATATAACATACATATATTAACGTCTAACGCAAAGGGAATTATTTTTATGTACTACAATTTTGGAAATAATTATATCGCGATGGAATATTTCTACATCAAGTTATATTTTCTACTCATTTTTTGTGTGTTTTCGTTTTATTGCATAAGCGTGTTTTTGGCAAATCATATTTATGGGTGGCGACTTATTTATTTATTTGTTATTTAGACGACTCCATAAAACAACATAACACTTATCTAACTGTTCCTGCCAGATACTTCGTTTTGTTAACTAAATATCCAAATTTACCATCGCTATTTACTCGGAGTAATTTACTTAACTTTAATTTTAAGAATTAAGTTCTTGGGAGTATCTCAATGCCAAAAAAAAAGCATAGATAAAGTAAAAATCATCATTGGTAAAATTTGCTAGTATATTTATTACGCATTCAAAATGTATGCACCAAAAAAATGACCGCAATCATAAGTTTTCACCAAAGCTGTATATTTTTCAAGTGAGGAAGTTTTCACGGAAAATTCTAACTAAACCGTGACACTTTTCCCGTTGAATTATGTGGAGGGCGGTCAACAGTGGAGCCGGTGAAATATAGTCACAATCAATTCTTATAATTGAGTTAACGCTTGTCCTAAACGCGAACAGCGAAAGAAGAATTAGATAAGAATGATCACAACGATTGCGGCAATCCGAATAGTAACTGCCCTAATTAAGTATTTATGCCGTGTTTCCACAGCGAGTCTGTAAAACCCTCGTAAATATCAGAATTTAGTCTTGTGGGGCTTGAATTTCGAACGACTCTTCGAAACTTGAGTTACCCGAAATCGTGACCGTGTCGCTTTTGTTAGTCGCGTTTCGATGACGGACGGAAAATTTAATTAATTATAATGAGGCTGTATTATATTACCGGAGCGTCGTTTACAACGCGTGCTTTTCGCGTAAGCCGTTCGCTTTGCTCCCTCCTGACAAAAGCTGTGCGATTATGCAGAGCTCCAGTTCAGCAGCCCAGCCAAAGCTCGCGAGAAGCGAAAAACCATTGTGTCCGCGTGTTCATCCGCGCAACAATATATGTATGTCGCCGTATGACAGGTGTCTGGTATCGGATTAACTATACAGAGTCCGGTCCATTGGGCCGGTTCATCAGTGACCATCTCTAACTAGCAGTTGCGACGGGGTGCGTCCAGCGTGACAAGGGTTAGTTTTCAATTGTTCGTAATAACAGGCGACGAAAGCTGGAGACACACGCGCGTGACCGTTATTATTTACCAGTGTTGTATCCGATGAAATATCATCGCATGGGTTTTGGCATATTAAGTTATTAAATAAAAAAAATGAAAAGAAAAAAATTTACGTCTCTTCGGAGATGAAATATGAAGAGGCAGCGACAACAATCGAGTAAGATAATTAGCTCAAGGTGAGTGATCTTTTCACTACATGGATTTTGAAAATTCACTTTTAATCAAGTGCAAAAATGTGTGTTCTATACCACTAGTAGGTACATAAGTAAGTTTATTACTCATGGACCGAAAGTGGATCGGTGAATTTACCGGAAATCAGTGCTTCTACCGGTGAATAAATGAAATTGGAAAAACTTCAAATATTTACATGTACGACTAAATCGAAGTCTTTAAAATATTAAATAATCATTACAATTGTCCTATGTCCAATGACAACATTCATGTTAGAAGTCACTCTCTCTATATATATATATATATATATTGAGATTCGAAAAATCGAATATATTAGAGGCTCCTTCTTTTCAAAAAGAGTGGTTAAAGTTTGGAATAGTCCACCCAAAAATTTAGTAAATTCTGAAAACCTTAATATTTTTAAAAACCATTTATATGTTTTTCTTGATCTTAAACGGTTTTTATAATTCTTCTTTTCCAATATCTTAATTTCTTTCTATATTTATATTTTCTTCTAGTTATCAATTTACTGTTCTATTTTTATTTAATCTATGTTTTTTTATCTTTTTGTATTTCATTATTTATTTTTCTTGTTTAATTTTTCATGTCAATTTTTAGTATATTATTTTTATCTTGAATGTATATATTTTATTTTTTTCAACTTTTGTCCCAAATTCACATATATAAGGCCTGTTTTTAATCTTGTTTGATTTTTGTACTCAAAAGTTATGTTTGATTCGAAAACTAATTCGTAAGAAAAACGACAAATAAAAACGAAAATTGTAGTTTTCTTAAATACAATTTAAAAAATTTAGTATTAATTTACTAGTAAATCGGCAAAAAATTACCGGTTAGAGAAAATTACGGTAAATTTGGACTCTCTGATGAACATGTACCTGGAAGACCGAGCATCGCTCGGTAAAAAGACGCTGATAACATACGAATTTATTTTATGTAACTTTCTCGAAATTCAGCTGCTTAAAGGTCACATTACTTGACATACAGTTCGAAATGCTCGAAAAAAACAAATTATTGAATAGGCTGTTTATTTAATGTGTATCGAGAATTTTTTCATAACCGCTGTGAGTGTGTTTAATAAAGCAAATTTTGTTTTTGTTACTTATACATCTCAAATATACATATATCGGAAAAAGTCGTTGGATACTGAGGCTTACTTACAAACCGGAAAAAGTACTTATTTCCGAATACAATTTCCTATGGACGTAGAATGACGGTTCTTGTTAAGCTCACAATGTATAATTTATGAGTTATAAGAAAACCCCTCAGTGAAAGTAAAGCAACCCCATTTACCTCGCATAGGATTTTTTTAACCAAAATTGCTTTGCTTAAAGACTACGCCGCTTCATTAACTTATTTTTTGCTCTTCGTTCGCAATTATTGCTTTTAACCCTTGCCCATCGTAAGAGATACGTAGAAAAAAAAACAAGAAAATTTTCCTTTCAAGCCCCTGGCGGGTAGCTTAGTATGTATAAAACTGTACTTAATCAGTAAATGTGTATAAGTACAGAGGTTTTATTAATATTTTATGAATATATACATCATCACATATGTAGTATGAAAAGTGATAAATGTAAAATTTTAAAATTAATTTTAATTTATGTTGATGGGAAACTTATAGCCGACTATTATTTAACTCGTAGTATCATTTTTTCTGATTCGATGAACATTATGAATCTTTAACAACCTAAATATGTTCTCTTTATGACAAAGTTGAATAAACCTTATTCAGTAATCAAAAAATATATTAAAAAAACACTTTCCCATATAAATTTTTCATATGTACATACATTTATTAATTTGCACTCTGTGTTTTGATATATAAGTATTAATTTAAGATTGAAACTGAAGATTGCCATGTTTCATGTTATATTTATATATTACGTATACATAGGGTAGACTCGAGTCATATGTACATATTATATGTACTCTAATATGTAGGTTAGAGTACGTATGACTCAATAAACATAAGAATACTCGTAATCGTTTACGAAAATTAAATTTAGGGTTGGAAAATTAATTTCAACACCGTCACCGTTTTTCATTTTGACAAATTTGTAAACTCGAAGAAAATGTGATTATTTCATTGGCGTGGTAAACCGTTTTTAAATAAATTAAGCGGAAAATCGTTTTAGCGTCGCTGTTAAAATTGATGTTTTTTTTGGTAAAGAAAATCGATGGTATATTCTACTATACACTCTACAGAAACACACCAGGTAAGAAAGTGTTTAAAGTTACTCTCCATAGGGGGGGAGTGGAGCAAAAGCCACTAATGACCAGCATTTCACTTTCAATGGTGTAGAAAATTAGGGAATGCAACATTTCATAACACATTCAACCGTATAAATACAGTTTTTCTCAATCGTTTGCAAGGAAGTTTTCACTTCATACATTGCTTTACCACTTATTGGAAAATTCACGTTGAACAATTTTTATATTGATTTCTATTACTGTTGATAGAGCTTACATATGTGACATAGATAAGGATTACATACTTTATTTATTACGAAAAATTTAAAAAAATCAGTGGCCCCGGAGCGTCGGGGGCGCCGGGGGGAAGGCCCCGGGGTGCCGGGGGCATCGGGGGCGCTGGGGGCAAAGGCGTCGGGGCGTCGGCGATGCACAAAACGTAATTCGTAATTCGTAATCACTTCGTAGTTTGTAATTCGTAATTTCTAATTCGTACATCAATTTCTTTCCAAAACCAATCGATTCAATATCTTTAACTTTATTTTTATTCGAGTTTCAATTTCTTTTCGAAACCACCCGTTGAAATCAACGGGCCCAACACTAGTAATAATATAAATATACCGAATGACTTAATTCAATTCATTGTCCTCGATGAAAATCAGCTTTGGGACATTTTCACAAATTTTGAACACAATAAAGTACATAAGCGCTATCGAAATCACTTTACCACGCAAAAAATTCTAATGATGATTGATGAAACGCGTCGCACAAAACGGCATATAATCCGGAATTATTCGAGAGGACCGTCGTCACAGTTCGCCTTTGTGTCAGGACAATTTTAATTTATTACTGTCGATGGTCGTTTTCGACACGAAAAGCGATTTTCAATAAGCTTTCTCCTCGTCATATTATAATTCGAAGGATGGCGTACCGTTTTCATCCTAAGTAATATTAAAAAAAAAATAACGTGAATTTATTCCCTATCCGTGACGAATAATGGACCATGATTTAGTAGGATGTGAAATAAATTATGGTGTCGTCACTGTCGTGGTTGGCGGATCCGCTTAATGACTTTTTGTCATTAACCGTGCGTGTGATGCTTTTCATAGAAAGTCTGTGAAAAGCTTTATAATCTTGAATAATAAACTGTATGAAAGCTGCGCCGAGCTTCAATTAATATTTATGAGGCTCTTTTGTCAAGAAGACTTCGACGCAACATTTGTTATGACGGTGTTTGTACAACAGACTGATAGACCTCGACTTACGTCGCAGTTTTCAATACAGTGTCTAAAGCAGAGCTTCTAAAATTGGGTCCACGAGCAATCAGCTAGCATTTCGTGCGGTTCGTGATAAACTTCATCTTGTGTCAAGTTTCTCATGAAAAGAGATTACGTACATACAAGTTGTTGCTTTCATACTGGTTAATTTGAAATATGAAATTGAATCCTCGATTTAGCTGAGTAATAACGAGAGAAGTTATTCAAATATCATCAAAGTAAAGTATATTATATGTATGTATGTAGATACATACAAAAATACATATGTGTATGCACAATGAATGAAAAACCTTATTGTATGACAGATTGAAAGTACAATACAATTTGAGTTCGTGGTATACATATATGTACATATAATTCTTTACAAAATACACAACTAGTCATTTTTTGAGCAATAGCGTATGTATAGCGTCTATAGAATTTCTGAAAGCAAGTAATGAAGTTACATACTATTGTGATATTCACAAAGCTAGGATGTTGTAATACGGACAATTATCATACAATCAGGGGAGCATAGAATAAGTGGATAGATTTTTATTTTTGTTACTTTTTTATACTGTAGATTTCTATAATTGAATCGGTTGTATATTTTCTTTCCGAATGCCTAATTCAAAATTATTTCGAGTGGAGGAGATTGATTGACGGGAGAGAGAGAGTACTAAGTGAATTCCACTGGCTTCCTGTCCATTGAATTATGTATATTGGTTGAGAAAATTTCCGATCTCATAAAATTCGACGCAAAATTTATTAATAATACTACATATAAACTACGTAACCATTTTGTATCGACCAAGTGATGCGTAACCGTTTTTTTGTATCTGCGAGCTACTTTTGTTTATATAAACAGATCTTATGATGTATCAGTCAACGAACGAAATTTTGTTTTTTTTTTATTTTAAACTATTTGAACTATTCTGAATAAAGACATACCATAATAAACAAAACTTTCTCAAAAAGTCTATTTACCATTTTAAAAATATTATTTAAAACTCTCGAGTGGAATCAATCACAACTTTTTACTTTATCTATGTACGGAGTAACAATAGATGAAGTTTTGTGATCATGCGAAATTTCGAACTCGAGATTTTGACTGATTGAAACTCAGAATCGATTACTGATCACGTTTTCATGATCTAGAAAAAATGTGTGTGTGTCCGTGTATTTTGGAAATTTTTGAACACTGTTAGTCCTATCAAACTGAAACTCAGTATCGGTTACTGAAATTATTTTTTCCAATTTTAAGTTGACCAGAAATGGTACCTGCCCTTATAGGTGTCCTTTTTTTTAAGTTTTTGAATTCAATTATCTCCCAAACCGCTGACTGAATCGGACTGAAATTTTTTTACATTTAATAGAAATTATAAATTTCATACTCTAATATAAGTACTACTTTTAATTTACAGAATCAAGGTTTTCTATGTTTTTCTCAGAATCCTTTTAAGTTTATTGAACTGAAATTTCTTATCTAGAAGTTTAAGTTTAATACCAAGTTATGTATAAAATTTGGTAAGCATCCGTCAACCGGAAGTGGCAGTTTACTCTTGTTCGATTTTTTTCCACTATTTTTAAACATGTGTGTTCTCCACGAAAAAAATCAAGAATAATTCTTGTATCAATGTGATGAAAATAAAAAAAAATACTAAATTTAATAAACTGCAAGTGGGATTTTTTCCTCTTAGAAAGGTCAAAAATGTTGTTACCACGATTTTGTCCACACCCTGAACGCATCAAGATGAAATTTTCTATTTATTTTCTTTTTGTTCTAGCTTAGAGCTGATTAGATTTTGGTCAGAATTCGTAAACCGGGAGTAGTATTTTTTTTTTAAGCAATATTTCATTATTTTATTTTGACCTTTTAAATTATTTTAATCTTTTTGATATTTGTTGTGTATAATACTGATTTGAACAAAATTGAACAAAATCCGACAGCCGGAAGTAGAACTTTTGTCTTGTGCAAGTTTCCACACATTTGCGCTCAATTTGTATCGAAAATGCTGTCATAGCTATTAGTATTTCATAATGCTGCCGGTATGTGTGAATATGCCTGTACGGTTCAATATCAAATTCTGTTTTGTGACCTTCTTATATTCCTCAAATACATAGATAAAATCATGGGTTGGTCACATCCGAATTTTTTAAAGAGTCGTCAAAGCTTTGATCCTGAATAATTGATGAATTTGTTGTAAGCTGGAAATTGATCAATTATTATAATATTTTAACGATTTATAAGAACATATAATCAAAAGAGAAAAAAACTGGGCTCAAAGTGGATTCGTCTGAATCGGATATTGCTGTTTTTTACAATATTCATTTATTTCATCACTGCCACTTTTAAATTGACCATTTGAACAATTTTTCATTACGGTTATTTTAATGAAATATATCGTAAATACATATAGCTCAGTGGTTAGCGAATAATGCTAACAACTCAAAGATTCGAGCCTTGGTCCAGTGTTTTTGGCCAGCCTTTGAATATATGCGACTCCAGGTCGATTTTTTCCTCTCAGATTTATCTGATTTCATTGTTGAAACAGTCTCAAACCAAATTAGCACCATTATTTGGATTTAATTGATTAAAATTATATACATTTATATATAGTAGATACCCACGTATACACAGATTTATGTACAGAGTTGTCCATGGGTGTCGTTTTGGGGCAATCCCGCAATGACACCATGGTAAAAACAAAAAAATTAAATACAAAATTTCATCCACATTTTGCATAATTACGACGCAATAATACAGACTCACTATCAACAGTCGATGATTGCACGCTCACGACCCATCGACCAATGATCTCTCTGTGCTATGAGTACACGCTGTGTAAGCATATTCGACGGATCTGTTCCGTGCTTTATTCGGAGTAACAACGTTAAAGGAGCAACAAAAAACTACATACTTCTACCACAACTCGCTGCGCCGTTCACTCGGATTTCAAAAACCCCTTTTCATAATCACGCTACAGTATTATTGATATGCAAAATATTGTAACGTACGCCGCGGATTAAGCGAATAGAATCCCAGAGACTGTGTGACCGTTCAAAGATTATCTGTAACGGATATCTGTTAACGGATTAACTAAATGCATACCGTGCGACTGGTATAAGTGGGTTTTAAGGATTAGCGACAAGCTAATCAATGAAACAATGATTGCACTTCTCATACCGTGGGAATACATATCCGAATACGTGACTATACAGTAGGTAAACAGATTAGACGTCCTGAGAGATCTACCCCTTATAAGGCGGTACGTAGGCGATATCATGTCATTCTGGACTGAACACTGGCAATACGTGTATCTCCTGAATCATCAATAAATGCTGTGAAACGACTGTTGGCCGTTGACTTGGATCCTCCACCCACCCCTACGCAACAATATTAACTCGGATCTATAACGATTTTAAAATTATACTTTTTCCCGTCGAGGCTACTGCTAAATGTATTATTAGGAAATGTACCATCACAAATAGACATATGTACCTACATACATATACATATGTATGTAGTTCTATGTCGAAAAAATAATCCACCAAAGGCTACATCGCGATTCACTAGTTGAGCAGGAGTACCATAAGCGGACATATATAGGTAAGATCGATCGTTAGTCACAATTTTGCGTGAATTAAAGCATCTACAGAGTACCTATCTGCGAAATGTGATCTAAATTCGGCCCCTTTGATGGTGCAAGTTTTGACGAGGCCGATATTGTCGGTGAAGATATTACAGCCACCGCGACATGCGATTATGGGTCCGTCTTCCGCCTCACCGGTTTAATATTTAACGCGAGGCGTGTTAGACCCCAACATCCACAATGGTTCGTCGCATATTAATAAGGTCTTCGAGGACTGTAATTAGTTTGCGCATATTCATAAGCCGCCCCGCCCCCCTATCCCCTAATCCGAACTCACAAAAAAATAAATGTAGGACGTACATATGTATATATGTATGTACTAGAAGTGTAAAAAAAAATATTATATTGTACGTCTGCAGTTTGAAAAATTAGTTGCAGAAGATGCTGCAAAAGTTCAATCATTAAAGTGAAACTTCTTTACGGATGGTATGGTGGCTTTTGTGTGGCTGAACGTGGAACTAGAATTCGCCACGCTGAAAGATTGTACGAAACTACATACTTATGTATACTGGAACTATGGAGATGGTGCCACATCGTCCTGTTTCCACCCCCAACCGACCCCTCCTCCTTTTTTTCAACGTTGAACATTTCAACATTTCACGAAACTAAAATGGGATGCTGGGAAAGCTCTCACCTCCCCCCTCCCATCTCCCCCTGCGCACATCACCCACTTGGAGAAATGTCTGATAAACCCGTTTCTTTCCTGCTGAAGTTTTACTTCTATAATATGTGGCAGCTTGTTATATTATCAAAAAAAAAACGATGAATCAATGCGTTTTTATACAATTGAATTTAACAGCGTTGAAAATTTCCCATGACAACTAACAATGTTTATGAGGCAACAAATTAAATGGGCAGTTTAATTAATTTCGGTATGTATATAAATCAGTTTTCAGCCAATATTTAATAACAAAATGGTAAGTATTATATTATTACTAATGGATAGTACAACAATCTGACTTAAATTTGCCAGAACAAATAGCAATGCCTGTTAGAAGGAATTTTCTATCAAGATCTTACCAATCTTGTGTTGATATCAATCAAAACGGCGACCATCACCGCATCGAAAGTCGAAAAATCGAAAATGTTCGTTTACCAAGCATACATATGAAGAGCTAGTAGTATATATATATATATATATATATATATATATATATATATATATATATATATATATATATATATATAAACATATATATCAGTGGCATGCGGTAAAACTTTCTCTCCCCCTGTCGTACAGCCTTACTTAATTTGCGCAGGATACAAGAGGAACAAGAGAAACAGGCTTTTCCTCCCGTAACCTGCCCGCGCACATGTAGTAAAGCTGTACGACAAAAAGAGAGAGATTTTCACCGCATGGTGAAATTTCACCGCTGATATATATTATATATACATAGTACCGTTTACCATGCATACATTCTTTTCGATCTTTCGACTTAAGATCTTTCGATTTTTGATCTTTGCTTCCGATATTTGCTTTTTCGATCTTTCGACTTTCAATGCCGTAACCCGACCCAGTTTTTCACACATTACATAAAAATTAATAAACTCTTATTTAAAATTAAAATTAAAATTTATTTCGTTCGTAAGTTATATGAAAAAGAAATGATAAAGGCTTTCGCCGCTCTTTGTAGAGTGTAGTCGAATAACGGCATGTCACTGTTTCATATATATGTACATATGTTGGGATTCAAAGCAAATTTAAACTTTTGAACTTGTTTGTTATAGTGAAATACATAGCGTACTCGTGATAATGTATATTTGTTTTTATTTTTGAATTTTTGGAAGCAAGTCTATTTTACGATATGTGAATTCGTACTGGACGTTCATGACAATTGCTCAAAAAGTCAAAAACAAATTTCCCAAGAGGCACACCTCAATTTATGTAGATCGACAAACATGTTTTAAGATTGTCGAATAAGAGAAATTAAAATTTCGAGCGGAAATGGTACGACTTTGAGATATAATAAGAAACATGGAAAAAAGCATTGTGAATAATTTACATAGAAATTTTTCCGAGAAAAGTGCAAATTTAATTAAAAAGTATTCATCTTTGTCTTTGTACTGAAATGGGTTTTATGGGAACACTGTCTTGTCTTGTTCACGAGCTTTTGAAAAAGTTGCTAATTACAAAAATGCTCAATTTTAATTAGCTCTTCGCAAAAAATTGCCAATGTAACACTTCTTTCGTTCTGTCACCTAATAAAACGATTTACGATTCGCGTTAAAAAAAAAAGTCATTTGAATTTAATTATTTTTATGTCCGTTTACTACCGTGATCGGTATCTATCTAATTAAACGGCTCTTTACTTTCCCATCTGCAATAAATATATACACATATTCCTGGAAAATTTAATTAAAATATCTAATGAAAGTTTCAAGATCAAAAACATTATTTTGAAGCAACTTCTACATATTAAATGTCTACATATTAAATATACTTAGGTTCTTATACAGTCAAACTACACATACTCTTAGTGAGAGTCAAAATAATAGGTCTTCACTTCGTAAAATTTCATTCCAGTTGAGTATGTAATGTACACTGCTAAGATTGTGAAAGCATCAAGTCTAATATGATTTCCTTTTGTGGTAAAAGGATTTCGGGTGAAAGCTTTCTTCTCTATAACGTAGAATAACGAACTATAATATCTTTCTTATGCTAAAGTTACAAACAAATAAAATGAATTCAATAAATTGTTCCAGATAACGTACATATGTATATATTTTACAAAATTTTACAGTCTTATTTGCATGAATTCCGAGAAATTAGTTACACTATTTTGATTGAAAAATGTAATACATGTATGTAGTGTAATATAGTCGGCTATAAATTTCGTTTCGTTCGATTTGTTTATTTCTCACTTTTATGCAAATGGATCGGAGGCAAAAAAGTTTTCGTCGATTTGTGCAAAAGTTGGAGGAAAAACAAATTTTCGCACCCCACCTGGTATCTTCATATTGTTCGCGAGCGGGAATAAACATTATAATTGGAATACATTAGAACTTCTCTTCCGGAAGAGCGAATTTTCCTGTCGCATCCGGCACAAGAAAGCCTCATATTTTTGTTCGCTTTGTCTGCTTCTCATTCAATTATGTTCAGACGCTGATTATTAACAGCGACGACAATGAGAAACTTCGTGTAAATAGCTTAAATCAACATCAGGTAAATTCGATCCTCGATAATACAATTTATCACTTCGCACAATACAAATGAGTCATCCGAACAAATCAACTTGAGTGATTACTCTGAATTTGGTGTATTAAATTGAATTTTTATGAAAACGATTGCGACTACATCTATCAGTTCTAATTATTAACTGAATATTTTCGTATGCATATACATACATACATACATACATTGTATATACATACATATGTGCATGAATAAAAGAAGAATAGTACAGTGCCGGCGTTTTGAGATGTTCCGATATATTCTGAATTCAAGAAATAATTTATCGGCCACCGCAAATACAAAAAGGAAAATTTAAGGGTCAATCCGTACCCTTTTGAATAAATGACAAATAAAGGAAACCTTGAATATTGAGAGGTTTGCTGAGAGGAATTTTGTTCTAGTATACTTGACACAATCGATAAATGTACCCATGTCCACTAAATCTATAATTAGAGTTTTATTTTCACATTATTAAAATCCCAAGTATTTCAGCAGACTATTATTTAAATTTAAACAAATGGTTTATTCGAGATTACAGCATACATATATTCGTTTGCATGAACATATGTATGTAGTAGACAAGTGTGAAATATTGCATTTGTGTCACGTTGTCATAGCGCAAGACTGAGACAAACTCGCTGTGATTTAACAAAAAGGCAACATACAACCTAGAACCGTACAACAACGACCTCGTTAAGGGTTACAAAAGTTACAACATATTTCTCTTCAAGATATGTACATATCTCCCCCGACTTTGCACAGTAGTGTGTAGCCATTTTCAAATTGTGAATACGCTGGAACAGTACTGTGTTTTTGAGAATTGGTGTTTTATTCCTACTAATATACTATAGCTCCAAGTCCTTTGAAAATTTTTATTATTCCTCTTTAAAAATAGCAATATCGCAAATTCCTTAAAGGAATCTGCGATATTGAATTTTTGTGAAAAATGTTGGCTTAAGTGATGAGTACTTCTTATATTATAATATGATGTATATATTATAGTACGAATTTAGGGGTTCCAAAAAACCGCCCGAAAGGAAAAGCCGGTTTTCGATTTTTTTACAAATAAAAACCCTGTTGGCCGGCTTTAGGAAAATTAAGATTTTTTTTAGTTTATTTATTTATTTATTTATTTATTTTAAACAGACCATTGTGGCATAACAGGAATTCCTAAAGCGCCACAATGGTCAAAAAATATAACACAAAAAAGAAAAAAAACAAAATAACAATTAAACATAAACATAAATACATCCATACATACATAAAAAATAGCATTTAATAATAACAGATAAAGTAAAAATATCAAATAAAATATAGCATAAGGAATGCCTTGCACCTACAGCCAGTTTCAATAAATATGTAAGAAACAACTACAAATACAAAACATCCCTGTAAGGCCCAAATGGAAGAGAGTTAATCAAAATTTCACTCATAAATCACAATCAATCATGAAAACAATGATGAGCGCAGACTACCAGATAAATGGGTTAGAGTAATTTCCGACAATTTACGCTCACTAAGGTGGAAAATATCACATTCAGTCTCGGCAGCAACGATTTCATTAAGAAGTCGGATAGCTCTTGGAATAGGAGCCATTCGAAAAAGGACTGTGCGGGCAGGAGGTACAGCCAGCAAATGATGATGTCTACCACGCACATAGTGATTAGGGACATAAAGCCCCAACTGCTCCAGCAACAACGGGCATGACGTATTACCACGTAAGAGCAGGAGAGCGAAACGAATTAATGAGAAGTTTCTCCGAAGTTCAAGGGAATTATACCCAAGCATGCCCAAAAGGAAAGGAGTGGGGTAGAGATATGGGTAATACCCATATTCTTTCCTATATAGGAAACGAAGAAATGCTTTTTGCACTTTCTCAATCATCAGAGAGTAATTTGCTTCATGCGGATTCCACACAATCGCATTATACTCTAGCTTACTTCTCACAAGCGAATTGAAAAGCAAGCGAGAAGACAAAGGATTGAAAATTTAAAAAAATTTTATATCGAAAAAAAAATGTAAATATATATTATACTAGTTGTTTTACCCGGCTTCGTTCAGTATTTGTAATATAAACAGCTTAAACATGGCGAATCTAATGGTAAACATTTTCATTTATTTTTTTATTAAATTTATTTGAATCAAAAAAATATAGTATTCAACCAATTGAATTGTCATCTTTGTTTTGTTTACGAAGTTCCAACGAACATTACATATTTTCTTACATATAATACTTACAAAGTCTCTTTCGAAATTATATATTAGATTATGCAAAAAAATAGTTTTTTATAAATTAAATTGAGTTATAAACATTATCAACTTTCATAAGATCATTATTATATGTTATTATTACAAATATTACAAATAGTAAAATTTGTATTATATGTATATCACAGCCGTAAAATGGCAGATCCTCAATACGCACAAATAATAAAATAATTTAAATAAGCTACTATCAAGAATGTATTTAAAAAAAAATAATGTGTTACCTCGCAGAAAAACTATAATTGTGGAATCATTCACTTTGAGGTGCGCTCAACGTTGAATATTTCAATCTTTCAAAGTTATTTTTACGCATCTATTGTAGCTTAAAAATCCAAAAGCTTGTCAAACTGTTGCAAATTTTGGAACTAGAAACGGCATATCACAAATATTTTAAAACCATAATAAAAAGTAGATATGTGGCCTCAAAATTTAAAGGACTTCCAATTCCTTCAAAGAAAAATCAATTATATTCCGGAAATTCCAATGCATTTTGCCATAAAGCATTTGAGTTTACGACTACTTTTTTGTTCTAGTCAAGTACAAAGTTTTGCGATAATAATGTTTTCTATACTTTTATACTTGAACTTGTGTAGGTCATTGAAACTACTGACAATAATATTTTATTGGTTTATGACCTGTTCTTCGTCCATTACTATATCTCAAAAAAACCGCTAAGTGCTGTACCTTTTTTTCCGTTAACCGAAAGTCGCAGTTTACTTTCGTTCGATTTTTCTTCCACTATTTTTTTCGACCCCTTAAACACTGCTCTCACGAAAAAAAATTTTTCCTCTTAAAAAGGTCAAAAATATTGTGGCCAATATTCCGTCCACACCCCTGAACGTATCCAGCTGAAAATTTATATTTGTATTCTTTATGTACCAACTTAGAGCTGATAAGGTAATGTAACAAAGCAATACTAGGTACGTACATAGATAAAGTAAAAAACAAATGGTATAATTGCTTAATCATTACCTAAATAAATAAAAATAAAAATAAAACATTTTTCCTAGTGAATTTTCGTCACAATTTTCGGAGATAAATTTAAACACATCATAATTGAATACGTTCGATTTTATTTATCGAAAATTAAGCACACTGCTTATATCAATATTAAATTTTGCGAAACACAGACACTTTTACGGACGACCAAAAGTTTGACTTCTTAGTTTCTACATATGTAGGTAACCAAGCAAGAATATGTATGTACATATGTACATATATATTCTTGCATTAAAAAATGCATTGGATATAAATACTTAATGTATGTCCAGTGCAATTTTTATTAGTATATCTTACATACGTATGTAACTACTCAAATACCTACATGTTTACGAAAATCGGATCAACAAGTTTTATCTTTTGATAACTGGATTATCATATAAATAGATAGACCCAAAAATATATTGGAAATATGATTTCCATGCACCGTATATATTTTCTGAATTCCAATAAAAGAACCACCTGTTACAGTTACGAGTACATTGGCACATGTGATGGAAAACCTCCACACACGAAATATAATAACGAATGCTGTCTATTTATAAGAAGGAACAACTTTTGTTCCTTTTTATTTCATCGTAATATTTTATAGGTAAGGGTTCAACGCCCTCGTTTTCGCCAACAAATATGAATCATTGAAAAATCTACAAATCGAAAAAATTTCCTTTCGGACGGGTAGCTTAAAAAGATTTCTTTTCACTTCTTCTTTGTCCGTGCATTCTTAGTCGAGCTCTTTTGTCTACGCGTACTTGAGAATATACTCGTACCTGAGGAGGTCGGAAAAGATTCATATCCCCCTAGAAACGACCGCCGATTCGTTGTGTATGTTTTCAGGTAAAGCTTAGGGGTTTGTTTAGGGTGAGCAGTTTGTTTGAAATGTTAGGAGATAGACTTCAATACACAACTGATTGTACATACCTACATATGTACATATGTATTAGAGAATAAAAAAAATACCGACATTTGACACTGCCGATACTAACGGAAAATAATTCTCACTAGCGTTAGTACTGGTATCTACCGGTGTTATATGTAATTATATGTTATATGTTATAATTATAATTATATGTTATATGTAATTATAATTATATGTTATATATAATTATAATTATATGTTATATGTAATTATATGTTACAATTATAATTATATGTTATATGTAAGAAATTAGTGCAATAGAATAAAATAATTTACCTTTAAATATCATATTTTATGTATTCAAATAAAAGTCAAATAAACATTATATAATGTATTTTTCTTCTTCTAATGCCTTATCCGCATCCGGAAGTTGGCGATCACCTCGTCGATTATTTGTAGATAATATATATTATTGATATCCGCATCGGTCTTCAGCGGCTTGGAACAGATCGTCGGCGCTCATATCGGTCCACATGCGCCATGCTTCGAAGCCAAGACAACTTCTTCCTACCAATCCATTTCCTATCTTCTATTTTCCCCATAAATTCGTATTTTGGATCCCGTATCATGTGTCCGAGGTACTCCATATTTCTTCGCATGATGACAAAAACAAGTTCCCTGCTTCTCCCTATCATGCTGAGTACAGCTTCATTTCAAAACTTTTTTGGTCCATAGGATCTTCAGCATACGCCTGTAGACCCACATCTCAAAAGTTTTGATATGGCTATTCATCCTGTTCTTCAGAGTCCACGTCTCGCATCCATATAGCAACACTGACCAGGCGTAGCTATTAGCGAATCTGAAATGCGTTCAAAGATTGAGATTAGTGCTACCAATCCCGCAAGGTTACTTCAGCACCGGGATTGCGGTGCTGGGAATTTCCGATCCTGGGATCCCGGTGCTAGCACCGGGATTTCAAATGTATAAGAAAAAAAGTTCAATTGCATGTTTTCATATTTCAAAAACGTTCAATGTTTCACGCAAAAAACACTCGCATATTGGCGTACTAATTTCGAGAATTTGGCTACATTCTTTAAATTTTCGTTTCGCATCCATAAATTAAATAAAACACATCCGAAAATGTAATTAAATAAAGTAAAAAACATCGCTTTGATTCATTGATTCGTTTTTTACAAATAGTTTGTACCATCTAGTAATTATTCATCGAAACAATCCACCTAATATAAAAAAAAACTCCAATTACATTTACTTTATGTAAAAAATTCGGATGTGACCAACCTCGACACTATATATGTATTTATTTGAGGAATATAAGAAGGATAAAAACAAAGTTCGATAATCGAATATATGTACATATGTACATACACGTTCATACATACCGGATATGAGCATTTTCAATACAAATTGAACACAAATGTAGGAAAACTTACACAATACTAAAGTTCTACTTCCGGCTTACGAATTCCGACCAAAACCTTATCAGCTCTGTGTAGGTACAAAAAGAATACAAATATAAATTTTCAGCTAAATATGTTCAGGGCGTGGAAAGAATCGTTGTCACAACATTTTTGACTTTTCTAAGACGAAAAAATCCCGCTTTCGGTTTATTTATTTAGTGTTTTTTTTTTATTTTCATCACATTGATACAACAATTATACTTGAATTTTTACTTGAAGAGCACACATGTTAAAGGGGTCGAAAAAAATTGTGGAAGAAAAAATTTCACTGCCACTTCTGGTTAACGGATGTGTACTAACTTTTATACAAAACTTGGTAAAATTTTAGTTCAATAAATTAAAGGACTTCTTAAGAAAACATAAAAAACCTTGATTCTCTAAATTAAAAGTACTACTTTCGGTTAGGAAAAAATATTGGGGTATAATATTAATAATTTCTATTACAAGTAAGAAATTTTAGTTATTTTTTTAAATTTTAGATTTGATGAATGGTTTGAAAGATAATTTAATTCAAAAACTTAAAAAGAAAAAATGGACACCTATAAGAGGAGGTACCATTTCCGGTCAACTTAAAAATTTGAAAAAAAATTACGGTGTATCGATAAAAATTTCAGTAACCAATACTAAGTTCCAGTTCGATAGGAAGAACAGTGTTTAAAAAATACCCAAAATACACTGACACACAATAAACATACAGACACTCACACAGAAACACAGGCACACACATTTTTTCTAGATCACGAAAACGTGATCAGTGGTCGATTCTGAGTTCGAATCAATTAAAATATGCTTCAAATAGCAGATACAATACATATATACATATATACTTATGCTATATTTTATTTGATATTTTTACTTTATCTGTTATTATTAAATGCTATTTTTTATGTTTATGTATGGATGTATTTATGTTTATGTTTAATTGTTATTTTTTTTTTTTTTTTTGTGTTATATTTTTTGACCATTGTGGCGCTTTAGGAATTCCTGTTATGCCACAATGGTCTGTTTAGAATAAATAAATAAATAAATATACAATCAGTGGCCTGTATTGTATCTGCGACACAATACAGGCCGTTCATACCACTTCGTGGAAACGGCAAGCTGGCGTCGAAACGGGTGGAAGAAACGGGTGGCAAACAAATGGACTATGACTGTCATTGGTCATCTCACCATCGTTCATTATATAATGTTGTTTTATGTTTTTTTCCATATTATTTTTGTAAAAATAATATTTTTAAAGAAATTTCTGCCAGAACCGTAGTCCCGGTATTCAGACTAGTTTCAGCACCGGGATTCATGGTACCAGAAAACACCGGGATCCCGGGATTGGAAGCCTTAATTGAGATGCTTGTTTGTAAGCGCCGCCTTAATTTTGATTAACGCTGTTCTACCCATCTCGATGCGAATTCGTAATAATAATCTATTAGTGAAGTAAAAATATATATGTGAGTCATAATGAGAGCCTATAATGCAAATTTTATAAGATATAGTGTGAAAACGATAAAGTTATAGGCGTTTAAATAATTAAAATCTGACAAAACGAGTGGGGGACGGAAAGTTAAGCAAACGGAGCTACGGGCTCTCGGCAAAGAGTTAGCTTTCATCTTCTCCAAAATTTTCGAATTTTTAAATATGTCTATGAAGACTATATTTCACAATCGACCAAGCAAAAACAATTGAAATCTCTATCGGGGGCCAAATCTCGCAAAATGGCAAATCGAAGAGTTTTAGGAAGGGATCACTCATCGTTGTACAAAGTGAAACTAAGATAAACCTTGTAAAAATAGATACTAGGCTTTTCATTGTTAGCACTCAGTTATAAATCAATATACGTACATACATTTGTATTCAGAAGTAGTCTCAGGTTTTAATACGATATTTTCGACATACTTTATCTTTGATTTTAAATCGATGATACACTTAACGGCTTCTTTGAATAGCAGGTCAAAATTAATGTTGATTGTTGACTCTTCTTCTTCTTCTCAATAGAAAATAATTCAATTAACATTAAATTGAAATTATAATACTACTGATACTGCCGGTAGTCTATATTTTGTACTTCTGTTAGTACCGAAGGTAGGATTTTGAACCAAAACTGGTTTTAGTAGTAACTATATTGTAATCCTTAATACATATACAAAAAAAACAAACTTATGTTAGTTTTTAAATTTACATAATAAGTTTATTTTCACAGCACTTTCGGCACTATGCAATAGAAATTCTATAAATCTAAGCTTATGTGTGTATGTACATATACATACATCTATGAACATACATATGTATATGCATTTATTCATGAGCATAAAATTCACTTTTTAAATAAAAATAAGTTTCAAGATAAATAATATATCCCAAATTAAACTTTTTTACATTCATATAGCTTGAATTTAGGTGTTATTAATTGTGAGATCAATCAAAACATAATTTTCCATTTTCACACAAAGAAAATTCATACAGCGCGAGTGTGATCAATGGCGCCATCAATTAGCACGTTCAACTGTCGACGCGAAATTTTCGAGTAAATATACGAGGCTGATCAATCAAACACTGAGTAGTCAAATCTCGTCACATCAATAGTGCTAAATTAATATTAATTTAATACATACATATGTAATAGATATTAATTATCCCTTTTGTTAAAATTACATAATTTTACCCTTTAAAATTTCGTATACCAATTAAATACATATTCACGCGAATAGCTTTTTTCCTCCGAAAAAAATGTAATATTTATTCTTGTACTCATATATTATCTTGCTTTTTTATTAATTCCAAAAGTTGAATTGTAAAACTTTGCGTCGCAATCCTATTCAATTTGGGTACCTTCTTCTTTGTACCAAAACACAGTGGTATGTTTTATTTATATCTACAAATGTATGTGTATGTGATATGTATAAACATGTATTTAATTCAATTCATTGTTGTCATTAAAATACATGTAGAATGCAATACAAGGAATTTTTAGCATTTTTAGTTGAATATGAAATATACATATGTATGTATGTAGTAGTTTTTAAATAAAACTATACGAACTTTTACAAGGCAGGCACAAAAACACATATCCACGTTCATATCAGATTTGACCACGAACTAATGCGTATATGTATTTACATATTATCACTTTTCTAGACAATTTTGTACTATAGCATAAAGCAATAACAAAAGATCCCGAAAAGAAAAAATTGTGGCGCCTTATAGTAAAAGTTTAGATTTATGAAATTGAATCTGATTTTTACGGATTTCAAGCTTATTTATTGCCATTCGTAAAAATATTTTTTTGAGGTTTGTTCGCGAAGGGGTTATCACTCATTAGAAAATATTGTCATGCTATCGTGCTATGTAATATGTACAGTATAGCTTTTTTCAATCGATAAATACAATGCGTAATCTAATCCATATATCCAATGTGTACTTATTTTTGTTATTTAGCAATATGTAGGTACACTTCCGATGCATATTTTTTTATTATTAAATATACAATAATATACTAGCGTTATGCCCGTTGAAACGGGTGATTTCGGAAACACATTGATACATGATTTAAAATAAAGTTACAATATGAATAGTAATAATTAATCGGAATCGGAACTGAAACAGAAATCGGGAATCGGTTATGGCAATTAAATTATGAAATAAAAAATAAAATAAATTTATAAAACCCGAAGTCAACATCGAAGTCGAAATTGGATAATGTGAAAAGTACGTATTTTTACATCGCGTGACGTAAGCAAAAAGATTTATGAGCTATATACATATGTTTAATTTACAAATCCTAATACCCACAATTATGTATAAACAATCCCCGGTCATTGACCTCGTAACCTTGAATACTATAAATTACATACATATACATATATGTATATCGCAATTAAATTATGTGCTATTTAAAACTCTTCTATTATCAGCCGCAATGGTCTACTGGTCTAAAGCCCAGTCGAACAGATCGGACCGATTTCGATCCACCATCTGCGACTTCGATTTAATTTAATTTTTCAAATATCGTTAAAATTTAATTAATTTAAAAAATATATATATATATTTAATTGTTTAATATGAAAACAAAAAAAACGGTTCAAAACCTCGGTAAATAAAACTATTATTACGTACTTTGGCGAGAAGGAAACAATTTCAATTAATTAAAAAAAAAAATAGGCTTATTGAAAATTTGGTGTTGGCTTCGTCGCTAACTCTCTGAACCCAGGTTCGGAACTTATCGAATCTTGCCTTATTAAACTCGCCACAAAGATCCAACTCAATTTTAATAATTACCATTTTAATAATTGCATCTGTTCACATCGAAAGGTTACTCGTCATCTGATGTGAAATCTATCATTCGAGAAGACGAGAATTGCGTTTAAAGCTGCCATCCAGTTTATCTGTCGTTCAGTCTGTCTGGTGATTGTCGAGCGCTTGCCCCGCACCGACCTATAAGAGGATATTGGTGTTCGCGCGAGGGTACGCGGGTTCGATTCCGAATAAATTTATACAAAGTTCAGGCTTTTTATCGATTTATTATTATGTTCGTCTAGCGTTAGAACACACACACACACACAGAATAGCGTCTTTATATAAATAATATAAATTTTCCGATACTTACATACATTATTATATCGTGTGCTATCGTTGTGTCTGGACGTGTTAAATCGTTCGCATTCTACCATGGAGGATATTGTTACTATAAGCCAGAGAATACTCGCGGACCTTTCAAAAAAAGGATCTGGTGCCAATGTCCTTACCAAGGACAGGGTGCGATACATCAGCGACGAAATTAAAAATATAGTATCCATCGCACGCGTCGCTTTTAATAACCTGGCCTCGCTAAAAATCGCTGTGGAGTCCCTCCAGACTATCCACACTGATGTCGGTGAAATAAAGAGGATGATGTGTCGTCCCTTTCCAGCAGCTCTGGCTCCAGCTGTTTTTGTTGAACCTACAACTCTGCAATCGGGCGAGGTAACATTACGAGAACTCTCCACACTGTCAACTGAATGTAACAATACTACAGTACATAAACAAACACCTGTCAGATGCCCGTATGACGTTATAGCGGCATCCTCTACCGTTTCACCTCCGCCTTATTCAGCTTCAACTTCACTCGCGTCTGCTTTAGCTTCAGCATCTACTCCTGGGTGTGCTACTGTTTCTGCTTCTACTGTTTCTGTTTCTGCTTCTCCTCCTTCTCCTATAAAACCTGCGAAATCTTACAGTCAGGTCGCAGCGCTATCTTCTACTGCTTCACCTCTGCCATCTTCATCTTCAACTACACTTACATCAGCTTCTGCTTCAACATCTGATTATGTTCCTGTCTCTTGTGCTCCTGCTTCTGCTTCTACTGTAGATCCTTCAAATTCGTTCAGTCAGGTCGCTGGGACTTCTTCCGGGAGACTGCCATACACTCGTGGATCTGGAGCACCTGATAAAACTTTACAGGTGGCCACTATTCCGAAATTGAAGAATGTACACGTTTTTAATTTGGCAAATAACTGCACTTGTGATACTGTGAAACAGTTCATATTAAATAAAATTAAAAATAAAAGAATCAACGTTTCTCAGGTTGCTAAAACTGACATGTGCTCGTCATTTAAAATTAGTGTAGATACTGAAACTTTTAATATAATTATCAATCCTGAATTTTGGCCTATAGGTACTGGCATAAGAGAATGGTTATTTCTCAAAAAAATCTCTTCGAAACCGATTGCCCAAAACCGTGACCCGTAACATTAAACTTTATTATCAAAATGTGCGGGGTTTAAATACAAAACTCAAGGAATTCTACAACAACGCCGCTTCTAGATCTATTGACGTCCTTGCTATTACTGAAACATGGCTAAACTCATCTGTACATGATGCCGAAGTACTTGACAGCAGTTTCAATATATATCGCCATGATAGATCTGCCAGAGGTGGTGGTGTTCTTCTAGCAGTTAAAAATACAAATATTATTTCGGTTGAAAGACTTAGTCATCTTGAGGACATTCATGAATGTGTATGGCTAAAACTAAGATTTGTTAACATTCCTTTTTTTATATACATATGTACTATTTATTTTCCACCAAGATCTCCACCAAATATTTATAAGCGATTTTTTGATTTAATTATATCTAATTATTCACATTTTAGTAATGGTCGCATTTTTATATCTGGAGATTTTAATCTGAATTCTTCTAACTGTTTTCCTGATGACCTTAATTTTTTTATATCTTTATTCAACTTAAAACAAATTAATACTATTCGAAACTATTTTAATAATTCCATGTTGGATTTTCTATTAACAAATTTAGATTGTCAGAATATTATTATTTCAAATTCAGTTGATTCCTTGGTTCCTGAAGACAGCTATCATCCTGCTCTTGATATTCATTTAAAATTAACTATAACTTATTCCTCACTTCGTTTAATAAATAACTGTCTTAATACCTCTGTCCTAAATGGATGGTTATTTACAAATGTTGATTTCAAATATTTAAATGATATTCTTTGTAATTGTCAATGGGAGCGAGTTTATGAGTGCAAAGATGTTAATTTGGCCCTCTCTAATTTCTATGACATTATATATTCTATTTTTAATGATTGTTTTCGGTTGAAAGGATTAGTGACGAGTAAAAGGATTTATCCGCCTTGGTTTACTAAAGAAATTATTAATCTCTTAAAAAGTAAATATCAAACACATAAACTCTGGAAGAAATCGAGCAATCCTCTTATCTTAAATAATTTCCGTATTTTACGTACGGAAATTAAGAAATTAATTAATAATGCATATAATGTTTATGTAGCTGATTGTGAAAGTTCCATAGTTAAAAACCCTAAGAAATTCTGGAACTTCATCAATTCTAAACGTGTAAATCGTGTAAAGTCGACCATTATGTACAATGATTCTGGATTGTTAGAGGGTGATCAAAACATTGCTAATGGATTTGCCGACTTTTTTAAATCAGTTTTCAATAATCCTACTGATTCCATGGAACCTACCAATGACTCGGAATTTACTTTCCCCACTTTAGCGATTAATCATCTTGACTCTTCCGATCTGAAATATGGCTTTCTAAAGTTAAAAAATATTTATTCTTCCGGTCCTGACTCCATCCCTAATTACATCCTAAAAGGATGTGAGGTTAGTCTCTTAGAACCTTTAAAATTCATTTTTAATTTAATTCTAAGGAACTCTTCATTCCCCAATTTATGGAAATGCTCTAAAGTAACTCCTATTCATAAGAAGGACGATAAATCTTGTGTAAGGAACTACAGACCAATAACTATCTTGTCAGCGCCAGCCAAAATGTTTGAGGTAATATTACACAGATACATTTTTAATCACTTTCAAAGTATGCTCATTGATCAGCAGCATGGCTTTCGTCCGGCCAGATCAGCTATTACCAACTTGTTATGTTTCTCTAATGACATAACCAGCACTTTGGATTGTAATAATCAAATGGATGTAATATATACTGATTTTGAGAAGGCGTTTGATAAAGTTGATCATAAAATTTTGGTTAGTAAATTAAGTTTTATTGGATTTACTTATAATCTTGTTGGTCTTTTTATTTCTTATTTACAGGATCGACGTCAATTCGTTAAGTTTGGGAGTTGCTTTTCTTATGAGTATGTTGCCACTTCTGGGATTCCCCAAGGATCAAATCTTGGCCCTTTATTATTCCTAATATTTATCAACGATATTCAATCTTCTATTCACCATTCTAAATTTTTATTATATGCGGATGACTTAAAAATCTATAAGAGAATAATTGATTTACCTGACGCTCTTTATTTGCAAGAGGATTTGAATTCTATTTATGAATGGGCTAATGTTAATAAACTTCCCTTCAATATCCTAAAGTGTCGGGTCATTTCTTACTCTCGTTCTCGTTCTCCTATTAAATATCCGTATAAATTTCATGATTCTCTTCTTCAGAGAGAATTATTTATATCTGATCTGGGAATAGTCTTCGAAAATAGTTGGAGTTTCAACATTCACATTGAGAATATCTGTGATAGGGCAACAAAAATCCTTGGATTCGTAATCCGTAATTCGTCTGAACTAGGGCTCACTGCCATTCGTCTCTTATATTGTACATTAGTTCGCAGTGTGCTCGAGTTTGGCTCCATTATATGGTCTCCCTATCAACTTCGTTACTCTCTAATGTTGGAACGAGTCCAAAGGAAATTCCTTAGATTTTTATATCTGAAAACATTTGGATTTTATCCATATCTGTTCCCTAGTGCCTTTGTCTTGGGATCTTTGGGTTTCAACTCCCTGGCAAAGAGAAGAGATTTATTTCTTGGGAAACATTTCGTAAAATTACTTAGAGGAGAGATTCACAATCCCACTATCCTGGAGAAACTAAAATTCTGGGCCCCGGAAAATCGTAGAGTTTTAAGAAAACATGATATATTTTTACCAATTAGGGCTAAATCAAACGTGCTCATGAACTCCCCCCTCTCGAGAGCTGTTCGACTCCTTAACTTACTGGCACAATACTTGGACCTATTCGATGCCAGTTATGTTGAGTTGGTGGAACACATCCTAAATAGCACGATATAAATTTTTCAATCTTATTTCTTTGTTTTTATTTTGTGTACATATTTTTTACTTGATTTTTATTATTTTTTTATGATGTTTTTGTTTATTTATGATTTTTATTATTTTCTTATGTTTTTTTTTTTATTTATGATTTTTATTATTTTTTTTTATGATGTTTTTTTTGTAATTTTTATGATTTTTATTATTTGTATTAAAATCACATTGACGCTTTGGGGCAACCTGTCAAGTCTCTGTGGTATTGATTTTTTAAAATAAAATAAAATAAAATAAAAATATGTATGGACATTCTTATACAAACTTTCATATATGTCAATATTAAAGGTTTATATTAAAATGTGTGTAATATGATCATTCAATTATGTTATGTCAAGTTCGTTGACATTCATGTCATAATGCGTTTGAAAACATTCATGCTGAAATCGAAGCACATCTGAAATTTTCCAGTCTTTGGACTTTCTTTTGGGTCCGCACCTTTTTATCATTGTAATTCGTTTTTTTGCGACAACTTTCTCAAACACTCCCCAGGGCGACTTAATGCGGAACCCATTTGCAATTTTTCGACCCCTTTGATAGGAAAAAAAATGATCAAATGCCCTAAAATATCCGTTCTAATGTATTTTATACTTTTTCACATCAGAAAATCATAAGACACTTATTTTTTTTCGGTAAAAGCAGACAAGAATTTACGTAATAGAACTAAATATTTTCCTCAATTTCTTTCATTCAAATGAAAATTTAAAAAAATATCTATTGAGCATAT
Source organism: Arctopsyche grandis (assembly GCF_051622035.1). Classification (NCBI taxonomy): domain Eukaryota; kingdom Metazoa; phylum Arthropoda; class Insecta; order Trichoptera; family Hydropsychidae; genus Arctopsyche; species Arctopsyche grandis. The sequence goes on from NC_135357.1 coordinate 19,615,783, forward strand.
GTATGTAAATGTATTTTAATGTGTTTTTTTTTCTTTACAGATCACGTAATTGCTTTTGTGAATCGAGTTCGAGTTCTCTCTCCGCTTTCGAGGATGATGTTTGTAAAAGTTTTTCTGCACCCAAAGCTAACATAAAATATCAATCATTCGTTTTCTTTCGATTCGAAAATGGAGATTGTTTATATTGCTTATCATACGTTTTCCTGTCGAAAAAATAATAAAAAGCTTTGAATAAAAAATGATAAATATAGATATGTACATCGAGCACAAATGTACATAGAAGGATTTTACTCTAATCGAAAAAATGGGAGCAAATCAATCTGGACGAGAACATTTCCAATTTGACGACAAAGACGGTAAGTCGATTGTACCCCATAAAAAGCTTATTTATTTGTTTTTGGAATAAAATTTAATTGTAAAGTAAAATGGGATTTTTCATTTATTGCAGTGAATTTTGACCATTTCCACATATTACGAGCCATTGGAAAGGGAAGCTTCGGCAAGGTTCGTATTTTTATATATTATATTAGAATTATAGAAACAAATAAATGTTTCAATTTACGTTGCACAAAATGAATATTTCTCGACAAAGTAAAAATCATCCAGCGGGATCAGAGGCTAATTTCGACTACAAACAGTTCTCGAGGGACAGCGATAATAGATCTCTGAATCCTTAAGAAAACGTCTCTGAAATATACTCGTTTGTATTGCATATACTTGCATATACCTATATGTCCAGATATAGAAGCTACTTACGAAAATGTGTATAAAATGAAAATGGAATGTTTGAATGCTCATATTGTATAGAAAAAAATCATACAAATACGTATTTAATGTAAAAAAAAGGCTCTCCATTCTACTTTTAAGCATTTTCATTATTGTGATATTCATATTTTACATTCTGGAGCTTATGGATTTGTGTTTTATTTTTCTGTATATTTAGAAACTTTTTTGAAAGAAACAAGAACTTTTTGATACATTTATTAATTGCATATTTGAAAGAAGTTATTCACCCGGTTCGACAAGACAAGTGAAAGATAGACACCCCAATTTTGTATCTTTATTTGATGAAAAGAATTTGTCGTCTTTATTGAGATTGATTTCGTAAAATGTAAAAGTCAAAGTGTATTCGCCTTCCATCATAGACGTCAATGAGAGATCATTTGTATTCGCTATCATGTTTGTTATTTCATACGTGTCCTGAAACAATGAAACACAAGATATACATAATTAAGCTTTTATATGTAATATAATCATTGTTTCATAATTTTGTATTTATAAGTTTATAATTTTGTATTTACATATACATACATGTACATATGTGTTTTCAAAAATATCAGAGCTTACCGGCTTAATTGGACATTCAGCAGGAAAATTTATAGCACGCAAATATACCGAATATATCGAGTCCCCGTCTTTATTCTGAATTTCCGTGCAGAGATTTGGTACTTCATGAGTCATCACGACTTCTCTAGAACCTAGAGGAGTCTTTTTCTCCAACAAAATAACCAACTGAAACATAATTCAGCTGTTCTTAAAAATAGACACATAGATAGATAGACAAATAGAATATCGTATGCGTGTCTTGTAAATTTTCTTGTATCTTATTTAAACGTCAAGCTGACGAATAAGGGCGGAAATCGCAATTGTGCACAACTTCCTGCGCGGTAGAGGCGCAAATTCAAAAGGGCGAATTTTACGAGTGTAAATCACGACCGAGACACCATGAAAAGGGCCAAATCGAGCGGAAGCGCTATCAAAGCGTAAAAGGTGTGCCATCACTGACTCGTGACGAAACTTTGTGCTTAAAAAAGGTTTCGTGTGTACTTAAATATTTTATACGTACATATGTATATATAATATGTACATACATACATACTTACATACATATATAGTGTGGATGTCTGCCGGATATAAAAAAATCGATATATCTAATACTTTACACCTCAAAAAGGAAACGCATGTCGTCTCTCTTTATACCTACGAATTTCACTACACATAACTGCTTTGTTTATCATTTGAGCAGACCTTTTATAAGTTTCTCTCTTATTTACTATTTTCTCAAAATATAATTATTTGGTTCGTCCATTAAAATTAAAATTAAAAATAAAAGTTCAGCTCAAAAGTGCAATAGGAACATTTACAAATCTTCAATTTAGATGTATTTATAGACGTGAAACGTTTTTTAATTTTTCACATTATTTACAATACATTTTCGTGATATCATTTAGATATACAAATTTCCAAATTTGAACTAAATATTGTTCGTATTTTACAACTACATACATATTGTAGGTATTAAGGTCCGTTTATATTATCCAGCACTGCACACCAACAGTTCGGCACAACACCATACGGAAAAGACTCATTCTATACAGCACCGCCCGTTCTTGGCAGGTTCATACTTTTTTTGACGAGCGCAAGGCAAAATCGGCTTTCGTATACATTACAGAGCGCGACGATACGGCGCAAAATTGCTTGTGTCGTATCGTCGAGTCAATATCCTTACAATATTGACATTTCCGAAAATATTCATATGCACATGGCAACACTTTCGTTAGTACGAGTACACTTGCCACTATGACGCCGCGTCATTTTTTAAATATTATATCATGGCACACATTATTATATATATAAAGACGGTAATCTGTGTCCTAAAGCTAGCCGATAAATGACACATATAATGTAACCAGGTTTTTCGACCTATATTATTATTCAAGGTTGCGAGATCAATGACCGAAGTTTGTTTATAATTGATTTCTCTTATAACACGACCAAATATTTACTTTACCCTCTTGACTAAAACTATTTTCACGAATGTGTTCAGTATAGTAAGTACATATAATTTTATTTAGCAAGGTTTTTAACTTTTTGTTATTAAATTATTTATTATATTAAATTAATTATATTTGAAAAAGAAAAGGATAGCGCATCGAACACAACCTTTTTATTTATATATATATAAGTTATATAACATAAAACTTTATTTTAATTCGTGTATCAAATCCTTGAAACCACCATTTGAAATCAACGGGCCCAAAACTAGTTATATATTATAAAGACGCTAATCTGTGTGTATCTGTGTGTGTGTGTGTGTGTTGTGTGTGTGTGTGTGTGTGTGTGTGTGTGTGTGTGTGTGTTTGTTGTGTTTGTGTTGTGTGTGTGTGTGTGTGTGTGTGTGTGTGTGTGTGTGTGTGTGTGTCCTAACTCTAGTCGAACATAATGAATGTATAAAAAGCCTAAACTTTATATAAATTTATTTCGTCGAGAACCCTCGAACACAAATATCCTGTTATAGGTATATCTGAGTTCGACGAGCTAACCAATTACGCCATCGTCGATATTCAAAGTCCTTTTTTTTAAAACATTAATTGAAATTTTTCGTTCTCGCCATATAAAAATACGTAATTATAATAATTTTATTTAGGAAGGTTTTGAGCCATTTTTTTTGTTTTAATATTAAACAATTAAATATATATTTTTAATTGAAATTAATTTATATTTCAACGATATTTGAAAAATAAAATTATTTCGATATATCTCGTACCGTGGATCGAACCTGGGCCGATTCGTCCACTCGACTACGCTGGAGACCATTAGACCACGATGGCTGACAAAGAAAGCCTTCTAAATTTAATATATGTATATGTAATTTATAATATTCAAGGTTGCGAGGTGAGACCGGGTTTTGTTTATACATAATTGTAGGTATTAGGTTTTGTAAATTAAAAATAAATTTTTGCTTATGTAAAAATACATACTTTTCATATTATCCGATTCTGATTCAAATTTCGAATTCAATGTTGACTTCGGGTTTTATAATTTTATTATTATTTTTTATTGCATAATTTAATTGGCATAACCGATTCCCGATTTCTGTTTCAGTTCTGATTCCAATTAATTATTACTATTCATATTGTAACTTTATTTTAAATCATGTATCAATCCGAAAGCACCTGTTGAAATTACAACGGGCATAAAATTAGTACGGAATAAAAATATAATAAAAGAGAAATAAAGTGAAAAAATATATATAAATATTAAAAAATAATATTTAAATTCATATTAAAGTCAACACTGCATGGTAATATAATTAGCACAAAAAAATTACAAAAACATAGTAAATATATGTAAAATACTGATTGAATTAAAGAACAAATGAGGGCATTCGTCAAGACGTCACATTCGGGGAATTGTACCATAAAATTAAGTGTTATTATTAAAATTTTGCACATTTAGTGGATCGAGTATTGACATTAAAACTAATATCTGCCAAGACAGATGTATCAATAGCACCATTTACTATTTTTATGTAAGAGCAATAAATCAGAAACTCTTCTGCGATAAGACAAACTTATAATCTTAAAATATGAAAGTCTGTCTTAATTGGTTGGCAATAATCTAACAAGACTGGCCCGATGGGGTAAAAAAATGCAAAATACGCTTTTCAATACTCGCTATGCAATCAATGCTAATTTAGTAAAAATGAGAATGTCATGCATGAATATGAGTCTTCAAGAAAACCGATTCTGCTTGATACGTTTCGATGACATGTATGTAGAACTGTTTAATATGAATTGATCGTGTAGGTTACCGCTGTTTTCGTATAAGTCACATACACATTACGGAACATATGAATGTGTCCATATAGAATGTGCTTAAGAATATATTTTTTTCTGCTGTTTAAGTGCAGTTGACGGCTTGAGTTTTATTCGTATAAATTAAAATTTATACTTATTTGTTATAGACTAGTGTTGTGCCCGATGAATTATCATCGCATGTTTTGTGGCATATTAAGTTATTAAAAAAAAAAATGAAATGTGTTGGTCCTGTGTTCGATCATTGTTTTCAAATACCTTTTAAATATAATTAGTTTATATTTAATTGTTTAAATCAAATTAGCGTTGTGTATTTTTTATATGGCGTAACGTAAGCAATTTCTATTATACATATGTATGTATGTAGGTCTGTTACCGAGAATTAGCGCAAACAAATGCGCGTGTGTAGTGTCTGTAAATAGGTGAAAAGCATGCTGTCACACTCTATTCAATAATAATTAGCGAAGTGAAATATAAAAGAGGTTTGTAAAAAGACGCTCTGTCTCTTTCGCGCGCATATGCGTGAATATGAGATCGCGCCAACTCTCGGTAACAGACCTGTAATATGGTGGTAGACCCGATGAAAATTTAATCGGGTGTATTATAAGTAAAAACTACCTACCTACCTACATATACATTTGTATATACAATATAAAACAGCAATGGAAAAAATTATCTATTTAATTAATTTTCTATAAATCGCTAAATGCTCCGAGACTATTTTCCTAGAAGAAGTATTGGTAGCAAACAGTATATATAGAAGTTTTTTCGTGATCATTTATTATGTTCGTATTATATTTGTACATTTTGTTGGCAGTGTTTTAATGGGGTCTACCTCACAGGCCGGAATGTGAAATGCTGGAAAACGCAAATATCGGAAGGCAAAGATCGAAAATCGAAAGATCTTAAGCCGAAAGATCAAAAAAAAAAACGGTGCATGGTAAACGGTACATACTCACTTAATTTTCGCGAGCAGGATACAACAGGAACAAGAGGAACAGGGTTTTCCTCCCGTATTAATGTGCGCGCGTAGAATACGGGAGGAAAAGCCTGTTCCTCTTGTTCCTGTTGTATCCTGCTCGCGCAAATTAAGTGAGTATGTACCGTTTACCATGCACCATTTTTTTTTTTGATCTTTCGACTTAAGATCTTTCGATTTTCTATCTTTGCCTTCCGATATTTGCGTTTTCCGGCATTTCGCATTCCGACCCGTCACGGAGACCGGTTTTAATGATATGACTAGTGCACTCGGTAAAATATCGCAATTTGGATTATCGCAACGGAAGCTCGGTAAAATAACGCAACGGAAGCCGCCATTTCATCGGCCGACATAAACAGAAGAATAAATTAAAAATATGATTTTTTTTTCAATAAAATTAATTAAATTTGAAATATTATAAATTTGAAAGAAGAATTCATGCGCAAAGTCCACATTATGCCGCGTCTCTTTCCACGATATACGATTCCATGGGTAGAAAGGGACACGGAGCATGGTGTTAACAGCGAGTACTTCGTACACACGCACGCACACACGCATTAGACAATTATTATATACGACGATATGTGTATATATGTATATATATATATATATATATTATTATAGATATTTATACCTAAATACATTCAAATTTATGTATGTATGTACTTGCAAAATCCGGTGGGATGCCGCTGGTTTGTGAGTTGGTAATTAATTATGCAAAATGAACTTATACACTAGATGAGAGGTCCGGATCTTTTATATATATTGCATAATGTATATACATATTATAATACCTTCCAATCTTGCATCGTCTTTTTCAATTCGAATTTTCCTTCCAACTTGGCTAAGGTTTCGTTTACTCGAACGGCTCTCAGATCGCTAGTTTCCATCATGGCGCGACTGTTGGCATCGTCGCACACTTTAACTCCCGAATTATAATTAAGTACAGGCTTCGGCTGCAAATAAACAGAAATAAATCAACCCCATTCAATGAAGCGAATCCACAAAAACTTATGCGGTCTAGTGAAAAAAATATGTACTTTCTTCTTGGCATCTCCGCTATATATGATCGTTATGAAAATAACGGCACATACCAAGACAGTGGATCTCATTCGCCCTTCCATGATGAACCGCACTAACCGAATGGTAGTAATTATCGTTTTTATTCTGTTTTCAGCGTCCTATTATTTCTGCGTGACCTTTCGTGTGTGTTATGTTAGTGAAAATGTGAATAAAATGATTAGCACAATAGCAATCGTATGACCATTATTCTTTTAGAATTTCCCGACAGCAATTATATGAATTTACATCGCTTTAGTAATTCAAAATGAGTTTGCTTATTATCGACAAAAACACCATTATCACAGTTGAAAGAGACATGGCAATGATTAAATAATTACTTTTATTTATTTTTTAATAATAGCAAATTATATATCTCATTTAGAGCTAGTTCGCTATTATATTAATACACATATAAGCATAAAGTCATTGACGATGGGACAAATGATTGAGAATACGTAAATTTATGTCTAATCATTATTTTGTGTTCAGTATAACAAACTATTATAGTATGTTAATTAACGAACGAGACGTACTACTTCTCGTCGTATTACTGAAAACTCTATTTTGAACATAATTTTTTATTGTACATTAGTCATAGTGTGTATAATCATATAGTGGTGATCTAGTAGGTAAGAAGGTTTTTAGCAAATTTAATCAGGAACCGTTTCAACAATGAAAAATTGGCAAACTCTGATAGGAAACGATCGACCTGGAGTCACAAATATCCAAGTCTGACCAGCACCGTTATAGATATACTCAGAATAAATTCTTTTCAATCGAGGCCAACTCACGGGATTGAACCTGGCGCCTCTCGGTGCTAGGCAAAAACCCAACCACCGAGCCATGCTGCTGGCTATATATGTATGTACTGTAAAAATAAATGATGTCAATTTAAATTTCAAAACTAATTTATAAATTAAAAATGTTTTAAAGTGCAACAAGCTTGGTTTGTTGTGTACATTTTAAGTTTTAATTATTTTACACATGTGTACATACATATGTACATATGTATGTACATACATGTTTTCTAAAATTGACGTGTGTATGCACAATATTTAATATTAAATTACTGGAATTCAAAGAATTCCAATTTGATTTTCCTATACGATACGACCGAATCGATTTCGTAATCCACTTGATTTGAAGAGAGCTTAAAAACGGATACGGGTACTCTTTCTTTTGAAAGTTTCGATAAAAGTGGCCAAGATTAGTAAGAAAGCTTTCAGATACACCGAAGAACGCCCGAAGGCAAAAAGTGCAAAAGTTCGCCGAGACAAGTCCCAAAAAGTCGAATAAAAGAAAGCCATCGAATAAAATTTTGATTAGCCGTCTAGGTAAGAGTTATCGAAAAAGCCGATCACGCAACTCTTGAAAAATCAAGAAAATTTTTGTAGAGGCCAACGTCAACCACAACAATCATTGTTAATTAAAACAGTGAAATTTTGTATCTTAAATGTGAATATTTAAAAAATTGTTATATATGTACATACATATGTACATACATTATATATGTATATAAAGACGATATTCTCACTGTGTTTGTGTGTGTGCCCTAACACATTTGCGGAACATAATGAATGAATCGATAAAAAGCCTATACTTTGTATAAATTCACTCGGAATCGAACCTGCGTACCCTCGTGCAAACACAAATATCCTCGTATAGGTATACCTGAGTTCAAAGAGTTAGCGATGAAGCCAAGCCGTCGAATTTTGAAATTACCTTTTTTTTTAATTAATTTAAATGTTTTGCTTCTCGCCATATAAAAATACGTCATAATAATTTTATTTAGCGAGGTTTCGAACCGTTTTTTTTGTTTTAATTTTTAACAATTAAATATATATATTTTTAATTAAAATAATTTATATTTTAATGATATTTGAAAATAAAATTAATTCGAGATCGCGGAATCGAACCTACCCCCCCGCACAACTAGATCACTGTACGCAGACCGATAGAATATAGATAATATAGAGAAAGTGCTCTTAATAACACATAATTTAATTACATACATACATCATCATACATACATATGTATATATATGTAATTTATAATATTCAAGGTTACGAGGTCAATGACCGGGGTTTTTTTATACATAATTGTAGGTATTAGTTTTTGTAAATTAAACATACATAGCTCATAAATCTTTTTGCTTACGTCACGCGTTGTAAAAATACGTATTTTTATTAATACGTAAAAATTCGATTTCGTTTTCGATGTTGACTTCGGGTTTTATAATTTTATTATTATTTTTTATTACATAATTTAATTGGCATAACCAATTTCTGTTTCAGTTCGGATTCCGATTAATTATTACTATTCATATTGTAACTTTATTTTAAATCATGTATCGATCCGAAAGCACCCGTTGAAATTTCAACGGACATAACACTAGTAAATACATATATAATATTCAATATTAAAAAAAATCTCTTTTGAAACAAACGGTTATTTCAATTTTAAAACAAAAAACGTTTTCGCTTAGAAAATTTTCTATATCAAAATTTCAATAACGATTTCTCACAAATTAATTTAAATATTATAGTTCTAAAAGTTTTTACTACCGTCCGTTAACCTGAAAAATTTTAGACCCTTTAATTTAATTCTCATTAGCCTGGTAAATTGCTTTTAGCAAAGTTCAAACCGCTATAAAAGTTGATAAAGTGACATACACACATATAAATATACATATGTATAGTACAATTGCTTCGTTTTAATCATTTATCAGACCGATAGTCCTTGTTGTGAAACAGTTAAATAAGTAAACCAAAACATAATATGACGTTCTAGTAAAAATGTACATACTTATTTATCATTTGTGTTAATAATTTTTCGAGCAAAAGCTTTTCGTTATTTTACTTAACAATTAAAAGCTTTGTTTTACCGTTGAAAATTCTGACCATCGAATAAACATGTTATAAATGTTATACTTTTCATATAAAATAAGCGAAAATTTATTTCACCTTAATTTTTAATTCGGAAAGTAATACCGAAAATGTGTTTACACATTTTCAAATCTATTGTTATATGAAAGTACTATTGTATTATTTTATTAAATTTGTTTAGGGAAGCTCTATTTAATACTACATTTAGTGTGCCGACAAATTAAATTCATTGAAATAAATTATTTTCATTCTATAATACAAACATTTCTAAACTTTTAGTTCTAATATTTAATTTTCAACGAATTACATATGAGCCGTTATACTTTAAAGTGGCTTAAGTCCACTTTTCTTCATTTCGAGAAATACTAAATATAATGTTATGCGTTTAATAATATTTTAAAATACAATTAGCCTGTAATACGTTTATTCTACTCTTTCGAGATTCCGAACATATCGATTTAAAAATATATTAATAACAATTTGTGAATTGAGTCAAACAGAAATAGTGTTTTTTGGAACTAATTGGACTTCTGCCACTTTCAAATATAACGGTTCATATGTTTATATAATACTATATATAAACATATGTATATACACAAATCGAAATAGAATCTAAGAAATTATCATGAAATGAAAATATCCACAAACAAAAATATAAACATTTGTATTGGATGTGTCAAAATTAAATTCATTTTTATCTCAAACTTTTGGACTTTTATATTTTTCCCTTAAAGTAGATACTTTTACGTTTTCAATCACGTGTAAACATTTCCCAAGTGATATATCCCTCCAAAAAGTATTGAGGCGTACACCTGCTTCTCAAATTGAAAAAAAACTAGATTCAAAGGAACCGCAACGAAAAATCTTAAGCCTCAGACGACACAGTTTCATTTACGTATAAATAAGGTCACTTGTCTTATTACTATCACGCAAGATTTTCTAAAAAACCCCGGAACGTTTCAGCCTGGTGGATAGGATTTAAGTTTATCTTACATCATTAAATTTCCATTATAGATGTAGCTATTTATTAATGTTTTTAATGTGTGAAAAACACTCATAAGACAATTTTTAAATTCGTGCTGCATTTGATTTGTGTATTTTTCATCAAATACATATATGTATTATGAAGTTGATATAAGTCATTTTATATTTCTTTCAACTTTTTTTGAAGATGTATTATATTTACCATGGTGCCATTACCAGGTACCCCAAGATAACACCTATGGCCAAATTTGTAAATATGTATTATGTATATATATATATATATATATAAATGTATAATATTGTTATAAATTTGAAATTTAATTCAAATAATGGTGATAAATGTTGATAGGTGACCAATTTGGTAGGAACCGTTTCAGAAATGAAATCAGATAAATTGGCAAACTCTGATAGAAAACTATCGACTTGGAGTCACATACACATATATCCAAAGTCTGACTAACAACACTAGGTCAGGGCTCAAACCCGTGACCCATTAGCTGTTATCATTATACGATAATCAATGGGGCGGGGCTATGCTGCTGGTTTCTTTATTATGAAAGTTACTTTTTAGAATAAATAATAAGAAAAAATAAAGTCAGCTTGAACGAAACTAAGGGTGCAGACACATTGAATCCTACGGCACGGCTTGTCTAATTATACTCCAACTGTGATGGGTGTAGCCTCATGTCATTTTTAATTCGTACCATCTTATTATTTCGAAAAGTTTCTCCTAAATTTCTTCAAAAATAGGAATCACTGTCAAACTTATGTCAATAAAATGATAGAATATCACCGAAAACACTCCACGAGTTTTGGCCTTGATTGCCATAGCATTGATCAGGCGTACTAGCGTTTTTTCTTTGCAACAACTCGTACTACGTATCACTCTGTGTGTCTATGCCCTAAAGTGGGATGATGAAGAAGGTGCCTGAAACTCTCCTCTCTTCATCCCCCATGTAAAGTAATTTTAATCATCGTTATGTTACTGAACTAAAGCCAACGTATTATATGTATAATTCAACACTATACTCATATTTTTCCAAAAAAAGGGAATCAGGGTTGCCAGACGTCCCTATTTGAGAGGGACTGTCCCGTGATCAACAGACAAATGAGTCACGAGAGTCCCGAGTCACGCATTGCCTCTGAAAATCTCGAATTACCAAAATTTGTATATGTACAAAAATATAAATTGTTTGACTTCAAAAGTAACAAATTTCAATTGATTAAGGTCTTGTCCTTAAACCAAACATGATAATCGAATTTTCTTCAATTCAAGAATTAACAAAATTATTTAATACTAGTTTTATGCCTGTTGAAATTTCAATGGGTGCTTTAGGATTGATACATGATTTAAAATAAATCTTCAATATGAATAGTAATAATTAATCGGAATCGGAACTGAAACAGAAATTGGTTATGCCAATTAAATTATGCAATAAAAAATAATAATAAAATTATAAAACCCGAAGTCAATATCGAATTCGAAATTGGATAATATGAAAAGTACGTATTTTTACATCGCGTGACGTAAGCAAAAAGATTTATGAGCTATGTATGTTTAATTTACAAATCCTAATACCCACAATTATGTATAAACAATCCCCGGTCATTGACCTCGTAACCTTGAATATTATAAATTACATATATATACATATATTAAATTTAGAACGCTTTCTTTGTCAGCCGTCGTGGTCTAATGGTCTCCAGCACAATCGAGCGGACGGATCGGTCTAGGTTCGATCCGTGGTCCGATACATATCGAATTCATTTTATTTTTCAAATATCGTTAAAATATAAATTTATTTCAATTAAAAATATAAAAATATATATTTAATTGTTTAATATGAAAACAAAAAAAATAGTTCCAAACCTTGCAAAATAAATTTATTAGGACTATTTGAATATCGACGATGGTGTAATTGGTTGGCTTGCCGAAATTAGATATACCTATAAGAGGATATTTGTGTTCGAGGGTTCACCGGTTCAACACCGCGGGTAAGTCTCGACGAAATGAATTTATACAAAGTTTAGGCTTTTTATACATTCGATTAGCGTCTTTATAATATAATTATTTGAAATGTTGACCTTCTATACGAAGATGTCTAAACGAGAAGCAAACGAGAAAAAAAAACAATGTATGAGAAATTGATAAAATTATTTAAAGATCATTCCGCTTACGCTAAATTTGTACAAAATTGTAGCCCACATCTTCTCAATTCTATAGTACATCGTAATTTGCGAAAAAATATTTAGTCTAATGAGTGCAACCTGTAGAAAGGAGAGATACAAATTATAATGTTCTCATCTACATACATATGTATATTTGTATGTACATACATACATACATGTGTATGTACTTATTTACATACATTATAATTTAATTAAAAATATTTTTTTATTTATTTCTTCATTAATTCTTAAACTTTTTTTCTTTTGATCGTTCAAAATTACAGATCGTGAATGTCCTGACCTTTGGAAATCTGGCAACCCAGCTTGGAATATTGAATGAATTATAAAATGCCTTATTTATTTCTTTATTGGTCACTAATTTTATATATCATTATTTTTATAGTATTTAATTTAATACTATTATTTATATATCTAATATATAATTTCGAAAGAGAATTTTTATATATGTAACATTGGTTGGTTGGGAACAATACATTCGATCTATTTTTTTTGGATTCAAAAGTTCCCCGGGTCGCAGCCGCTGGGGGCGCAGCTGCAGGGGGCGAAGCCTTAGGGGGCGAAGCCCTAGGGGACGAAGCCTCCTAGAGGGCGAAGTCCTACCCGATTTCTCTTCGAATTCTGGTATATGTACATATAATTTCGAAAGAGAATATATGTTTGTTTGTTCGTGAGAGTCATAATTTAATAAAAAAAACAAATGAGTATTTAAATAATGTATATAAAATAAAACTATTCAAATAAATTTAATAAAATGTTTACTGTTAGATTAGATGTTTAAGCGGTTTATATTACAAATACCAAGCGAAGCCGGGTAAAACCACTAGATTATTTACATACTCATATATAGAAGAAAGGAATTGCCTATCCTCCCCTACCATTTGAAATTGAATTTATTATTATAGCAATGAAAGTTAAATATTTCAATTAAACAGGTCTCGAGTATTGTACGCCAACTAATTTTAAACACAAATCATATGTATTGATATTTTCGACAATTTTAATGAATAATTCTGGACTCATCTGGATCATAGACGTTGCGGTCACACGACACTACTGCTTTGGCAATCTCACGCGGAGCTGGAAAACCGCAGATTTATGACGCCAACCGCAAACAACCCTGCGATAAATAGTCAAACAAGTTTCATAGCCGTTGAACCTGAAGCCGGCATTACGCCAGCAACGAACTACGTTCATATCCCTTTGCCTCCTCAAATCTTGGATAAGTGCAGTGAGAAAATTCGCACGAAAATCCCTCGCCGTATTTTTGGGTCGAAAATTGAGCCGACGGAAATAAACCGGTCGGGACAGATTCCCCGAGAGCTCTTCTCATCGGTGAAAAAAAATTCGACATTTATTTTGTGTGTACGCACATATACATATACGTATACGTATATATACAGTCAATTTAATTCTAATCCTGTGTTAGATCTCGCTCGCGGTGTTTTGTTTTTGTTGACGTAGTTTTGTCGCTCGAGGTGTTAAAGTGCTTCAAAGGGTTGAGTCTGCTTACTTTGGGCAATCGTTCGAATAAGCCCGCCTGGCTTAGTGGTTATCGTTTGAGACTTGTGGCCCTAAAGTTCTCAGTTCGCCGACAAATTTTGCCCATCGAACGTGTCGCCAATTTAAGCACAATCAATGCCAGCGTGGTGTAATTAATTTCGAATCACTCCTAGTTTAACTGTTCGTCGTTAATACGTTTACCGCAAGTTAGGGTACCTTTTGATCACATTTATGATCAATAATTGATAATAAATTATACGTATGTATGTACCTAATGTTCAGATATAGAGCGAAACTTTATTTCCAACGAGAGATTTATGCTGTACATACAAAGTGATGCATTTACATAATTTATAGCAATCCGATTATTCAGTAATCTTAATCCATTTGAAAAGCTGTATAACACTTACGCTAATTGATTTTAAAGTTAATGCAAATGAGGCTACGTAGATTTTTCAATTTATCGCTCTATTTAAAAACGAACCTTCGTTGATTTCAGTTCTGTTAAATTTGAAAGCCGCTGAATTAAATACCCACTGAGTCCTGTAAGTACTTAATTCCTTTTTTTATCCGGCTATTTATGTATATGTATGTACGTCCATATTCTTCTCATTTTAGGAAACATTATATTTAGCTACCTTTAAATAATTAAATCATTTGCCTTTTGGTTGCAATAAAAGTAGACAGACACAGAATTAAATAATATTTAAATTTACATTGTAATTTTACTAAAATAATTTAAATCATAGCTTAGTTTAATAAAAATTGCACTAATTGATTATACTAGCTCAAATTTCAAAATATTATTAGTGACCATTGTTGTGCCCGTTGATATTTCAATGGGTGGTTTTGGAAAGGAATTGATATATGAACCACACCGGAGGCTATTGTCGCTAGCGCTTTCTGCGTGCAGTTTGCTTTCACTCCAACCCCCGTGCAACTCCCTTATTCTATCCCCACACTCTCGCTCGGCCGTCTACGTACAAATGAGGTTGTGTATATATGTGCCTTCAAGTATGTGTGTTTTTATCAGTATTCACGGCGCGATCTTCTGCATTTTTATAAATTCTGATCATTGTATTTTTTACAAACCTCTTCTTAGTTCAGAAACGATTTTGTCGTGTGACGAAGTTTGGGTTCTTATCCGATCGTTTTCATACTTTGACATTTTGCTCGGTTTGATCATCAATATAAGTGAAAATGACGTCCGCCATTATGATGGTGAAAAAAAATTGTAATAGACACGTTTGAAAATAGTTCTTCTTGACGTCTATCGTCCGAATTGATCGTTCAGACTGTTCGTCCAGTTTGTTCGTTTTAGCTTCTTCTTTCTTTATTGTAAAATCAATATACATACATACAGTGGCGGACTGGGACTGAAATCAGTGCATGCCAGAAGTCAAAGGGGGGCCCCCCAGGGTTAAAAAAATTTGTCCCCCCCCCCCCCCCCATATAACAAAATTTTCTTCTTTCCACCACGTCAGGGACGTCATTTCAGCTTTTTCTTGGGGGGGGCAGGCAAAGATTGGTCAAATTGAATTTTTTTTCAAAAAATCTTTTTTATATCGGAATAAAAATGGAAAATATTCTTTGAATACACCTAATTGAGTTATAAAATATGAAAAAAATTAGCTTATTTTTGAAAAAGTAATTATAAAAAAATATCATGTAAAGAGAAAAAAGCGCCGCAGGCGAAAATTTTTTTCCACAAATCTTCACATGGTCAACATTAATCGACCATCAAACTGAGTCATCAAAAAACTATCAATTAACTTCATTTCTACCAACTGTCTTTTCACTTTATCTATGTACATGTACGTAATAACAATAGATAAAGTTTTGTTTTGTTTCTCTTCAAAGCACATAGCAGCGATTATTTTATTAGTTACCCAAAAGTAACATACATAAGAAATAAACGTAGCATTCATAGATCCGTAGTATCTCATTAATCATTAAATTCATAATATTTTCTAAATTCACACTATTCCTTAGTTTAGAGGGGCGAGTGCCCCCCTATGGCCACCCCAAATTACGTCCCTGAAAAAAATGCATAATATTTTCAATGAATGTTAATCGAAAATCGGGATTTTGGGGAGGGGGCCCCTATCCTATATTTCTATTTACATGGATGTGTCTAAATTAGGAATAGATTTTATATTCGGAAACTGTTTAAAATTGTGTATTTAAATCTTACTATATCATCGAAGTATAATCAAATGTTATTTTGAAAGTATGAAGTAAATTTAAATCGCTGGTTGATGATGAATCGTCCTATCAAAATTGTTTTATGCAATTATGTTTATATTTTTCACGAAAATTTGTTTATTCCCATTTTTATTTCAGTAGTTAGTTGTTACATAGGTATTGGTATATACATAATATTGAGGTTGGAAATGGGCCCGGCAAAAGGGCCCACGCAAATGTTGAAACTTACATTTCGAGCCTAATAAAAAAAGTTAACCGATCCTTGGGCTGTTAAAGCAGGTATTAGTTGTTTGTGTATATCGTAAGAAATTTGTTTTGTTGAAATACCCAAACTTTAGGTCCCAAAGTTGCAATATCCTATAAATAGTTAAAAAGTTATTTAATTTTACTGAGGGCCCATATTTTCTAACAGATAGTGGGGCCCACATGCCATCGGGCATGTTCGCTTGTATGGCCAGTCCGCCACTGCATACATATATGTATGTACATGCTTGTCCATGCAAAATTTTATGTATATCCCTTCCGTTTTTCTATATATGTTATCTCCATTCTTCGTATGGAAACAAATTGATGTCATGGTTTTCATTATTTTAATTATAGCATTCCATATATATTTCATAAATGATTTGTTTTGAAATGTTCATTAGAATATATAAATAAAAAATATGAATTATAAGTAAATTTACATACATATGAATTTGAATCCATATATAAATATTAAAAAAAAATTGATTTGTTTTGTTGAAGGTATGCATAGTGCAGAAGAAGGACACCAAGCAGATGTTTGCTATGAAGTATATGAACAAGAGCGCTTGTTCGGAGAGAGATGCCCTTAGGAACGTCCTTAGGGAGGTGGAACTCCTGACGCAGCTGGAACATCCGTTTCTCGTCAACCTTTGGTTCAGCTTTCAAGGTAAATCATAGCAACGGAAATTCGCTTAAACCATGCTCCGGATACGACAGGCAATTAACGGAAGCGCGTTGTCGGGGGAGATTACGGTCGTAAAAATGCCGATAACGGACCTCTCGAGTGGATTTTGCCCAAAACGGATTATTACACGAACGTTAATGGCATATGAGAAATCTCTTAATTCCACGTATTTATTTTTTTATTGCCAATCTGTCAATATATTCTGATTGATGTTACGCTGAAAATCGTTGTATTACTTTATAAATCTATTTTAAAAGTGTGCCTTTTTTGCCGCGACGAAATTTAATCATGAAAATCACGTTGTGTATGCAAATCGAGGTACTTTTCGAAAGGAGCCAGATGAGAATTTTGAGCGTGATTCAATATAATTCAACCACATTTATCGCTCAAACTTTTTTGAGGATATGCGTGCGCTTATTTCGATATGTAAATATGAACGTAGAAAAATTCACTTTTATTCGTTTAATTTTAGGTTTTTTATTATTTTTTTCCAGAGCTTCGAGAGTGCTTTATTCTTCGTTAAAAGCAAACGCGAATCAAGTATATCGAAAAAAAAAACGATCTAAGGCGTTTTTTATTTCAATAACGTTAGATTATAATGGATTTTATAAAACTTTCCAGTTTTAATAATCGAGAGATTTAATCACATGAATTATTTTCATCGTTTCGTTATTTCGAATAATAGAGTAACTTTTCATACAAATTCTTGATCAATTTTTTCCGATACATATTTATAAAGCTATTAACTTCGAAATTATTAAAAAAAATTTACGAAATTTAAATTTAAATGTGAAAAAATATCTTATTCCGATTTACCTTATTTATGTATTGTTATGAATATATGGGTTCATAATATTTGAAAGTGGCATAAGTCCACTTTTCTTCATTTCGAGAAATATTTCGCAAAAACGTTAAATATGATGTTTTGCGTTTAACAATATTTAAAAATACTGATGTTCTGTACATAATACGTTTATTCTGCTTTTTATTCTGGAGATGTCAAATTAAAATAAGTGATAACAATTTGTGAAAGAAGTCAAGCAGAAATAGTATTTTTGGAACGGAAAATTGGACTTCCGCCACTTTCAAATATTATTCATTATAACGGCTCATACATATATTCGTTTTATATGTAAAAATGAGCCGTTATAATGTTTTGCGATATAAATGAATATGTAAGTATGTCTTGAAATGAAGAAAAGGGGTCTTATGCCACTTATAATTATAACGATTCAAATATTATTATTTACAAATTTTATATCTATGTACAATGTATATACGTATATATCATTTCAACTTAATTTAAACTTTATGTGCACGCGTTAAACAATTTTAAACATCTTATTATATAATATTCCTTGTAAAAAGCTAAGCATTTGTTTAGATATGTACATATGTATGTTATATTATGTTTGTAACTAACAGTTATTTAATCCAGACAAATAATTATTAATAAACACAAAAATATACTTTCGTTTGACGGATCATGACTAAATTTTATATGTAACTTGATATTATTTAAATTTCTAAATATAAAATTTCAGTTAAATACACCGAAAGATTTCGGAGAAAAACTCAAAAAAATATACTTTTGGTTGAGGTAATAAAAATACAAGCTTTATCAACTTATCATATAATATATGTAACATGTAAAAATCTTCAACCCGATTCGTTGAATGGCTTAGGAGATAATTGAATCCAAAAACTTAAGCATAACGATAAGCATTTCAGTAACCAATACATAACACACACGAACATTTGTTTATAAATCATGAAAACATGATTCCGAGTTCAAATCACAAAACTTAATGGATTGTTACAACGTACGTAGATAAAGTAAAAAAATATATATGTATTTAGGTATTCTAAAAATAATTTGCGTAGCATTTTATTTAATCGGAGAGAACAAATATAAAAAATAAAATATTTCAAGCACTTCATGCAAAGTATCTAAGAGTATTCTACAAAATTTAATAAAAAAAATATGCATAAATATATACCTGTGTTTATATGTATTACATTATATTTTAAACGGCGTAGATTACTCGTAGAAAGCTCACATTTTCTGCGTAGCTTTCAGAAACTCGCGCATTTGCTGGTTATATACGGCTCAATGGAGAGTGGAAGTTGCGCAATTCGAACGAGTAGCATCCTTTACGCAAACTCGCAAGAAAATTACGTTTGGTAATGAATGTTCCGTAGTTTATGTGGTTGACCTTATGCTGTAAAAGCTGTTTCTCAAACATTCACCAACGATATATCTAACTAAAGAGGCGAAGGTACCTCGACCCTCTCCTCGGCAATTGGCCAATATAGTAGGGAACGGTTGATTGAGCACACATCGACAGCTCCATAACTGTTGGCGTACATCTTTAGCCTTACTTTGACGTTAACTTTTCGGGTCGGACGATGAGGGTGAGACAATATACGTCAGACCACTTTCTATACACTTTTAGATCCTATCGCTAATTGACGTTAATATACATACATACACATATACATATGTATGCACATGTAACAATTGAGCTCACTTGAAACTTATGACAATATATATATATATATATATATATATATATATATATATATATATATATATATGTATAATTATATCGCGTACTAAATGTCGAAAGGTATCGGCATTGTTATCGAATACTATAATATAGAGCTCTTCTCTATTTTAGGCACTTTTGAATATGTTTATTAAGCTTAATACCAAGTTATTTATAAAATTTGGTAAGCATCCGTCAACCGGAAGTGGCAGTTTACTCTTGTCGATTTTTCTTCCACTATTTTTTTCGACCCCTTTAACATGTGTGGTCGTCACCAAAAAATTCAAGTATAATTCTTGTATCAATTTGATGAAAATATCAAAAAATCGTTAAATTTTATAAACTGGAAGTGGGATTTTTTCCTCTTAGAAAGGTCAAAAATGTTGTCGCCACTAATCTGTGCACACCCCTGAACGTATCAAGCTGAAAATTTATATTTGTATTCTTTATGTACTAACTTTGAGCTGATAAGGTTTTGGTCAGAATACGAAAACCGAAAGTAGTATTTTTTTTTAAAATAATATTTCATTATTTTATTTTGACCTTTTAGATTTATTTAATCTTCTTGATATTTATTATCTATAATACTTGATAGTGATTTCAATTAATAAAAAAAATTAACAAAATCCGATAACCAAAAGTAGAACTTTTGTCTTGTGCAAGTTTCCATACATTTGCGCTCAATTTGTATCGGATATAATGTCATAGCTATTAGTATTTCATAATGCTGCCGGTATGTGTGAATGTGTTTGTACGGTTCAATATCTAATTTTGTTTTATGACCTTCTTATATTCCTCAAATACATAGATAAAGTCATGGGTTGTTCACAATTTCTTTAGTAAATAAGTATGTCGCACTGTCGTACAAAATAAAAGCTCACTTAAAAATACAAATTCATAAGGTCAATGAAGCCAAATATATATTTTGGATTTTTCATCAATACAGCCTAGCCCTACTGTATCTTATAGTTGATTCATTCATCTGCATTGAGAATTTTCTTTTTCTCAAAGTTTTTTTTATCCATTCCTAACCATTTCATTTAATCTATTACTTACACTATTATTGCTTTGTGTGATTCCTTTGAAATCTTTTTCATGTATTTCTAGAACTTCCTTGAGAAAAAATGATTTTATTTTTATTTTATACATACATAAATATTCGGAAATTAATTAAAAAAATTTAAACCCGGTTGACCACACCTGACTCCTAATTCGATTCATTCGCCGAGTATGCGAATCGAATATTATTGTTTGTTGTATTGGGAAAATAATTTGAACCTTTTCAATCCGATTGGCAGCACCTGACTCCTCGATATCAGGTGCTGCAATGATTTAATCTAACATTATTATTATATTCGGAAATAAATTTAAAAAATTTAAACCCGCCGAGTATTCAATCAAGTATCGAGTCAAATTGACTCGATATCCGATTTATGTAAATATGGAGCGTTTTATTAAACATTATTACTGTATCTATATTTTATATTTTGTTTTCGGACTTTTTGTGGCTGGACCTGTAACAGGTTGGATGATTTTCGGTTGGACGTTTTATCAACTGGACTTTTTATTGTCTGGATCACTTATCAGGTGGGCATCCTATCGGGTGGATCTTCTTTCGTGGTGCCCTTGACGTTGGATCTTATATCATTGGACCTTATGTCGTGATACGTAATAAAAATATATATAATATAGTTAACTGGTCGAGAAGAATAGACTCTAGAGAATTCGTGTCAGGCAGATTATAGTACATCTACATACACATTATATTGAGAATTTTATTGTTCTCAACTTTTCAATAAATATACATATGTATGTATGTACATACATACATATTTCCGATATTTTTTTGAGAAAAACTGGTTTATGTAAATCCTCCTCCATAGTATGACCTATTCCAGATTTAGCTATGAGAAGAGAAATATCATAACTAGCGTCAAGAGTACGATTTTTGTTTAAAATTTCGTGCGGAGAACAATGAATTTACTATTGATCTTTTATTTTTAATTTCATAAATGTATTCAGACTAAATTTCACAAATGTATGTATGTAAGTGTTGTTTCTTCTAAAAATGCGTTTCAAGACATTTTTTCATAGATTCGTTGGTAAAACAGTATTCACACAGTAGACAGAATGGTAAAAGAACATAAGATATAGTAGTAAATGAAATTAATGATTTAGCAACTGCCCCCCAAACGCAATTAAATTGCCCCTCGGTGGGCCCCACGTTGGGAAACTCTGCTACAAAATGCGACAATTTCATTCAAGTCGAACCGAAGTTATTTATAGTAAGTTGCCTAAAAATAAAATATAATTTTACTTTTATATAATATTTAAAACTGAAATATAATATGACAATATTATGTCATCTTCGCATGATCAATTCTTATATCAATCAATTTTTATATTTCTAGCGTATCAATGTGAAATGTTATATAAGGAAACTACATATACTGTCGCTCTTGGATGATCGATTATATAATATAAGAAATATTTTATAATGTTTATATATATATATATATATATATATATATATATATATATATATATATATATATATATATATATATATTATATATATATTTATACATATATACATATATATATATATATATATATATATATATATATATATATATATATATATATATATATATGTATATATATATGTATATATATATATATATATATATATATATATATATATATATATATACATATATATATACTAACATAATTAACATTCGTAATTAGTTTTTTGGGGAACACTGCTCGAGTTTAACGTGCGCTATTTATGCAAGAATATTTTCATATCATACATATATGTACTATAAATATTTATGATGTGAGAATTTTATTTGCGAAAATCCGGAAACGCATATAAATATGTGAATATGTGCACCGTTTGGAATGTATGCAGAATCCATTCCATCACCATACATATAGAGCAGCTCTAAATTTGGAATACGTGGATAACCGTGAATGGAGACATCCGTACAATTTTCAGCACATAATTTTGCAATATAAAATGTCTGTAACAAAAATATGTTATATGCGTATTTTATGAGAAT
Source organism: Arctopsyche grandis (assembly GCF_051622035.1). Classification (NCBI taxonomy): domain Eukaryota; kingdom Metazoa; phylum Arthropoda; class Insecta; order Trichoptera; family Hydropsychidae; genus Arctopsyche; species Arctopsyche grandis. Next base: position 19,638,735 of record NC_135357.1, read on the forward strand.
ATTTCACACCGTGAAACGAGTCCCTGTCAGCGTATATAAAAATCAAATCGTTTTTTTCATGCTGAGTCGGTTTCTAATGAATGAATACACGCATATATCCAGTGGTGTAGTCGGGCCAGGTCGCCGCCCTGGTACTTATTTTTGAGCCAGGTCGCCGCCCTGGCACTTCGATTGAGATAAACATTGTTTTTCTAGTACAATTAAAAATAATAAATATAAAAAAAATATATATATGTTATGTATATAAACTTAATAAATATATTTTCTTTTAATAATTTAAACATAAAACAAAAGAAAACTATTTTTGCAGAATTTTCATTAAAATGAATTATTCTACCTATACAGCTAATATGGTATAAAAAATGTATATATTATTTTTATACGGCATATGTCCAAAATCATCCTGGTTATGATATGTTATGAATAATATTATCTTAGTTCTGATGTATTCGGTAATAAAGTTTAGCACGCTCGCGTAACCAACACTTAAGAGGTTAAATATTGGATAACGTGACAGCTTAGCCGAAATGAAAACATTTATTTGACAAATTGACCGACTTTTGCGAAACCACCTCCGGATGTTGGGTTTTAATACCCGTAAATTTATTATGAGAACGAACATACACCGGCTGATGCCATTAGACCCAAAAAATGATATGTAAGAATTGTTTGAACAAATTTAGATTGAATTGAATCTAAAATAAAATTATATTGTTGCAATAAATATGTACAGATACATATGTATGTACGGACTAGTTGGTTTTGCGATCACAAAGAATTTAAAGACCGCTTTCTCTATACAAATACCAAGTTTTAATGAAAAATTAAGGAATCTGACCTGACGAGTTCCGAATGTTTAACTTTGTTATTTATTTCCAGTGTAAAGCCACTGGCGCTACATTAAAAACATTTCCTATTAAAACTTTATCTATTACTGTTTTGACACAACATGTACCGTACAAATATATGTATAAGGATATGTCAAATTGATAACACATACTATTGTATAAATGTATATATACATATGTAGTTATTGCATCCCATTAGACGATAAACCAGTAGAATTAGTAAATAATTATTTATATTTAGGTCAAATAATTGACATGTCTGGTAGTAAACATGAAGAGATAAAAAGACGTATGAAATTAGGATGGAGTGCATTTGGACGGATGAATGCTGTTTTTAAATCAAAAATGCCACTCTGCCTGAAGAAAAGGATCTTCGATCAATGCGTTTTGCCAGTGACGACGTATGGATGTGAAACTTGGACACTGAACGCCAAGATGCTAAATAAAATCCAATGCACTCAAAGAAGTATGGAACGCTGTATGCTTGGCATAACGAGGAAAGACAGAAAGCGGAACACGTGGGTGAGAAATATGACAAGGGTAGTGGACATAGTGGATAGAGTGAAGAGATTGAAATGGCAATGGGCGGGTCACGTAGCTAGGAGGATGGACGAAAGGTGGACAAAAGAAGTGATTGAATGGTACCCGAGAAAATGCAAAAGGGTAAAAGGAAGATCGCAGGGAAGAAGGGTAGACGAAATTAGGAAAGTGTGCGGGGTGAGATGGATGAGATTTGCGCAAAATAGAGACGATTGGAAGCGTGTTGGAGAGGCCTTCATCCAGCAGTGGATGGTGTATGGCTTTAGATGCTGATGATGATGATGATGATGATGATGATGATGATGATGATGATGATGATGATGATGATGTATATATATTTATATATATATATATATATATATATATATATATATATATATATATATATATATATATATATATATATATATATATATATATATATATATATATATTTATTATATATCATCATCATCATATATATATACATTTATTTTTTAAATTCTAGCGAATTTCCCGTTAGTATTTAACCAATATACAAATTTATACATACATTTGTTTTTCATAATAAACAACAACGTCTTCACAATATTTTCATAACAGAATTTCGCGCCCATTATAAATGGTATAAAAATATTTTTGTATAATTTGATGGTAAATTATTCCAAAAGAATTGCGAGAAAAGCTAATGAGAATACATTTACATATGTACATATAATAATAATGTATGTACACACACCTCTCTACATTTTGTAGTTCGAGTATGTTTCACTATATTAAACAATCTATTTATAAATATGTACACATATACATACATATCTACATATGTATGTATATGTTCTTATTGTGTAAATTGTTAAAGGAGAATCTTATCTATAACAATACATCGTTCCTAATCTCTCTTATGAATTAGAACTCTTATTGTTTGCAAAACTAATTGTCTCAGATATCTTACAACGCAATGTTGTCCAGAAAAGCTGCCTTGAAAGATTCCATTCATGTGTGTCTTCAATCATATCTAATATATGATTTCGAAAGAGACTTTGTTTATATTGTACTAGCTGTATTACCCGGCTTCGCTCAGTATTTATAATATAAACCGCTTAAACATGACTAAGCTAATAGATAACATTTAATAAAAAAAAAAAAATTAAAAATTAAAAAAAAAATCAAAAAAAAAAAATTAAAAGAAATAAAAAAAAATCAAAAAAAATCAAAAAAAAAATTAAAAAAAAAAAACATTTTTTTTGCCTTCTAGGGCTTCGCCCTCGGCGCCCCCCTGAGCCTTTGCCTTCTAGGGCTTCACCCCTCCACGCCCCCATGAGCAAATGCCGTTTAGGGCTTCGCTCCCCTTAGCTGATGCCTTTTAGGGCTTCGCCCCTCCGCGCCCCCATGATTAAATGCCGTCTAAGGCTTCGCCCCCATCATCAGTTGCCTTTTAGGGCTTCGCCCCTCCGCGCCCCTATGGTTGAATGCCGCCTAGGGCTTCGCCCCCCTTAATTTATGCCTTTTAGGGCTTCGCCCCTCCGCGCCCCCATGATTTAATGCCGTCTAGGGCTTCGCCCCCCTTAGTTAATGCCAATTAGGGCTTCGCCCCTCCGCGCCCCCATGATTGAATGCCGTCTAGGGCTTTGTCCCCCTTAGTTTATGCCTATTAGGGCTTCGCTTCTCCGCGCACCCATGACTTAATGCCGTCTAGGGCTTCGCCCCCCTTAGTTAATGCCTTTTAGGGCTTCGCCCCTCCACGCCTCCATGATTTAATGCCATCTAGGGCTTCGCCCCCCTGCGCCCCCTTCGGGGTCCCATGCGGCTGAGCTCCATAAGGCGGCGCCCCATCAGGCTGCGCCCCCTTTGGGGCCCCAAAGGGGGCGCGTTCGCGCGGCCCGGCACCTTCTTGACGCTAAGCAGAAGCTTAACGACCGAGCTATGCTGCTGTATATGTATATGTATATATATGTATGCATATATATATATATATATATATATATATATATATATATATATATATATATATATATATATATATATATATATATATATATATATATATATATATATATATATATATATATATATATATATATATATATATATGAAATATTTATAATGTTAAGGTTTTTCAAAGAATTGAGAACTATATCAATTATGGATCCTTATCGGTTTCATTTCAATCGAACATATTTATTACAACTTTACGACTCCCTTCACCAAAAGTTAAAATTTAGTGGTTTTATGACTGCAGAGAAATTCATCTAATTAACATATTAATAAAATTATCCTTCGTTATTCAATTTCACTCTTAATAAGTAAAGTTTCCCACGTTCAAAGAGAAAATTTTAACAAATTTTATTTCAACTTTTGGAAAGTGCGTCGAGTAATTTCACGTTCATCGTTGTGTTAGTGAACCCATTTGATATTTTTACGTAATATCATATTTTTAGGAATAAAATTTTGAGAAAAAAAATCAATCCGATAAAAAAGAAACCGCATATAACTAATTTTCAGAAAATAAACAAGAATGTGAATATATGTATATATATATATATATATATATATATATATATATATATATATATATATATATATATATATATATATATATATATATAGATATATATATATATATATATATATATATATATATATATATATATATATATATATATATATATATATATATATATATATATATATATATATATATATATATTAATATATATATATATATATATATATATATATATATATATATGTATATATATATATATATATATATATATATATATATATATATATATATATATATATATATATATATATATATATACACATATATATATATATATATATATATATATATATATATATATATATGTGTATATATACATAAAGCCACATTTGTTCGCATTCAAAAGTTGACGTTATAATTAATTAATATGTAGTATCTATGAATATTGAGCTTGACATATTCATAATATGAACATAAAATTGCAAACGTCGAAGTTTGCCAATCGTGCTAAAATTATTTATTTGCACAAGTGTATTATATGTACATATTTAATTTATTAATAGTATATGAATTATCATTACAATCTATTTTTATATACCTCTTATACAGTTCACATGGTTTTCGTGTAAGGGGTAATTTTTTATATCTCTTATCCGATCGTTTTCATACTTTGCCATATTGCTCATTTTGGTCATCAATATACGTTAATGTATCGTCTGCCATTACGTTGGAGATAAAATATCGTATACAACGCGTTTCAAATTTCGAGCTCGTCGAGTTGCCTGACGTCTACAACGCCAACGTCAACCGCGTTATACTGTCTTCTAACCTGTTTGCCGTGAAATGGCCGTATCAGATTTTAATTGTTTAAATGCCTATAATTCACTCTATATTTTTTAAAATTTGCTCTATAGGTTCTCGTTATCTCTAATATATAAATATTTATAGTTTTAACTCTTATATGTATATATAAATTTCAAATTTGGCGTGTAGCTTGAGCCAAGAGCCAAGCTCACCTTGGCATCAACTCATTGCTAAACCTTAATTTGAAAGCAGATAAACATTAATATTAGGATTCTGGTTTTTTTTCCAAGTAGATTGCCCGACAGTTCATTTTCACGTTTATTTTGTTTAAATTGTCATAGAATGAGATTGTTATATAAAAACCGCCCAGCATCGTATTATACAATGTTATGTATGTATTTATGCATATACTATTAGCAACATACATATTGTATTTGTTAATTTTCCAGATGAAGAAGACTTATTTATGGTGTCGGATCTACTACTAGGAGGAGATCTGAGATATCATATTCAACATCAGGTCGCTTTCAACAAAGAATCCATTGTGCTTATGGTATACGAACTGGCAACAGCGCTCGACTATTTGCATGGCAAAAGAATACTTCACAGGTAATCAAAATTTCACCAAAAATACATAACTTGATTTTTAATTCATTTCCTTTATATAGGCACTTTTGAAGGACCGTTTATACAAGGACTTTTTAAGGACCGCACAGCGCTGCACGAAAAAGACTAGTTCTGTTTATGCTATACAGCACCGCTCGTTTTCGGCACTACATGCTTGTTTTGGATGAGTGCAAGGCAAAATCGGCTTACATATATGTACATACATATAGAGCGCGTAGATACAGCGCAATATTGCTTGTGCCTTGTCGTCGAGTCAATATTTTCACAATAAGACATTTCCCAAAAAAATCATATGTACATGGTAGCACTTTCGTTAGTATGGGTGCACTCGCCACTATAACGTCACTTCATGCGTGAATATTTCCTCAATGGTCTAAGAGAACTGGTTCCGCTCGATACGTTTCGGCAACATGTTCTGCTGCATAATATGAATAGATCGTGTCTGTTGCTGCTGTTTCTGTACGTCACGTATACATTACTGAGCATATGAATGTTTCCATATAGAACATGCTAAATAATAGTTTCCGTACTGCTGTTTACGTGCAGGTGCCGGCTTGAGCTCTTTTATGTATGATATTTGCCGATCCTTTATTGTACATATGTACATATGTATGTATGTATTTATCAAGAATATTTTCAAGAATCGAAAAGAAAACGATTTTCTTTTTGATTACACTGTTCGACAAATAATGACTTTTTTTTTTGGTTCAGAGACGAGATATGACTTTTCTTATAGATCTATGCCCATTAAACACGAATCTGGTAATAAAAAATGTTCATTGGCTCGAGATTCTGAGATATATGTGCTTTTTAAATTGCGCGATTTTTCTATATCTTGGTGTTCGGTTGATGTCTCAAAATCTGTCAATTTCCTGTTCAAAATGAATATTAGAATATATAGTCGGGTATTTTATCTTTCATTTGTAGTACTATTCAGCTTTCAAATATCTCTAAGTAGTCGTCCAGTTCAAGTCAAAAGTCAAAAGTACTTATTTTCACTTGGGAATTTTTCCCACTGTTAATACTATTTTATATTGGAACATGTTAATTAGGATAGTGTTCTGCCCACACTATTCAAAATAGTGTGGCCAGAACATTATTCCAATTAACATGTTTCAATAGAAAATACTCAATATAAAATAGTATTAACAGTGAAATCCCAAGTGAAATTACGTACTTTTGACTTTTGAGTTGAACTGGACGACTACTTAGAGAAATTCGAAAGCTGAAAAGTACTAAAAATGAAAGATAAAATAGCCGACTATATATTCCAATATTCATTTTGAACAGGAAATTGACAGATTTTGAGACATCGACCGAAAAACACCAAGATATAGAAAAATCGCGCGATTTAAAAAACACATATATCTCCGAATCTCGAGCTAATCAATATTTTTATTACCAGATTCGTGTTTAATGGGCATAGATCTATAAGAAAAGTCATATCTCGTCTCTGAACCATTTTCGTGTCGAACAGTGTTATTTGTGTATATTTTCTTCTAAATGGGGGAAAATTACTTCAATATGTATATGTGAGTGAAATTCACTCCATTCTTTCATATATTTTTTAACGCATAACAAAAACCAATGACACGGTGAATCAATATTGCGATTATTTTTATCTCGTTAGATTAACTGCGGGTTTAGAGAGTAGGTACTGTCGAGAATTCCTTTGTGGTATTTTTTCCGGTTATTTGATTCGATCCGACCCTTTATGTACCTATCCACCCCTGTCGATCTTAGTACATTTCCTGTACGACATTTTGTTGAACTACCCCGTATAGCCGACACAACAATATGGATCGCGAACAAACTTTCCCGAACAAACTTCTAACAATGATTCATGTCGCGCGCTTGAACTTCAATTCCGCCTATGAAAGGCTGAAGTTCCCCGAAGCAGTAAACCTCAAGTCTGTACCTACCGACGTTTCATTCAAATTTTTAATCAAAATCGTAATATAGAAAATAATAAATTCCAATCTTCTCTAAGTCTTTTAACTGCATGACCATTATATGCATGTATGTTTACACGAAAACCTGAAAATTTGAATCAAACTTCTTAAAATAAAATTTTAAAAAAAGTGACTGAAAATTATATTTTGTTTGAAAATTAATAAATTATAATAAACTTTGTATGTCAAGTATTTCTATATAGTCGGCGAGCATTAAATCAAATTGAATTAGTCAATTTTTTATATGTCATATGCAGGCCCGGCCCGAGGGTATATGGCGCCCCTAGGCAGATTGGTTTAAGTGCCGCCTCCCCCCTAAAATTTTAATAAAATTTGAATAAAATAAACTATAATTTTAATAAAATTTCTTGAAATTTTATGTTGAAGAAAATTATATTAAGAAAAACAAAATTTTATTCAAAATATGCACATTTTATGTACATACATATGAATAAAATAAAATAAAATACGCATAACTATGAATAAATAGGCAATGAAGACATTCATTTATATTCGACAATAAATTAAAGAATTTTATTTATTTAATTAAATAGTAGCAAATTGCTAATGAATATTTAACAAATAACAAAAGCAACAACTAAAAAAATTATAACTATAATATAACAATAACATAATCACAATAACATTATAATATTATATAATATAATACCTGTATATAACATAATATTATATAATATATATAATTATAGAGTGAAATTTCTTTTTTCGAATATGATTGGTTAAAATATTTAATTTCGTTAAGCAACGTGAAGCAAAACTTGTAAATCAGTTTGCTGTTTTACAAGTTTTATTTGTGAGTTGTTAATATTTGACAGTTAACTTTCTGCTTTCCTCGTAAATAATAATATTTTACAATCAGTATTGTTACTTTGAGTTACTAATAGTTACTTATTAGTGAGCGTGGATGAAAGGGGGTAGTGAGTGAGTTTTTCTCGTGAAAAAAATTGCCCGCACGTAGTAAACTGTCCGGGATTCTATTTGGGCTTGTATCGTTGCAGACCATAAAAAGCCATTCGGTTTCAAGTGGGATAATTAATCACGTAATGCCATTATCAAAAAAAAATATTAAATTGGAAATATATCCATAAGACTCATCACAAAATTTTGCAATACTTAAATTGAGAAAGATGAAATTACTTTTTTTGTAGAATTATTATACTAATAGTCCTATGTAAAAATGTATCAGCTTATAGATTTTTGACCTCTTTTTCCTATTATGCCAACCAAATTAAATTAAATTGTAAAATTGAAAATGTCCAGTTGAACAATAGCTATTAAAATAGATATAAGATGTATTGTGAACATAATTTCGTAATAATAAAAAGCATTTAAAAATCAAAAAAATGTATCAGCAAAAAATTTGAATTATTTCATCTCATATTTTACAAAATCAGGTTAAGGGAGAAATTAAATAAATTTTGCATGAGTCCCTAAAATTCCTAGCTACGCAAATGCAGGATATACATACATATACTCTATAAATAAAGTAAAAAAATGAAAAACCTACTTTCCAGTTTAATTTAAGAACATCTTGAATTCCGCACTGATTTCATTTTTCAAAGTTCAGTCAGATTCCATTTAATTTATACATTTTTTTTAATATTTCTCACTATTTATATTTTAATATGTATTGGAACTTTTAATTAACAGTGAAATCGGAAACAATTGGTGTGTTTATATGAAGATTTCAATAGTTCGTAAAAATACATACAGACATAACGTAGCGGAATATTTAATTATCCACGATTCAAATTTACCGTATTTCACTCATATTGATTTGTATTTGTAATGTTTATTCGCAATCATAAAAAGCGAATTCAATTAAACGGTAGCTGACGAATCAAACAAGCAATCAAATTAATTTACATTCACTGAACGCCATATATGTATGTACATACATACATATATGTAAAATGCCGAGTTATCTTTCGAACGCGATTCGATTATTCATTAATTAACCTCTGTTTCAGTTAGAAATGAAAATGATATTTTAGGCATATTATATTATAAATATATCTCAGCGTATTTTTAATATAACAACCTATTCATATTAATTATCGCACATCATCTTCAATTTATACATACATACAGGGCCGACGAGATGGAGGGGAGCCGAGATAAAGTTCCAGGGCCCGGACTACTCGAGAGGCCTTGTGTCGGGACTCCAACTGACCGATATTGATATTTTATATTATTCTACATAAAAACACATGTATTTATTTAATGCAAAATTTTTATTATTTTTCAACTCGAGCATTTTTTGTGTCTATATGGAATCGTCCCTGTTATAAAATACTTTATTATTAATCATTGGGGCGCGGAGGGGCGAAGCCCTAAAAGGCATTAACTAAGGGGGGTGAAGCCCTAAACGGCAATTAATCATGGGGGCGCGGAGGGGTGAAGCCCTAAAATACATTAACTAAGGGGGGCGTAGCCCTAGACGGCAATTAATCATGGGGACGCGGAGGGGCGAAGCCCTAAAAGGCAACTGATCATGGGGGCGAAGCCCTAGACGGCATTTAATCATGGGGGCGCGGAGGGGCGAAGCCCTAAAAGGCATTAACTAAGGGGGGCGAAGCCCTAGACGGCATTTAATCATGGAAGCGCGGAGGGGCGAAGCCCTAAAAGGCAACTGATCATTGGGGCGAAGCCCTAGACGGCATTTAATCATGGGGGCGCGGAGGGGCGAAGCCCTAAAAGGCATCAGCTAAGGGGGGCGAAGCCCTAAACGGCAATTGCTCATGGGGGCGTGGAGGGGCGAAGCCCTAGAAGGCAAAGGCTCAGGGGGGCGCCGAGGGCGAAGCCCTAGAAGGCAAAAAAAAAGATTTTTTTTTTAATTTTTTTTTTAATTTTTTTTTAAATTTAAGATTATTATTATTTTTTTTTTTTTTTTAATTAAATGTTTACTATTAGCTTAGTCATGTTTAAACGGTTTATATTATAAATACTGAGCGAAGCCGGGTAATACAGATAGTAATTTATAATTAAAAAAAATTAACAATGTGTCTCGTCACGTACTGATGTTGTTTTACGTTATTGTAGATATTATTTTATGAATGTCGTGTTGTTATACATATAGAATTTCAGCGGATGTTTCTACAATTAGTTACACGCTCGTAGTTGGAAATTGCTATTTTGTGATTTAATTGAATTTTTGCTAAAATGTATGAAGCGTGTATCAAGTGAATGAATAAGTTCTCTTTGTTCACGTTTTATTACTAAATTAAGTTATTTTTTTAAGTTTATTATTGATTTATATAAGTATTTTATGTTAATGGCTATGTACAATAATACAATGAGTTATACAATTTATATACATACAGAATATATATGTATATACAATTTATATACATATTTACATCGCGTCTCTTTATATATATATATATATATATATATATATATATATATATATATATATATATATATATATATATATATATATATATATATTCAATTCCTTTCCGAAACCACCCGTTGAAATCAATGGGCACGACACTAGTTTTATATAAAAGTATTAAGCGTCATTTTATTTGATAATTTTCAGTTTGTTTTTAATTTATCGCTGTTTTAGTCAAAAATACAAACAAATTAAGGCATATTCATGCTGGCACAGCATAGACCGGCAACTGAATGTAAACAGCAGTATGAAAATTTATTATTCTTTTGTACACTCTATATGGACACATTGATATGTTCCATATAGACAAAATCTATTCATATTATATAATACAACAGTACTTGTCACCGTATCGTATCAAGCAAAATTTTCTGTGGCCATTATTAAAACATAGCATGACGTGACGTCATAGTAGCGAGTGTACGAGTATTAACCATAAACGTCATATTGTGACAATATTGACTCGACGAAACGATGCAAGTAATATTGCGCCGAATCGTCGCGCTTTGTAATGTACATATGTAAGTCGATTTTGCCTTGCACACGGCCAAAACAAGTCTGAACGTCCCGAAACGTACGCTGCTGTATAGATTTATAAAAGTAGTATTTTGCTTGCACTGCTGTGCTGTACTGTTGAATTGCAGTGCTGGATAGTATGACCTTTAAATATAAATTTCACATATCATTCAAATTTTTACACTATCTATTTAACGTGAATAAAGAGCTAGGTTGAAAACGTCGTTTAAACAGATACATTGAGTGTCTGTTTAAATTTTATTAAGTTGATTCGCAAGTTCTGCTCTAAAATTTACATCTGCTGCTTGGCTGGAAGTTTAAACTTCAATGTTTTGCCAATTTCCTCTTAACTTCCTTATTCGATTTGGCCGAAGACGTTGCCGTTCTACTCCGAACGTTCACAGAACGAGCTTATTCACTTAAACACCAATTTCACAAATCGATCCGATAATTAAATATCGCGAAAAATTAAATACTATCGCCATGTTTTTATATTATAATACGCTCTTTTAAAAGGTCAAAGTGAACTAGTTGAAACGTTTTAATAAAATATTTACGGCACAGTTCGTTTTTAGGCAGAGGGATCTGGGTAGATAATTCTTCAGCCGTATATTAAATATCTACTAAAAACATCAAAGTATACCGTTGAAAGCTACAAATTTACATATGAACCCTACCGCAGCCCTTGTGAGGTTCAGCTTTAATGTATATTAATTATTATTTTATTTCGCCATATTGTTGCGTGAGAAGACTGTGCTAGTGTAGTGTATATACTATCTACATATGTATTATTTGTATATGAACAATACATACGTGAGAATATTATCTACAAACATTTTACATTTTAATGGTGCGAGCTCAATTGATAAAGCGTTATTACATTTATGTATTATATGTATATGTATTCAACTTGCGTAGTAAAAATAAAACATCTATCTATTTATTGTTTTTTCGGACGTCTTCGAGACGATGCTTCAAATGTTTTTCTCTTGTGATCAAGTGATTTTATGACGTTCATTTGTACATATGTACATACATATATAATAAAATCGAATTATCGAAAAACAGTATCATTCGGTCTGCACAAACCGACAGGTTTTATGATTGTCATCATATCACACATACATATATACATATGTAATATAAAAATAGAATACTTCGTTTCATTGATATTGCTTGACAAATTAAAGTCATTCCGAGCGGAATCTGTTTATTGGAATCCCCCCTCTCCCCATTTCTGGTAGATTTCAATAATATTAATATACATACATAGATAACATTTTCAGAATAATAAATAAAGGACCGATAAATGCGCGCAATATTTGGAGAACTGGTGAAATCATTTGCACGATTCGAATGTTGAATCCTTTATTTTATTGAATTTTTAGATAAAACAATGAAATAGGTTTTTACTTTCCATCTACATATATGCGTGTATGAATTTACATATGAATACACACATGTGCATATATAAATGAATACATAAAGCGCAAACTCAATTTTAATGCGGTTTTCTCTAACATATTGTGTTCATTTCGTGGAAAATTCTCAACCCAGCTATGTTTATATGTATGTACATATGTATTACTAGCTGAACCCGGCATGTTTTGCAATGCCACAATAACTCATGCAATTCTCGTTCCCGTTCACGTTCTCATTCCCGTTTCCGTTCCCATTCGAACATATTTGAAATTATTCAATTTTTTGTTTATTTTACCCTAACAACGTAGGTGGCGATTTGAATTTACATTTGAAATTATTGCGTTGCAATGCCAATCATTCCCGTTTTTCCCGTTTCCGTGCTCGTTTCTGGGCGATTTATTTTTTACATACACATAATAACTCCTGTATATGCATACGTGACAGACAAACAGACAAACATTGATTTTTATATAGATAAATAGATACATAGATTAAGCGTTTCCAGGATGATTACTATACATGTATGTATATACATATATGAAGTTGTGTAGCAGCATGACAAATTTGAGAAAGGCGTAAGTAATATGGGTATAGTACAAAACTTTCATCTTCATTATTTGAAAATTATAGTGGGGGGTAAATTCATGCAAACGATTCCCGAAGGATTCTAAATATCTTTGTTTGTTACCGTTACTAAACCAATGTTTCCCAACCTTTTTTTCAGCACCAAATTCTAAAAATAAATTAAGGTCATAAACCATTAAAACAGCCATCATAAGTCATCAAATATAGTCTTACTGTCTCTTATAGTTGATTTATCCATCTACATATTATAGCAATCGTATACCTATATATACAATCGTATACAATCGTATTCCTGAGGATCGCGAACATGAAGTTTTCTGCCTGATTAGCTATTTCTATTTATTTTTCGATTCGATCACATGGAGGGCTGTTACTAGGGAATGCAATACCGGTATACCGATATACTGGTTTATCGGTAAATCGACAAAATTTCGGCATTGGAAAATTTTAAAATTTACCGGTTATTACCGGAACTATTTTATCCCGAATTAATTACATATACAGGCATACAATTGCATAATATTACATTATGAATCGATGCAAATGGCATATTGTGGATTATGTTGTCTGGAATTTGTTTATTTTCAGTAAAAAATGTGACTATTTCAAATTGATAAATTCACCGGCAACACAGACCATTTCTGAAATTGGATTTCTGAAAAAAAAAACAAGAACTATTGATGATTTGGTCAATTCCCCCCCCCCCCAAACATTTAAATTGCCCCCTCCCCCCGGTTAAACCATATTGTATTCATGGGTATATAAAGTCTGTACGTAATCATTATTTTAAATTCTTTAAAAATACTGCGAGTATATTTTTATGTATGTATTATATGTATATACATATACCTATATATGTATGTACATACATATAATACATACATTTGCTATGTACGTAGTAACAATAGATGAAGTTTTGTGATCGTGCGAAAATTCGAACTCGAGATTTTGACTGATTCGAACTCAGAATAAATCACTGATCACGTTTTCATGTTCTAAAAAAATGTGTGTGTGTGTATGTGTGTCTGTTTATTTTGGGGATATTTTGAACACCGTCAGTCCTATCGAACTGAAACTCAGTATCAGATACCGAAATTCTTATCGTTACGACGTAAATTATTTTTCCAATTTTTAAGTTGACCAGAAATAGTACCTCCCCTTTTAGGTGTCCTCTTTTTTTAAGTTTTTGAATTCAGTTAGCCCCTAACCGCTAACTGAATCGGACTGAAATTTTTTTATATATAATATAAATTATAAATTTTAAACTATAATATTTTTAAAATATTTTTACCTGAACCGGAAGTAGTACTTTAACTCTAGAGAATCGAGGTTTTTATGCTTTTCTCAGAAATCTTTTGATTTATTGAACTGAAATTTCATATCTACAAGTTTAAGCTTGTAATAGCTAGTATTTGCGGTAATAGCTATAATGCTGCCGGTATGAGTGAATGTGTCTGTACGGTTCAATATCGAATGTTGTTTTGTAACCTTATATTCCTCAAATACATAGATAAAGTCATGGCTTGGTCACATCCGAATTTTCATTTTTCTTTGATGTCACACGAAGATATTTTCACATATTCACAGTCGAGCTTGGGGTTTTTTCTGTTTTATTTTAAGAGAGAGAGACTCAACAAACCATACGCGTAAGGCTTTGAACAGCAAGCTATCTTTAAGCCATTGTTGCTGTTAAACTCTGTAATATAAGTTGAGCGAGATCGGAAACGCGTGGATCACTTCACGGTTAAGAGCAATCGACTACAATGTGTATGTACATATGTAGTTGTATACATAAATTCGTTTGTATGGTGGTATTTTATACGAGACAGGAGTCTACATTGTCTAGTGGAATGTTGAGAAAGACGCCTTATTGAATATCTTTGTGGCAAAGGAATTTTACAAGACGGCGTGTCCCACAATATGCTACTTAGTCTACGATACCCCACTACGCTATGGACACCCTACTCGAGTTTCGGGAAACTATGCAAATTTATTCCAGATATTTACGCACCAAAAACATATTAAACTTTATTCGCTTATAGTCATTCTGTTTTCAAACAAAACGAACTATAAATGAAAAAGTTTTTGGGGCTAATACAATCCGACACATACACGAGTATAGCGTATAGTGTATGGAAATGCATTTGTTTTGTTTTTAGGTTATATGCTGAAGTATAATTTTAGACTGATTTAATGAGATCCATCATTCAACAATTTTATAAACAAGATAGCTTCAGCTTATCAAACGACTCTTGCAAAATTCTCGCTCTAATTGGCATGTGACCTTTTGACGTAACTCGGTGATCGTTAATTAATACGGGATCCTTTATTTTGAATGGAAGCCTTGAACTCGGCCGTATAATTCAATAGGACTTCAATTATACATGATTTCATCTAGTCCCCAGGCTTAATCAATGGCACAAATCGCTCACTATAATATTATATAATAATATAGACGTATATATCCATGTATGTATGTACATATATATACTTGCAGATATTTAATATGACATACATATATGTATGCCGGGAAATTGCGAAAACCACATTTTCAATGCAAATTTTATTAAAGCTTTTAATCGGTTCCTTCACAAAATAATGTATGAAGCAATCATATTCCCACGATTATGCGAATAAATCAATTCCTGGAAATGCTGAATGATCGGAAACTTTATTTTATTTTTATATACACATATGTATATATCAGGAAGGCCTAATAGGCAAACCTTTAAACGCCTTTCTGGCCAATTACAATGCAACGATATACAATGTATAGATTAATTTTAGCAGTACAACAAGATTCATTTTAACAGAGCGACAAGATTAATTTTTATGGATAAATTTTTGCTGGTCAAGTTGCATGCAGCAAGATATCAGTGCTCAAATATATCAAGATGAAATCAAATCCTACACTTCCAGAACGAAAAAGAAGATCGACTTTTGTAGTGTGAAAACTTGGAATTACGACGCTGGAGTGGCTGGGTAATAGTCCTGACTTAAACCCGATTGAGAACTTATGGGGCATAATGGGGTTAAAAATTAATAGCAATAAGCCTACTTGTAAATACCAGCTTATACAAACATTAGAAAAAGTGGAGTATGACGACATTACAGGCGAATGCTTAAAAATATTAGCGGAATCGATGCCTTCGAGAATTGGAGAAGTTATACATAATAAAGGAGTGGTTGCAAAATATTAGATTAAGTGTTTTAATTAGTTTTATATACATGTGTATACATATATAATTTAAATAAAACAAAATTAGTAAACAAATAGATTTTAAGAGAAAAAAAAATATTTATTTTAGACTGGAAACAGATTATTCAGAAATTACCACGACCAAAAATGTCAAATTAAAATTTGATAAATCTAAACAATTAAAAATTTCGTTCGGCCAAGTATCCGTTCGGCAAAATGTCCGTTCATCCAAGCGTCCGTCAATCGTATAACCAATTGTAACATACATACATACATACATGTATGTATGTATGTATGTATTTATTTTATTTGGGGTTTTAGATAAATCGTATTCGAATATAAATCAACTACTAGATACATATATGTTTATACGGTTATACACTTTGACGGTTACATAAATATATTAATGTATGCTTAAAATGTTATATATGTATGGTTTGAAATACAAGTATACAACTACATATGTGCGTATTTTTATCTAATGAAATATTTATAAGGATGAAATGGAGATAACTTAAATGAAATGGATATAAAAGTTTATTTTTCGTTTAAGATGTATGTATGTATGTATGTACATAGGTATGTAGATATATATGAGAAAGTTGTTCTAAAGTTTGATACAGTCTCGGTTGGAATTCTTCATTCATGAAGAGATTCAAGTAAAATAAGCTTCTATGTAGAAGAGCCACCCATTGCCATTGTAAATTTGACACAGGATTTTAGAGAACTTTTTTATTCGTTCTCCCTCTTTATCCGTTTTCGTATCGTAGCAAAGGTTTCCGTTGCGGAAGTTAATTAAAGTTGAAGGATTTTTCACGCGATCCCCATTTTCACACTTTCGCGTACTTCCTGTCAACCGCGGTGCTCTGCGTTTTTATTTTTTTTCCTCAGAACTCTTTTCGTGTAGACATATATTTCAAAATCAATTTCACATATTTTATCCCGTGACATGTCATGCCCAATTTCACGCCTTTCGACGCCCCCGTTCACTTACAAAAATTACTCGTAATATTTATACTCGACACTTTTATGCCGTGTGACGCACACTACCAAACTAATTACTTAAGTGCTTTGTGAAATTTATCTTCATCTAACCGTTAATGGCTTTGAGAAATTAATTTTGTTCTACAAAATCAATAATTCGATTTTTATTCTTAACATAAAATAAATTTTTAAATTTCATTTAATTTGATATTACTAATCGAGTTTATTATTATCAAAGCGATATAATATTGTTGCGTAGGGGTGGGTGGAGGATCCAAATAAAAGCCAATGTCGGTTCACAGCATATATTGGGTGATTGAGGAGATTCACGCACTGCCCGTGCTCCGTCCAGAATACCGTGGTATGGCCTAAGTACCTGCTTATAAAAGGCAGGTCGCTCAGTTCATCTTCTTCGACACGTTTTTTTACCGATTGTTATAGTCACGTACCAGATATGCGGTCCCACGGTCTCGCGCTGTCAGTTCTGAGAACTCTAGCGGAAAGTGGCTGGGTGCCGTTACCCAGGACCTGGGACCGCTAAGTCCATTCATGAGTCTCTATTGTTAGCCGAATGCACTTAAGCCTGGAGATAATCCTCGAAACCAATTATGTCAATTGGTCGCAGGGTCTCAGGAACGCGCTGTCTCACGGTCGTCCGCATTATACCAAATAGCGGAAATGCTACTCGGCGTAATCCGAGGGTCTCCATTGTAACCCTCGAAAATATTTAAACCACCTGGTAAACCGGATTGCACTTAACCGGTGGCGTACGTTACAATATTTTATTCTGTAACTAAAGATCTCGTGGACCAATATATCAAATAAAGCGAGAGGCAGGGGACTTGTTTCTGTCATCAAGCGGAGAAAGATGGAGCACCTCGGACACATGATATGGGGTCCAAAATACGAATTTCTCCGTTGATAACCATGGAGAAAATATAAGGTAGGAAATGGATTGCCAGGAAGAAGTTGTCTTGGTTTAGAAACATGCGCATGTGGACCGATATGACCGCCGAAGAACTATTCAGAGCCGCTGAAGACCGATGCGGATATCTACAAATAATCGACGAGATGGTCGCCAACGTCCAGAAATACAATAATGCATTCAATATATGTACATACACATACATATGTATTAATGTATGTATGTATAAAAACATCGTTCAATAAAAAAATCGGATGTGACCAACCCCCGACTTAATCTATGTATTTGAGGAATATAAGAAGGTTACAAAACATTCGGTAATTAAACATAAGTAAATACTCGTTCATACATACCGGCTATGAGAGCATTTTCGATACAAATTGAGCGCAAATGTAGAGAAACTTACAAAAGACATAAGTTCTACTTCCGGTTGTCGGATTTTGTTCAAATTTTTTTAATTACGGAAAATCACTATAAATATTATACACTGTATTTATCTATACAATATTAAGAAAATAAAAATTATTTAAAAGGTCAAAATAAAATAATGAAATATTGTTTTAAAAAAAATTATTACTTCCGGGTTACAAATTCTGACCAACTCTACATAAGTTAGTACATAAAGAATACAAATATTAATTTTCAGCTTGATACGTTCAGTGTGTGGAAAAAATCGAGTGTCCAATCCGAATCGAAAAAATAGTGTATGGAAAAAAATTCCACTTTCTCGGTTGATTCAATTTCATTGTTTTTTTATTATTTTAATGACATTGATACAATAATCATATTTGAATTTTCTCGTGAAGAGCATAAATATTTATGGGGTCGAAAATAAAGTGGCAGAAAAATCGAACAAGAGTAAACTACTTCCGGTTGACGGGTGTTCACCAAATTTTATATGCCTATATAACTTGGTATTAAGCTTAAACTTCTAGATGTATCAAATTTCAGTTCAATATAACGAAAGGCTTCCGAGACAAAAATAAAAAGGTTCGTTTATCTAAAGTAAAATTATTACTTACGGTCGGGGTAAAATTATTATTATTATTGTATAAAATTTAAAATTTCTATTAGATGTTTGAAATTTTCATTCGAATTCGTTTAGCGGTTTTGGAATCCAAAACCTTAAAAAAAGAGAATACTTATAAGGGGAGGTACCATTTCCGGTGAACTTCAAAATTTACATCATACCTATAAACATTTTAGTAACCGATATTAAGTTTTAGTTTGATAGTACTAACGGTTTTCAAAAAATCCCAAAATACACAGACACACAGACACACGTGATCAGTGATCGTTTCTGAGTTCGAATAGTCAAAATCTCGAGTTCGAATTTTCGCATGATCACTAAACTTCATCTATTGTTACTACGTACATAGATAAAGTACAATTCGTTGATTTGAAACACTGTCTTATGTCTACAAAATAAAGAAAAAGTAATTTTTTTTCATATATGTATCTTTTTTTAGAGAAAAGTTTCGATTTTTTAATATTTAAAAAAAATTAAACACTCAATTTACCTATTGAAGTTTGGGTCGATTATGATAAGGTGTAATTTGAAGTGCAGTGCTGGATTACATATATAAACGGACCTTTGAGGTTCATGCGATAAATCAAGTTTGGAAGAAAGTTAGATTGGGTGAACTTTAGTTAAAGATTATTAATTACAATTATTATTAATCACACTAACTATTTATCATCTTGATCCATAACATATGAGCCGTTATAATTTAAAGTGGCATAAATCCACTTTTCTTCATTTCGAGAAATATCTCGCAAAACATTCAATAAATACTTGTGGCCTGTAATAAGTTTATTCTGCTTTTCCGAGATTGAGGATATATCGAATTAAAGGATGTGGAACCGAAATAGTGTTTTTGGATCTGAAATTGGACTTCCGTCACTTTCAAATATAACGGATCATATAATTCTTAGTTTCATATATGTATGTGTAGTAAAAATATGAAATATTCATCATTTATTATTTTATTTTTCAGAGACATCAAACCTGACAATATTCTCTTGGATGAAGAAGGTAATTTTTTTTAAATATCTTTTATAATCACAATGAATTTAAAATTGAGAAAATAAAATTAAAAATTGATCGGTGATATTAAAACGATTTTATAAGTTAATATATCATCTGTTTGCTTCTAATAAATCATCCTGTAAAGTTTTGCGTTTATCTCGCTTCGTTGCGGACGTTACCAATAAAAACTTGCGCGAAACTTTATCTTCGCCTTCATTATCGTTCGATTCTCATTAATTATTTTTAAATTGTGTCAATAAATCATCACGGAACGATTCAGACCGAGTTGTTAGAAAATATCCGAGTGCAATTTAAACAGTTTCGGAATTTCTATAAAAAATTCAATATTCGTCCGCAAATGTGTCGAATGTGTCAATTTGTACGTTATATTCGTACTACTCTATGCTATACATATATGTATATCGAAACGCACCGTATTCCACGGAAAATTCAATTAATTAAATTGAGATTAATTGAAGCCTGCCTTTTAATTATTTCACGTTTGAAATAGCCCAATAACGATTTTGGAAAAAAAATACGATTTTTCACATTCAAATCGACGCTTTAGAGTGAAAAGTGATTGGGAACGCTTTTCGACGACATTTTAATTAATATTGCGGCGATGCGAGAAATCGAACTCGAAATGAAGTATTCGTGACGTTGAATTTTCCGAAGATTTTTTCTCTGACTTTTCCCCGTTTTTCCGTATTGTCGCGGAGGTTTACACAAATTAAACGCGCCTGAACACTACTCCGACCCCTCATCTGAACTGTGGTTCACTCAAGTCTCTGGAGCTCGTGAAAAATCGGAAAATTCCTATAGAAAAATGTATTCGATGAGCGCTTTCAATCACTCACCTTTCAATCGAACTCTTATTTTTTGAGCGAATGACATTTTTTTTACTAAATTGAAAATACATTGATGTCATTTGATCAGCGCAAAGAATCATGTTTTAATGGATGAGTAAATATTTTCATTTAAATTGAAGTGTTCTGTGAAAAACATCAAAAAATAATATATACATACATTCAGATGAATCATCCTTGAAAATCGAAACAATATTGTTGTTGCTAAGCTCCCGCCTATTTATATAGACATCATTCAAATAAAAAAAATTGTTTGAAAATTATTTTCTTCGACATTCTATTGTACATATTTAAATTTCGGCAAAAGTTCCTTCCCGATTTAATTTAGACATAACAAAAATTTTTAATTAAAAAAAATAGTTTTTATTTTGTTTACATTATGTGCAAAAAGATATGTATATCAGATAAAGGTGAGCCGTTATTTTGAATCCAGGGGAACTGTCCTTTTTCATGTGATTTCCCAATACCTTTCATAGTACATCAATGCAATTTTGGCTAAAATATTATTTTTTTTGCCTGTTAAAATTTTAGTTACTTGTATTTACACTTACCTGAAAGTGGCACCTCAAAATTTGCATTATTATATTTTTTTAATCATAAAGGGAGTTTTATCACACCTGTTACTTGTATAATGTACTTAAAAATAATTTGCCAAGTAATGTATACATGTTTTTCAAACATAAGAGAAAATTTCAACATGCATCAAAATGATTAAAGTGCATTATTTTAGTTCAAAGTAAAATTTAATTAAGTCCTATCTTTTAATTAATATCCATCGAGAGACATTTAAAATATGGAGGCAAATTTTAACGAGAGATAAATTTTCAAAAAGCTTTAGACTGGACGAGTTTAATTTTATAATAGAAAATAGAGTAATATAAATGCAAACTTACTTACTTTTCAATTAAATTTATGTTCCACTTCAAGGATAATAACAGTTTTTTCTCGAACTTTATCGAAGAATAGTTTCAGAGTGAATTTATAAAAATACAATGTAGTCAGTGGAAGTGAAAAAATGGCCAAAAATAACAAGCAGTAAATTTTCTTTTTACGTAAATATTTTCCATTAATTACATAATATAGAATCATTAATTTTCTTTAAAAAATTCCACCTACGGTGCACCATTAATTTTGTTTTTATTAAAAAATATATTTTTTTACCATGGTCATCACGGGATTGTCCCAATGATATACCTATTGCCAACTTTGAACATTTGTACTTACATTATGTATACACATACATACATAAATTCTCTCTCTTGATAGAAAGAGTTCAAAAAAACTTCTTAGATGCCTTTATATGAAGAAATGTAAATATTACCCCTATTTATTTCCCACTGCCTTTTTACAAGGTATGCTAGGCCTTGACTCACTATCTTCGAGAAGAATTATTGCCATTTCCAAATATTTATTTGGAGTATTAAAGGGAAGAATCGACAACCCTTCGATTTTATTTGAATTTAAATTTTTGCCGCCTGAATGCGGTAGAGCTTTGCATCATCACTTACTTTTCCAACCTATTCCTGCGAAAACTTCTACATACTTTCAATAACTCGTCTGTTGTAAAGGCTATCCGGTTCCTTAATTTGATTTATGAGTGTTTGGATCTGTTAAATTGTCATGTTGATGAGCTAGTTAGGTTCTTGAGATTCAACACGAGACTATTTGAATGAGATGAATGATTGGAATTTTCATTGTTTTTATTTTGTTATTTTGTAAAACTGGTGTGACGCTTTGGGGCAACCTGTCAGGTCACACTGGTCATTTTATTGTTATTATTATTATAAATAATAAATAAATGTATCCAAAGTCTGGCCAGCAATACCGGATTAGCCTCGAACCCGTGTCTCCTCAATTGTTAGCATTATTCGCTTACCACTGAGCTATGTTACTGATTAAGCTGTTAAAAATGATCAGTTAAATAATAAAAAAATAATTTGGAGTGTAATTTTGTGATTATAAAGGGAATAAATAAAGCTAGAAAAGGGGTGGTTATTGGAGAAATTAGTTTAGTTAGGAAATATCTAGGTATCGATTTTCACATTACTCTCGGTACCTTTTCAAAATGCTTCGCCACCATTGGTCTAGTCATTATTAATTTTTAAATATTCAAAAGGATACGTTCAAAATATTTACATAATATTTCCGCTTTGAAAATAATCCCAATTAATGAAACTGGGGTAACAATATGGCATAAAATCAAAATAGCTCTGTGTGTGCAAAAAGAAAACCGACATCGTAAAAAATCACGATAAATTTCATGAAAAGAAAAGAATAGTAAAATTGAAATATGACGTGGAACAGGTGCTGCAGACAATACGGAATATTTTTACTTGGTGAAAAGCACGTGCACACAACCATGAATTTATAGTGAGGCGTGATTGAATAGCGAAGCAGAGTGAAGGGGCTAAGGTAGGAATGACACGAATTCGTACCACACAACCGAAAATAATATAGTGGAAAAAGAAAAAAATAAACAGCAATATTTTATTCATAGTCGAAATACGTAATACGCGAGAATTTCCATTGTACAAAATTGTATACGAAAATGCTAACTGTATATCAAAATAATGCTGAAAGTCAAAATAGAATAAACCTGCTAACAACAAAAGCAAACTCATAATAAAATTCCCTTTCGCTTAAGTTGTATTCATTCAAATCTATAGATTTCCAGAACTGGGTAAATTAAATTCAAGCACCCTACTATTATATAATGGCCCTTATGGCGAGTTATTTTAGAATTATAATTTATTTTGGCCAAACAATGGGTTCGAACCTTAAAATTTTCTATGCTAAGCGTGCATTGTTATGCGTCAAACCATTTTTATTCTGTAGGTATATTTAAGTCATTTCATTTTTATACTAAAAACACCTACCCATAATAATACAAATCTATACATCCTCAATACGCATTTTCGTATACCGTTTAATCTTAAAGTCGCTTTATTTTCAATGACTTTTATATTGGATTGGCCGTGGTATATTGTATATTTGTATTATCTCTAAGTATTATGTGCTACGTAGAGAAAAGTATGCAATCAGTCTTGAGCTTAGGTAAAAATAGAAAGGTTTACAGTATAAAAAAAATAGATATCGTCGCCGATAGGAAACCCGTTCGCGAAGAAAATACGTATGGTAAATTTTTCCAGTTCAAAGAATTCGTATTGTGTATAGTAGCACGACAAATTCACCGTATTTTATTGTTATTCGATCTGGCTATCGTTTACCGAACCTTTTAGGAATATACACAAATATATTGATTTGTAAATTTATATAATATTAACAGAGATGAATTCGTAAATGAACTGATACTTAGAACCATTTATTTAGAATCTCGTATTTCGAATAATACTTTGGAGTGATGTAAATGAGATTTAATTTCCTAATACACCGAATTCATTAAAAAAATTCTTGATAAAAGTCCATCTAATAAATACAATTTTCCAAATGTCATAATAGTGCTTAATGCTAGGCAGCAATATTGTTTGAAATCGCATCAAAATCTCGATGTACATTATAATTTATGTTGATCAGAAAATTCTACAGGAACATCCATGTATGTACATACATACTATACATATATATGATGGAAATAATCTGTTCGAAAATATGATATCATCTTTCATCTTCTTATTATCTCGTAATAAGGTCACGTAATCATACGTATTCCGTACGCGAATCGGTGGAAGCAAAAAACCCATGTTTTTACAGCAAAAACACAATTTGTAATATTAAATAGTGCACACACATATGTACATATATACCATCGGTTTTATAATTTCTTTTATTTTATAATAATATTATTTTTTAAAGCCATTTAAATATGTTCGCTTTTTCTTGCTTTTAAGAAAAAACTGTATATTTCAATTGAAAATTTTCCTCGTTAAATTGAATACATACATGAAATAAATTGATGTAGATTTTAGACGTACGCTATCTGATTTTTTTTGCTTAAATGTATATTTAAATGTTCAAAATGGCTATGCCTATTTGAGTCCCTCATTTATCATATATACATTGCCCCTATCACTTCTTGCCCCTTATTCTCGCTTTCTACCTCTGATGTTTCTGCAAATTAAAACCTTCCACTACTCAATAACTTATAGATTCATTTATTTTAACGTTGTCATCATTGGAGTGTATGAGAAAAAAATTCATATATTTTTCGCATAACTTATGTAATATAAATACAATACTACTGACTAACAAAACTAATTACTACTATAAGAATTGACGTAGATTTACACAAAAACTTAAATGCTTTATATTTGTTGACCTTACAATATACCTTGAACTTTTAGATTGTCTGATAGATATGTACATACATACATACATACATGGAGAGAGTTTGAAGTTCCACCTGTATTACTTTTCGCTCAAACATTTTGAGGATTATATAAATACAATTTATAATGTTTCGAGTATGGTACATGCTACTGTTGTAAAAAATGTTTTGTGTTTTTTTTTTTTCGAGTACCGTTTGCACAGTCGTCGGACAATGGGCGCTCATTATAATTCGTGAATGTCGAGCAAACTGACGGGCGTGTTTCGAGTGTTTGACAACACAGTCTAATATAACAAGGGGTCGAGAGCGACACTACAGCCACCGACCCCATCGTTATGCAACACACCCCATTGTCTCACCCTAACGAAGTCACGCACACGCATTTTTCCTCTGCTCTTCTCCCACCGTGTACCCAAAATTTTCAGGACTGTGGAGCCATTAAAAAAACGCGACTCTGACTCCAAACTAAACCTGACTTCAACTCCAGTTCTGAATCCAACTCTAACTCTGACTTATTCTAACGGGGTTTGGTGCATCCGCTCTAAAATCGCCAGATAAACGAACGACAGATTAACAGAACGGCAGCTTTAAACGTAATTCTCGTTTTCTCGAATGATAGATTGCACATCAGATGACGAGTAACCTTTCGATGTGCACAGATGCAATTATTAAAATTAAGTTGGATTTTTCTGGCGAGTTTAATAAGGCAAGATTCGGAACTTATCGAATCTTGCCTTATTAAACTCGCCTGAAAGATCCAACTCAATTTTAATAATTACCGTTTTAATAATTGCATCTGTGCACATCGAAAAGTTACCCGTCATCTGATGTGCAATCTATCATTCGAGAAGACGAGAATTGCATTTAAAGCAGCCGTCCGTTAATCTGTCGTTCAATTTGTCTGGCGATTTTAGAGCGGATGCACCGCATCCATTCTAACGCTCTACAAACACAAAGAGTGCCGGAATCCTGTGTGGGGCTGTTGGCTTCAATATATAAGAATGTCATACAGATACAAATAGATTTAGCATAGGAAAAATAAGGCAAGGACACACCATCTCTTCTAAGGTATTCAATGCGGTGATTGAGGGCGTTTTAAAAAACCTGGAATGGGACACAGGAGAACTAGGCTTCAACGGTTGCCTCTTTAGTCATCTTCGGTTCGCAGACAATATAGTTTAATAGCTTGTGATCCAGATGATTTACTTAACAGACATATACAGCTAGACAGGAATGGTAGGAAGTGGGATTAAAAATGAACGCAGATAAGACTAAACTATTGTTCAATAGTTACTGCATGTCTAATAGCATTTCATTAGATGATAAAATAGTAGAAGTAGTCAATAAGTATTTATATTTAGGTCAAATAATACACATTTCCGGTAGTAAAGAAGAAAAAATAAAGAAACGTATGAAAATAGGGTGGAGTCCATTTGGACGTATGAATGTTGTTTTTAAATCAAAAATGCCACTTTGCCTGAAGAGAATAATCTTCCATCAATCTGTTTTCCAGTCATGAAGTATCGATGTGAATCTTGGACATTGAATGCCAAGATCCTACACAAAGTCCAATGCACTAAAAGAAGTATGGAACGCTGTATGCTTGGTATACAGTAGAATACGTGGGTGAGAAGGATGACGAGGGTAGGGGATATAGTAGATAGAGTGAAGGAATTGAAATAGCAATAAGTGAGTCTGGTGGCTAGAAGATGGACGAAGGGTGGACAAAAGATGCCCGAGAGAATGCAAAAACCGCAACCGAAAACGCAACACAATCAAAACCGACAATATTTTTATGTTTTAAATAAACTTTAAATTATCGATACAAAAAATATGTAACCTTGACGGTTAGATGGCTCTAACCGTCAAGGTTACATTTGAACAAATTGTCATTCGAATAACTCACGCTTCGATAGCTCTGAGCAAAATCAGCTTAGTTTTTTACGTACCGGAGATGAGAAATCTATACTACATAATTTACCTATATAGAATCGTGTATTAATCGTTTATTTTCAAGTATCAGAATTAGTTTCAATTTCAAAAATCCCTCCATAATTGATTTATTGACAATTTAAATGACAGTAGTATTAAATTTTACCTTTTGTAAACACGAGAAAATGGCAAAAATAAAAACACTACATCTCAAGTAAAAATTGGTATTGATAATTAATTTTTATCTCAAACTAATGGAAAAAAATAGTTAATTATACAAAATGCATTACTATTCAATAATTAAAACGCTATTTAAAATAACTTACCTGGGTAGGAAACAGGTTAGGTTTATGGAGTAATTTTCGAAGAGGAGTAGAATGGAAAAAATAAAGCGACTTTCTCATTACGAATTCTTTCTCATTTTAATTTCATGCAATATTTCAACGATGCAAATTTTCATGATACGTTCAATCGGTTCAATCATATCAAAGCAATTTACCATAACATCCGTACAGTTTTTAAAAGAAAGAAAAGAGTCAGAAGTTCGATTTTTTATGACTTTGGCTCCGCCAAAAACAGCACGACTCTGACTACGACTGAAAAACCCTGCAATTTTTCGATGCGAGTATTAATATTAACTTCGCCACTTCGCCAATTTGCTCCAACAGATCGCGCGATTTCTCTCCTTGTAAATTTTTATTTAAGTCGATGATTTAAAATCGAACACGTTTTTACAGCGATTAATTTTATTATTTTGTACGAACGAATAACGTTTGTCTAATGAGGTGTTTTCCACGCTTGGCTTGTGCAAATTTTTTCTCGACTATTTATATAGCGAATTTATTTCGTTGAAATGAAGTTTTGCGTTATCTTGACGAAATTGACTAGAATATAAAATACCGTCACCATACAACAATATCGTTACAAACATAAAATACAAAAAAAAATGTAGAATTGACGGAGCGCAAGATAATAATTTGATTCTCACTTTGCTATGAAAATATCGTATATTTATGTTTGTATACATAACTGAACTAACGAGTATAAAAAGCTATAACTTTTCAAATGTTTAATTATTTGATGACTATCCAGTCACGCGATGGTTAGTTTCAAACAATTTATCCAATATAAAATGTAATACACTCTTTGAAAAACGTGACTCTCTTCAAAAACTCCACGTTGAAATTTTGAATTGTATGTACATATTTAAATTTTTCATGATAAAATTGTATTAAATCTTTAAAACAAAAAATAGCGTTTCACATTACGTGCGTAACTACGAGGAAAATTTTATGAGGGAAAAAATGATTCCTCCAAACGACGCCAAACACCGTTCGGAAAATACAAATTAAATTTCCTGAAATTTCACGAACAACGCGATATCTTGCCGAAAAAATTTAATTTTTAACGTTGGCACCGTTATCGTTATTTTCTTCAAACTCTTCTGGTTTTATTATCAAAGGATCACTTTCAGGACATGCTCACATCACTGACTTCAATATCGCCACTCAACTGGGAGAAATGGAACTAGCTACAAGTATGTCGGGAACAAAACCCTACATGAGTCCTGAAATATTCGATTGTGCCGCAGATGCTTGCGTTGGATACAGGTAAAAAATTTTGTATTATTTTTCTTATTAAAAAGTCACCAAAATTTTCCACGAAATTTACATTTAAATCTACATTCATATTTTACAATTATTAAAACAAAATGTAAATTTAATTAAAATCTAAATTATGCCAATTGAAGTTCCAACCGTAATCAATTGAACTCCGTCTTTGAAAAAAAATAACCATCAATCTGAAAAGCTAGATTGATGACATCGATTTGAAAAGATTGCGGACGAGGAATCCGAATCGAACTCTATGTACTTCGAATGAACATTTCTACATACATATGTATATTGAACAACTTTATCGTTGCATAAAAATTAAGGTTTATATTAATCCATCTTCATGTAACTTTAATATATAAGCAATTGAGAACACTCATGCAAAAACGTCGCTTTTAAAATAAAAATGTATTCAATATAAAATTTTATAATATACATATATGTATGTACATACGTATCCGTATACGAGTACATTAGATTAATCGGGACTAATCTTTGAGATGTCATTTAAAGGTAATAATTCGATATCATATTACATACACATATGTATGCATGGGGTCTACCCCACGGGATCGAATTAGAAATGCACGAAAAACCAAATATCGGAAGGCAAAGATCGAAAATCGAAAGATCTTAAGTCGAAAGATCAAAAAAAGGTTGCATGGTAAACGGTACATACTCACGTACATCCTCATTTAATTTGCGCGAGCAGGATACAACAGGAACAAGAGGAACAGGCTTTTCCTCCCGTATTAATGTGCGCGCGCAGAATACGGGAGGAAAAGCCTGTTCCTCTTGATCCTGTTGTATCCTGCTCGCGCAAATTAAGTGATTATGCACCGTTTACCATGCACCCTTTTTTTATCTTTCTACTTAAGATCTTTCGATTTTCGATCTTTGCCTTCATACATACATATACCAATTGACGAATTTATGTTCATATATATATATATATATATATATATATATATATATATATATATATATATATATATATATATATATATATATATATATATATATATATATATATATATATATATATATATATATGTACATACATATGTTGATAATTTAACTCACTTACGTTTGGAGTCTGCCACTATTTTAAATTCATCTAAAAATGATTTCGTTTCTCACTATTACAATTATTGCAAAAGAATAAACAGTGATATTTATCAATGCGTTTTATACGTTGGAGTAATTAAAACGTGATCATGATTTTATTATTTTTGGAAATCGAATTCAATAAAAGGTAGTCACCCTAGAAGTGACCAAAAAACAAAAAGAATTTTAATAGCAACCGCCGCAGGGCGAGATAAATAAAAAGGGCGTA
Organism: Arctopsyche grandis; assembly: GCF_051622035.1. Taxonomy (NCBI): domain Eukaryota; kingdom Metazoa; phylum Arthropoda; class Insecta; order Trichoptera; family Hydropsychidae; genus Arctopsyche; species Arctopsyche grandis. The sequence continues at coordinate 19,669,104 of NC_135357.1, forward strand.
GGGAAAAAATGAAAATAAATTGTTTCCTCGCCCCCTTGGCGTGGATTTTACGCCGGTTTGCGAGCGGAAAACGCACGCATTTGTTATTTTATAATTCGTTATTTGGCGTGAAAACTGGCCGACGAATTCACCGGTTAAATTATCCGACCCAAATTTTTCCTCTCTATACGCTTCCTGTTGGCTCACAGCAGTGGAGATCGTTAGGTTTAAAATTGAGCCAAGGTTCCTTCGGGAAAACTGGAAAATGTCTTTGCCACGAGGGAAAAATGAAAAATCTATCTCAGTATAGAGAAAATCACGATAAATATAGAATCTACATACAACGAACCGATTACACATTGATTTTTTTTTTATTTTCAATTCATATATGTACATACACATACATATGTATATTACACTGTTTTGTATACGATTTTAGGTGTCGTGTATGTATTATATGGAGTTTCATTGCCTTATTTTATTGCTATTAAATAAACAATGTAAATGTAAATTATACAATATTAAACTACATTTTCAAATATGAAATAATTTCATACTACATATTAATTCATATTCTAAGGCTATTATCTTTTCAAGGATACAATTCGTTTATTAAGTATTCCTTTTTATCCGAGTGCGTAACTAGTCTGTATGTATGTACATATGTTATGTATATGTAATGTATGTATGTACATATGTTCGTAATTTTTGATAAAATTTTTTCATGGCCTCAATTTTTGTATTTTATTGTATCTTATCGCCGTTTAATATTTACATATTTGCTAAAAAATTGCAATTGTTGTTAAGTTGAACTATGTATAACAATCGTTTGTTGGGCGTACAAAATTTTTGTGCCTAATTACATTGAGCAATTATACATTTTTTACTCAAAGTCTAGTATTTCTTTGTCAAAAGTGAGTATTTAAATCAAGTCAGATGTTTTTCTATTTAATGTAATTTAAAGCTTTTGAAATATTTTTTATTAATTATCTAGCGAATTTTAAAAGTCAAAAATATACTTTTTTTTCAAGCTATAATAAATCCAGTGAGCCAATTTTATATTTGAATACGTTCACAAGAATTGCTTTTCAATCTCAATATTTTTCATTTTATCTGAACGTACTAATTCAAGTGGTAAATGATTTTAAATTACATTGTGAAATGTTCCGCTATAACTTTTTAGTAGGAATCTCCATTCTTCATCTCGCTCTAAAAAGTCAAAAATCTGTGAAAATTGCGCATTTTTTAAGCGTTGATATAAACGAGCAGAAGACAACAAAATGCATTGTCATATTCTAATTTAGTGGGTCAAACTTAGTAAAGATTTATTAGTCTCCGCTCTGATAGTTTTTTTTTGTTGTTCAGTTATTAAGAATCGGATGGTGATTAGGGCAATGACAATTCACAATACACGTTCCAGCAGAGCTGAATTCATTAGAGTTAAAAATAGCCATAATGCCTCAAAATCATATTGCCCCAATCACCATCTGCTGTCTACCAATTATATATGTACGCATTAAGGTCCGTTCATACCTAGTCGGCACGTATCGGCAGCAGCAGGTAACATGCAAGTACGGACATTATTCTTTGGTACATTATACATATATGTACATATATGGAGGCGTATGAATGCCCATGTGGGAATAGAGTATAAATGCGTCCATATACCTATAAAATATACCAAAGAATACTGGCCGTAAAGATCCATGATTTATAAGCCAAATTCCCAGTGTCTGTACATATTTTTCAATACATATTTACATACATATAAAACGAGAAGAGGATACCTACTAACATATTGTATTCATATATTAGGGGGACCGAAAAGTAATTTCCGAAATGTCAGTTTCAGTAAACACTTAAGTTTTGTTATTATGTTGAAGTTATTGTTGTGAATTTATTGTTTCTGTTTAAAAAAAATATTAATTAAATTTTTTAAATTTATACCTGATGAAGGATGTCGAGACCAATAATAAAGAAAGGGCATTTGCGTCATTTTATGCTATTTATGTTAGACCAAGAAATTAAGGCAAACGAAGCAGTGAAAAATATCACCGATACTTACGGGGATATTCTGAAACTAAACAAGTGTCATCAGTAGTCACCGGAGCCTGAGGGGGCCGTGTATTGTTCAAAGGTTGTAAATGCATTGTTAAAGGTTTGCCGAACAATGGATAGCACTGTGACTATCCTACCTCTAGTCATCAGTGGTATAAATAATTTTAAAATTGGAATAGGGACATCAAGGAGATCGCACGAAAAGAAGAGCTCAAAAATTATATGATGATATCCTGACGTCAGTGGTGGAATCAGATGCTCGTCAAACAATCGAGGAATTATCGTTGAAGTTTGGCTGTCCATGTTCTATAGTTCAGGATCATCTTCGTCGCATAGGAAAATTGCACAGACAGGAAATTGTTTGATTATTTTTCGATCCCCCTAACATATTATACTAGTGGTTTTACCCGACTTCGCTCGGTATTTGAAATATAAACTGCTTAAACATTGATAATATTAAACATTTTATTAAAATTATTTGAATAGTTTTATTTTATTTAAATATTCGTTTGTTTAATTTAATGTCACGGGTTCTACTACCCAAACCTTACATACATACATTTAACCTTACAAAGTCTCTTTCGAAATTATATATTAGATTACAGCTATTGACTTAGATTGATTACTAGTTGTTTTACCCGGCTTCGCTCAGTATTTGTAATATAAACAGAGTAAACATGGCGAATCTAATAATAAATATTCATTTGTTTTTTTATTAAATTTATTTGAACCAAAAATTAAATCGACTCGTCATAGAAATTTTGACTTGTTTACGATTACCAACCAAAGTTACTTTTAAACATATACATATACATATATTTACATACAATAGATTTATTTATTTATTTATTTTACATATGTATATACCAGGAAGGCCTTACAGGTAAATCCCAATGCGCCTTCCTGGCCAATTACAAATTCCAATTACAAATACAAATACAAATGCAGCATTTTTATTACAAGTCGTTGAATTGCGAGACACTGAAAAACTCGCAAATTAACGAGACATCTATGAATTGTACATAAATTTTATTGTACATCAGTAAAACTTCAAATAGTGGTGACATAGTAGGTAGGAAGAATTTTTAGCCAATTTTTTTCCGGGAACCGTTTCAACAATGAAATCAGAGAAAATTGGCAAACTCTGATAGGAAACGATCAACCTGGAGTCACAAATCCAGGTCTGACCAACAGCATACTATGAAAAATTAATTTTCATTCGGGGATTTAACCCGGCACCTTCTTGACGCTAAGCAGAAGCTTAACGACCGAGCTATGCTGCTGGCTAAATATGATATAAATGTATGTACATACATACGTATACCACACCTGTGTATTTAATAAAATATATGTACATATACATATGTAATAAACGAGTATAAATCTGTTGACTTTACTAGATCGCATTAATATGTATTCATACGTGCAAAGCCATAGAAATATTTTCCCAAACATAATACATCTGTACTTTGTGTGCTATGAAAATATGTGTGTGTGTGTGTGTTTGTATATGGATTATATAATAAAAACATTGTATCGTCTACGAAGATTCATACACACACGCAGCTTTTCATGTAATAAAATTTGAGACGATCCTCCAGGGACGATACGCGTGTCTTGTGTTGCCTTTATGGCTTTCACCTCGATTGGTTTTTCCGGGAAGCTTGATGTTTTTCTTTACACGCTATACGTATAATAATAGCATCACTCGTTAGCGCGAGAAATCAGCCGTGTCGATAATGCGATTGTTTTTGCATATTTTTTCAGTTATCCTGTGGATTGGTGGTCGCTAGGAGTAGTCGCCTACGAGATGGTGGCTGGTGAGAGGCCCTACGATATACACTCTCAGACCGGAGTATCGGATGTGAGGCAATTATTTCTGACTCCTTTGAGGCTTTCATCAGGAATCGACAAGCAACTGGCGGAAATGATGAAAAGAGTATGTGGATGTTTTTACCCTCGGGACTATATTAACCCAACGGTCTTCAACCTTTGACACCCTTCTAATTAGTGAAGCTTTTGAAGTGATCCTATTTTGAAGACAATTTAAGTGCATGTTCAAGTGAAGACATCCGTATATGTATGTATGTATATGACAGACGGGCGGGCATATATAATATTATATAAATAAATCAGTCGCGGAATTCTTCAATATCTCATGTGGAATTCGAGATGAAGATTGCTGTATTTAATCTGGTTCAGTGGTTACATCCCAAATGTGAATTGCTACCAGGATAACCGCCGCTACGAAAATCGCGCGCGCGGATATATCCTGTCGCACGAAAATTCGTCGCACAGGAAAATAGCCGTACAGAAAACTGCCCAAACATTGCTCAGAAAATGCTTTTTTTACGAGAGTTTATTATTATCGACTAGACATATGAACTTCGCATGTTGATACGGACATACGAGTCCGTAACGTCATTTTATATTTGATAATAATAAAAATCTCGTAAAAAAAGCATATGCTGAGCCATATTTGGTTTAATTTACATTGGTAATTAATTTATTATTGTTATTATTTATCCATTTATAATGTATTTATTATAATAATAAACAAATAAATTACGTTATAAGATAACAGTTAACCATTGATCTTTGGGGATATGAATGTGTAAGATTTAGATAAAATTAATACTAGCATTAGTTGTCATAAGCAGAGATCGGCGACCAAGTTACTTTTACCTAGAAAAAATGGTTCACTATCGTCAGTTACTATTATCCTACAAAGCAAGAGAGCAAAAAAAAAGGTTGACAATATTGAACCATTTTTTATGGATAAAAAGCAACTTGGCCGCCTATCTCTGGTCATAAAAAAATAGTATTCTTAAACATTGCTTATAAAATGATGGTCATAACATGACCCAAAATTTGTTATATTGATCTTCTTGTGTATTCATCATCATCATTTACAGGCATTCATCATCCACTGATGGATCAAGGCCTCTCCAACACGCTTCCATTCGCCTATGCTTTGAGCAACTCTTATCCATCTCATTCCACACATTTTTATGATGTCACCTCCCCTGTAGCCTTCCTTGCAAGTTTTTACATTCTCTCGGGTACCATTCGAGCACTTCTTTCATCCATTTATCTTCCGTTTTTCTAACTACGTGGTCCGCCCATTGACATTTCAATCTTTTTATTCTCACCATTGCATCAGCCACCTTTGTTATACTTCTCATCCACGTATTCCGTTTTCTATCTCTCCTCGTTATTCCAAGAATACAGCGTTCCATTATTGTTTGAGTGCAATGGACCTTATGCAAGTTTCGCATCCATATGTCGGTTCAGTGACGGTCACGATCACGGAACATCTGGCACCCGAAAATTCCATCCATTGAGATTAACGGACGCTAACTATCATACTAATGAGAACTCGATTGCCTGATATTCTGTATTCGCGATAGTCGTGTGCGCGATCGCAATGTGTGAAATAATCCGTTTATCGCATACGTCATTACTGGCAAAACACATCGATCGAAGATCTTTTTCTTCAAGCAGTAGCATTTTTTATTTGAAAACGACATTCATTCGTTCAAATGCACTCCATCCGAATTTCATGCCTCTCTTTATTTCCTTTTATTTTTTCTAGATATGTATGTTAATGATTTACTTACTTTATAATTTAGTCTCATAAAAAAGCTACTGTCGTATTTTTCAAAATTAAAACAGCTTTAACTTGGCCTTAAGTTAGCTTTAAATAAACTTTTTTTAAACAATTCATAAATTTGGCGTTTTGAGAAAACTTTAACGCTTAACCAAAGACATACAAATCATAAAATATATATGTATATACTGTATTCGATATGAAGTATCTGTTTGTCCCCAGCTGCTGAATATAAGCCCGGGAGGACGTTGTTCGTCTTTGGGTGAACTGAAAAAGATGCCGGCCTTTATAGATCTAGACAAAAAATTAGTTCTGCAGAAACATTACAAACCAGCATTTTGTCCACCCAAAGATCATCTGAATTGCGATCCTACATTCGAGTTGGAAGAGATGATCGTCGAAACAAAGCCCTTACACAAAAAGAAAAAGCGATTAGCTAAGCAAAAGTCAATGAGGGAAATACAAATAGGGAGTTTAGATCTGGTACGTTCACTTCTCCGTAAAATCGAAGGATTTCATAATAACATTTGACTTTTTAATTATTATATTCTTTCAGGACTCACAAAACTCACCCACACTGGAGCCAGCAACTCATAATACAATTCCAGAATTCATAACGTACAATCGGTATAAAGAACTGGAGAAAAAAGAACGAGAGCGGATACGATTAGAAAGAAAGCAAAAAGAAGAAGAGTGGGAAAAGGAATTGGCAACCGCAATGGGGGCTGCTAACGTAGACACAGAAGCAGACGACCAGAAAACCCAAAGTGCCACAAGGAGTCAAGACGGCTGCGACATTTTAGTAAACTCAGATATTTACAGAGGATTCGGCAGAGTGCACAGCATCAGTGATGACTGCTGCGTCAAGTACGACGAAAAAACAAGCGACAGAATTGGCGACTTCAAAAATAGCAAAAGTGATAAAGCTACCAACAGCCTGGAAGAAGAAAGCGCTGAAGGATGCGACAGTACCAAAGGTTGCGGAAAGGTCAAATTTGGCAGTGAAAGTGACTTCATGAACATCAAGAAAAAGTCTTCAAAGGTATCGATCGAAAGAGGAATTTTCAGTTTTAAAGAGAAGAGCAGCACAGGTAGCCTGAAGAAGAGCTTTTCAAGAGCGAGCAGTCTGAAGACGTCCAGCAAAGGAGACGAAGAAACGGCAGATGAAGATTATGCAAAGATGACGGACGTGTCGAGCAAGCTAAGAGACTTTAGCGATGATGTGAAAAGCAGAATAGCCAAGTCGCCAAAGTTAAAGCACTCCAAACCGTCTGCTGAAAGTCAGCGTTCCACCACGTTCATGGCAGATACAGGTTACCAAAAGATAAAAAATGAAGTTGTCAAAAACTACCAGGCTTCTTTGAATTCTTCGCTCAAGAACAATGACAATGGTTAATCATCGAATCATGATCAAACGAAATGTGATCGATAGTGTATAACAAACTCGAAAATCCAAAGAGCATGTGATCCAGGCAAGTGTATGTCGTTGACAATTGCCTTAAAACTAGGGAACGCCGGTTCAAAGAATCGATGAGATATAACTTTTAAAAAAAAAATTAAAAAGCCTAGCTTATTTTTTTACCTTTTTTCCAGATAAAAATTCTCGTGTTTTGTACAATAGTACTATATTCTATTAGCTAGTCAAACTATACATGGAACAGATTATTTTTCTATCCATTGAATTCGTCTATCGTTTTGAATATAAAAAAAATTTTTGGAATACATTTATGACTGTCTACTAATATGTATGTATATATTTATGTAATCAGTTTTTACACATCACATTTAGCATCAGCACGTCAATACTTCGATTTTAACTTTAGTAAAAGAAATATTTTAAGTTAAGAGAATGTAATAATAAAAAAAATCTTTAATACAATGTTGTTTTATTATTTTTTTAGGGAATATTACACAAATGGTTAACAATAAAAACTCGCTTAAATAATCTAAATAATACAGGTGACACAAAATTAATTGTTTTTAAGTTGAAATAAAGAAATCAAAGGTTCATTTTAAATTCACTTCTAAAACGATTTACCAGAAATGCATCAAAAGAATTGATCACCTAAAATTAAATAGACCATTCAAGCTGTAAAATGTTTATTTTTTTCATATTTATTCTATGTAATTCTAATAAAAATATGTTTTGTTATAGTAACAAAAAATAAAGATAAAACTACTGCTAAATGTACACATGATCGATACACAAATAAAAAATGTCATCTTTACTAACTGTTCAGAGTGAAATACGATATTGATTTGTAAATTGAAAAGAAATCTGACTGTATTAATTTTTGAACGTACTTATACTTAAACTGTCACTGAGTGAATATTTAAAATTAAGTACGACTTGCACCTGCTCATAACGCATCTGGAAACAAATTATAGTATAGATTGTTTACCAAAAAACCATGATTTGAAATAATACAATTTTTTTCTGCAAAATTTGCTTTTCAAAAGCAATTAAAATAAAAATAATTTTAATAAACCGCACGATTTAATCTAATGAAATAAGAACAATTATAAAAATATGAAGATTTCGTTAAAAATTAAGAGGTTAACAATTATAACTATTTCTGTCAAAAGATACAGCAGTCTTTAAATTTATTTTAGAATTATTAATGTAATTACCCCCGAATTCAATATCAAAATGACAATAATCCTAACTCTAACATTATTTACATCACAATAAATACAAAATTACAATCGCAATGATCAACAGGCATAATGTAAATCAATAAATACTGTTGATAAAAGTAACAGAATTTTGACTGAAATGACTTAATGCTACGAGTTTTCTATAAAATTTTCTATAAAAATTAAATTGTACTAAGCTACATCGCAAATACGTATTTTTTCTCTGACAATAGATGCACAAGATGACAATATTTAAAGAAAAATAGCATATTATGTTACAATTTGTTAAGATAACTATTCAATAGTAAACTTAAATCAACTTTTTATTCATATTTAGCTTTCTGCATGCGATCCGCTTAAATTACAAATATTCAATGTGTGTGGGTGGTTCTACGATGTGAAGTGGATATTTTTAATTTTTAATAAATTATAAAAATAAGAAAAAATATTAAACAATAAAAAAATGCATAATTAATAACTGTACATAAATACACTCATCATTAATGTAACAAATAAAAAGAAACAACTTTCACATCATCAAAATAACTTCATATCAAATTTCTACAGAGGATTTGGAAAATAAATCAAGCACATTAGCAATGCAATCTATAAGTAGTACTTATGTCTGTACTATCAATGAAAATTGCTCAAATTTGTACCAAATTTCACTTAAACAGAATATAAAAAAAAAACCTAATGCAAAAAAATAATAGTGGACCATACACAAAACAATGGTTATATGTAGATATATAATATTACAAAATATAAAGACACTTGTTTCCATTAGTATGGATTGAGAATATGGCAAAGAAAATTTGATTTTCAAATGAATTTTGATAGAACTGGGAAAGAATACGTTGAATATAATTTCACTGGGAAGAGTAAGAAAAACGAATTCCCATAATTAAACTGAAAAAATTTGTATTTCTTACAGCATAAAACGGAGTGCACCACAATGAAATAAGAAAATCGAAAATATTAATTTTTATACAAAATAATCTATTGAAAGGATATATAAATTCTTAATCCTAATATCATTGTGCGTTCTTTTATAAAATTTAATAATAAAATTAGTAAACGATCATATTTGAATGCATAACTGATTGCATCCAAGTCTTAACACCTCAAACATACGTCAGTGAAAAAACAAAAAAAAAAAAAACATATTTTTAAATATATTTAATTACATCTTAAAGAATATACAACTCTATTAGGAATATTGACTTAAATTATATCACTTTCAATATACTTTGAAATCTTACAATTATTAAAGTAGTATGTTACATTACACGACACAATTTCAAAAATTAACGATAAAAAAACTATATGCTTCATATCTCAAAATATTATTTATTGAAAGGATATACGGTATTAAATCCTAATATAATTGTGCGTTCTTTCATATAACGTTAAAATTTACTCATATTTTAATATCTAATTTTAAAAAATATTATATGATAAGATGCATATATGTATTTTGTAAGTACTATTATTTACGTTTTCAAATCGCAAAAATTATATTCAAAATAAAATAGTACCCCAACAAAAAAATTATGAAATATAAAACACATATATGCACTGTTTAGTTAACCAACTTTTTTAGGTACAATGAAAGAAACGATTAGATATTAATGCAACTAACTGCACACGATTTTAAGCAATATAGATAAAATATGAAGCAGTGGAATTTACAGTGATAAATAATACTTGCAATCGCAAGTAAAATTAATGAAAGTTTTGAAAAACATTGTAGTAGATAAAACTAACAAACAAAATTTAGAATCACAATTTCTTTTTTGGACAACTGAGTGTTATTATATAAACATTACTATTATTATGTACCAAAAAATGCAATAATGTGAATATTATGTTTATTTTCTCTTCAGCATACATATTCCATCAGGAATATAAAAATTAAAATAAATACTCCTGTAAAACTATAAATCATAATCATATCTCGTTATACAATACAAAATTATTTTGTACTATTATTCAAAATACAATAAAATAACATTAAAGTAAACCTATATTATCAACATGTAATCTAAAAGGTATCATTTCGCAATAGTGTGCGTTTACATACTCATTTTGACAACTATCCTCCCTGTTTGTGGAATAAAAACTATTTAAAAAAAACTATTTGAAACAAACATTTTTCACATTATCACAATTTGTTTTACTACGTAACACTAGTATATATATTATACAATTTAAAATCACAATTGTCACAATTAAAGTCTAAACTGCTGTTTCATCAGCAGTTTCGATTCTGGGAAACGGCTTAACAAGTTCTGCTGTTACTTTATTCGGCTGTGGTTCCTGAACACACTCTTCGCTAACATCAGATGTAGGATTTAGAGTCAATTCAGCCAGTGCCCCCAGTATTGAATCTGGATTCAAATCACTTTCACCTTCACCCTAAAAAAAAAATCATCATTTATAACAAACACTTATAGTTAACAAGTATGTATTCCTTTCATGAAAATAAAACAAACTGCTTACTGATGGGGACGTTGGTTTGGTGAAGTGAAGATAACAATAACCTTTGTAGCCCTAAACGCAAAAATATGAATATTAAAATTGATTCCAAACATGTACACATATTTAACAGAACTAATTCATTCAGCACAAACCTTCCATGTAATGAAACTAGGTTTCACATGTCGTTCGGTTAAGGCAGTCTTCAGATCCCTTATGCGCACAACTCGATCAATGCTCGTTAACTAATTGAGAAATAAGAGTTAAAAATACAAAACAATACAAATTAAATTAAATAAAAATAAGCACCCCTTCCCCCCCTTACCTTGATACTAAAGTCTAAAGGTTGCATCGGGCGGTGGTATGGTAAGCGTCGCTTATGTCTAGTAGTAGTATCTGGAGAAATATTTCCACTTTCACCACCTACTTCATTTTCGCCTACGAATAAAAAAAAAGGTAAGATATGATGAAAGAATTAAATTTTATAAGCAAAACTTTAACTTAAAAAAATTTTATTTACCAGTGTCATTAGTTTGTCTTTTTTGGAAACGGCGGAAATGAGGTGGTCCAAATCGTTTTTTGCGATTACGATTGCCAGATTCAGCTTCTCCTGCCTTAAAAAAAAATAATAACCGAATAAATAAGAATAAAATTGAAATTAATAATATAATATCAAAATATGACAATTACTTCATTATGTTCACTTTCACTGGGATCATTTGATCTATTAAAACGTTCCTTCTTTCTCCTATTGCCACTCTCCATATCAGAACTTTCTTCTTTCAACACGCATGGCTTTCCGTTACTAAAATTGGATTTTAAAAAATTATATAGACTAATGCAAAAAAACATACATTTATTTGTAATGTGTATAATAAAATTTAGTTAGTATATAAGCATAAAATAAATGGCAGTGAAAATGTAGTGGATATATGATAAATATTTATATATTAAATCATTTGATTGAAATAATCACTTTTTCAATATGTTTATGCTCATAATAACTACATTAATTGAACTTGTACTGACGTTATTTCTTTCTCCCTGAAGTCTGCAAGGAATGGTAAACGCTTCAATTTTCTGGGATTAATCATATTCCACATGATTCCAGTGGCAGTTTTATTCGATTCTTTCTTAATGTCAATTATCTGTGTTGGAGTTACGATTATATCTACAGGAATGTCATGCTCACCAAATAACTCAGCTGGCAATGTATCAAATACCTATAACAATAAGTAAAAATTGAAAATCAAAAATATTCACTATTTACATATATATTATGTTTACTATGAACGTAAATACGCATATATATAAAAATTGGAATTAAAAATGTATTTTTAGTACCTGATGGTCATGAACTGTAGTAATTATTTTTGTTTCAGAGCTTATGAACTTTTTCTCCATTAAATAAGCATAGCACAAGTCAATTGAACCTAAAAAAATAATAACATTTTAAAACAAAACATATTTTTCATATCAGTATGATTATCATTTCATATGTATTATAAAATGAAATCTCAATTTTGCATTAAAAATAAAGAAAAAATGTGATTACTCAACACTAACTCACCATTTCCTTTGCCAATATGCTGCCCTTCTTTAGATATTGCTACTGATCCAACAACCCATAGATCAATATTCACATCTTCATCAGACTCTAAAAAATAATCGAGATATTAACATTTGAAATAAATATTAGTTAACTGTTTCATAAAATCAATTTTCACTTACCTAGCTTTACACCATATTCGTCTAAGCCTTGTCGAGTTACGACAGTCTTCAAATCAAGATTATCCTCTCCAGCGGGCAAATCAATACGTATCAATAGTTGCTTCTGTGGTTTGGGATTAAGCAAATATAATCCTTTACCCTCTTCAAGACATGCCAATCTAAATTAATAAACATTATTAAAGAAAATTTGGACTAAATAAATGTAGCAAAAATAAAATCAAACAAATAAGAATATTAACCTTAAGCCTTCGTGTAACTTATCGGTATTCACGAGAATATTTTTTGCGTTCTTAAAGGCATCCTGTGATGTAAGTAATTGGGCTGCTTCTTGTGCGCCTTTAAAACCTGGGATACGGTTATAAGGACGTCGCAAAGTGGTTGCAGCACGATTTACTCGCAATGATTGCCAAGCTTTGTTGCGATACAAACTTTTCCCAATATCTGTAGCTTCTAAAACAGATAGCCCAAACATTAATTTTAAAATGCTTAACTTAATAAGTTTTAAATAATTGCAATAATAAAAAAATTATTTACCCTTTGTCGATGTAAGTCTTCTTCTTCTATAAAAATACGTCCTGCGTGGTTGTCTTTCTTGTTTGCCATTGGGATCAGCCGACTCTCCATCAACAGGCTGTAAAAAAAATTGTATTTTTGTCATTCTACTGACATTCTCAGAAAATACCAAAATAATATATTAAAGGAATGAACATGAACCTCGTATTGTTCACTTTCACTGTGAACTCCATTGGGTTGTTTACGATATCTAGGTCCTTGCCAACGTCGATTATTAGCATATCGTCCACGGTAATAACGTCTGAAACCTCCGTTCTCCCTTTCACGTTCCGTATCAGATTCAGCTTTTAATTCACAAGTATCGCCATTTCTATGAAATAATATAAAACACGTTTTAATATTTTTGTTCAAGTAATTATAAATATAAAGACTATTAAAATAATATAAAAACAATAAATACACATAATTATTAAACAACTTACTCAATTTCCTTGTCTCTAAGTTGAGAAACAAGTTGATTAAATTTCAATTTGGAGGGGGAAATCAAATTCCAAATTATACCAGGTGGTTTTTGACAATTTGTTTTAATGACCTGAGTTGGAGTTACTATCATATCAACTGGAAAATCGTGAGGACCAACAATATTTGCAGGAACAGGATCAACAATCTAAATTTTTTTTAATATAAATTAATTACAAAATATTTATTTATAGACACCTTAAAAAGGTTTCAGCTAAATCTCTAAATATTATCAATCAAACAATTAAAAATATATATACCTGAGAATCATGCACAGTAGTCATGATAATAGTATTAGATTGTATCATTTTTAGCTGTGTCAGAACCGCTAAATACAGATCAACATATCCTAAAAGCAAACAAAATCATTTGATCATGGAATTTTTTTTTTCTCAATACTACGTATACGTTATAAAAGAAAACAAACCTCTGCCTCGACCAATTCGTACACCTTCTTTCGAAACCGCCACAGATCCAAGAATTACCAAATCTAATTCAACTTTCTCGTTCACTCCTGATGAAAATTAAAATCCCCATATTGACATAAATGTTTTTCAAGTATTTAAATTTCATAAACAGATATTACCGAAAAATTATACTACACATACCAATAACTTGGCCAAATTTTTCCAGTCCTTTTAAAGTTAAAGCTTCACGAAACGTTTCTTCAGTTGCATCATCCTCTAGCTTTAAACGTGTCATAAGATACTTCTGCAGATATGGCACTTGAACGTATAAAGTTTTACCAGCTTGTAAACAAGCCATCCTAAAAGAAAATTAAAATATATTTTGAGCTGTGAACATGTGCAAATAAATAATTGTGTCAATTTAATTGAATTAACACAATAGTAATATTTAAATAAACAGAATTTTTACTCACTTAATACTCTCTTGAGCCTTATCATATCCCACAAGAATATTTGTTGCATTTTTGAAAACGTCCTGTTCTTTCAAATTCGCAACAGGATCATCGGAATCGGTAAACCAAGGAATACAATTGTAATAGCTATATCTGACCTTTGCAGATATTTGATTCTTGCGCACTTGCTTCCATATACCACTGCGTATACCCTTTTTTGTCACCTCCACAGCTGTAAGTAAAAATTTTCATTTCAATGTTTATTTAGAACAAATAGCATCCCGTCTATAGCTCATTAGTGCAATTAGCGTATTTTACTAATGCAGTTTTTAAGTGCATACATAAAAAATTCAGGCCTAGTGTTTTAAGCGCATTTATACATGCTTGAAAACAATAAGTATATAAGAATGTGGATGAATAACAAATTTGAATATAGACCAAAAGTTATGTTACCAACACAACTGTGTAAATACTAAACCAAAACTGTATGACGGGAAATTTATTCGTCATCAACATAATCAAGGTTATCATATAAAATAAATATTAACTTAAAAATTGAGGTCCAAATTTCTCACAATAGTATTTTATCTATCGATAATTCGTATGCAAATAAAAAGTAGTAAAGTTCCAACAATCAAAATTTTCAAAAATAAGTTCTAAAAAATCCCGATAATTCAATTTGTTCTGCAGATGTCTTAGATGCAAAACTCAATAGCTCATTTCCAGCAATTCCAGATTATTCAATCATCTATCCCTCACAGCCTTGTGTAATTCAATAGTATATCTAATATTCTAATTATACAAATAACACAAATGTTATAATTTTAATACTTAAACATATGTACGTACACGATTGTTTTTGATCAATATTTAACTGATTAACTTAAGTGGAATACCTTGAAATGGTGCAACAAATTGTAAAGATGTGACAAAACAACATGAAGAGGTTATACAATGACCTCATTCAGAGATTGTTACTAATGATCGCACAAATCATTGCAAATGATTATTATCAGTGTATGAAAATACTTACATATAACAGTTTCTTTTCAATGAGAGGTTAACGGGAGAGAATAAACATAATTGATAAAATGTTATCTTTAGCATAGAACTATTATGGATACAGTCAAATAAATGTAATACTTTGCAGTATTCAAATACAAACAGTGTTGTTTTAAACATAATATTAACAGGAGGAAAAAGGTTATTTGGTTCATTGATAATATAAAATTTAACGCTCTAATAAACTTTGAACTTTAAGGTGCATAATAAACATAAACGGTACTGTCCCATTATCTGGAAACATTTCTTATGAACAAAACATATTCTTATATTCATTTGTTCACATTTAAAAACGAACTTATTTGTTCTACCAAAAATGAACTTTCTTTATATGTTGGGTCAATTCTATCAAATCCTGCTAGGAGGAATTAGGCATAACCGTCAGCTGAAATTACTACATGAAAAAAAAAAACAACCAAAATAGTAGAAAGGAGGATCAATCGTCGAAATCCACCAAAGCTGCTTACAAAGAAGAATAATGCCAATAGAATACTTCCAATATCGGATTTTTGGGGGACTCGCGAATGTTCAGTCGAAGTGACTGGCTGCAGTGTAGAAATGTTAAAAAATCTTGAATTTGAACATTGCTAAGTCAATCATTGCTACAACTTGGCTAAACCGCACACTGGTGTCCACACTCAAGAGCTAAATTATTTCAAGTCATATTTGGCTGAATAAATTTGGAGACAGCTGGTTGAAAACGACATGTTCAAGTCATTTTTAGATGCAATCAAAAGTACTTTGGTATTGAATTGCAATAAAATTCAAAATGATTGTACTCACATAAGTTTATCTAATTGTTGAAACAATGGGTTCGATTTTGTTTTAGTAAAAATATATATGTATTTTATTTAAAGTATAGAAATATAGAAATGCTTCCGGACGATGAAAGAGTACCAAATTAATTAAATTTCAAATATTTTAAAATAGAGTATTGTTACGTTATAGCTAATAAAGGTAAATTACTATCTAATTTTCCTCCATTGATTTATGATATTATTGTAATTGTAATATTTTATATAAATCCACATTTGATTTCGTTTATCATTTAATCTGTGATACATTTTTTTGTTTACGCTCGTTCTACATGTAACTCAAATACAATGAACTCATTTTAAACAGAATTGGATACGTAATAATATGCCGACATTGCAAATATAATCCGACACATAACCATTATCAATTTTGTTGCAAGAAGTTTTGCAACGTGTATGCAAAGTATAACATTACATTTATTCGTTCGACAATCTACCCAAGTAAATATTAAATGGTGCAAAGGTGAAATCAAATCGAAGTTCAAACTGCTTTGTATGTAGTGGGATCAAAAATTTTAATGTGAAAATTTATTAAAAACAAACAAACAACGTTTTTATTAGCAGTGTTTTTTTTGGGTTTTTTTGTAAATGTACCATTTCAAGTATGAGAATTTTTTTAAATTAAAAGAAAAAACAAAAGCATATACGATTTACACAAAAAAAAGAATACGATTTATAGAATGAAACAAAAGAATATAAATTTCAATCGAGACTAAGTTTTAGAGATGTATGAGCATGATTTTTTTTTTCTATTTCGTATACATTTACAAAATCGTCTAAAACCTAGCTTGTTACAATTTCAGAACGGCCATTCGCTAAATAAATTCCGCCGTTTCAAGCTAAAAAAACATGAATAAGCATTTCGTACGTCTACAAACTGAACGCACCCATATAAATGGAACTCTGTTGAAAAAAAATCAGAATCCTTTGTCGCACTCGTACAACAAATATTCAAACCAAAACACTACTGCATTTCGTTGAGAAAAAAAAAACAAAAATAAAAGAAAAATGGCGGACTCGAGTCGCGCAATTTGAGGTTAAGTTGCCGGGCCGAATTCGAAGAGTGCGCTTCGAATGCAACAGAGCGTCATAGAATAGGCTGACGCTGAAGGTCACACGACGAGAGGGGAGGGGAGTAGGGGAAGAGGGCAAGAGGGAAAAAGCGGTGCGGCGGGAATGATGAGTCAGTGGCAGTGGCAGTGGCAGTGGCTAGGTTATGGCGCAATGTCTACCTACAGCCGCAGGTAGTTAGCCTCGAGGCCGGCATCCCCGAGCGTTCGTGCAGAGCGCGCGGTTGGGTGCGGGTGCGGGTGCGGGCGCGGGCGCGGGGTATGGGGTGAGGCACGTGGGGCTCGCGATCGCACACGTGCAGACAGGCGAAGGGGTTCGCGTTCGCGTTCGCGCACGCGCACGCGGTGTTTCCATACTCACGCGAGGTTTCGGACGCGTGCGAGCTGTCTCCGTTCATGTTGGCGTGAACGCGTTCGCGTTCGCCCTCGTCGGCCGGCGCCATGGGAG
Organism: Arctopsyche grandis; assembly: GCF_051622035.1. Lineage (NCBI taxonomy): Eukaryota > Metazoa > Arthropoda > Insecta > Trichoptera > Hydropsychidae > Arctopsyche > Arctopsyche grandis. Next base: position 19,686,883 of record NC_135357.1, read on the forward strand.
CTGACATGCGAGCGTGAGTTTTGATGAGCTGTGCGAATACGACGCGACCAGTGTGGAGTCGAGTGTCGAATGTCGAATGCCGAGAGCCGAGGTCTGATGCACGCCTTCGCCGGCAACGGCAATGGCAATGGCAATAGCAATAGCAATAGCAAGCAGCAACCCGGCAACACAGCAACGAAGCTCGCACGTCGCACGTCGCAGTGTCGCACAGCGCCGAACAACGCACCAAACAAGCGCGCCCCAAGCCGCCTCTTTTGCGGCCATGCGCTCGCGCTGTACACGCACGCAGCCGGCAACAATGTCCTCGTGATCAAAACTCGTGGGTAGTTTCTATATTTATTCGTTCACTGATTTAATTAAACTTCACCGTAAAAATTGTTCAAATCACTCGATTTTATTTTTTCCAGCCGACTTTTTTATACTTTTCATGCCGCTAGAAAAATCGAAGAAAAAAATTTAAATGCGGTAGGTAGGTTCGATTAAATCACAAGTACTTTGCGTTATCGGGAACTATTAAAAAAATCATAAATTCATATTTACATATTTATGTAGAAACAAAATTTTGATCAAAACTTACATTCCGAAGATAAGAAAATTTTGAATACTTGCCGTCTCCAAATGAATTCGGCCAAATACAACTAAAAATCAATAAAACGATCCCTAATTCATCTTGTAGTTATAACTAAATCTAAATAAATTATTAAACATATTTCGATATTCACCAAATTTGTCGTTATCGATATATCTGCACTGTGGTCATCCAATTTAAATTAAGTACCAAATGTATGAAAATATCGCGTTTTTTTTAAGGTTCCTGATAGTAGAAAATATCTTATTATATACTTCATTACCATTATTTACAGCTTTTCATACAGTTTTCATTTCAGCTTTTCAATAATTACAGCATTTCAATTGATTTTCCACTAAATTTTTATCAATTTAAAAAAAAATCAAATTGAGAAGGGGGGGGGGGCTTCAATTGACTTGAACGGAATTTTTTTTTTAAATATTTTTATTTACATCAGTTTTATTAAAACTTGATTAAAATGTAAGTAAATATAAATATGGAACTTTATTAAAATAAATATGCAGAAAGATATTCTAAAAATAATTAACCAAATACATTTATTTTAATTAAATGATGAGTTAAATGCATTTACTATATCTCTATAAAAAAATTATACAAATCAAAAGAATCATTTCAAAAAATAAAAAAAACTACTTGAGATTTATGTAAAAGATTCAGTATAAATAAACAAATATGATCCAGTTTCATTTTTTTTAACTTTACCAATCTTACCAATAAAAAATAAAACAATATGTAAATAAATGTCATAATTGCTTCACAATTTGTGTAAAAAAAGTTATCTGAGTTTTATCAGTTTACTAATTGGGGTGTTGAATAAAATAATAAAATCACAAACGAAAACAAAATAATATATTATTAAAATATTACAATAAATGCTATAATATGGAATTATAATGATATAATGAAATCTAAAATAAAATAATTTCATTTAATAATAATTACTATGTATAGACACAATACAAAAGCAGACCCTGTATTTTAAATATTATTTAAAAACAACATTGTAAAGAATTTTCAGTCACCAACACGACACTTGACTAATATATATTTAGACTAATTGACAAGAATATAATAATACAATATATGTATATACTCTCCGAGCCTTTTTTTTTTCAGGAAATTAGCTTCAGCGGATTTTCCTGAATCTCCAAATAAGTTTTAACTTAATTGCAGTCTTATAATATCGCAAGTACAATTTTTCTATGCCAACGCAACTGGAATTTTTTTCCGAATAGAACCTTATACCTTGTCATAGCATATTCCACAAAATATAATACGTACAGTTTATTAAAAATTTATCGCACAGTTTGTGACATGTGTAAAGGCGTTAACATGAATTCAAACGTAGCATCTTTAAGATTGGCTCCTCTCAAATTAGCTTCTTGTAAGTCACTTCCAGATAAATCACAATTCTGAAATAATAAAATTGCAATGCTCAATGAAAAATAAATATTATTTAGGAAATGGGTAGATTGTAACTATGATAAATTGGAATTCCCAGAAGGAAAGCAGATTAAATGATAAAAAGTACAAAGTAAAAATTGTTGATAAATTTAATGTTTATTCACATTAAAACTCAATTACAACCTCAAGATCAGCCCCAGCAAGAACTGCAGCTCTCAAGTCACAATTTTGTAAATTGGCGTTTTTCAATGTAGCCACCCTCAAATTAACACCAGCCATATTGCTTCCTTCCATATTTGCACCTAAAATTTCATATTGATTAAATGTTTTCGGAATGAAAATGAGAACAAATATACTGTGTGTTGAAACACACCTCTTAGATTGACACCTTCAAAAACAGTTCGAATACCCGATGGATCTTCTAAATTACATCCTTTAAGATTGGCTCCTATAGTATACATATAAAATATCATTGAAAGGAAGATAAGAAAATGTATGTATGATATATCTAAATATTTTTAAAATTTACCTTCCATATTTGCACACAACGCTTTAACTCCAAGCAGCTGAGCTCCTTCTAAATTTGAATGAGATAAATCCGCTCTTTCTAAACAACAATATGACAGATTTGCACCAATCAAATTGCATTGAGTTAAACAGGCATACTAAAAAATATATTAAAATTTTATTAATTTTCGTAAAAAGCATAGATATACAATACATAGATGGACCCTGACGCCTGCTTTTGATCGGAGATCTTGTCGTCACTAACTGAGGGGTGCGGGGGGTTTAACTAGAGGGGAAGTTGGGGAAAAAAAGGTTTTTTTCCCTACGACGCAGCGGTCGTCGTTTTTTTCACCACTTCCCCGCTAGTTAAACCCCCCGCACCCCTCAGTTAGTGACAACAAGATCTCCTCAATATCTATGCAATATCAACCTTCCGACTTAGAAGCTAACTAGTTACTGAGAGAAAGTGTGCATGCGCCATGTATTTTGCATGCGCCAACAGGGAGACCGGCATAAAACGTGAGGGCGTATCTATGTATTATACATCTATGGTAAAAAGACATGTATATACAATATTTGGAAATGGAAAATTTACCTTAAAATTAATATTCCTTAAATCTAATTTATATAAATCTGCTCCTTCTAAATTAACACCTTGAAATCTAAGGTCATCATTAGTGGTAGTTCCGATGAGAACTCTGACAACTTCTTTTCTAGTTAACGGAGCATTGTCTTTAGTCTTGGCTAATTCATTTTGAATATACGTCTCAAGTTGAGGCACCATTGTTTCAATTCCTATGATCAATGGTAAAAATTTATATTGTGAAAAATTAAAAGCAACATTTTATCGTAAGAAAATATAAGTAACATGTCAATAACATACCATAAAATTCAGCTTCTTCCAATACACCTCTAGGATTGACGTTTTTGTCTATAATGATTTGTCCATTACGCAGATAATTCAAAATAGGTTCAAAATATAAGGGACTTCTATCTATAAGATATGCCCCAGTCGAGTCTCGTAAGCTGGGCTTCATTAAATAATGATCATTTTCTTCGGCAAACATTCGAGCTAACATTGAGAAAGGCTCTTTCTCGGTTATGTTCAACTTGGAGGTTGTAAAATGTTTTCCTCCAACATTGAGAGTGATCCAACCGTCAGAAGGAGTGGACGCTTTGCTGATATAGTTCTCACCTGTGGACACGTAGAGAATATCATCGTCGCGGATCAGGTCGACATCGTCCACTTCTCCACCGAATTTGGCAAAGATTCGTTTCGCATCTATGGACAATTTGTCACCGGCCTTATTCAGCAATTCTTCAAACGTACTAGGCAAGCTGATCAACTTCCCTCCGACTGCCTGTCCATTCCTAAAGACGGTGACGCGTCTCCTCGTATCTCCCATCCTCAGTTCTTGTCTGGGTACTAAATAGATGATTTTGACGTTTCTCAACAAAGAACGCAACCATTATTTTGACTAAATTTTGTATTTTCATACCAAATGTCATAGATGTCTCAATATAATAATAAACATACGTTCAATTAATAATATGTTGTTTTTTATTTAATGTTTTTTTTTTAAATAGGTATCTACTTAATACAAATTTCATATAATATTGAAATATTCATAATTGTGATTGTCAAACATAAAAATAAAACCAGCAGTCTTTTAAAAGTTATTATAATTTATTTTCGACACATTGATTAAGAGAGTTTTATAATCAAAAATTTATAATTCTGTAGTAGTAGTAATTCTTTTATGATAAGTAAACCGAAAATTTTTCGGCTTACAGACCCTTTTCTAAATTATATTAGTAAGGAAAACCACCAATAGAGGCTGATAGAAAATTTGTGAAAATGCTGAACTGTATATGCGACAAGCACTGATAAAAAAATATAACAAAATACTTCATAATTGACATGAATAATCAATTAGATGAAGGCCTCTGAAACGCGTTCATTAATAACCCATTAAATAATCCTCATCTATCATATCTACATATCTAACTTAACATTTTTCCTTATTTCTTGCGACCTGACTTCCATCTTTATCACATTCTCTTTAATTACTATTCGAGCACTTTTCATGTCCATTTTCATGACCTGACTATTACCATTTTAATTTCATTACTCGTCCAACAATGTCAGTTACTATAGTCATTTCTTTCAGTCATATTTAGCTTTCTATCTCTTTACATATTTTCGACATATAATGTTTCCATACTTATTAAATTATATGCAATATTTTGGTATTAAATGCCAAAGGATAGTAATACATTTTATATCCATATATTACACATACTTTCGGTAAGTACTTCTATATATTATACATATGAATGTATATAAAAATGAAATGAAATCGTCTGAATAGTTTCAGAAAGGGAAATAATTTATTTTCCGCTCCAGTAAATATATACGTATTACGTACATATGTACATACATTCGTATATTGAGCTACTGTGTAGTAATATTAGGTATACATATGTATTTGGTATATGTATTAGGTATACATATGTATTTGTGTAAAATATGTCACTAGGATGAAGCAATTGAATAGATTAAATTGCGAAATTTGATCGTTTATCGATAGTGTTTACATTGCAAATGGCTTCAAAGGGTCAGTTAAGGGGTGTAGTTTCCGACAAATTGAATCTGATTAGAAAACAATGCGACGTGGAGTGGCTACAAGGTGACCTAATTTGGTATACAAAAGCACATGTTTGTGTCACTAGCACGACTGATATTAATATTGAATCAAAACACTATTCGATAGAGGATCAATGTGGATATTAATTAATAAACTCACTTAACAGATAATATATATGTAATGTATATGTATTATGAAATAAATTATGCTGAAGTGTTAATATTGTTGCGATAAATTTATTAGTTATTATTTTGTTTCTTTTCGTTTCTGTTATATTTTTGACCATTGTGGCGCATTAGGTATTCCTGTAATGCTACAAAGGTCCAAACTTTAAATAAATAAATTAGTGTTGTGATTTTTCTACATACCGTATTGATAAATATGAACTACATACATATGTACATATGTATATACATAAGTGGTTAAATATTTTATGTGATATATAATTTTAGAGTTTTTTAAAAGCACCTTAGAATAATTTTTCTTGTAAGTAAACTAAAATTCCTCATATACTTATGAATACGAATTAATATTTTAAAAATCAACTGAAACAATATTTGAATTTGATAATTTAATATATTATGTTTCATATATATATTTATATTTTACATATAATACAATAATTTATCTAATTTTAAATAACATCAATAGTTTTAAATCAATAACATTCTCATAAATACTTATAATCAATTAAATAAACGGTGATATTTATATTTACATATACAAATACATATAGTATTACATACATACATATATACTATTTATGATTTATATTTCAATAATAACTATGAAGTATGTAGAATGTGTCATTTTTTATGTGATATGCTTTAAATCTTTTTTAAAATATATATGTAATGGAAACAGTTTCATAATAGTATTTTTAATTACCCCGCACGTTTTAAAATTTCCTTTAAATAGCATCTCATTATAATAAATTTATAAAATGGTCAATATTTTGATATAGTATTTTAAAATTTTAATAGACACCATGCGTTTTTTTATACATCCATACATACATATATGTACATACATATATAAATATGTGGATTTATCAATTATTTTTGGACATTTTAAACAAAGCTCTTCGATATATTAAAATAAATAATGTGTCTATTTATTTTCATATAATGTATGAAGAATATAAAAAATGTATTATGTAATAAAATAAGAAATGATTTATAATGTTATATATATATATATATATATATATATATATATATATATATATATATATATATATATATATATATATATATATATATATATATATATATATGTATATACACAGATATATTAAGTATAATATAATATTTATTTGATATATTGCATTACTCATTCACCCTGTTTCTCTGATAGTCAAAGATATTAAAAGTTGATGGAAAGAAATCTACATATTTATACTATTAATACGTACATTTTACTATTTTAATTGTTTACATATATATATTTTATTTAATATACATATATATATAATATATTGCTTTAATTTTAAAGTCGTTTTTATTCGTCTTAAAATTAGTTTACATTGTAATCTGAAAGAGAGTCATTATTTTTTTCAATAAATATAATATAAATATGTATGCAATTTGTATTGACTTTTGTAAATGAATTTTAGCATAGACATGAATGAATTTTAGCATAGACATGAATGCATTTGGAAGACAAAAATTAATTAATACCAAGTGTATTATATGTATACATATGTAATTACAATGTTACAGATTATACCTACATATATATTATGTCTCAACCCAATCATTTAGAAATGTAAGAATGAATGCAACATTTTGAATATAAAGATAACAAAAAAATTGTCTTTCGAATGTCATGTATATATGTACTTTATTTTAAATTTGGCACATTAAAAAATATAGAATTTTTCATATTATTGTTTTGAAGTCCTTGGAGAAAGTGTGGCTAAATATTAATTGCTGAAAACTAATTTAGGTATACACATTACAGATTCTTTACAATATATGAATAATATTAACGTATAAGTACGTCTATGTAATCTAACACAAATACCTATTTTAATTTTTTTTTCATTTAATACCTACATATGGTATTTAGTAAACCGTCTTCTTTCACATGTATAAGAATTTTTATTTATTTGTATTTTAATTCGTTTCAGATATGATTATGTGGAATATTTGTGTAATTTAACATTAATTAATATGTATTACATTCATTATGTGTGCTTGGATACGATTTTTAAATAAATTTTAATTACATTAAAACAATTAGATATATATATATATATATATATATATATATATATATATATATATATATATATATATATATATATATATATATATATATATATATATATATATATATGTTCTTATTTTGAAGTATATGTAGATTCCTATTATATATATATATATATATATATATATATATGTATATATTTGGATTCACTACAATATATTTATTATATTAAAAATATTCGTATATCACATTCATGCATTTATTTTTTACCATCGATTTTAAGCATTCATTTAATTCGTAAGAAGAGTTAATAATTGTATGACTTCATGATATGTTATATTACATTCAAAAGCCATACACGTAGGTTAATACACATGTACATACATACATAAATATTGCAGTATATTCAGCCATTATTATTCATTCCAAATGAAAGTACGTAGATCAATTAATAATGAAATTTTATAATACAACATATATGATGGGTATATATTCTCATTCACCCTTCCTTTGCGATGCTCTCATGTGCTTTTCTACCATTCAAAGTTCAACGTAACGGGGTTGTTGAGCAATAAAAGTATATACTAGATGTAATTGCAATGAATACTGTATAGTTTTTCACTTATTAGACGATGTCTACTGAATCTAAGAGTCCACTCTGGCTTGAATGTTGCACTGCGGCACCATCTTCATCTTCGGGTCACATTTGGCTGTCTTTTAAGTTCCTAACCGACTCCACCGAAGACCTGGGCGTGGCTCCAACGAAGGAACACTCTCTCAATGATCCACTCCTCCTCACCATTAGGGTTTTAGTGCCGTAGTCCGTGACAAAATTTTCATTCCTGGATGAATTTCCTCCGCGGACGGTGTGATATCCGCAACAGGGCGGATAGTGAGAGGTAAGGATGCGCTTGAAAGCTTCTCTGAATTCGGTGTTGAAAATGGAATATATTATGGGGTTGAAGGCCGAATTTGAGTAGCCCAGCCAGGAGAGTATCTTGAATGCGAGACCTGTTAATAATTATGTAAATTCAATGCAAATAGATTTATGCGGTTTGAATCTCAACGGGGGACTGAAAATACCTGGTATGCAAGTTTTGCAGAAAGCCGCAACGATATTGACGCAGAAGAATGGAACCCAGCAGACCAGGAACACTCCCATGATGATACCTACGGTGATGGCTGCTTTGTGATCAGACACATGGTACGGCGAGGATTGCACGTGTGTTTGCACTCGAGCTCGTACACTCTTCGTGCGATTATCTGGCAATTGCACTGTACGAGTGACAGCGCGAATTGATTTAACGTGCTTTTGTGCATAACAGTACAACCTAAAAAACAATAAAAAATTTAATATTAAAAGAAAATGTTAACTAAATATTTCATAACAACAAAAAACATTCTATTAAAATATGTATGTATTTGTATCAAATATAAAATGTGGTAGGCAGAAAGAGAATATTAATAGAACACATGTACCAGCGAAAACAATATTCCAAATATAATTATTTTGTTTTGATAAAATTACTAGATTTCCATTAAACGTACGTGAAGTAGAACTACATAGATACATATGTGTATTCGTTACATATTAGCATTAGCCGCAACTCGAAGAGGTATCACTTTCATAATCGTTATACATATGTACATACATACAAAAATTCGAAATAATATCTCGGGTAGCAATAATATTTTTATCATTAAATAGATTGCTCCACAACCCTTTGTCTCCACACTTGATTTTCAACTCGCTTGTGAGAAGCAAGCTAGAGTATCGCTATTGTGTGGAATCCACATGAAGGATATTACTCTTTAGTGATTGAGAAAGTGCTATCCAAGGGCTATTCAACTTCTTAGTGAAATCGTTGATGTCGTGTCTGAATGTGATATTTTCCAACTCAGTAAGCGTAGGTTATCAAAGATTATTTTAACCTATTTGTCTGGTAGCCTGCGTTCATCATTATTTTCATGATTGAATAGGATGTATGAGTGAAATTTGATCTTTTCTCTTCCATTCGGGCCTCACGGGGATGTTTTGATTCACGGCTGGTTTTTGTTCATACACACATACATACAATATTGGTGTTGACTGTTCCAACAAGACATTTCCAACTGTTATTGTTTGAATTTTTACATTCTTTTTTTTTTAATCTGTATAATTTTTTTTCTCTGATCTTTTGTGACGCATTAGGAATTCCGGTAATGCCACAATGGTTCATATATATGTAGGTCTATTCATATTGGCACAGCACAGACCGGCGACTGCAGGTAATCAGTAGTTTTAAAAGTATTCTTTGTTCATTCTGTATGGACACATTTATATATTCCGTTGGCGCGTATAATATATTATATTACCTTTAGAATATATCAAAGAGTACTATTCGTACTACTGGTTACGTGTACAGATATTCCTCGACTTACGACGGAGAAACGTTCTTGCACCTCGGTCGTAAGTTGAATTTCATACAAAACTTCAAAATATTAAGAAAATTTATCAATTTCATTCACTTCAAAATGCGCATATTTACTAATTTCTCGAAAATATGCGCCATTTAACTTCTTCCAAAGGGCAGTGGAATAACAGAAGCCCATGATATAATGTTTAAAAAAATTGATAGTAATGTTTAAAAATAATTTTCTGAAAATCGTTGATTTTTTCGGTCGAAAGTGCAAGTCGAAGACTACCTGTAGTTGCCAATTTGTGCTTTGGCAATATGAATAGACATTTATACGTTTAAATCTAGTGGATGAATTCTCTTCGACTCCGGCAATGTTGTTATTGTCGAGTGATAAATCCGAGTAATGTTGAGAATTTGATTATATTTATTGAAATTTGAAGGTTCTCACCTGCAATATATGCCAATCATGACAATGCACGGCACATAAAATGAGATGCAACTGGAGACAACTGCATATGATGGCGAAAGGTCAAGAGCACACGTTGGGTACCGGGGCCTTGGAGTGGTAGGAGCATGAGCTGGTCTGTGAAGACCCAAAGAAATGGGCACAAAGCTAATGAGGGCTGCCAGCAGCCAAATGGTAGCGATGGTACCAACAGCCACTCGTCTTGTCACCCATCGGCCGTACCTGAAAATGGAAATTTTTATAAAAATTCGTTTTTCGAATTCATGCTGAGTAAGGGACGCGGTGTATAATATGATCACCGGATTTCTTTTCCGGGATATCCCCATTTTTATGATAAAGAAGATGGTTTTATTGCTTTTATGTGGATCATAAAATAACGATAAGAACTTGCATCCATTGAAATTTTACATATATAAATTACCCTTTGGGATGTCATATGCGAAAAATTACTGCAGTACTTATACACGTTATTGATGATACATTGGACGTTACACTCTAATTGAGCTATGTCGGTTTTTTTATTTGAAGCAAACATTTAAGGCATTGCTTAAAAATGTTTCCAAATTCATATAATACTTCTAAATTCAGCGTTTAACTTCCAACCTGCTGTATAACTCAATTAATATATTTTCACATCCCTAGCGCGAATAATGAAATTTTACAGAACGTAACTGTTTCTCTGTACACGAATATTGAATTTTTAAATCGACTTCATAAATTCTGATAATACAAATTTACTCACATAATGTTTTAAGAATTTTTTTAAATTATAAAATCAGTCTTGTAATATAATTAAGTTAAAATATTCAGGTTTCACAGTCAAGGGGAATCTTTTTAACGTCCATAAAACTTAAAGATGTGTTTATTTAGGTATATATGTATGTATTTATGGCTTATTTATTTATTAATGAAAAGCAAACATTATCAATGTATTATACACACCACCAAATAATATTCTGAAAATATATTTTAGCAATGATATAAATTAAAAACAAAGAAACGAAGAAAAGCTTTGAATAGTGGGGGATACGGGATACTGAGAATTGGAAAAAAAGGAAGACAAAGTACAAAAAAATGGATCAATATGAGAGGGATTATTAATAAGAGAAGAGCAAGATCTACATATATAAAATAAAGTAAAAATAATTGCAGGAATAATTAGTAAAACAGCGATTAATGTGAAATAATGAAGGTTTACGGAGGGATCTGATTGGACATTGAAGTAGGATCTTGCTTATCAAATAAATTATCAATAAAACCAACCTTAGAGGATCTTTGATGTGTATGTATCTATCTAAAGATATTGCACAAAGGTTGAGTATGGATGCCGTGGAACACATGACGTCGCAAGCGACCCAAGTGTCGCAAAACTCAGCTCCGAATACCCAATATCCTAGCAGATCATTGACTCCTGCAAATGTCATAACCATAGCTGCCACCAGCATGTCAGCGATGGCCAACGAAGCCAAGAATAGATTGCCGATCCTCCTGAGACCTCGGTCTGTGTAGATGGCCACACACACCAACACGTTGCCCGCCACCGACATGAAGATTAGCACAGATAAAAAGATACCTGAAAAAGTTGGAATTTTGTTTAATGTCGCAAATAGCCATCGCAAGGTCAACCTTGACCTCATTTATTACAAATTGGCGGAAAAGGTTCAAATCCGATTAATTATACTAACGTGAGCACAAGCTGACCGAAAAATTGCTAACGAAAAAACCTACTCAAAAATTAAACACGTAATGGACTAATTAAACTGCGTTAAAAGGGTTGACACTTTTATGTTTAGTAAATATTAATTTTGGTTTCAAAGAACATGGTTAATTTTAATATGTTATTAAATATCATAACTTTTTAATATATTATACTTGAAGAATGCATACCATGAAGCGTGATTGAATGAGATTTTAATTAATTTCACATACATATGAGTATTTTAAATTTGACAAACACAAGTTAGTACCGACATGGCTTAACAATGTAATCCCCCTTTCCACGAGACGACGTGGCTAGAATATTGATTTGAGGCACAGCAAGAGGTACCAAAGAGAATAATCTGAATACGAAAATTGGCATGGCGACTAAAAATGCATTTCTATCAAAATTTAGGGAATTTTTACCAAATCAACTACCAAATTTTAAAACTTTTTCCATGGGTAGTGTTTCTATATGAAGACGTTTCCAAATACATAAATATACATGTGTAAAAGAGCCGTTTTATTTGAAAGTGACAAAAGTTCACTTTTCTTCATTTCGAGAAATATTTCGCAAAAGATTAAATATAATGTTTTACGTGTAACAATATTTAAAAATACTTGTGGCCTTTAATACGTTTATTCTTCTTTTCCAAGATTCTGGAAATATCGAATTAAAATAATTGATAGAATTTTGTGAATTAAGTCGAACAGAAATATCGTTTTTGGAACTGGAATTTGGACTTCCGACACTTTCAAATATTATACATATAACGGCTCATTTGCATAATTTGCTGTAGATGATAGAAATTTGGCATTGAATTTTACATTGAACACCAATAAACAAGTGTGTTATGAAATAATTATAAATTAAATTGAGTTGAAGAAGTAGTTTTTAGGTTTTCGTCCATTGATGAATTTCACAAAATTTCATTACAAAGTTATTATTGAATACTCACAAGTATTCTACAAATCTAAGTACATATGTACATACATATGTCTATGCTGTCTCTCTGTCACTACATTTTTTGTCATTTCAATCTTTTGCATTACTCGCCCTTTTGAAATCGTACTGATATATGTAGCTTAAAACTATTCCATTTCATTCTCTACCCATTCTGTCTCTATGATACTGTAGAATTGTTTGTAATTGGCCAGGAAAGCGCATCGGGGTTAACCTATTAGGCTTCCTGGCATATATGTATATGAATAAAATAAAATTGGTTTGGCAAACAGTGGATGCGCTTTACGTGTACATTATAAATATATACATATGTATGTATCATGATCATCATCATCTACAACAACTCGCCATCCACATTTTCAAAGCCTTTCCAATACACTTCGATTATTCTGTTTTGCACACCTTTCATCCATTTCACCCTTTTACATATTCTCGGGTACAATTCTACCACTTCTTTTTTCCACTTCACATCCATTCTTCTAACTACGCGACCCACCCATTGCCACTTCATTATCGTCACTCTCTCTAATATTATATATCCACTACTCTTGTCATACATACTACTCACCCACGTATACCGTTTCCAATCTCTCCTCGTTGTGCCGATTATACAGCGTTCCACAATTCCTAGAGTGCATTGGATTTTGTGCAGTATGTAGTATGTATTATATGCATATAGATATATACCCTGTTTTATTCGAATTGGTTATATTGAAAATAATAACAATAAAACTTTTAGAAAAAAGGGCGACTAAGCTAAATTTTATTTCAATCGTTCAGCAGAGCTAGATTTTTAATGGAGATAATCGAAAAATATAGTCCAAACACGACACGATAAGCGGAATCATGATACAAAAAACAGTGAAGAAAATAGACGTTAAAGCTCAAGTGGCATCTATCAATTCCATCGTACCTACATACATATGTCAGAGAAACGGAAGATGAATAAAATTTAGCGTTTATAGCGCGTATAAATAAAGCAACGTGAAATAAATCTCGTTCGATTTGTGAAAATTTTAAGTTACGACTCTGAAGCTCACCGTACGGTGTGGGATAAACCCTATTAAATTTTCACGTTTTTCCCGATTTAGCGATTCTCACCGCAGAGCATACATATATCAGGGAAGAATTTCACTGAATAAAATATTTATGGTTGTGCCTATTAGGCGTTAGCCCCAGGCTTGGTTCTACAATATCGATAGTAATTTTCGAAATAAAACTGAAAACGTGTACATTTATATATGTATATATATGTACATTTACATGAACGTATACACATAATTTTAAATTATACATCTACTTACAAAGGCAGAGTTTTTAATCTCATTTTCAATAGTAAATATTTTTTTATTAAATGTAGAATGTTCAGTTTAACATGGCATATACTTGTGATTGATTTGAATACATAACTTATCGCTTATGTTATTCGATAAAACTAATTGGATTAATTTTTGGGTCTGAAATTTTGCCAATTAATAATTCAATGTGAAATTTAAATTGTTAATTGGTGTGTAGATAGTCGGACAACTTGAAAATGAATATTAAAAGGAAATTATTGAAAATGATATAGGAAAATGAAACTATGCGGGTTTTGAATTCTACGTCTGATAATTGAATTGATCTTTAAATATTTGAATGTAACCAATTTCAGATGTGTAGTCAAATTCGTTGATTTTTTAATAAAAAATAATATTTGTGCAAACTTGATTTGTAGATTTGAAATAATTGGTGATTAGCATGTCATAAAAGTATCAAACGTTGTGCGTAAACTCGATAGAAAGTTCTCGAAAGAGATTCGGTCGAGACTAAAAGTTTAAAAATAGGCTTCCGACTGTTTTAGACTAATAATGAAGTTCTTCTCATTCGAAAATGAACCGATTACTCGGTGTGATGTTTCTCACAAAGTTGCTGTTTACATTGTGGCCGAATATAATGGAGAGTTTTCACAAAAGCGTGATTAATGACGGGTTTGCGCGCGCGCCACAGAAACTTCTCATACAGAATTCAGGCAAAAGGAATGCACAGAATTAGTATATGTATTTATTTCAACACCACAATATGAAAATTATTTTCATTAGAACAAGTTCACAAAAAGAAATCATACGAAAAATACATCCGTATTCAAAGGTAGATGAATAACTGTTTGGATTATTTCATTAATTTGTACGTCATTATATGTATTTGTAAAAACGAACTTTTTTAAAAGGAAAAATCATTAGAACAACAACGTTAAAATATCCTAGAGACCTTTGATTAAATTAAATAAAAATACTTGAAACACGATATCTTAATGGAGAAAGTGAATAAAAAGGTTATTTAAAGGTTGTTTGTTGTTTTCAAATAAATAAAATGAAGTGATTCAAAAACGAAAAGTCTTTTTGATCTTTTGTTTCTTTCAAAATATTTTCCCCATTAAAAGGAATAAGGAAATTATGCAATCCTTTGTATACAGGCACGAAAATAGTTAAAGTGGGCGTCGATTTTAATTATTTCCCAAGTGTTGACTGCGTTTCGAATTTATGTGTGATCAAAATTAAGATATTTCACGAAATTTCCTTCTGTTTAAGCTGTCAGTTCTATTAAGACGTCACACCTGTCCTTTAATTTACCAGCCTAAGTTATGGAGCCAGGTATTAACCCGTTATCCTTGTTCGACCCACATCATCAGATTTGAGAATGTCTGTTACTCGATATCACCTTATATTGAATTTAACATCAACAAAACAATTAAAATTATTTTCCGTTGAACCTTTGGTAATATGACCATCGAAAAATTTATTTCAATACATTCAAAATATAACTGTAAACAACGTTCAGCATCAATACACAGCATGCATTTGTAGCATTGTATCTAGAAGTGTGCACGTATTTTATTATGAATGTGGTAATCCTATGTAAATTGGGAAGCTTTTCAGACGGGGTATGTTTTATTTACATTGACTAAAATAAAATCAAAGAAAAACGCAGCTTGTCTTCATCAATTGACCTTAATTGGATACTCTCCCATCAAAATCAATACGATCGGCATTTTTCGATAGAATTAATTCGAATTCCTGCCAAAGCTTTTTGTAAACGAATATCAAATATCGATTATTTAACTATAATGTACAAGTGGTAGGAGAAATTTTGTTGATTTAATTTTAATACGTGAATTATATAATAAAAGTCATTGACATTCTATGGTAAATCTCAAACTTCTACATATTATATTATATTTTGGGGGCAATTTTTGGCAACTCATCAACTCGTTGTATTTGAACCACAATTTAACATTGATTGACATTCATTGTTCAGATATCCATCGGGGTCAAAGATTCAATCAAACAAACCGCGATTTTATTGTATTTTCAAACAAAGAAATAAAATTAGATACTAATAAACGACGATAAATCAATCCTCAATGTATTTAATTCTACACAATTAGTGTAATAGAAGAAAAAAATCCTCTCAGCCACAATTAATTGAAAAAGTTTAACGTTTAAATTGTAAACATTTTTTTCAAGAACGTAAACGATTAAGCTTAGCGTGACTTTTAAAAATTGAGATCTCGATGTCATATATTTCGTGGCCGTTTAAAATTGTTTTCTGTTTTTTTAATTGCCATCATTTTATCAAGCAGATTTTTTTGCGACGAAGGATGGAACTGTTACTTAAAACGAAATGAGTTTTTTAGTAAACAAATAATTTGTAATAGAAGCCTGTTTTAATCTAAAGCCTGACTTCATTTAAATATTTCTTGACTTTATACATATAATAAGCATGAGCAATGTAAGTATATTACATTTTATTTATCTAAACGTACTCGCATTTTATACATTTATGAATACACTTTCTCGTAAATATTTAAATTAATATAATAATGTGCTCAAAAAATATTCTTTCTTTATATAATTTTGTTGAAAATTACTTAATATTAAATAAATATGATCAAAAATGATATACATAATTTTTTAGCAAGTGCAACCCTGAATTTCAGATTTTTTTTCGCTTCTCGCATTTTTTGCTACTTTATGGCTAAGCATATTACGGTTGTTGTTCCGTAACGAATAGCTTTTCCATTCTACGTGAAAATTCCGCCCAGAAGCGACATTTAAAATGATAATAAAGATGCCATCCCGTTAAAAATTGTTTATAAGCGCCTTCTTTTAAAATAATCTAATTTAAAAGTCATTCCCTTCAAAATATATTTATTTATAATGTGTTAAAATTGGGGTGAGAATTTTTATTTAAAATATAAACAAACATATTTATATATGGATCAGAATTACAATTACAAAGAGTTTTGGCTTCATTGAATACAAATTTATTTAAAGCGGACTAAAAAAAATTATTTAATGGAAAATGTATAAAATATGTATGTTTTTGATTTTAAATAGTCACAAGGTTGTTTAAATTAAATAGAGCTCGTTGAATTTGAAGTTATAGCATTTGAACATAGCCTTTATTAACTTGTGTTCAAAATACAGGATGTTAATAAGCTAAGTGCAAAGCCTTAAAGGGTTGATAGCTAATATTATTTAAAACATTTTGAACCACACATACCTCAGTACAAAATCTGATGGTTTTTTTTCATTTCATTTTTAAAGGTTTTTAAGTAAAAACACTTTTAAAAAAAATTTTACAGTTAATAGCTAATACTCTCCAAGTTAAAAGTGGTATGCTAGTCATTTTTTGTTTTTTTTTCTAATGTCTATTCTATCAAATAAAAACAAATACTGTCTCTGTCAACAGAAAAAAATATTAGAGGCACAATAAGTTTTCAAAAATTTGTCGAGTAGGAAAACACTGATATATTTCTTTGTATTAAAAAAAAACTAAATTTAAGTCAAACCTTTTTAAAAGCATGCCTGCTTATTGCCCTTTCTTTTAAGGTATCACCCATTCAGATTTCTTGCCAATTATAAGAATTACGGTGATAAAACCTAATTAAGGAAGCGCGTCAAACAAAGGCCACCATTCACAAGTGACTTTAATTAATTATAATGTCAAATAAAACAAAAAATTGTTAAAATTATTTATTGTTTATGTTCAAATGCCGATTTCTAATGCATGCTAGAGTCCTTCGTCTCACTTCTGTGGTGGTGGTTTTGATTTCATCTCTTCTTTCATTTGATTTTTTTATATTTTCCCGATTAGCTGTTTCTTTTGTAATTATTTTTTTATGTAAATGAGCTCCGTAGCCCATCCCCAGTTAAAAATTTGTAAAATAAGGGGTAAAATCAGGTGACCGAGCAAGCCTAAGTCATAGTCCACCTTTGCCAATCCAATTATCCGGAAAACAATTACTATCTACATACATACATATGTAGTTCAAAGTTTAAATATTGTTCACAATCTCATGAAATATACGGTATACATTTATGTATACCGTATATTTCATGAGAAGAAATATCAATGTAGAAATAACAACCGAGGTAAATATATTTCTCACGAGGTAATTTTCACTTTACATGCCACGTTTTATACGCTTTTTCGAGTGTTTACATATCATTACATCCGGATAGGCAGATGTATGTACATATGTTATAATGTGTATGCTCGTATATTTCTTAATAGCCAATATCATTTTAAGCACAGACAAATACCTACATTAAGGTGTGTAATGAATTTTATTTCGGCGACGGTTCGTCAACATCAAGAATACAATTGGGTTCGCGTATTACGGTCGGTCATCGCTTTTCTCCAGGAAAATGGATTAATTTCCATCCCTTTGTTATATCCGCAATGAGGTAGTCGGTGTACTGCGTATGCAAATTTGGCATATTTGTAAAAAGGGTAGCGGAATAAATCTCCTTAGCTGTTTTTCAGTTGCGAAAACACATGCTTTTGACAGATATCACGGAAAAGCTACCGGAAAACCGTTTTTTACATACACATATCAAGTATTAAACGATTTACGACAGAAATCTTTTTTAATGAATTTTTGCGGGAAAAAAATAAAGAACACAAAGCTATGCTAAAAACACCTGCCAGATCTAGGTCTGTAAAATTGACACATTTTAATCAATAGACTCCGATTTCAATTATTTATGGAGCATTTTGACATAAACATATACATGTGATTTATCGTTAGATTAAAAAAACCCTGCATAGCAAATTTATATAACATTTGAAATATAAATTTAATATATACATATTTTAAAAAAGTTTTCTTGAAAAATTATGAATTATAAAAAGCGTCCGGAGTTAATGTCTCGGAATTACAGCTCGTTTGTATTTATTAGAGTTTTCAACCTTTTCCAGGCCTTTCGTTTCCTACTGGCAAGTGGGCTATTTGCACAACTTCCAACCTCGCCCTGTACGTACCAATTAAAATTATCGCCCAAAGTCGGAAATCATACAGGGTTTCACGTTTTTGCACAAAACGGGTCCAAGTACCGACGCTAAGCGTTAAAACTTCAAATGATGTTTTATATAATTCATTTTCCCCGTAGTTTATTGCAGAAAAGTTTACAAAACCCAATTTTTTATTTAAAACTTTAATATTACTCATATAAATAAAATCGCCTCATTAAATTAAATCGACTTACGCAACTTTTTTTTAATTTACTGATTTACTTTTATATAATACTAGTGGTTTTACCCGGCTTCGCTCGGTATTTATTATATAAACCGATTAAACATGGTTAATCTTATAGTAAAAATTCATTTATTTTTTATGACATTTATCGATCAGAAATTAATGGTTTTTTTTTATATATGTATATATGTATAAGTGAACCGAAACTGAAATAATAATCCTGATCTGGAACTGAAACAGGGATCCGGATCCGTAACCGAAACTGAAAAAGAAATCGTGATCTGGAACTGAAACAGGAATACAGATCCAGAACTGAAAAAGGATTCCGGATCCGGAACTGAAAAAGCAATCGGGATCCGGAATTAAAACAGGACTCCGGATCCGGGACTGAAACATAAATACGGAGCCGGAACTAAAAAGCATTCCGGATCCGGAACTGAAACAGGAATCGGAATCCGGAATTGAATCAGAAATCCGGATCCAGAATTGAAACAGGAATCTGGAAATTATTGCGTTGCAATGCCACTCATTCCCATTTTTCCCGTTTCCTTTCCCGTTTTTGGGTGATTTTTTTAACAGAAACCATTACATTACAAGCACACAATAATTCATCGCTTCCATCGCAATCAGTTGAATGGTATAGGAACGCATTCGTGAGAGACAGACAAATAGATAGACAAATAGACAGACAAACAGACAGACAAACAGACAGACAAACAGACAGACAAACAGACAGACAAACAGACAGACAAACAGACAGACAAACAGACAGACAAACAGACAGACAAACAGACAGACAAACAGACAGACAAACAGACAGACAAACAGACAGACAAACAGACAGACAAACAGACAGACAAACAGACAGACAAACAGACAGACAAACAGACAGACAAACAGACAGACAAACAGACAGACAAACAGACAGACAAACAGACAGACAAACAGACAGACAAACAGACAGACAAACAGACAGACAAACAGACAGACAAACAGACAGACAGACATACAGAAAAACAGAGAGAAAAAGATTGATTTTTAATGTAGATAATACTAGTGGTTTTACCCGACTTCGCTCAGTATTTGTAATATAAACAGCTTAAAAATGGCAAAAAAATCTAATAGTTAAAATTCATTTGTTTTTTTTTATTAAATTTATTTGAATCGAAAAAAAATAATATTCAACGATATCGATATCGCCGTCATAGAAACTTTGATTTGTTTTCGATGATCCCACCCCAAACCTTACATATGTTGTTACATACAACGTCTCTTTTGAAATTATATATATGATAATATATAATTAAAATGTAATAAAATTTCATTGATATAAACAAAATATTACACTCTAAAAGTTCACTTATACCAGTACAACTCAAGCTGGACACTGAACGTAAACAGCAATACGAAAAGTATTCTTATACTCTACAAGCTAAATGAACACAATCATACGTTTCGTAGTATATACATATGCGACGTGCCGTAACAGCAGCAACCGTCACTATCTATTCATATCATAAAGCAATACATGTCATCAAAACGTATGAAACAGAACCCATTTTCTTTGGCCATGGTGGAAATTTGGCGAGTGCACCCGTACTAACGTAAGTGCTACCATGCGCATATGATTTTTACGAAAACATCATATTGTGACAATATTGAATCGATGATACAAAAAGTTTAAAAAAAAAGTTTAATTAATAACATAATGTTTAACATAATGTTCGAATGAATCATTCATGGCATAAAAACGTAACAGCGTATTTATTATTCTTCTCCACTTTTATGAATCCATTAAAATGATTAATTCGAAATAAGAGTACAAAAGTGAATTATTATTTTTCCAATAAATCGGTTTTCAACCATTTGACATAAAATATAAAAAATGTTTTTTCCGTGTCATGCATATTGAAAAAATAGTATTATATATAATTTATTTAAATGAATTTTTTTATTATAAAGTCATTTCCACGAAATGCATAAAAATAATGTTGTGCCATTTGTAATTCGCGGAATAGTTTCTACACATGTTAAACATATTCAGGTTTAATAATGTATGGGATTTTATAATACCCTCGTTGATGTGAACAGTATTGATTTAATAAGACTGTTGGACTTGTATTACAAATATGAAATACATATAGCTTACATAAGATGTAAATAGAAATATTATAGTCTCTTCAAAAACGTCTAATGTTTAATTTTGTTTTTAAATTATTACGAAACTCTGTACGAGACTTTAAATCAACCATTCGTAATGCTTGATTTCATTAAATTTCTGAAACGGCACAAAAAATAATGAATTGTAATTAATACAAATTGTTTTATGCGATTACATAAATTAATGTTACGAATACTATACGCACTCACAAAAGCAACGATTTCAGATGTGAAAACAAGATTATGCCTCAGTTCACGTCGATAAAACCGATTATAACAAACGAACAGTTTTCAGACACGCAAGTAAAACAATTAGCCTTTCATGGTTTGTTATCGCATAACGTTCAATCGAAAATTAAAAATAAAAACGGAAACGTCAGTACAATTCAACACCTTCGAACAATGCTGGGCTCAAATCAATAAGATGCCGGAGCTCGAATCCAGTCGAGCACGAATTTGAATTTGAAATATCGTTTTGTACGCATAAAAATGCGTATTTATACGACACTAATGAATGTGGGGAAATTCCTAACGTTCCTTGTAAGAATGAAAGACATATTTTACCTTCATATATAGTATGTGATTAAAATTTCGTCATATCTCTTATAATATGATATAAACGCATCTGCCAGGAAATTATATTCTCAACTCCCCACATGCAAATTTACATATGTGCATATTATCTACACACATACAAAGTAGGCCAGAAACAATGAAATGAATAATATCTTGAATATGAACACATTAATTTAAATTTTATGTGCACTAGATAAATAAAACCAAACTAAAAACGTAGCATTAAGGTACAAAGTCATTTTATAGTCTTATTATTAGTTTCACTTGGTTAGTTGGGTGAAATTCCTAACGGTCTGAAATTTGTAAGCTGATTTTGAACATCTTCAACAAAATCATTAAAAATTAAATCTAAATCATACGTCATATCGACGCGATGATAGCTAGCTATCCAAACGCACCTTTCTACCGCGCCTGTGCAACTCAACGGGTTAAACAGTTATAGCAGTCACCTTATCCACACATATAAACTTTGCCATACAGGTCTTTACACTTTATCCTGTACATTTTTAATAATATATTATATAAAGTATAATAAGCTAAATAAAAAAAAATCATTATATAATGCATTATAAAGCACAAAATAAAAATAAATAAATTTCAAAACAAGCTAATTATTGGTATTATTGAAGATTGTGTTGTCAATACGTCATCGAACTTTTTTTAAATTATTTTAGCACGTGTTTTAAAATTTCTGCTCAGATGTTATTCTTCAACTTTTGGATAGTTTGAGGTCAATAAACTTTCATTTTTTCTTCTAAAAATGCGACAGTAAGAAACTGCACGCTAATAAATCAGACAGCGTCGAGGCCAGACCAAATCTCTGAAACGAGACAAGCAATTCCAGAATTTCCATTCAGAAATTACATACAAAAAACCCCAGAGACATTATATTGAGAAAAATGATATATTATGTTGGACAACGTGTTGAGGCTAATTGACATCCAGTAAATCTCATCTAAGTGATATTATATAGTCGAAAATGACTTTATAACACGATGTTATGTATAAAAGTTTGGTGTTTTTATATAGTGAATATTTACTATTAAATTTCATTATCAGTACAAAAACCGTATATTTGTTTGCGTTCAACATTGTGATATTTTATTTGAAAGTCAATACATACATTGGGATATTTGAAATATATACATTGAGATATTTTATTTGAAAGTAAATACCGCGACATATATACGACTTGTATTTGCGGATATAGTGTCAAAATTGAGAATGCTACGTGCGTGTTTCACGCACGCTCGTCTTTCGCCAAATTAAAATTAATAACGCGGTGTGAGCTTTCGCGAGCTTTTGCTGGCAATTCACGAGTGAAAATCGCGAAACCGACGGGAAAAGCTCCCCTCTCTTCCACGATACCTCCTACACCGTGAAAATGCGACACGTGAATGTGTCGTGTGCCGAATTGTCGAATTTCTCGTATTTCGTGATTTTAGAACGCTACTATGGGGAAAAGTCATATATTTAGTACCACACATACCTCTATACATATTTGCTTCAGAAATTAGCCAAAAGTTCAACAGGCGTACTTGATTTTGTTTTTCGTTAAGTTTTGGTATCACCTGGTGGAATTTGTATTGTGAACTACGTTAATCATCAGCTTTGAATAGCACGCACCTAAACGTATATACGTATATGAATTATGTTCGCAAATGTATGTGTAAACAATAAAATTTTGCTATATTCAAATATTAATAAAAAGGATAAAAATTTCAAGAAAATCTAGATTTTCAAAAAAGGTACCTTATCTATTTGTATTAGTGCTTCCAATCCCGGAAGATTACTTCATCACCGGGATTGCGCGAAATCAAATGTATAACAAAAAAAGGAAAAAAATGTTCAAGCGCATATTTTCATATTTCAAAACCATTCAATTGCATTTTGCAAACTCTCCCGATCTTTCACGCAAAAAATACTCCTCATATTGGCGTTCTTGTTTTGAGAGTTTGGCTACATTCTTTAAATTTTCGGTTCGCATCCATTTCTAGATTTCTAAGATTAAATAAAATACATCCTTTAATGTAATCAAATAAAGTAAAAAACATCACTTTGATTCATTGATTCGTTTTTTTACAAATAGTTTGTACCGTCTAGTAATTATTCATCGAAACAAAAGAGTGTGGATAAGAACCCAAATATTGTCAGACGAAAAAATCGAAAGAAAGCTGAAAAGAGGTTAGTAAAAAAGAGAACACCTATAATGGGAGGTACCATTTCCGGTCAACTTGAAAATTTGAAAAAATATTACGTCGTATCGATAGTAATTTTAGTAACCGATACTTAGTTTCAGTTTGATAGGCCGAACGGTGTTAAAAAAATCCTCAAAATATACTGACGTACAGACACTCACACAGACACACAAACACAGGTAAAACATGATCAGAGATCGATTCTGAGTTCAAATCAGTCAAAATATGCTACAAATATCATTGCAGTTGAGCACAAAAGCTGCGACACAATACAGGCCGTTGATACCATTTCGTGGGAAAGGCAAGCCGGCGTCAAAACGGGTCAGAGAAAACAAATGGACTATGACTGTCATTACTCATCCCACCATTTTTCATTATATAATATTGTTTTATGTTTTTTCTTTATTATTTTTGTAAAAATAATATTTTTAAAGAAATTTTGGCAGCACCGTAATCCTGGTATTCAGACTAGTTTCAGCATCGGAATTCACGGTACCAGAAAACACCGGGATCCCGGGATTGGAAGCCTTAATTTGCATTCATACTACATATAGTGCTTATTATCGGATATGCTCGTGTCCAAATCCTATTATCGTATACATATACTACAAGTAATAAACAACACTATTTGTATAATCTATGTATAATCGAATAACAAAAACATTTGAGTATTTTATATTGAAAAGTTTTATACACAGCTTCAGTCATGTATGCATTAATTTAAAATATATATGTACATATGTATGTACATATATGTATATACAAACATAAAATAACTCGTCAGCTATATAGAAATGTATTTTAAATTAGATTCTTGACAAGTTTATTATGATCTTTGGTATCAAACCAAACAAAACAAAGAATAAGTTTTCAAATGAAATAAACAAAAGATAATGCAGTTTATTTATATGTACATAACGGCAACATGGAGTCAATCAGAAGAATATTTTCACGGTAAGAAAATATATTTATAAACTATCACTATTATTATTATAATTGTATTACACGGTTTTATTTAATAATTGATTATTCTATTATAAAGTATATTTCTCACAATCAATTTTTGACCCACTTACACCAAACCATTTTTTTTTTTCGGAAATTTCCATACGTACGAACTTTTGATGGCAGGTAATACAAAATTCTATCAACATTTTACAATTCCCCCTCCCACTTCCAGAAAAAAAAGCTATTTATAATGTCCTTGGATTGTCAGCGAGAGTAAATAGAAGCTATGTCATATTATTGATATCTGTTTGCTTGGTTACCATATAAATTAGTCAACATTCAGTACTTGCATTATATTTACGATGAGAAATCAGAAATCGTTTACGTTGTTTTTACTAAAAATATATATTTTATTAATAAATGTTGTATATATATATTATATATAAAACATTTATTTGAATGTACTAAATAAAAGCTTTTAATTAAATCTACTGAGGAAATAATGAGACGTATGAAATTGGACGGGGTGTGTTTGGGCAAATGAATGTCATTTTCAAATCTAAAATGTTTCTGTGCCTTAAGAAAAAGATCTTCTATCTTCTAAAAAGATCTTCTAAAATTTGTGTTGCATGGGTTCAAAATTGGGACATTGGACGCTAGATACTACATAAGGCTCAGTGCACTCGAATAATTGTGAAACGCTCTATGCTTGGCATAACGAGTACGATAAAATTGTGGGTGATTCATGAGGGTAAAAAGGTAGATGGAAGAAAGAAGTGCTCGAATGATACCCAATAGAATGGAAAAGGGTGCACGAAAGACCACAAGCAAGATGGGTTTATAAAAAAAAAAAAAAAAGTTTAGGGTGAGATGAATGTGAGTTGCCCAAAACAGAAACGAATGGAAGCGTGTGGGAGAGGCCTTTATCCAGCAGTTTATGGCGAATGGTTGTAACGCAGAATGGCAAATTTAAGCAACAACGCAGATTAAACTTTCAGGAATATCATTTTAAATAATAGTCAATATTCGAGAAGCAAAAATGCAAATTTTAATTACGGTTTACTTGTACTTCTATAAATAAAATAAATTCAACTTGTTTTCTGGCAAGTTGAAGGGTGTGCTCGTTGACGGCATTGAAGAAAACATCTACCCTTGCATATACATATTTCGTTGCGACTGTCTAATTAGCTTAAATTCGCAAAAGCAACGCCAGTTTTATTAAATTAAGACCAACGAAAGGTCCAAAGTCTAAACACGTAGCATTAAAACAAATAAAACGCTCGCCAGACTCGGATTTCTTCAGAGGCCGGTTTGAATTTTATTAAGTTTTACGAGTACAATTCAGCCATTACCCAAATTTAGTACTAGTTTAATTTTAGCGTCATTTTCACCTTGAGTTATTATGTTTATGATTCGTTCTAGTGTTATTATATGGGTTTTTGTTTTGTTGTATTCTTTTGCTATCGCTAATATTGCTAACGATCGTTCTGATTTCCTTGTGGACTCACCCTATAATAAATCTCATCAACGGTTTCCTCGTTGCTTAACCCCCTGCGGACGTGTTAGAGAAGAAACTAAAATTGATGGTATCCTTACAATATCTATAGCAATGATAGTTGAGAATCACTTAAATACTAATTTGAATAAATTTAATATTTTATTTCTATCTATGTATATATGTTTGTAAATGCATGATGCAAAATTTATTGATATTTGTTGTATACATATGTATGTATGTACATACATGTGACTAGTTAAAAAGTCCATTTTTCTGTACAATTTTTTATGTTTTATTTGGTACTTGTTGTTTTACCCGGCTTCACTCAGTATTTGAAATATAAAAAAAGCGTAAATATGGCGAATCTAATAGTAAATATTCATTTTTTTTTATTATATATATATATATATATATATATATATATATATATATATATATATATATATACATATATATATATATATATATATATATATATATATATATATATATATATATATATATATATATATATATATATATATTTACATACAAAATCTCTTTCAAAATTATATATTAGATTATATTAAATTATGTTTATGATATTTTTGAAGTACGTATTCGTTGGTAGCTTTCGTTGTGTCAAATTTATAAAGTTCATATCAAAATCGCTCTGGAAGAGCATTATTTCCTATTTGAAATTTGATTGCCATCAAAGGATATAACCACTCAAATTATTCCGAAGCTTTCTTTGATTATTTGCTAAAATGGCTCAAATTTCACTATACAGATTTCCTTGTTCTCTTTGATGTTTAATGAACAACCAAAACATTTGAAAACAGAAAACGAACTTTACCGAACGGATGTCCGTCCATTAATTACAAATTCATAATATCGCAATCATAAATTATGCTTTGAACCTTGCTCAAGTAGATATTATATTTTGATCAAGTAGAGAAAGTCATTGACGGACGTTAATTTATTTCGATGGTTTTCCATCGAAAGGCAGTTATAGATAAAAATAAGTCCTTCAAACGTGAATAAAAATGTCTAATTCTGAATGTAATTTAAAATTTCTGAAATTTAATCGTATAAGAAGTTAGTCGATTACAGTAAGACATTAGGTGAAAACGAAAAAAATTTTCCACTTGAAGGTTGTCTTGACCTCACCTCTGAATGGGATAGTAAAACTCGATAAGGAAACTTTCTTACCGACTAACAACACCGAGAGTAAGGTTACAGCATCCGGCTCCTCTTCGTCCTCGAATTCCAACATTGTTGAATTAATGGCCCACATCTCCTGCAAAAGTAATATTTATATAAATTAATTATTTAATATAAATCCGAAACACTCGCGATTAAATTGGAATCTGAATGTTTCCGCGAAAAACTATGCGGTTTTTGAAAACTGCACTTGAAAAACCTTCCACTTTTAATTGAAAGTATGGTAAAATTTTATTGCGTTCATTAAAAGTTTTAACACTGCTGCTTTACCATTGAAGTACATGAATCATGTACGTGGATATGAATTTAAAATCAATACTCGTATAAACCGCTGTTGTAGTTTTCAGCAATAAAATAAATATTTTAAATATACACGTTCTATAATAACGATATTATTAGATGACTCGTTTTAAAAGATGTAAAAATATATCTCGATTTGTAAAATTATATTACCAAGGGAAAAGACAAAATTTTCTCATTTTTTTCTCATCTCGACGGCAAACATTGGCGTATTAAACAAATTTGCGAAAATAGGGATTTTCCACGAGGTTGGTTAACATTTTTCAGTTAACTTTGAACGAATGGATAAGCTGCCTCCTTGTATTTACAAGTCGCTTTATGTTAACGAAGTCGTATTATTTATTTTGCATGAGGGTATGGCCATTTCAAAGCGTCCCCGATTCTAACCCCTTCCGCCTGATTAAAAGTGTGTCAATTGCGATTGCTACTCACGGTCTTTTAGTCAAGGAGCGTTGCTCAGCAGAACCTAACCTTTGCCCAAAATCAATATGAGGACATAATCAAATGAGGCTCTCGAATCAACAAGAGATTTTTTTTCACCGATATCGGACGCTTGGGTCCGACATACGGGTAGCCCTCTCTTATGCTGATACGCCAAAATTATATATCGAATTACATTATAGCACCCGAAATTCGCATATCAAATATTAGTATGTGTATGTACGTACATACATAAATTGTACATACATATACAAAAATTTATCATCGACAATTTTATATTTGCATTCCTCTCAATACACAATACATGTTTATATGTAAATGGATGGGGAAGAGAAATAAATATGTAATATAAAACGTGATTTTATTTGCATGAGGAAAGAAATTTCATTTTAGATTTCGGCAAATTTAAACTTGTATCAACGTCGTCTGACAGATATAAATGAAACATAAGGTTTTTTAGGGCTTTTGTTTAGCTTTGTGTTACGGTGTTGTTACGTTACACAAATTACGGTGAGCATAATTGACTTGGGCAATAAAACTTGGACAATATTTTCCAAGTAGGAAAAGTTTTGAAACGAAATTTCATCGCAAAAGATAATTTTATTATTCAAGTTAAATCGTATTTTTGTTTGAACATTGCGCGGTTAATATTGAATTTTAAAATTGTCGTATAATCAGTCGAACAACAAGCGAGACAAATTAACATAATATTTTCAGGTATTTTCTTTTATGAATAATCATTTTTGAAAAGAAGTTTTCATACATTTTTCTTAATCAATAATCTTTCGAGTTATGAAGTTAAATTCCTTCACAAATATTAAACACATATGTAAGTATATATGTACATATGTGAGGCGTGCTGTGACTTTTTGGACAGGGGACTAAGTATGGACAAAAAAGTACTTTTATTCTTTTTTGTGCGTCTACCTTCCTTAATAACATCTTGATTGTCTTCAAAACTTTCGCGCCATCCGTATTGGTTTGTTCTGAGGGAATTGTTTCGTGAGTTGATTCCCTTGTCATATTTTTATTCAACAAGTTCTGTGTAAATATATGCTATTTTAATAAAAAAAAAAACGATGTTTGATAGATACAAATCAGAAAATTCTTAGTGAATATTGAAGAGACGAGTAAATTTTTTTTTCTTCGATGGAACGCCTATACCTAAAAGTTTGCTAGTTCAGCGAAGGGAATAAAATTGAAACGGCTAGTCCGTGCAAGTGAACGACGCGGCGGACCATAGCATAAAAATCCACTATGACTATTACTACTTAAGGTACCGGTCTCTGAACTTCGCTAATCCGAGCGAACAACATCAATATGGACAACGATTTGAATTTATTGTAATTGATTTGTTGGTATTTTAAGTAAAATGTTTAAGGGGACTAGCCTAGTCCTACGTCTAATAAATATAATACTTACATTAGAATATGTTTTTGTGCTTTATTACAGTTTTTTTATGAAAAATGATTACATTTTTGTTTTGTAGACTAGACAAAAATAAAGGTCATATAAGATGTTTAAATAGCATTTTTATAAAATAAAACGTTGAAACAAAAATTGTGACAGAATTCATTCGTAAATTTCAAATGCGTATAATAATAATTTTTTCGGTGACGTAAAAATCACGCGACACTCATTATATTGAAACCATACACGTCTTTCACGCCCTTAAATTTTGAATATAATATTTCGTTCACTCATTTATAAGGTATACTTCATAATTGTATTTTTCTACGAAGCGGTTGTTAGTACGTGTGAATTTTATGTATTTATACAATTCTGTAACTAAGTACAGAAACCTTTTACTGACGAGCAAATTAATGAAACGAAACTGAGAAAGCGCTTTTTATTTTTAGAAATAGTATTAAAAGAAGGAACGAAAAAACATTTCAAGCATCAAAGATAAGACTTCGTCCCAAAACAAACGGTCAGCAAAAATGCAAAGTAGATTCATATCTCAAGTAAAACTGTGCTTTTAATTAACATTTGACATTAAAACTTTATATTGTTGGAAATAATCATGAAAACAAAAATATCAACATATTTTTCAACTTGAAATGAATTTTCATCCAATACTAATTCTACAAATATAAGTATCTTAATGGGAAAAAATATTAAAATAAAACAAGTTAAATCTCAGACTTACAAGTTTAAGGTTTCTAAGGGCCTAGGCTCGATGTATTTAGAAGATACTTCAGGTACTGTTATTCTATTTACAAATGCTAATCATTACTTTGTAGTTTTCTTTACAAATTGTTTAGCTAGACAGAAATGGTATATCTTCTTCTCTTTTTAATTTTTCTTTTGATTATCAGATGTGTGTATTTGTGCAAGTAATGGATTTCCCTGGATTTTTTATTAGGTTTTTACCATAGACAATTGCTTAATTTCAACTGAACGATGAACTTATGTGGATCACTAAGTTAATCGTCGGAGCAATTGGTTCTCGTATTTTTGTTGCTAAAGTTTTTCTATTGCTTCGTGAATTGACCGTGTCGAGCCATTGTCGAGATAATGTTTACCGGTAAACTGTTAGACGTTAAGAAGACGGATCGGTTTGACTTTTTTCGCTCTCACCCATTCCTTTACTGGAATAAACTTGGAGGGATAGGGCAGCTATGTGATGGATCGGAAAGTCTGTAGAGTCATGACAAGGGTTTGAGGGACTCACAGGCGACCCTTTAACCCTGGGTTTGTTCGTCGAAGCCGACGAGTGCGAAAGTCTACGGTTGTGTCGTGTTCAGTTTCATGTGTCAGAATGTGTCTGTCATTTTAAGTTAGTTTTGATCTTTACCGGCCGTAACATAATAACGGAAAGAGCCTTCAAGACCTTTCCTATAGATATGAAACTAGCACTTACATATTATGTACACTTATCAGCCTGCTAGTTTTTACTTATTAATTTAATAATTAAAATAATATGTATATGTTAAGCTTATGCAAGAAACGATTATGATTTCATTTTTGGTGATTCTGTGTATGGGACAAAGACCTTAACAATAAATTTTAACCGACTTATGCCTCGTCAATTTTATTTTTGCAAATATAAATATTTTCTATGACAATACAACATTACCTCAAAATTTGAGTTGATTATTAAATTGCAAAATTTTTACTGAGAGTTGATAGAAGCTTTGTTCGATAAATGATATGTATTTACCTGG
The DNA here is from genome assembly GCF_051622035.1 of Arctopsyche grandis. Taxonomy (NCBI): domain Eukaryota; kingdom Metazoa; phylum Arthropoda; class Insecta; order Trichoptera; family Hydropsychidae; genus Arctopsyche; species Arctopsyche grandis. The sequence goes on from NC_135357.1 coordinate 19,718,780, forward strand.
TTACAAATGAAAGTGACTGCACATATTTATACATAGAAAAAACGCATTATAATAATAACGCAATTTCCCACAGGTCAATGGTTTCTGTGTTGATGCTTTCTATGTGGTGCAAGCGCTTATCGTTCTACTTTTCGTTTTTAGTTTTTTTTTTAGGTCAGCCGTGCTGATTTAGATTATTTGTATGTATACATTTATTCAGAAAAAACAAATAAGGTCTGACCTGGTAAAACAGTTCCGGATACGCTGCTGTTCATCATTAGCATCAAATTTGTGTAAAGTAATCCGTTAATGGTAGTTTTATTTGATTTTAGAAAAACTCTTTACGAATATACGTAATGCATTTTGAATTGTTAAATCTTTATCGAGCCGATGCGATAGAAAAACTGGAAAATAATGCTATATTTTCTTCAGAAAAGTGTCATCATTTTGTTTGAGTTTCCGTTCGACCGGATTCGATTCATGGTGAACTTCCGAGGTGGAAACTTTTCTATGTAAAGAGTCTGACAAAAGAAAGCTAGTATAAAAAAAGGTTAAAGTTTCAACATATGGTCCGGCAATAGTTTTAGAAAAGAAAAATAAAAATACATCTTTTTCCTCATCCCAGCATGATATTAATATTATATTGGATCATCCATACGTACTTATAGATACATTATATATATACATGTTACACCGAATCCGTGAAATTGTCTATTAAACGCATTCGGCAAGAGAATTGCCGAATGCGTGAAAAATGCAAGCACGTTGCCCAGTTCACGGATTTGGCAAATTCTTTGGCAAATGCGTGTATTTGGCAAGAATTTGTCTGCTCAAAGCATGGAGTCGGCAAATAGACAGCAGCGCTCCGGTGTTGTTTTTTAGAACTGGACAGCGTGGACAAATGTCAAAGTGACAGCTGAATGAGGATGTTTAATTTAGTTTAATTTACATATTATTATGTATAATATGACTACATACATATGTTTCGATCATCTCATATGACTTATACATAAATTAATGCCATTTTTATACATTTTGATCAATATTTTAACAGTGAAACATATGTATGTAGTCATATTATACATAATAATATGTAAATTAAACATCCTTATTCAGCTGTCACTTTGACACTTGGTTATAATATAACACGCTGTCCAGTTCACGCATTCATATATATATATATATATATATATATATATATATATATATATATATATATATATATATATATATATGTATATACAGACTATAGTCCCGACTTACAACCTATCGAATATTTATTGGCTATTATAAAAGCAAAGGGAATAAAAACAACACCCTGGGGAAAATTATGAGTTAAAAAAACTGTTGAATTGTATGGTTTGAAGAAATTTCAGACGACATACTAAAAAAAGTCGTATTGTCCCTGCCGGCAGGTATCCATCCCGTCATAGAAGCAAGACGATTGTCTAGTAATTATTATATTACTATTTACTGTTGTCATATGTCCATGTATTTTAATTCATAGAAAAATATATACTGTAATATTATTTTAGCTAGAGACATTTGAAATACATATAAGAAAAATGCCCTATTTTGCATGTTTTTTTAAAATTCGTATCTCGCCTTTATTTAAAAATATAAATAATCTTTTTTATCGTAAAACATGTTAAATACTTGAAATCAAATAATAAAACCAAAAAAACTTGTGTATAGCTTCATGTAATTAAAAAAAATCGAAAACATCGAACAATTGAAAGTGATGCGATTTCTCTGCACGTTACTGTATATATGTACATACATATACATACATATATATACGTTTTATATCACGAAAAATTCGTATAAAATACTCGTATTTATGGTGTAGTTATTTATTACATGGAAAAAATCGAAAACTGAAAACGAAGCATTATTCAATAATTTGTACCACAAATTAATTTATGTATACGTATGATGTCAATTTGAATTGCCACAAAACTTTAAATGATACCGTTCACAATTTAATTTTGCATAGATAACACTGTTCGACAAATGCGGACTTTTGTTTGGTTCAGAGACGAGATATGACTTTTCTCATAGATCTATGCCCAGTGAACACGTAAATCGGTAAAATTGCGAGCGTAGTGAGTCATCATGCGTCCAGCGCATACAACGCAAAACCGTGCTCCACTAGTACGAGTTTTTAGCTCGAAATTTTACCGATTTAAAATTCAGCTCACTTTCAATTAACTCTTTTAAACGAAAACAAAAAATAGTGTGGCCAGAACACTATCCCAATAAATATGTTTCAATAGAAAATACTCAATATAAAATACTATTAACAGTGGGAAAAAATCCCAAGTGAAAATACGTACTTTTGACTTTTGATTTGAACTGGACGACTACGTAGATAGATTTCAAAAGCTAAAAAGTACTACAAATGAAATATAAAATACCCGAATATATATTCCAATGTTCATTTTGAACAGGAAATTGACAAATTTTGAGACATCGACCGAACAACACCAAGATATATAGAAATCGCGCGATTTAAAAAACACATATAGTATGTATCTCCGAATCTCGAGCCAATCAAATTTGCTATCACCAAATTCGTGTTTACTGGGCATATCTATGTATAAGAAAAGTAAAAAAAAATGTCGTCTCTGAACCATTTTTCGTGTCGAACAGTGGTAATTAAAGAAAGGAGGAGGTCAAAGAGAGAAAAATGTCAAAGAAGTGGTGAATAAATTTTTGAATATGTACATACATACATACATATATGAAAATCTCGTTTTTATATACCGAGAATGTCTCGGCTCATGACCGCATTTGAGCCTTTTTACGCTGTCGCAAAAAGCGCGGTGCGAAAGCCTCCAAATAAAATTTTTACATTTGTCGAAACGAACACGCCACATCCCCAGGGCCAAGAAGTGGATGCGACACAATGGCTGAGCTCAGCACACTATGTCCTCTTTCAATATTGAATTCGACTCACGTGGCGCACCATTTCTTTGCCAATAACAGTCGAAACGCTCATACTCATCCGCAAACTAGCAAGTGCGACCGCCATTTCGCTCTAATCCCAAAATGGCGGATCGAACAGTGGCACTCTCTAGCGGATTAAACACAAATACGTATGTAACGTTATGAACATGTGCGGATTATATGTAACGTTATATATAAATTTCATCTACATATATTATAATAAATCTATATAGTAGGTACTGTAAGGGGAGAACGCAAGTTCTGGCACGAACTCGATAAATGTCATATTACATGTGTACATACATATAATATTTAAATAGCAATGGTACTTTTTTTGTTCAATAGAGTAAGCATCATGCTTTGTAACAGTAATAATTAGTTGCCCTTGTGACTTACAGTCAGTCGTGTTGCGTTAAATTAATGTTAAAAAATGTATGAAGTTCCGTAAATTGCCGTAATAAACGAAACTATCATTAACTACAGTAAATTTCATAAAGTAAATGAATAAACAAGACAACAGCTACTCTGTTAATTCAATACGGCTCTGTATTTTTTTTTTAAATTATCTATTGAAATTATTCGTTTTGATCTACATGCATATGTATGTATTTATTATGTATCATAAATTCACCCATAACTTTTTTCAATTATAATATTATCGACAGATAAATATGTATGTATATGTAATATCGTTGTAAGGGATTATACAATATTATACATTTACGTTGGGTGCAAAGCAAACACGTACCATATAAAGGCATACAAATATAGACTTAACCTCGTGGTATTACAACAGACTTACTAAGTTCAAATTGAATTTGTGATACCATGAATCTCGTGAAACATGAAATTAAGTTGAATCGGTCCTTTAAACGAATTGACCTGATAACATCCATGAAATAATTACAAAATTTCGAATGTATTTCAATTTAATTTATTTGCAAAGCATATTTCACTCATTGGTAATTTAATGTTCGCGTTTGTTGTGGAAATGTTCAATAATGATAAGCATTTTCTGATATGCATATTCAATACATTGAATGTAAATTAGTTGAATTGATGCAAACCAGTTTATAAACTTGCATATAAATTTACATATTTTATGAAATTGATAATACATATAATAAAAAATACGGAAAATATGTTGTGAAAAAAAACTTTGAATTGTTTGAATTTCGTCGAATCACCATTTATCGCAATTATCGCTGAAGAGGTGATCGAATTTTGCATAAATTTCTCGTTAGATCGACCCTTCTTCCCCTTCTCTTATTATCGGGATGTTCAATACAATATTTAAATGACAATATTGAAATGTTTCATCATGCCGATACACCTTTCATCTAGTGAATTGAAGCATCGTTATCTTGGAGAAGAAAATTTCTTATAACATCGTTATAAGAAAACAAAAACAACCTGATATTTTATTAATATAAAACAAAGTTTAAATTTATAAAAAAACATTATATAGATTAAAACATTAGATTAAAAAACATTAGATTAAAAACTCAAATATATATTAATAAAAGTATTTTAGCATTTTATAATTAAAAACGGCAAATTAACGGCAAAATAGTAATCTCACCTGCGTGAACTTTAATTGTATTCGTTTTGAAATGCAAATTAACACATCGATAAAACTTTTCAAATTATGAACGACATAAAACTTGAGAAGCCAGAAACACGGTGTAAAATGATTTATGAATATAGTTTGATGACGTTTCAAAAGAACATTTCAAGGTTTGAGACGGAAATTTTCTAAGGAAAATTGAGTAGGTTCACATAATTTTGCATTGATTTAGAATTTCCTTATTCTGACGGATATCAAAGTTTGACGTCGAATTTCGTACGAAACCGTTAACTAGTTTAGACAAGTAGTAAAATATTTCATCATAGAAATTCACATTTAAATTTTATCAAATATTACGGGCTGAAAACCAGACTGGTACAAGTGACATTTATAAAAAAAAGTCTGGTTTAAGTGCTAAAATAATAACATATATGAAATGCTATTATTTTAGCACTTAAACCAGCTTTTTTTTAATGTCACTTGTACCAGTCTGGTTTTCAGCCCGTCAATTATCTAAAAATAATACAATTATATATGTTCCTATACCTATACCTATATATGTAATACGAGTATAAACAGGTCTAGGTTACTGCATCGAAAGTCGAAAGCCGAAAGATCGAAAAGCAAAGATCGAAAAGAATGTATGCATGGTAAACGGTACTATATATGTGCATATGTATGGTAATACTACCCGCTCTTCATATGTATGCATGGTAAACGAACTATTTCACATATTGTCATAAAAATCGCGAAAAACCTTTGTCACTTTTGTTGCAGTGACGGCCACTGAGTATAGACATACATAGATATACTATACATTATGTATTTTATTATTTATTAAAATATTTTTCTTCAAAATATTAATTTTGTACTTATTTTTTTCTTATATATGTATGTACATATATGTACATACATGCATACACCATAAAGCCCATCGCTATATTTATGTATTTGTATTGTTATTTAAGAGTGCAATAGGGGTTAACTGTAGTGAAAAGGGTTTAAGCGGCTTTTAAATTCGCAAAAGACACCTGATCCTCTAAAATAGCGTTCACTTCAGCGGTATTTCACGTTCGGAAAATACGAGGGAAATTAAATTTAAAATCGATGAAATTTAATTGACAATCGCCAAATAAGTTAAGTTCATTATTTTTTTTATTATCATAATATTATGCATATGTATGTATGTACATATAGATATGTATACGATTATCTAAATATATAGACATAATTATATAGATATTGTTTTCCAAACACATTATTTTCACTTTATTTTATTAGTTGATGTTTGATTAATTATTATATTATGCTCAAAAATACGTTGAAAATAGTAATAGAAACGAAATTATTACCATAATTTGCGTTATTACAGTGCCTTATACCTCAAGCTTCTGAATAAGATATGAAGATAAATGATAATAGTCGTACAGTATTATGTTTGAAAATGATGATATATAACATTATAAAAAACTACAAAATATTGTTGAATAAATTGTAGGAGTATTTCATTCTTTAACATTCTACATAATAAAGTGTTTTGTGATATATTTTCATACCGGAATCAAATTTGGTAAAATTGGTCCCAGTTGGGCCACCAAATGTTCAAATGATTTAATAATTTTTCCCTTGCCCAAGTCGACAGTTATGGTGTGAGTTTGTGGAGGCAGGAAAGCGTTAAAATCATAAAGTGGAATATTTTGTTAGTCGATGCTACCGACTCACTTTTTCGGAAGAAATGAAATCTTCGAATATTTTCTAACAGCTCGTTGAAAATCCGAAATTTAACCAATTTCAATTTTTGTTTGCTCTTTGCATTTAAATAATTTATTAAATAAAAACAAAGGAATGGGTAGGGAAATACATTTTCTGCTTCGATTTGACATTCAAAAATATTTAATAAATGCTTAATTTATTTCAAATTAATTAAAATTAGTTTCACTTGAACAGGCTTTTAGCGCCGCTATATTTTTAAACAAAAAATCGTAACAACACCCACCCTAATGTAATTAAGGATAAGCTTAAATTTATGTGAAATGAAAAATATTGAAATTCTGTTAAAGCTATCGATTTTTTTATCATTTTTACTACCGCGCTTCATTATATTATTTCATATATTTGCATATATGTATATATATATATATATAGGTATACATATATATTTATATATATATATATATATATATATATATATATATATATATATATATATATATATATATATATATTTTTTTTTTTTTTTTTGGATATATATATATATACATATATATATATATATATATATATATATATATTTTTTTTTTGGATATATATATATATATATATATATATATATATATATATATATATATATTATAAAAAATATTTTTATATCATGGTACCATTACAGGTTGCCCCAAAGCGGCGCCTGTGGTCTTAAACTTGTACATGCATAAATTTATAGAAGTTTGAAATCATATCCAAATAGTGGTAACAAATAGTAGATAGGTTGGTTACCAATTTGTTGAGGAACCGTTTCAACAATGAAATCAGATAAATTTGCAAACTCTGAGAGAAGACGATCGATCACAATATTCAAGTCTGACCAACAGCGCTGCAGAAATACTTTGAATACATTCTTTTCAATCGAGGTCAAACGAGAGCTTGAACCCGGGAGCTCTCGGTGGAGAGCATTAACCCAACCACCGCTGGCTGATTTATATTATAATTATATGTTCTTTATGAGCACTAGTTTAAAATTTTAAATTGTACTTGAATTGTTATTTAAAATTTTGAGGTTATTTAAACCATTTACAAGAAAATGCTTCCTCGTCGTTTGTATGGTTGAAAATTTTCATACTTTAATTAACAAAGATACCAATTAATCATACTTTACACTTTCCTTTAAGCCACGCAATTATCCCTGAAAAATTTCACATTCAAAATAAGAATTTATAATTATAGAGAATCGTGCATTAGCTTGACAAGGTGATTAATTTCAACGTTAACGTCCCCATTACAGAGTGGTTACAACGCAAATTTCCACGCCGTTAGCGTGCACTTTGAACGCACAATTCGCTATCAGCCGTTATATTATAATACTGTACTATGATGCCATTCATGATTTTACGTAATATATGGCACAGTATCTGATTTTACCGTCAAATTATTTTCCAATAAATACGGGTCGCTTTGTCACGTACGCGAAACCGTTTACAGGACCGATACAATAACGTCCTGGTTATTATGGAAAATGTAACGGCATATCTACTCCATGGCGTTTTCACACACATTATATCTGTCCGACAAGTTACTACATATATCTCACGATTCATTCATGCTCTTCACCCCCTTCCGATCTATCCAAAAATATATAGCCTTTGTCGCATTTTCCGGTCCATTGTAAACTACGTGAACGGGTGGGCAGAACGGGGCTACAAAGTGGGGGTTCTCTATAATTAGATCTTTTCAGAGTTAGGGGTGCAGATAATGTAGCCCTTTCACCTCTGGTATAATAACAATGAGAAGTTATGAACGTGATCTCTGTAAAAACGATTATTGTTAAGTTGAACGCTGTGTGCGATCGGGGCGTTATTTTAATCTTTATTTAATGTGCTTTAGTTATTTCCTTGAATTAAAATGGAAATTGTAAAATGATTGTAATCTATTAATGGGTATTTAATGGGTGTATGTTCAATACGCACGTGTGTGCATATATGTATACCTATACATATGTACATATGTACGTTTCCTATCAAAGTTTGCCAATTTATCTGATTTTCATTGAAACGGTTACAAAAAATTAGCAACGATGAACAATTTTTCGCAATTTTCGAGTTTTCAGCATCTCATATTTCGCTGATTTGTATAAAAATGCTGCAAATTTGTCTATAAATTTCCAGAAATTTATGTATAAAAAAGCTCCGAAAAAGTTTTTGACAAAGTTTATCAAAATTTGTCAAAAACTTATCCATAGATGCCTATATGATGTTTTGTTAAAATTATTCTAAAAATATCGATATTTGTTATTAACCGGGAAGGCGCATTGGGGTTTACCTGTTATGTCTCCCTGGTATGTACATATGTACATATGTATGTAAAAATCAAAAATTATCGATAAATTACTTTTAGAAGAGTTCCAATAATTGTTGTAATTGATTTTGATATCAAGCTTCAGATTTTATTAATAATATTATGATTTATTTAAGTTTCTTTCGACGAAGTCACATTAAACTTTACGAGCAAAAATTAAATGGAAATAGAAAACTTAAGAACGTTTAAAAGATAAGGAAGAGATGGAAAATTCTTGCGAGTAATATTTCTCTCGTTTCTTTTATGATCAAAACTTTTCCACTCTTAGTTTAGAATCACGCTATTTTGATTTATTCCTGAGTATATGTATGTATATTGTAATTCGACGAAAAGTTTTATTTTTACTTTTAAAGTAGAACGATATTTTTTCTTTCAACTTAGAATAAAACCAAAAGACTCTCACTTCAAACTTTGGACGTTTCAGTAAAAGTCTCTTTTATGCGACATTTTCATGCTCATACATTTTATTAATAAGCAAGAAAAAATCTGACTTTAAATTCTTATCAAAATATACCTTGTATTTTATCGAATGTACGTGAAATTTACTTTTTGCATATTATGGCCATTTTTATGCACTCACTGTGGTGATTGCATCGCGTTTATGCACTTAATAAATTTCGCTTTCCACCGGAAAATCTAGTGAAATAAAAAAATACACTCGGCTTTTAAACACAACGATCGATGCTTCGTTTCGTTTCACACGACACTGTCTTATAATATAACGATAACATATAATACTTTAGCGATAAAAAAAACCACGTACTTTCAATATCTTAAGAAATTCATTAACACCAAGTAATAAAAATTAAAAACCATTATCCTTACATAGGATATTAAATTACCATTATTTCCACATTTTACAACACCGTATATTAAATCTTCAAGATTTTAATTATAAGTTAAAGCTTTAGAGTTTCTTATAAAATGTCAAGAATTTGTATACCCTTATACAATATTAAATGGCGTTACATCCTCCATTAAGTTTTAATGTTTCATTGTTAAAATACATTTAAACTACGTGCATATATATATCAGTCAGTTTGTAGTTTAATCGCAGTTAATTTAAAGCTGTGACATATTATTCTTAACTTTAAAAAAAATCAATAGTCTTTTCCTGACTTTTGTAATTTATATTTCATTTATACAGATATACACCTATTTTTATTTTTACTAGACATAATTGTTGTTTGTATTATTCAAGGCCAATTACAAATATCGATTAACAATCATCATAGAGACATGTATAGATAAATTTTCAGCATTTTAAATGTCAACAAATCTTGTGATGCTGTCCTTGGACAGTTTCGAATTAAATCTGCCCATATAGCCCGTACTATGCCGCTTCTCTTTCCATGATATACGATTCCAAGGGGAGAAAGAGACACGGATCATGTTGAGTGAGTACATCGCATCGTGCATGCGCAAAGGCCATACTATGCCGCGTCTCTTTCCACGACATACGATTCCAAAAAGAGAAAGAGACACGGAGCATGTTGACTACATTCATACACATTCGACAATGTATGAAATAATATTATAATGAAATAATATTATATACGATAATATATAATAAAATAATTTATAGGCATATAAGTCGTATAAAATGAAATAAAATTTACTTGTTGGTAAATTGTTGTATAAGAATATAATTTAGTACAAATTTCATTTTGAATAAGGCTCGTTGTTCTCTAAATTTTCGAATTTATAGCAACAATGATTTGCATTCATTATGAAATTAACCATTGAACAAAGTTATTTGAAAATTTCAAAACCATATTTAAATTAATATTTTATTATGAGTACTGCTTATGCACACAAAGCTTCCTTGTCAACTGCACGAAGACCGATATCCTCATTGTTTCCTTTTGTTATAATTTCAAAACAGACGGTCTCTCAAAACATTACAAATACATCTGTATGTATCTACAGTGTACATATTGTCTATGTATGTACATAGTGTGTGATGCGATGAATAATAGTATTTCCGATTCATGAATATTATGTTTGAAATTATTATCTAGGAAATTTAATAAGTATAACATCATCCGCAATACATATATTTACATATGTATTTATTGGTATTATGTAATGATATAATATGTACATAGCCTCATTGATAATTAAATTATTGTAAATTCATGCAATAGAAATCTTGTGACGACTAATTATGTATGTAATTACATTGCGTACGATCCATTAACTAAAATATTCCTTTTCGTGGTGAAAGCTTGCATATGAGAAAATTAATTATCATATACGCAGTCACACGCCAGATGTTCATTATCTTATTTTATATAATATTATTATTCATTTTACAGTATAATTTTTAAGTTACCATAAAATTTCCAGATAATTAACAATGCGAGTTTAATTTAATCTATTGTGCGCTATTTTTTTATTTTAATTTTTATAAAGATTGAATGCAAAGAAATATATGTATCATAAAAATAATTTAATTTTTAAATATGAATCTATCCAAGTAATAAAATGAAAACATTATCGGATTAAAATAGTTATACTCACTGTTGACGTGTAGTCCATTTTGATTCCGCTGGGTGTACGGGGTTATGCCAATATTGTTAATTTTACTAAAACTTCATCCTAATTTCACTGATTTACAATCATCTTAAAATTGGGATAGTTCTCATTTTTATTATCACTTCATCACTCACGATAAATTTGTCACTTTTTTTCGCGGCACCATTACACTTTCAGATCAGGGTGTTTACTTTTGACGTTGAAACTTTTGTGATTAACTTTTAGCGGGACTATAGTCAGGTATTAATAAGTTGTGGTTTTATTTCGAATAGTTTAGTGAAATCTTGCTAAGGAGCGATGAATAATTGAAATACATAGTGCATAATGAATCTGGAACATTAGTACATATAGGTCGCTGGGTGCGGCCTGAACGGAACAAAAGCGGGCTTGCTGGAGCTTTTATCCGTAGAATCGAATCCTCTTTTATTCACGGTCGAAAGCTTGAAATGGTGAGCTTCGAGCCACGAAGCTTTCTCTTCAATTAAATACGGGTCAGCTAGCGAGGCACGCACCCGCGTTTGCCTGGGAAAACGCTTCACAATCCAACCGGAAAGCATGCGAATCATCCACTCCTCGTGAGAACACCTAAAAATTGAAAATAAAATATAATTTCAATGTAATAAAATATATGAGCATGTCACCGAATTTGCATACGTGAAATTCGACACGGGGAAAGAAATCGATATTGATTAATTGCTTTATATATTTTTTTATTGATGTATTATGTTATTATTTTTTTATATTTAGTTCAAAGTAGGTGACCTAAACCATAGCATAAGATTTCTTACTGAAACGAACAAACTACATACATAGAAGATTCATTTATTTATTTCAAGTTTGTCACTATTACACATTTATTTATTTATTTAAATAGGCACACATACAGAATAAAATATAAAAAGAAAGTTGTATAATGAGACAAAAAAAAATAATAAACATAAATAAAAATATAATATTCCATTTACAGTGAACACCACATGGTGATATAAAAAAGTAAAATTACAAAAACATCAAGATTTTAAAAAAATAAAAGAAACAGATAAAGTAAAAAAGAAAAAGAAAGACAATAAAGGTGAAGAAGCAAATCAACCACATATTATTTTCTTCACCTTTGTCCTAAAAATACTAAAAGAGTCACTAAAGAGGTCGGGACAATCATCTAAGCTATCGTAAATACGGCATATACGAACGATTGCACTATTGAAAGAAGTGTTGCTTTGACAAATTGGTGGATAAAAAAGATTTGTGCATCTGGTGAATCGGGCATTAACGTTAAAATTAATCTCACTTAAAACAGATGTGTCAAGAATACCATTGGCAATCTTATATAAAATTAACAAATCAGAAACCCTTCTGCGCTGAGACAAACATGCAATATGGATAAAAGAAAGTCTGTCATATAGGAGAAATGGCGCAAAAAACGCTTCTGGATTGTCTCTAAATGCTCAATGTGAATTTGCTCAATGTGACATTGTCACATATACATTTACTTTTTGAATATTATTAGAAGTTACGATTGCTTAATGTATTACGCTCACTTTATAAGCCAACAGAATAGCTCAGTGGTTAGCGTATAATGCTAACGACTGAGTAGTTCCGGGTTTGAGCCTTGATTTGACCTCGATTGAAAATAATTATAAACTGTATGATTCAACGGTATTGCTGGTCAGGCTTGGATATTTATAACTCCAAATCGATTATATAAATAAAGTATATTTGTACTATTTGTATATGTCGCTTTGGGGCAACCAGTAATGGCACCATGGTAAATATATCTTAAATTTTATAAATATAAATTTTTCGGGGTTGCTGTATTTTAGCAGGTTAACTTATTATTTTTATTGCCAAGATGTAATATTATACTATTCACCATATCTAACCCCATGAACATATGTACATTGTTTTATGTCAAAAAACTCTTGAATGTATTTATAGAACTATATATGTATGTAAGTATGGACATATGAATATGCATTATGATATTATAGTTGATGTTATAATATCATATATGTATTTTTATATTGTAGATGTGCTCTACATAATATTGTTTTATATTTGTTTTCTAAATGAAAGTACAGGTATGGATTGAAAATACATAGAAGGGAATCAAGTTTACGCATGAATAGATAAAATTATATACTCCAGGCAGACCATAAAACGTCCATAATAGAGGAAAATTACTTTGGGAAAACTTTCGCAAAATTTGCGTACACACACTGAAAGCAGCATATTTTTCGGCAGTTTCAGAAACAGATTTCTCGCTTCAAATGTGATGTTTTTTTTTGTCTCAGAATATGTATTATCATCGTAAAAGTTGTAATTTACGGCATCTGAATATATTTATCTATATTATATTTTAAATCATAAAAATTATTTTTCGTATTAGTATATTATGTATAAAGTGTGAAGAGTGTTAAATACTCCAATTGAACTATCTCAATAATTTAAATTTAATGAATTACTTTCACTCGATATATATGTTATATATATTGTCACAGGAAACTTTAATAAGAAATGTTTCATATTGTGTATTTATTGAAGTTTTATTGCGATTTTCGCTTGAATAACGAAGAAGCTATTTATTCGTTCGCGATTTTGACTCTTTAGGCGATCGGTAATCGCGTTGGCAAATTGCCTGCAAATAAGCAGGTCCGATTCAAGTTTCGAGTTCTACGAAACGCTTTCATAATACATAATAGTGTCCATGTCTGTCTCGAGTCCCAGATGCGGACTCGGATAAGCGAAACGCGACCGTTCGAGCAATAACGCGCCGTTATCTCGCATCAGATATTGCCGAGCTTTGGTCGTTAAAACGTTGCCGATTTGACCGGTCGTTCGATTCCGGACTAACGATGAGCTTCGATCTAACGATGGCTCGCTGTGCATACCCGATTAAATCAAGCCTATTTCCAAAAATAAAAAATATATATATTCAAACTCGACGCAAAAACTCTGATTCAGACATTTCCTACATATACTCGTAAATATCGCCCTATCGATATAACTTTATATACATATATGTACATTGTGAATTTTAAAAATATGAACATATATTTCAATATATCAATATGAGTATGAACATACGAATATTCGAGAAAAGTTTCTGGTCGAATTTTTTAAACAATTTTTTCAGCACGTATGTATACACTGAATTATAGAATCAATTTATATACAACTTATATCCTGAAGGTTTAAGCACCTGGGAATAAAGTCTACTGATATACGGCTACTGGGATGTTGCAAACATTTCGTACCCTCGAGAATAGTCATAAATCATTGCGTTGACTCGATGAGCCCTGAACATCGTTTCTGGAAAGTAGACCGAAAATCGGCCCTCATTAATTTCCCAAGAAATGAAAGAGAGAGAGAGAATTCCGATCGAAAAATCATCACATGCGAGTAATTTCGTTATTGTATATAAACGTCGGACACCGTTCTTCTTTAATCAATCTTATATATATTGTACCTTATCCTGAAAAATTAGTGTGCGGATTATATGAAATCAGATTCCACGAGAAAAGCTAGCAATATAAAGCAAATTAAGTTATATTATTTTCTATTATGAAAATAATTGAACTTTTTACTTTTGAAATTAAATGAATGATTTTATTCATCTTCACCATAATCATTTTATGTAGTTATTTAGAAAAATCAAAATAGTATTTACATATGTACACTATTTACGTATGTACGTATGTACATATGTACACGTATTGAAATATATTCTAAATTTCTTCTTCTATATATTCTGCATATGACGTTCAATTTGAATTTTATTTTCATATGCCATATGTTACCCGATCGTTTATATTCGTATAAAATATATACAATTCAATAGATTTGCTGTTCAAAGAAAGTTCGAGATGATGTAAATTTTATACATATATGTATAATGTGTATGAATATTTGTCGTATTGATTGACAAAAGATGGATAATTATAGATCACATTACTCAAAAATATAGAAATAATTACACGAATAAAAATATAATATGTTTTGAACGTACCAAAAGGTTCATATACAAAACAGGAGACTGAAATAACCGCTGTCAATTCTATTCAATTTATCCACATTCGGTACATTTCTTGGAAATGAGATTTGAGTAGTGGTCCACTCGTACGTCTGTTATAGTTATTCGAAGAGAAATAAACGACTGGATTTGGGCTAGGGATGAAAGGATTTGAGCTTCTTTTTTTCTTTATTTTTTTTCGAATGTGTTCTCAAATATATCAGAATGATTTACAAACAGATCCCCTCTGTATTATTTGTCGCTAGTTGACGCTCTGTTCTATGTCGTATGTCGTAAACTGGTGTGAATGCTCTTCTACACGTCTGAAAAAGGTACAGCATCGCGTTCAACTTTATTAAAATATTAAATATTTAGATCACAAGAATAACTTATAGGCAGGCATTTTTTATCAACTTGAAAATCTTGCATAAACAAAATTTATAAAGATGAAAACTTATTAATAAATTTAACATATATAGGTATACTTAATGTTCCTCCTTGGCATGTTATGATAATCAAATGAGTCTCTTCGGCGTATTTAACTAAAGGATGAAATATCTTCGTTATATATTTTAAAATTGCCCAACTTACATTTCATTTTAAACTTTTTCATTACTGCTTACTAAACAAATATATTTTTCAAAGATGATATTTAAAAAAATAATAATTACCTTCAATACGTCATCAATGAATTAATTATAATTATTGTGGGAATATTTTTTATTAATTTCATTTTAGTATCCTCAACTACATATTTTTAATCCCCACATACTCAGTTGCACTTTTAAAATGCAAATACTAAATGTTAATTAAAGTATATGGTAATCAAATAAACAAATTTATACTACATAATTTATACTGACTATATGCAAAAATTTTAAAATGGTTTATCTTTTAATAATTATATTTTTTAACATTTATAATTAATTAAATTGTAAATTTTCCAAAAATAAATAAATAAATAATTTTTGCAAACTCTCGTCGACGCACACTAGTTGAAATTGATAATCATGTGTGCAAACGTCCAAAACGAAGTAGATGTGTAAATCCCAATAGTTCTTATATTTCTCAGTATATAATAAACTGTGTAAATAAAGTGATTCCTGAGAAAGCATAATTTTTATGTCTGCTCAATAAATAAAATACATATCACTCACAAAAAAAAGTTTATGTGATGGCAATATTTGTCACCTGAATTAGTCTCGTTTATACGAAAGCACTGCTTTCAAAGTGAACGCACTGCTTTCAAAGTTCTTAAGTGTATTTTTTGTTTTTAGTAAATTCTTAGTAAATTCAATATTTTACATTTTCAAAGAAACATTTTCAATACACACATGGTTTAACGATTTTTTCTATAAAACTATTATATGTATACAATATATGAAAAGGATTAGCATATTATGTAGAAGGTGCATTAACATAATAATGAAATATGCATTTCGGTCAAATTAAGCACGCAAAGTCTAGTCTAGTGTAGTATCTAGTATGTATGTATGTATGTGATAATCGATGGCTCAGCCGCAAAGGGATAAAGACACGTTTTCAAAACGAAATTGAAATAACCTTGGGGGCATATTTAATTAAAACGTGAATTCATTAAAAGTTACTAAAGCTTTATCGTGTAATTAAAAGCTCATGCAAGGACGGAAAGGGGTTTATGGTGAAAATTCTTTGAATTGTGTGGCAGCCGCAAATTTATTCACACTTAGAAAGAATTAGTCGACATCGTATACAATACATATATTAAGCTCTGGGGTAACAAACCATTATGAACTTTGGGACTACGTTTTGCTTCTTACTCTCTTTCTACCTCTTACAAATATGCAAGTAATGAGGGGACTAAATAATGTACGATATTCTTATATTTTTTTAGTTTCAAGTGTGAATCAGTGAATCAGCATATTTTACGTTGAAACTGGGGAGATCTAAATTTACATATTTTAATTCAAAACTGAAAGCGTCACGTGAAAGTTACAATGTGCTTGGACTATTTCAAGCTAATTTGAAAAAAAGTTTCTAACCAATGAATATTTTAACGAGCCTCTAGAATTTAATATAAAATTTATACTACTTGCGTTCAAGCTTTATTTCAGGAAGTGATTTGATGATTGGAATGTGTATGAGGCTATTAAAGAATGACTGGTTTGATTTTATTTGGACTAAATTATTCCAATAAAACGATGTGATATCATAGATTTCTTCATTACCGATGATTTTAAGATAGCTGATTGTGGATTGCTTTCCAATATTTTCTGAAAGATTTACAAAGAGCTGTCTTTTTTGTTAAATTTTTGGTTTATTGTATCGGGATTCCACCTCTCCCTCTTAATCCTTCTGCGTCACAAGCCATGACAAGTCGCTAATGGCTATCAAAGGAATGGGAAAATATATTTCAACTATGTCGAGTATCGTATTCTATCGTACATATATCGTTCTCATATACGTCATATGAGTACGTCAATTAAAAGCTGGAAATGTTATTATGCTATAGTAAGAAAAATATATATTAATTGTTATGATATGAACACGCGAGCTCGTACAAATATGTATGTATGTATGTATGTGTGTAGAAGCTTTCGGGTTCGTTAGACGAAAATTCACATATTACTGTCGAGTTAAAATCTTAATTGAAGTAACGGGCCACGTTTTATTAGAGGCTTCCTGCCACGACCCGAGGAAATGTAATTGAGAAAATTAGCGAAAAGCCTTTCTAGTGAGCTTTTATGATACAGTAGTAGCTTTCGAAAGGACAAGAAACGTGCGTTGATATGTGCGGTGACATGTCAGATGAATATATAATACATACATATTTATGTACATATGTAGGTATACCTTTTGTCTAAATAAAATAACCCCGATAACTGATGTATGTACATATGTAAATACATCTCAGTACGGTGGTTCAATTTATATTTTACATCGTTCACAATGATTTTAACATTAAAAATTTAAGTAAACCATACAATTTCTAATAAATAATTAGATGTTATGACTTTCACTGCTTGGTTACTCTACATATACATTACGCTAATAGGATCAAAGGCTTTCATTTTATCGAAACAATGTAAGACTTTTTTTTTCGATTTATAAATGCGACACATTTCTTTATTTTGATTGCTTTTCTCAAGGGAGTATTTATTGATTTTCTCAATTCAAGAATTTAATTTCTAAAAGAATTTGTCATTTATCTGATTTCGCTTGCTTGAATATTGCTATTGTCAATTAATTATTTCAATACGTCCCTTTAGTCTCATATATACAAATGTATATGTATGTATGTACATTTTTTTTTTAACTGAGGTGTAAGGTAATTTTTTGAATAATTTCAATATATCACTATACCTCAATTATATGTATAAAATGACTTTTTTCTGAATTTTTGTGATTGTCACTATCGTTAATAAAACGTATAATTGGAAGAAAATGTGTTCATTCAAGCCAAAGGTCAAAGATTCGATAGAATTGTTTCTTTGCTATTGTATAACGAGTTAAAAGAAAATCTCTACCTTCTGTGTTCATTATTTGACGTCAAACGTAATAAAAGTGAGCTTTTCATTCTCGTGCAAATATTTAGTTTGCCGAAAGAATTCAGAGTACTTTTCAACTACTTTTAAAATCAAATAAACTCGGTTTTATGCTTTTGATTTATGAATGAAATATAATATGAAATAATTATTATTATGAAAATAAAAATATATAAACATATATAGAGTTTGTATGTACATACATAGAATAAATCAAATATTAGTCTCACTAATGCTGTAAAAAATAAAACGATATTAAAACAAATTACAGTTGACCTCATTTTCTTTTACAAAAAATACCTGATTGAAATATGCACATATAATTTGAACAGTGAGTGTATGTAGACAGACATATTTACCTACATACATATATCAGAAAAAATAATAATGTATCAACATTGTTGAAAATATTAAATTCCATTGTTCAATACAAAAATTGCTATTATTTCAGTTGGTATGGTGAAGCTAAAGAATTAGAGAAATCACAAACAATTAATGCCAAGAAAAAATTGAAACCTTTGAAAGCAAATTTTTCTACTGCTAATCTCGTTTACGCTTTTATCACACACAAATGAAAATGATTTTTGAAATATACTTTTATATGTATAAATGTACATATATAGTAGTACAGGGTGTTTGGTAGCTCGATGCAAAGCCTGAAAAGGTTGATACTTCATATCATTTAGAACATTTTGAGCCACACATACCTCAGTCCAAAGTTTTACGGTTTTTTTAATTTCATTTTTAAAGATTTTTAGTAAAAACACCAAAATCTCACAGTTAATTGCTAACACTGCCGAAGTTAAAAGTGGTATGTTAGTCAGTTATTATTTTTTTTGTTTTTCTAATGTTTATTCAATCAAATAAAAACAAATACAACCATTTGTGTCACCAGGAAAAAATAATAGAGGTACCATAAGTTTTCAAAAATTTGTCAAATAGGAAAAATCTTATTTTTTTTTATTTAAAAAAATAACAAAAATTATTTTAAGAGCTCAAACCTTTTTAAAAACATGGCTGTTTATTGCTTTTTCTTTTAAGATATCACTCATGCAGATGTCTTGCCAATTATCAGAATTAAGGTGTAAAACCTAATCGTGGGAGCATATGTGCGTATGTGCACAAATAATAATTTTTATTTTATACATTTATATCAGAAAATAATTTTTTTATTACTTCTTTATTCATACATCGAATAAAAGTAATGAAAATTTAAGTAAAAATACAAATGTAATAAAATGGCTTTATTTTAGTAAACAATTAAATGTTATAAACTTGAATAAAGAAACATGTTCCGTTAATATATCGGATAATTAAGAATATATAATACAGACATGCATAAATGTTTTAAATATTTTTATCTTCAATAAAAGGGACCTTTAATTTTGTTACACGTTTTACGTATAATACAATATATGGAAACCGTCGTTGCTGATAAAGCTAGAAGTTTAATAAGTTTACAAAGCTCTTTTCTAAACGAATCTGTTAAAGTAGAACCGTTTTCCCGTGTCGGAGACATTGTTGCCTTTTCACCTTTTTCTATTCTAAGGACATTTTAAGGTCAATGTAAGATTTAATTCGAATAAAAATAGAATATGAAAAATATTTCACATTTAATTAAGACGGCAAATATAATTGAGTTACGAAAATTTTTCAACAACTATTCAAAGAATTGTGTAGATAATTAATTTAGGATGACGTGCACTTCGGGAAAAATGCTGGATTTTCTGTTCTCGGCGAATTTTCCAGTTCAATCTCCACTTCGTTAACGACAAACCAGCGCAATGGTGGCATGGTAAAGTGGTTGTGGTATTTGGCTGAAGATTAATTACACTCATTAGTTTTGGACGTCTCGTCCACCCCTCTAAACGGTTAACATCCAATATCTGGACCTCTAAAAAGTTCGACAACCTACGCTTTTGTTCATTTTTCTCACGTAGGCATTAACGTTCTCTCGTGAGTTTCATTATTCGAGTTATGTGGATTTAATGTTTTTATTGTTTGAATTTAGGTTTAATGTTAGCCGCTGTAATAAGATGTTTAAAATGGATAAGTTTGAAGAAGCTACGTTGTCAGGATAAGGCTTAGCCGGATGCGGAGGTCCACACACGTATACGAAACGGATAGCCAGCGAAACACGCTCAGAATGAATAAACTTTGGAAACGTCACGACTGAACCATTTTCCTTGTATAATAGATTAAAGTACGAAGAACACGGAAACGTAACATTCTTATAATACTCGTGGAATCATTTGGGAATCTGTAAATTTTATTTATCTAAACATATTTACATACTAATTTTTTAAATCAATTATTTATGATTAACTTATATTATATCGTATTTGAAACTTTACGGCAACGTTCATTTAAATTCATCCTCAAAACAATCCCGAGGTTAAATAATTGTAATTAATTTGATAATCTGTTTTACCCTCATGCAAACTTAATCAAAACTCTAAAGTAAATGCTCGAATTTGAATAACAAATTACTAAATTTAAAGTATATAAAAATGTTTTTAATCGTATTTAATAAAAATTTGAAGTTTTAATGATTATGTACATATACACATTTTCTTAACTTCGAGAGTCGTAAAAATAAAGTTTTTGAAGTTGCGTGTTATACCATTATCTTTGTCTCCCTTTTATGACTTGAAAATTTTTGACATAAAATATACATGTACTTTTATATCAAATTATGAATTTCGGATTTTCATCGATGGACTTAGTGGAATTTTAAATAAAAAAAATTATTGATTTTAAACAATGTTTCGAAAAAGTAGGTTTATTCATATACCTCCCTTTTTTACATACCTCCTTTGCATTTCACGTGGCTTTCGTGTTAGTGGTCATTTTTTATATCTCTTATCTCTTATTCGATCGTTTTCATACTTTGCCATATTGCTCATTTTGGTCATCAATATACGTTAATGTATCGTCTGCCATTACGTTGGAGATAAAATATCGTATACAACGCGTTTTAAAAACGGGGCACGTAGACCTTCCTGACGTTTAACAAGCGTTCGTCACGTGTCTTCCAACTTTTTCGCCTTGATATGGCCATATCAGATTTTAATTGTTTAAACGCCTATAATTCACTCTATATTTTTTAAAATTTGCTCTATAGGTTCTCGTTATCTCTAATATATAAATATTTATAGTTTTAACTCTCATATGTATATATAAATTTCAAATTTGGCGTCTAGCTTCATGTAATGTAATACACGATATATATTATTTATATTTTTGGCCAAATATGTCAAATCTGACATTTCACTGTATATCTCCTCAGTCGGTTTTATCTGCGAGATAAGTATTCAATAAGAAGTTATGTTGTATCTAATTGTTAATATGATTTACAATAAGCTTACATACATTTAGTTTTTTACAATAAGCTTATTCATATACATTTTTCACTGTGTCCATGGATGAAAATCCGATTTTTGCTCCGGTCTAACGTACATATGTACATATGTATATATACCGGTCTCCGTCACGGGCCCGAATGTGAAACGCCCAAACAAACATATTATATAGTAAGTCTCTTATAAAAAATTATATGTATATGAAATTATATGTATACGAAATTATATGTATACCAGAATCCGGCGCCTGGGCCCCCGCGGCTGCGCCCCCTAGGGCTTTGCTCTCGGCGACTTTGCCCCCGGGGACTTCGAATCCTTTGAATCGAATCATTTATTCGATGATGTCACGGATTTCTACGACCCAACGAACGAAGGCTACATACATACAAAGTCTCTTTTCAAATTATATATTAGATAGTCAAGGCCCAAGTAAAATCAAAACTTTGCAGTTCTGTTATCTTATTTATAATTATTGTGTTCATTATAATTATTTAAGTGAAAGCTTCAATGAACTTGATGGTTTTGAAATAACATCAACTAGTATGCTAGTACATATATTTGGAATTAGCAGTTATTTATTTAAAAACATACTACCTACATATACCGGTCTCCGGAATGTGAAATTACCGAAAACGCAAATATCGGAAGGCAAAGATCGAAAATCGAAAGATCTTAAGTCGAAAGATCAAAAAAAAGGGTGCATGGTAAACGGTACATACTCACTTAATTTGCGCGAGCAGGATACAACAGGAACAAGAGGAACAGATTTTTCCTCCCGTATAAATGTGCGCGCGCAGAATACGTATTTTTTTTTTTTAAACATCGGGAGAGTTTGCAAAATGCAATTGAACGGTTTAGAAATATGAAAATATGCAATTGAACGGTTTAGAAATATGAAAATATGCAATTGAACATTTTTTTCCTTGTTTTTGTTATACATTTGATTTCGCGGTGCTAGCACTGGGATCCCGGGATTTGAAATTCCTAGCACCACAATCCCGGTGCTGAAGTAATCTTCCGGGATTGGAAGCACTAATTGTGAATTTTTACAAAATTGACCAATATCTACATACACATATGTATTTACAAAAAATGTGTTGAAAAAAACTTTGATGATATACAAAATACACTAAATATGTTTGTATTAAAAAAGTATAAGTCATCATAAAATCGAAGATTAGATATACTCAGTGGCGATTTTTGTGCGATAAAACTGTATGCCCGGTAAATAATAATGTCACTTTACGACAACGACGACGACATGGATAAAATCCTAACAGTAACTTGAAGGCGATCTACTCCTCAAACTTAAAGCTAGATAAGGTGACATTATCGCTTCTCCGGATCGTGTAATACGTATACGTGTCCTCGGGGGTGAAACACTCACACATGAATGATCTGACGCAAAGATAGAGAAGCATTAGGCATTCCAAACGCGAATTGGTATCTTACACACGATGCGATCGGTATCTACATATAAGGGACAAGCTCTGCTAAGAAAGTGATTCTTTTATTTTATTTTTATTTTTATTGCCATCCCCCGAGGCGTGAAGATTGCGCCGGATTAAAGTCAATGGTATTAGAACGCATTCTATCTGAAATGATTATGTCTATAATTTTCCGAAAGCTCTTATACAGTTACGTTTTAAATATCTATTTCATTTAACTTTTTTAATTAAATCTTTATTGCAAGAAATAACGCAGTTGTTATACAAACGTTTAATTAAAAGCATACGTATGTATGTATGTATACTGAGATGAAATAAACAGTTAATAAAAGCGCTGTGCTTTTATACTGCATTTCTACATAAAGCCACATTTCCAACGGAACTACCGCGTATTTCACTATATGTACATTAACTGACAAAAATGTACTTTGAAGTTTAAATTTAGAAATAATAATAATAAAATAAACCCAACATACAGGATGGCTATTATTTTAAAACAATGTTTATTCAAAATAACGGCTTTGTCTAGTCATTCTGGTTTACTTTGATATTTTGTATCATGGAAACCCATTGCAGATATTATTTATTCCGAATTATACGGCAATTACGATTGAAATGATACGTCAGTTCATTTTGTCTAATTTGGACTCTCTCATGTGAATTATTTTAATAAGCATTTATCAGATTTTCCGCCTAAATGGTTCAAAACAACGAAAAATTTGACACAATAATTATCGTGTATTTACCACGGTACCTTTCACGTTTGTTTGAAAGCATAATAAAATATAATAATAATCGAAAGGCGTATAATAAAGATTTACAGCATGGATTTATTCGAAACCATAAGGTAAAATAGGATAAATTGTTGAATAGGGGAGAAAAGTTATCAGATTCGATTTTCTCCTTCGTGCGTCGGATGAAATCTGTTAATAAAGATTTTCCCTCCGATATGATCTATTTGTTTGGGAAAATTTGACTAGTAAAACAGTAAAATTGACACACGTAATAGAAAAAGAAGAAAATCAATAATCGAACGATTTTCTTCGTTACGTATTCTCGCGAAATTAGATTTGAAGCGCTCGCTTCCTGTTTTCCCTCGTTTTTTCAGTGAACAAGATCAAAACTCGAGCAAAGTGAATCTCAAACATTTTACGATATTACCAGTATAACCGCCCTAGATATATTTAACTAAGATTTCGATCAATTATTTCAACTAATATAGATATAAATTTCCATACAATGAATTACAATAGGTATATATGTATGTATGTACTAGCATTCTATATTGAAAGGGGATGAATTTCCGTTGTACTCTGAACAACATTTCCAATTCACTTGCTCTTGTAAGGATTGAAATCACCCGTCTTAAATACCTAGAACCGACATGTTGCAATCCCTTTCCAACACAGTCCCTTTTGTATACGTCAGCTTAAGTTCATTTATAGCGAGACGGTCATAAATGAGCTTCCTTCTAATTCCAACAATGAAGTGAATTTAGACTGTTCAAATCTGATATAATAATATTCATAATATTCAATTATGTATTATATCGGTATATACATATACATATGTAGTATATGTATGTATGTTCCAAGAATGTTTTCTTCAAAAATACTCCACTACGTTTTCACTTATGTATTTACAACAGGCCTTGAATTTTACACAATTAGCATACTTTCCACGGAAAATTTCACTCTACATGTATGTATGTATGTAATTTCTCAAAATAAAGTATGGCTTTTTCCATTGTGCGCCAACATTTAATACGTTTGGGTCGTTTTCTTGAAGATAACCATACCTCGTTATACAATATATAGCTAAACACCCCTTGTGGCCTTTTCCTCGGTGAATTATTTCGGCGATTATGGTGGCACCTATCCCATGGAATCCTTCAGTCTTGGAGATACTTTTCAGTATAAACACATACAATAAAATTTAATACAAACGTTTCAGAAATTCACAAAGCAAACGGGTTAATTTTCATTTAACAGAAACAACAAACGCTTATACGAGCTTCGTCTACTTTATAAGATAATTAGTCCTAAAATAATTTGTTATATTTTTCACGGCTACACCCTTACATACATATGTATATGCAATTGTGAAACATTTTCAGTCGGACGAATTAATTACGCGGTCGAGCGATTTTAAATTAGGCTGACGCTAATTTTCAGAACGCGTGACTTTTAGCTGGGGTCAAAATTATAAGCTTTTCTCTATGCATACATAACACGGCATACACGAACCATGTATTATTTTCGGGTTGTCGGAACCATACTAATTTCTATTGTTGGGTACACCTACCATCCAACCGGCCAGATAACTCCGGTTGTCGACGAATTCCCTACACCAATTTATGCTAATTTTCTTATGGTGATATCAAAGAGCAGTCGTAAAGCGTATTATGTGAAGGTTTGAGGTTCCGTACCACGCCGACAA
This sequence comes from Arctopsyche grandis, assembly GCF_051622035.1. Taxonomy (NCBI): domain Eukaryota; kingdom Metazoa; phylum Arthropoda; class Insecta; order Trichoptera; family Hydropsychidae; genus Arctopsyche; species Arctopsyche grandis. The sequence continues at coordinate 19,744,663 of NC_135357.1, forward strand.
ATTCATAGAATATTCTACGCACATACGATCCTGACCTAAAAATCATGTTCGGAAAAAAAAACAAAACGATGCAATCTAATGCCCATATGTATGTATGCAAATTTCGAGTATTTTTTTTATCTAAGCCTAATTTAAATAATTTTAATTGAATAGAAACTCGATAGTTATATAAAAGTGATGATTTTTTTGCATTTCAAACTCAATTCGCTGCTTTCCGAATTGAAAAACTCTGCGTTTATTTTCTAAAGTCAAATTCTTTAATTAACTTTAAACTTTTTAAAATGAACGCGGGGCGGTTTTGTTTTCATCTGCTTAAATTTTTTTCGTTTCAATCCTCATCCGTTTCCTTTTTTCGTGGCGAGAGAAATTAATAATTCCCTTTCACATTATACGGAACGCGTTTTAAAAGCGCTCGGAATCGTATCCGCAAGAATATCGAAAATTTTATTGAATTGAAGCGGTTTTAGAAATAATGGATTGCTTTTATACTTTATGTATTGATACGATACTTTTATATACATATGTATGTACGTATGTTTGTAAGCACATGCGAGTAATCGCGTGCGAGTGACAATGAAATTGATGGATATTTAATATTTTTTTCGATGCTATTTCATGACTTTTTGTGAATAGTAGAAATAAGTAGAAATTTGGAACTGTGAAATTATTCAAAAGAATTTTTATATCCGTACATTATATTATATAATATTTGTAACATATATGTATATGTATGTACACATACTATAAGTGAAAATAAAATCACTGTTCATTTCTATGTATGTTTCGAGAACTATTTTTCTAAACAAAATAGATTGTATATACATGTATGTATTTTTACATATGTTTATTCACGATAAAGGTTTTATTTTGTTCACTGCCTTCTATGCCAGACTTAACCTTTTCCGAACGGATTTTTTTAAATCCACGTCCCAAAGCCCAACTGACCGAATACTATTTTTTCTTTTACATCAAAAAATATTGGATTTTTACCAATACTCCACACAGAAATAGTGCAACGTCCACTGGTTCTTCATATACGTATGTTTATACCCATTTTATGTATAAATAAATATTTATAAAAGCCGTTTCAGTTCAATTTCCACCCCAATGATCCAAAATACTCGCTGCATAAAATTTCGTCGTACAATAGCTAATCGTTCAGCCTTTCGTCGGATTATCCGGTTTGATCGAAATCTTATATACCGTCGGGGGGTAAATTTGAATTTAGGTTTATGTGGAAATGTAAAAGCTCGCGCGGAAGCCGAATCGTTGTACAATTTATCGCTACGAACGACGTTAAAATTGAATAGGATTTGTCGTTTCCACTTATTTAGTGAGAATTTCTGGGGCTCAATTTTTATGTATTTATTTATAAAATGAAACTGAAATGTTATTTATTTTACTATGAAACTCATTCCGCAAAACGACAATTGAAGTGTTGACAATTTGTATAGAAAGAATTCCAAAAATGTTATTTAAATATTCACCTACTATTATATCAACTTCAATTGCATACTCAGTTTATTGTAGTTGCATATTTGAATCTTATTAATGTCAATCTTGTATATGTATTTACCACGTACTGTAATCATTTTAGGTAAGACTTTTTCCAATTGTTTCCCGCTGACGTCTGGATAAGACCGAATGGAAAATTTAAAATAATAATAATATTCGAGGTGATGGGCACTTTAATAGTAGGAAAAATAAAGTCAAAAATCTTTGGTTAGGTTTGTAAAGTAATTCTCAAGGTGAGGGGAAGAAATTTAAGTAAAGGTCATCCACATCATCCCACTATTTTTACTAATTACTAATTACTAACCTCTTCTTACTTTCACTTACAATCACTATTAAGGAAAAATTTTGTCTCTTATCCGTTCGTTTTCATACTTTGCCATTTTGCTCATTTTGGTCATCAATATAAGTGGAAATCAAGTCCGCCATTACGATGGTGAAAAATAATCGTAATAGACACGTTTGAAAATACTGCATCGTATTACACGATGACGTTTATCTGTCACATTCATCATTCACATCAGTAGTTTCAGCCCTTCTTATTACTTTTCACCCCGACATCTTGCTATGTCACATAATTGTTTAAACGCATATAACTTTTCTTTTTAAACTCTATAATTTATAAAATTATTAGCTTTATAGGTTCTTATTATCTCTCATATATATTTTTAGTTCACTCAAAGTGTTAATAGTAAATGTGATCGATTTCGTTGTCGATCGATATTGATCTTATGGCCAAGTGTCTCGTCAGACATTTGACAGTTCCCGGTTAGACTTTCGGTAAACGTCACTTGACTAGTAAATTGAGTTGGAAAGTCACATTTTTGTTTTGAACTCATTCTTAGAGTTATTGTGCAATATTTCAGCGTTGCAAATTTTCGTAGCACGTTCAGTCATGTCAAAGTAGATCACTTTACAGAGTGTAAAGAATTTTTAATTAAAAAAAAGAATTGCCTAATTTTCATAATCACCATATGGAATATTTTCTATTTTGATTCGATTATTAAAAGCAGAACTTTCAGGCAAGTTTTAATTGTGCTGTCGTGACAATTAATTGCAACAAAATTCAGATTCTAGAACGTAAGATCAAAAGTAAATGCATTCACCAATTATGCTACGCTGTTTATACATGAGTCCACATGTTTGTTATATATGTATGTATATGTATGTATATATTTGCTTATTAAATATAAAAGAAGCGCTTGTAGCGGAAAATTTTCACGCGTCATATATCTATCGTAACTTTGCACGTAACGATGTGATTTATTACTGTCAATGCAGAGTACGAACGCTACAGGAGAAGAAGAAAAAATTAAGAGACCTTCACACGTGTCAGATTTGAAGGGAGACGAGACAATTTGAATGTAGGTGAATGTGAAAATTTTCTCATATGACATATGACACTTTTCATATTCAAAAGCGAAAGCTTTGTATTCAATTGAAATATTGTATGAATTCCAACTCCAAGTTTTCACATTAAAATTCTACTATCCCGTCAAATTCTTAGTAGGCACCATTGTAAAGCAGTATTGATCAAAATTTATTTTGATGATATAATATTTATTAAAAATTGATTTAAATATTATTTATTTATTAGCCTGTATTAAATATACATCTTAGATTTCATTTAGAAAATATTATAGTACGCTGTAAGCATGCTTACATAAACATGCATGCAAAGCTCATAAGGTAGATGGGAGTGGTTACCAACCTTTACTATCGAGGGACTCCGGTTTGCTTTGATGAGCTCACTATATTGCACCAACTTCCAGGGTACAACTTAACTTGCAAACTACCGGCAAGCAACCTACCACCTGTGGTGCTTTACCGCTTATCCTCCCTCGATAGCTATGGGAATTGATTCGAAAAGAGGAGTGACGAAACTGCGGTTTTAATTTAACCCTGTGTAGATGGGTCCGGTCGTAAACTTGGGTTTTCCAATCGCCGAAAACTTTCGTACAGGACACACGGGTCAAAATTTGATAACCCCGAAAATAAACTTTTAGGTCGTGCGAGGATTCTCAAATTTCAAAAACTAATTAAAGTTTTCACATACGCACGTTCGCTTGAATTCTCCGACTCGTGTTGACATTGCCATTATTAAATTGCTCGTAAAAATGAATTACGAGTCCAACCAGACTGTTCTGCAATACTTAGTTGTAAAACATTTCGTGTAAGCATATTCAAACACAATTTCATGTGTTTATCAATATCAAATATGAACAGCCATATCGAAATCATTGCCACACATCCTAAATACATATTTGATCAGTTTTGTATCAGAAAATGAAAATTTAATATATGTTATAATATCATACATTTCAAGTATATATGTAAATATGTATGTCTGTATATATTATATATTATATTTCCCATATGTGTATGTACATAATTGAACTTTTCCTGTGAAATTTATGTTTGTAGCATTAGATTTAAATGTCTTCTATTGTGAAAATTAACATTCCCCTATTTTAATTGAAACCAAGATCGAGGTATATTATTGTTAATAATAAAATTGAACAATAATTTCACTTAAGAAGTGTGTGAATAAACTTCTTAGGTGGAATTAAAAATAAAATATTCAAATAAACCTCTTATTTATTTTATATTGATATCTCATATTTAATACTGCAAAGCGTCACTTTCGTTTTGCTTACATCGTTCACTTTAAAATTTTACCAATTTTCCAATTTTCTACTTACGTTTCCTTAAGAAATTAAAAGTCCAAATTTTTAAATCACATTATCAATAAATATATAGTACACATGTAAATATCCCAACAATAAATTTGAGTCAAAAATATTACAATCTAATTCAAATTAATTCTTGCCATCAAAACATTTTCTGACACCTTTTGAGCTTTTACAAACATATATTAGATATCATTCTATATCAATCTGCTTTAGATCCTTGACTTTAAACAGTCTTTGCTTTAAATATCAAGTATAAAATGCATTATGAACATTTGGAAGAATTGTAAATAGGATTTCGAGGTTTTTTTTTCCTATTATGCTGTACACTAACAATAAAATAAGTTAATACTACAAAAAATTTATAAAAAATTTAAATAAAAAATCAGTAACTATTATAAAAGATATATGTAAAATATATTGTGAACATAATTTATTTACATTTTTAGCCTTTAAAAAAAAATTCATCACTTGCTCCATTTCATCCATATTATTTTACGTATTTTTTCTGTTCCAATTAAAGGTGCTGATTAAACGATTTTTATTTTCAAAATGATTACGAGAAAATGAAAAAAGTGACTATTTAGTTAAAAAAAAACGTTTCAGTTTTTTTTTAACTATTTAGTTAAAAAAAAACGAGCGCAGCGTTATCAGTTATCAGTTATTATTTCCTTTTCACAATAACTGGTAAAATTGTACTGACCTACAACTTTTACAATATACATCATATACATATGTACTCCAACTTTTTATTTGGATTTATATGGATGACTTTAATGGTGTAATAAATTATATATTGCAGGAAAACTACACATTTCTTGAGAAAATAACTATAGCACTTCTGTTTACTCCCGCTCAATTTCCGGAAAAATGGTCGTCCGGTTGCGGTTCAAACGAAATTTTCCGGCGGAAAATTAGCGTAAAGCTTCTTGGCAGGCTAAAGCACAGTTCGATGAATACCGTTAGTGCACCCCACTCCGATTATCGTGGGATTTTCCCGCCCCAGTCCGTTGTATCGGAAAAACACACTTCAAAGGCGTGCGCGCGTGCATTGCGTCTACTCCAGCGCCCGTCGCACTACATATGCTAATTTTAGACTTGGTTTATGTCGTTACTTCACACTTACATATTTACGATTACTTTTAAATTTGTTTTTAACATAAGAGAAACTAAATAGTCCAATGCATATCCGAAAGAGGTTGAAAAGAAATTTGAAAGGAAAGCTTCTAAAAAATGGGTTACCTTTGAAGTCCTATTCAGAGTCTCGATATCTATTATTAAAATTGTTGCAAAAAAGTTCAATTTTCAAATTTATACAACGATAAATAAATAAAGCTCCCTTGAGGTTAGATCGTCATCAGCGTGACGCATTTTATGAATTCTACACCTAAAAGCCGACACCAAGACATTTAATATCGCAAGAATGGCAGACGACCAAACCGTAATTTATAATACTCTGACTTTCCCTTGATAAATATTCGCTTTGTAACGCTACTCCTTTCGTTCATTTTGTAACGTTTAAATTAAAACATTAAATTAAATTGATAAATATGGAACAATATTTCAATACGATTTACGCAAACATTCAGCACATGAACATAAAAAAACATCATTTTTTTAGTTAAAAGCGAATAAAATTACAATTCGTACATTATGAGGAATGAAAAGTGTCAAATATTAAAATGAATAATTCAATGAAAAATCTAAGACGGTTCGTTTATACTATTTAGTACTGCTCAAGCCAGCAACTACACGTAAACAGCAATACGAAAATATTCTTCAGATACATGCTCAGTAATATACATTTAATAAAATCAATGTACTGTTATGTTTAAAAAAAATTATTACTTATGTACAAAAATTGTCAATCCATACGACGGTGTAGTATACTTAGAATGAATAGAAGTAGTATTTTCCGAGTAGTGATATGCCGAGCTGTAGACGTGTAGTGCTGAATAATATAAACGGATCTTTAATGTAACAATTTTTACTATTTTAAAAATCATAAAATGTTTAATGATATTTAACTAAGGAATATATGTAGCTATCGCATAATTTTATAGCTTTCAATAACTACATCTAGATTTGTAATATTGAAGGAAAGTAAGCACAAGCATAAACTTCAATTCTGCAAAGAAATGCTTCAGTGAAATCTTTTCATATTTTAAAAAGAAAATTCCCCTTACGCTTATTGAATCCTAGGAACCTCGCGAACGTTACAAACTTAAAGCATTTAATCTGCTGCGTTCAAAGGAGCAAAAATGTTACATGTATTTTTCCATCAGCTACCGTTCTTTTATATCAATCATAAAATATATTGTGAAATGTTATAAAATCATATTTGCATAAATTTTAAATAGCTACATATTCTGCGCGAGATGTGTAATAAAGCTTTCATGCTTTAACGGTCTAAAAGGGAAAGATTTTCCTATAAATGCTTGGTAGACATTCGCGTAATTATTAACGCCCGTTTATTTGTTACCATATTTCATGTGTACTTAAGTATATGTATATATGCACGAGTAATTAAAATTATTCGTGTTGAAAATTTTCATAATTTCTCTTCATATCAAACTCAGTAATTTTACTTGGAAAAATGACATACAAAAACGCACATATAATTTCAATTTTTCATATTACGCGAAATAAATTCATAAACAATTTCCTATTAAAAAAATAGAGAAATCAACAAAGATCATAATTTTGTACATTTTAATGCTCATACATATTCAACGAAACCTTTCAAATGTGACAGTTTTTATAGTATACAGATCGTGAATAGTATTTTGTAAGCCTTGATAGATACGTATACTCCCTCAAGAGTCATCCGTGGGGTATTTATTATTATTGGCCACATAAGGGTCGTCATTGGTGGTTGAAATTGACCCGAATACTGGCATGATGGGGGGTGGCAGGTGGCGTCTTTATCGACTGGAAAAGTGCTTTTCCCTCTAGAAAACCTGGGCAAAAGGATGCAAGGGACGAGGGCAGAATCTGAGCTATAAATACTTGAAAGAATTTCCTACGGTTGAGCGGTGTCCCTCATATGGCAGAACCGCAATCGGCCAAGAAAAAAACCACCCTTATATATTAAATGTCAACCCATCTACTTAATCCTCACCTGCGTCAATTGCAACATAACAAAGCATGTCAAACGAAAGATTTTAACCAAAATAATGATAGCAAAAAGCAATCTTAGTATGATATATTTTCTCTTCATGTACATATAATATGTATGTACATATGCTTATATTTCTTGAATAATATCGATCAATGATAGTTAGAATATTAAAATCGAATCGCATATGCAATAATACTTTCGATACGACATTTACGAAAAGCACCTTATCGAGCATGCCAGCAAGCTCTCGTCTACGATATACCGCAAATTGCTCGAAACGTGGAAGAGGGTGCTGGTTCGTGAGATGGAAATAAACGGCACTAACGTACATACATACATATGTATATATTATCTTGACGTAAATATGCAAATATAAATGTTGTTCAAAAACTCTTGGAAAGTAGCGCTCTCGTCTGTAATAAAAAATTCAAGAATTGCTCAGCCTGATATCAACCAGCCGAGCCTAAAGCGAACGCCAGTTTTCCATTTTCATTTTTGGAATTGCATTTTCACTCTAAAAGCAGCACAAATGAATATTTCAACGTTGCACTGACGCGAAGTGTTCTACTGACAAATTACTAAATATTTTGTTTTATACATACCTACATATATTGTTTTCTACTGATAAATTACTAAATATTTAAATTTTGTATTCAGTCATTTATCAATTTTCCAATAATGATAATATAATCAAAACAGGTTTAATATACATACATATTCTACATTTAATATTAAAATCAATGGATTTTTTTAAAAACGAGAAAGATAATTGTAAAGAATTTTTTTTATATATTTATGTAATTTTTAGGTATTCGAAATATTTGGTGTCATACTATTTCGTTTCAAAGTAAATCGATTTCAAATTTGTCAGTCTGTATTAAAATTAAACTTGACAGAGATGTTTTACGTAGAACATATTTTTCACAAGACTGGAGGACACGCACTTTTCTTGTAACTGCTATTAAAGTTTGACATGTTCAATCAAAAGAGAATTTCAAAGTAACCGAATTTTTTTATGGTAATTACATGATTGTTTATGTTACAAATAATACGCGGTTATTTAATTTATTCATAAAATTTTAAGAACACACTTAACATGTGTACATATGTACATACATATGTACATACATATGTATGTAAGTGTGTGATGTAGTTCATACATAAGTACTGTGCGATGATGTATGTAGTTCAGACATAAATACATAATAAAGTAGTAGTTCGAAATTACTTTTATATTCAATGGCAGACTTCTTGCTACTTAATGTTTATCGTATAATAGTAATTTGAAATATTTGAATTCAAGCTATTCGAATAAATAAAAATAAATGAAATTCTCGCATCATATATTCAGTTGCTATACATATTTTGTACAGATTGCTAGGTAGGTTAAATTTCAATCGTCTAGTATTTGAGTTGAATTAATGATATTTGAATCACCTCTTTTCAAAATTTTCAATTTTTATAGTGCATTTTATTTTCCGATAAATAAACTTTTTTTTAATATAACCGCGATGATAAAGTAAGTGTTTGAAAAAGTTAACAGAATTTTCGTCGTTGAATATTTAAATATTCTCATTTGTTTTTTTTTTCATACACCTTTATATGTAATCGTAGATAACTAATTTTTAATTTAAAAAAAGTTCTCGTATTAAAGAAGAAAATTTAACTGCATATACACCAGAGGATAAAGAAGATCAAATATTAATATGAAATTTAATCAGGTACTTTAAATATAATATGTATACTAAAAACGTATATTAAATTCGGGTGTTGGTTTTTCCCATTATCTTTTGATATACATACATGTAAATATTTAAATATGAAAACATCAGTATTTTGTTTCGTCACAGACGCATACATATTATATATCACGGTATAAAGAGCGTTGTGCAAACATAATCATTTACCTCTATGCCCCACTTGCATTTCGATTAATAATTCCGTTATCCCATGTCTCCAACGCAAATATTTGATATACATAGATAAACGGTTGTTTAATCTTAATGGACATCAGTCAGATTTATATATCGACTTAGCAAAATATACACGATTATCTGGCATATACGAGTATACAAACACACATATCGTGTAATATTTCCCGATCACGAAACGCTAAGCTTCGGTCGATATTCCATCAATTTTCCTTCATTCATCACCGACAGGAAACGCTCACGAATGCCAAACCCTTTCCGGTGTCTTTTAATCTTTGAAGAAATAGTTTTTTTTTTCAATTTCCCGCGAAAAAAAAGAAGAGGCAATCTTACATATATATGTATGTGCTTAGAGGTTTGCCCAAAATTTAAGCAAATTTTCCGAACCCTAGAGAAATCTTCAATAAAATGTTCTCTCTTCCACATTTTATTTCTTCCCTGTTTGAATATAAAATCTAAATATTTTTTATTGATTATTCAAGTCATGGTAAAATTTATTTGCAAAAAAATATAGATTTCAAATTTTATTGTATTTACAACTATACATATGTATGTACATACATATGTATGTATATACACCGTACTTATCTCATAATCATAAAGATGTATTTATACAGGTTTTTCATTCCAAATTGACCCTTTTTTATTTCAAATTGACCCTTTTTCATTTCAAATTAAAACTTTTTCATTTCAAATTGACCCCTTTTCAATGTCAGTTTGAAATAAAAAGAGTCAAATTGAAATGAATAAAAAAGGTCAATTTGGAATGAAAATTCTATATTTCTTTGAATTATCTCAAAAATAGTTTTTTATACATATATAATATATTATAATATATTTACAGTTACTGATCAATAGTATAGGTCAAATGTATGTACATACATATGGGCATATGCATTTTTTTCCTTTATAAATATTTAAATAACCTCCCTAGAGTCCTATCTAATGCATCATGTCTCTTTTTTTTTACAAATCTACTTTACGTTTTTCTCATATTTCTGTCTAGGATGAGAGGCAAGCCTCTCTTCTTCAACCTGATATTGACGCCGGCCTAGAGTTTAGTTCTATTTTAGGTTTAGAACTAAATATTAATAAATCATTTTTGCTACATGTGTTGTATCATTTTTGATGCTCAACTCACCTTTCACAACCACATCAAGAAAGTCACTGACGTTTCTTTTCATCAACTCAAATTTGTCATGAGATATGCAAGGTTATACTCCAACTCTTTGTCTTCTCGCTATCTTTTCATCGCGCTTGCGAGAAACAAGCTAGATTCTAATGCTATTGTGTGGAATCCGCATGAAGCAAATTACTCTCTAGTGATTGAGAAAGTGCTATTGGATAGCTCCTATTACAAGAGTTATCCGACTTCTTAATGAAATCATTGCCGCCGTGCCTGAATATGGTATTTTCCACCTCAATAAGCCTAAGTTATCAGAAATTATTTTAACCAATTTGTGTGGTAGCCTGAGCTCATAATTATTTTCATAATTTAATGTGATGTATAAGTGAGTTTTGATATTTTCTCTTCCATACAGACCACGCGGGAATGTTTTATATTCGTGACTGGTTCTTGTACGTACATATGTACATACATATATATGTATGTATGTATGTACATATATATTGATGCTGACTGTCAATGTAAAACATTCCCAATTTTTTTCATTATATTTCTGTAATGAAACAATGTTCCAAACTTCAAATATACAAATAAATAAGGACAAAACCTGCTTAATAGAATATGTATTTTTAAAATATGCCTTCGTGGGGTGAAAATGTTTGTGAATAGTTATAATAAGAATTTATTTAATTAAATGTAATATCTATATATTTTTATGCATTACACAGTGTTGTTAAAGCTGAGAAATGTTGGGAAAAAGTTTCAAAAAGTTTTTCAGTGTACGATCTTAGATAGAATGCCATGAACTAAATTTAGTGAAAATTGTAGATTTACATATCGGACAAATAAATATTAAGCTTTATATAGTAGAAGTATACATAAAATACTTTTTTCCACTGAAAGTAATAAAATTACAACAGTAAAATTTAATGGATGTCATGAATTTTATTCCTCTATCCATCTCAGTTCATTTTTAGCGAATAAAAATAAATATTCGTTGAGCCTCCTGTTGAATTTCAACCGAGTCCTTCATGTCCGACAAACGACACCATATATTTTCATGTAATAGATCCCCCGAGGAAAATATCCTTCGCTTGTGGGTCTTTTGTTTTTATTTGCCGTGAAGTGTGTCACAAACGTTATAACTTTCAATATTTAGTTTACGTTACCTTTGTGCGGCCATATTTCTGCACGAATGCAGCGACTTAAGCGATTCGCATTTCATCTCTGGCGATTTGAACGTGAAACGTTATTTACGTGGAAAAAACGTATGAAAACAAACACGAAATTCGTGAATAATTCAACGCACAACTGTCTGAATGCCGTGTAAAGTTTAGGTTTTATTAATCGAAATTGAAAAGGTAACATTTCTTCCGGTGACTATGGAAATAAGCCAAAAAAATTGCTTACCAAAGTTCAACTTATTACGATCGGTGTAATGCTTTTATTTGACTAAACGTAAAACATTGCACGAAATTAAATTGAGACGATGGGGAAGGAGCCCGCTGCTCCCCTTTAAGGGGGAACTTCTGTTTCCCCTCCCTTTAAAATTATCTCACAAAAACAATCTACTTCTTACCTGGTATGTACATATGTATGTGGATTTTGCATAGTTAAGTTTTACTTATGTTACCTATAATGTTTAATGTTTAATATACATACATCTCTTAAATAAAACACAAACTTTTATGCATAGATACTACCAGTGGTGTAGTGCTAAATAAAAAAATAACCAGATCGGTGTTTGATTTTTACGACCCCCCTCTCAACAAATATTCTTAGTTGTTGAAATTATGATGTATTTTTTTATATTTTATAAAAACATCCATAATGCATCCTCTTCATCTTTGATTTTGCAAAGCCCGTGTTTGTGTGTCAACAGCAACATTTGCTTTTATCAATGCTAAAACCATGTACATACATATCTATGTATACATACATATGTCAAACTATTGTTAAAGAAAAACTATTATTAAAAATACTCAAGCCCTTAATCGATGTTCCCAACTTCAAATTTGGCTTTAGGTCGAAACATTCAACCATCGATCAAGTGCACCATGTTATTACAAAAATATAGCAATCGTTAGAGGAAACGAAGTACTGTCCGGCTGTTTTAAATTTGGATGTATATTTTTCGTGAAAATTTTTAACGATGACCAAACGAGAAATTATTCAAACTTGTCGCGCATACTGGACAGAATGTCACGCGTGCTTTGCCAATTGGAAATTTAAATATTTTCCGTTTTTGCACGAATAAATAGAAAAATAAATTTACGCAAATAAATGCGTCGGATGTGACAGGCAAAAATAATAAATTTTTGTGATAAAATAATATGCGGTTAGGAAGGCGATCTCCCAGGCGAATTTTTGGGTCACGACAAAATTATATACAAACACGATATCGGTGCTGGAACTTCCCAACCAGGATTTATCAATACGTATGTATGTTTATGTATGTATGTATGTACGTATACAATCGCAGGGTTTCGTTGATTTGTTTGGAAAGGAAACAGAAGTATGTATATAAGTAAGTGCTCAGAATAAATTTTAAGCCGTGAAAGACAATCGTTTAGCCGTGAAAAATCATTTTGTTATCTCAGCTTAAACGCATGCTCTCCGTTGAAAATAAACTTTGTCTTGCTTAAACGAATTTCAAAGCAAAATTTTTCATTTTGAGCCATTATTTAGATTTTTTAATACCTTGAGAGATTCATTAATATAGTTCGAACATTAAATGTATAATAGACGTATGTAAGTAGTAAGTGTGCATTGTTATAATATGTACTAGAATTGTAATAACTTGGTTATAGCAACTGCTCTGAACACTTTCACAATAATATTTCGGGAACTTCTTCATAAAAGTTATCATACGGTCTGATGGAAAGCGAAGTTCACAAAAAAAAAAGTGAAAACTCAAATAAGCCTAATGGAAAAAGCAGATACGGCCTCGCTTCTGCTTAATCCCCCTTTTCGCGTATTTCACGCAAACGATATTTCGTAAAATATTTAGCAAATACTAGCGCATTCATTTTGCCAAAGTTTGATATATTGGATTTTCTGTGCATACAAGATGGTCGTCCATAGAAACTTTCATATTTCACGTATTTTTACGTCAATGTTGACGTTAGTGTGCGATAGTATTCACATTTATATAAACACCCGTTCACCCCTTCGTGAATAGGTTTTGACGTGAAAAAAATATCCGACGTCGTCTTGAAAAGCGCCATTTTCTAACTATCATCAACAAGAGATCGTCGGGAAAAGCTGCGGCCTTAGCGAAATGATCGTATTGTTAATGAAAATCTTTTCAGGAAATTTCGTTAAATCACCATCCCCTTTTTTTTCTCTTTAATATATTTTAAAGTATCCAAAATAAATTAAAATTTTTGAGTAAAAAGCAAAATAGAATTTTAAGCCGTATATTTCCGTATGTTTATATAATTTTTTTTTTTATTTTACGGTGATTAAAACGCAGGAATTTCGACAATTTAATCATTTAAATGAAAATGGAGAATTATACATAATTAAAATCTGTCATGATTTGAAACATTAGTATAAATATGTATGTCACATCGCATCAATTTCTATTTACAAATTGATTTTTTTATCGATTTTCTTTCATCAAAAATTTACAATTTGATTAAGATTGATTTTTTTATATACGTATACTACATACAATTTCGATTTATTTCATAGAAAAAATATTTATATAGATTTTATTGAAAATATGCATCGCATTTATGTAAAATTACCTATTGAAAATATCACCCCCGGCTTTATTATCATTATCATAATAATACTTTTGTGAAATTTAAAATTTTTATTAAAAATCCATTGAATGTAAAGTATGGGGGCTGCTTGAATATATCGAGAGGTCACTTTAAATTTCGGCAAAAAACGAACCTTTCTCAATTCGTCTGCTCATTAAACACAAAAGAGCGGATTCCTCGGTGGTTTCGTCGTATATTTACTTCTTTTTATGCCTCCCTTACCGGTGAAGAATTAGTGTGTTTGTGACTGTGGCCTTTCCCTGATTGGCGACACGCCCTCGCCCTTTTTACCGCCAAAATAATCCCCCGGCACCGCGCTATAATGGATCGATGTTTTTCTTTTGTGTTTGCGTTTTGCGTCGCCACAATTTGCATAATTCGCGACGATTCCCCCGCTTTTCGACGGCCATCTTATTTTCGTTACTTTTTTTGTGCACCCGTTTGAAATTAATTTCACCCGTGGCGAAAACACAAAATGCGAGGCCATGAAACACAATGCATAATTAATACGCCCGCGGGTTTCACATCTAGAAAACAACAATGCTGCCAACTGTCAAAACGTCAAAACGGCCAAATCGCCGTTGTTTCATCCTTTCACCGACCGTTTCGGATAATGACTTTCAATTTTTTTCCGTGTGCCGAAAAAGTCACGTTTAATCCCCCGACAAACACACAGATTCGGACCCGAGCCGTTTGAAAAACATTTAATTTGGCCGCTGGCGAAATGACACATTTCAAACAAATCGTGGTCAGCAATTTGTCATACAGTTCAACATATAGCCACATATTATTCAACGTTCAATTTCAAATTAAATAAAACAACAACAACAAAAAAGCAGTCGTATGATTTAATTGCATTAAAGGATTATTACAATATGAATATAATATGTACATACATATTATATAGAACACATTAACATGACTCCAGCATGACATGACGGGTGTGAGAAAGGTAAGGGGTTAGGAGATACAACAGGTATAAAAAGGTTCCCGGGTACAAGCCCTGGGTTGACCTCAATCGAAAATAATGTATTCGGAAATATATATCTGTAGTACTGTTGGTCAGACTTGGATATTTACAAATTGATCTTTCCTATCGGAGTTCGACAATTTATCTGTTTTCATTGTTGAAACGGTTCCTCATCAAATTGGTAAAACCATCCTACCCACTATGTCACCTTTTTTAATATGATTTCAAAATTTATATATGTATAAGCAGCATAGCTCGGACGTTAAGCTTCTGCTTACCGTCAAGAAGGTGCCAGGTTCAATCCCTGAATGAAAATGAATTTTTCAGAGTATGCTGTTGGTCAGACCTGGATTTGTGACTCCAGGTTGGTCGTTTCCTATCAGAGTTTGCCAATTTTCTCTGATTTCATTGTTGAAACGGTTCCCGGAAAAAAAAATTGGCTTAAAATCCTTCCTACCTACTCTATGTCACCACTATTTGAAATTTGATTGATGTACAATAAAAATTTATGTACAATTCATAGATGTCTCGTTAATTTGCGAGTTTTTTCAGTGTCTCGCAATTCAACGACTTATAATAAAAATGCTGCATTTGTATTTGTAATTGGCCAGGAAGGTGCATTGGGATTTACCTGTAAGGCCTTCCTGGTATATATGTAAAAATAAAATAAGGTTAATACCATGGGTGTCACTCATGAGCAACTCGCAATGGCATCATGGGAAAAATATAAACTTTTAAAAAGAGAAAAAGTATTTTAAAAAAATCCATCAAAAACTACATACTTATGTATTTTACACTAAATTTATTTCAAATATAAAAAAATTCTCCCTGCAATTCCCCATTATAACGCTGAAACATTGCACGAAACTAGAATGTGATGCTGGGAGGACACTTCCTTTGGGGAATGGAAGGAAGAAGATATTTTTACCTAAAGATGATTATATTTAACCTAAAGATCATTTATTTCTGCAACGTGTTTCAATTTTTTTCATTATTTGAATAATATCGTAGTTCAGGATAATCGAAAAATTTAATTAAATTTTTTAATCGAAAAATTTAATTCAAAATTTAATTAATTTATATTTATATTTATTTATTTTGAAAAATGTTTTTGATTCGATTTTAAATATGAGGAAAATTTGATTAAATCTACGCTTTGACTTGGTTCACTACTAAAAGTACGTTTCATTTATAATATCGAATAATCCTCTGGTGATAACGTCTTAATTCTACCAAATCCTCCACTTGGCGTTACTTAATTTTGAGCAGAAAATTTTATGGTAACACCGGTGAAAATCACCGGAAAAACCAAGACTAAGAAACGGCTTAATTTTGACGGTTGAACACGTTTGTACCAGGATCTGCGGTTGCTTCATAATCCCCACAAAGCCTTCCTCTGAAGACGCATTTGTATAAGAAAACCCAACGGTGGCTAAAGGCGTAGACGTCAACGCTTGATTGATTCTAGAAACGTCGAATTGTTCATTTTCCAAATCTCTCCTTGATGAAAGTTACCTTCTCGAGATACCATTCTGGCTAATTTCACTAACAAACTTTATATTTTTAATACTATCTACATATATTACTGATAATATGTAAAATGTTATATGGAATTCCGGATAACGCGATAAATCTTACGATAGAATGAGAAAACAGTTTCAAAAATGATAAATTAAAATTTCCCGTTTTACTTAATGTAAAGGATCAATTTGTATAGAGTTTCTATTCATAAATATGAAGTTTTACGTTCAATGTCTTAATTACAATTAACTTCATCCTATATTTAAATTATTCATTGATATTTTTAGATATAATAATATTTGAAAAAACCGTGGTAAAAAAAACTTTTTTAAATACAAACCTCCTTTTAGTTTTGTATATAATATTAAGATATATAATAAAATAAAAAAAGTAAAAAAAAACTGTAGCAAAAATATAAATGTAATTAATAAAACTGTAGAAATAAAATAAAAAGGCAATTTAAACAATATTTCAACAACAAATGTACAAATATGTGAGATTTCATGATTAATATTTCAATCAAAGAGTTTTCAATGATTGGGGTTTCTTTACATTAAATATTATCCAAACAAAAAGTAGATTTTTAAAAATTGTGACAATCTTTTTTTCCGTTTGAAGTATTAAAATTTTCACATAGTATCTTATTTAAATTTCGACGTAAGATTGATGATTCGCATAAATAACGTATTGAAAGGAGTGTCTCGCCAAAGATAACAATGGCATCCGCGGCGCGCACTTTCATCTCAAATATTTGCCACCGCGAAAAGAGCTTCATTTTCTCCGGCCCATACTCAACCCCCGCGAAAAATCTGCTTACAATGTGACACAACTCATTGTCAAATACGACACGACCCGCCTATAAATCTTACGTTTTTCACGGATGCTGAGCGATAAACTATCGAAGAAGGCTCTCGCTTATCAGAAAGGAAAATTCACGAAAAAAAACTGAAATTACAGGAATCTAGTCGTGCGAGCTCTTCAATTTAAGAGCCTATGTACATATGTATATCAAAAAGCACGTAAATATAATAAATAAAATTATATTCACTATTAGCATTAGCGTTTTGTCTGAAAAATTCGACAGTTTTGGAGAAATTTGGTAAATTTGACTTTTTTTTAATACTATTATTATGGTGAATTAAAATAATTCAAAGCAGTATTTGTGATAATTTTAGACTAGGCTTCTATTACAATACAAATGTGTAATTAACTTACATGTATTACATCAATATCAACTATCACATTTTAATCATGAGTGTTCTTGAAACCCTATCATTACAGACTAATAAACCAACTTGCTACGATAACTACCTCTTCTCATACTGAAAACTGATCAAAGCAAGCAGTTGTGTGTATTTAATAGATGTCAATCAATATCTACACTCAATATAATGTATCAAATTGACAATATAATATGATTAGAGTTATATGTGCCCATAATTATGAAAGTGGTCTATGTCAAGAAAAAAATAATTTTTAATCAATTACATATTACAATATAACCGATATTAAATAATAAAGTCGACTTTAATTTTTTTTCCTGACATACACCACTCTCACAATCGTAGGCGGAGTTTTTTTTTTTTTAATTTCATACATGTGTGTAAACCAGACAAAATCAGACGAAATTCATATTCGGGAACAACCCGAAAGAATATACAGGTTGTTAATATTATAATATTCTGTATTCTGTATATGTTTATTTACATAAGTATGTACATATGCCTACTATGTATTTTCTTAATCCATTATTCACATAATACCTACACAACATGGCATGAAAGTTACTAAGCAATTTGAATTATTTCATTTGGAATACATTTATAACTCCGTATACATTTTTCATACTTTAGATTTATTTGGTATGGAAAGAAGAAGAACTTTTTCATTTCCACCATGTCAGTAAAAGCATTTGAATTGTTAAGTCCTATTGCGTAATTTTTTTTACGAGTGTTGATGCCGTGAGAGCAGTTAATTCAAGTTTTAGAATGCGTCGGCGGAAAAGTGGTGTCTCGGAAAACGCTGAGTGCCTGTTGTTTTTCCACCCCTTCTCCGACCGCAAAGGAAAATGTTTGAGTACGGACAGTGAGTCAAACGGGTTCTCGTTTGATCCCAAGGAATCGGCTGTTCTCTTTTCGTGTTTATTCGAAAAGCTTAAGTTCACACCTTTTGATCCGATCATACCGTTTTGATCAATTTCAAATTGGTTGGTTAATTATATATTACAAGAATGAACAAATTTGCACGTTATATTATGAATTCAATATCATATTCACCTGATATTCAAAAATACAAGCATTTACAATAATATGTACATACATATACCATACATAGCCAGCAGTTTGGCTTAATGGTAGTGTATATTTTTAGCACCACTGCGATCGATGGTTTGACTCGTCAAACTGCTGGTTAGATTTGGGGTTTTGTGACTCCAAATCAATCGTTTCTCTATCAGAGTTTGCCAATTTTATCTGATCATTGTTGAAACGGTACCTGAAAATTGGTAATAGATCATTTCCTGTTGTCACAAAAATCTGTGTGTATAATTTGTAGAAATTATGCACATAAATCTGAAATCTATAGATGTCTATATAATTTCGTGTTTATTATGTGTATAAAAATTGTAATAATAATTGTGCACAAAATCTAAAAATAATCCATAGATATCTCCATGATAATTAATTATTGTATTCTATGTTTATTGAACGTACTGTATACGTTGTCTGACCGTTCTCGTACACTCGTCGCATTGGAGCGATCTGTAATAATGACGAGTGTACATTGATTGTAATAAAAATAAAAAAATAAATATATGTACATACGTATAAACATTACAATTCTTAAAGCCAGATGAATTCCGTATATCGAATACACGTGATGCTAATCACGTTCGTTTCACGATCCTCTCTATTATATACATATATTATATATTTTATCTCTCTCTATTATATGTATGTATGATATACAAAATATGGTTCAAAAGCAAATTTTGGGAAAATACACAGAATTCATTTCGATCATGACTGAATACTAAAATTTTCATCTCTTTTATGAATTTGCTTCATATATACGCATAGATTTTCGAATTCGCTATTTACAAAATATATGTGTACTTATATTTAACGCAAAATGTTTTTGTGTCAATATCACGTAAATACATATGTATGGAATTTTCAGATTTCTGTGAATAAATAAAATTGTAATATCCGACATCGACGAAATTCTTTTATACATTTCTGAAGTATCAATAATGTCTAACTTTCTATACAAATGTTGTGAAGGAATTTTTGTAAAAAAGGGTCTTAAATTCTATAATCGCAATAAATGTATGTACGTATTTCTATGAAAACATTTGTGTTTATACATATATGTATTATATATCATGTATTACTCTGGTGAAAGCTTTCACGAACGATACTTTCCTTTTAGCAAATTTAAAATAAAAATCTTATTGTATTTGGGTTCAATTTACGATATCTTACAAAATTATGAATCATAAATTTCGATTTATAGCTTGTTTAGAAATCTTTTCACGTTGAGCTGCCATATATCGACCTAGCTGGGATAGATGAAATGAATACCATTTCGAATAGATATATATATATGTACATATGTACATATGTTTTATTTTATATCTCTTTTATATTTTCTTTAATTGTGTTAAAACATGATATGGAAATTTTCCATTTAATTTTCTACGATTTTCATCCGTTTAAATTGTAACTGTTTATTTCGAATCGATAGATAAATATCATGAACAAATTATTTATAAATATCATGAACAAGCCTTAATATCATGCTTATGATCCAACACATTCAATTTCTTTTTTTTTTTTGGAACCATTTATCGGCCCGACAAATAAAAAGAATGCACCTCTCTAAAATAACTCGCACGACAGATTCGGCTTTCTTCGGGCAAATGAAACATCAAATGGGTTGCCAGTAACATAAATAAAATTTGTCAAAAATAAATACTGACCCTAAAAACCTAATATTAAATGAATGGGGCTAAACCTAACCCCTAAATAAATAAGTGTTGGCTACTAAGATATTACGATTACCCAGTGAAAATGTTACTGTTTATGATTTCACCGAAACGTTAAATTTTATTTTTGTTACTGGCAACCCATTGACGTTTTATTTCCCGGGCGAACACCGATTCTATCGTGCGAGCTATTTTAAAGATGTTAATTTGACATTAAATGTCGTTTTGAAATTTGTCGTGTAATTTATTTTACAGCCGTACCAAAGATATTATCCCTTTTTTTAATAACATTAGTTGCTCTCTAGCGATTATTGTTATTACATATCAATGTAATTTAAAACACTTATCGATCTATGTATGTACATACATGTACGTACATTTTTGTATGTAGATATTCCAGTTACTATCGAAACAAAGCTTACATTGTACGTATTTTAATAAATATTTTAATTAAAACAAAATCGTATTACATCACTTCAATATATCTTAATTGGACCATGAAATCGTGTTTCGTCGTCTATTGCAATTTTCATATATTAATTTTTCAATTGCTTTTTAAGAAAAAAATCTTTTTAATTGTAATTAAATTCAAATTAGTTTTTGGACGTCTTCCTTTATTTTTAATCACTATTTTCAAAATTAATTTAAATACTTATAGATTGGTAATATGTGTAGGTATAGTACATTTTTTCATATGAAATATTCCGTTTAGAATTAAATAAAGTGAAAATGAACGCTTACCTTTACGATTCTTACACATAGCACATAGATATATCGCCTTTTACTTTCACATTTTGTCAAATTTTCACAACATTGCTTATGCTTAAAAGTCTAAAATGTCTTTGTGTAAATATATTAAAAATTTTAGATACCATTTATGTATTACGAATCGGATTAAATATATCAGTATTTTATTAAACTATCATTTGTGCTATATTTATTATCTAACTTAAATGTGTTTGTGTATGCCTACTACATACATACTTCCTAATTCAGTTATTAACGTTTCAATTGCTCTAATCGTTATCCGAGTCCCTCTATAAATTCACTGGATCGTGATTCAACAAGCGAAACATTTGGAAATTGTTAAATTTAGCGCAAGAAATCTGTTATAAATTTGTTTCTGAATGATAACTCCATTTATTTTATATTTTGATAAAAAAAATTTAAATTGTAAAAAACCAAATATATATGTATGTACGTACATAATAGAAAATATATTCAATTGAAGAAGGAATAATTCCTTCAAATGAAAATTCCCTCGAACGAATTATTTTAATTTTCGTTCCTTGCGCCCAATTTGAAAATTTCACAAATTCATAACTCAATTACGCATACCATTATATTAAATGATTAAAAGTTTTCAACGAATGCCGGTAAATGTGTTAAATAAATTCAATTCGTAAATCAAATCCAGAAATTCTTATCGAATAATATTGAACTCTTTTTGTTATAAATACATGAATTTAAACTTAAAGCTCCCACTAAAAAAATTTCAATATATTTTAAATTCATATACAATATATCTACATACATCGTATTTAAACTATTATATTTGCCATTTATCGATAGTCATGTAAGGAGTTCGGATTTTTTTTTAAATATAAATAAAATTCGACCGATGAATGAATGAAAGAAGTGCAATTACCCGCGGATAAAATGTTCGCGATGGAGTTAATAAGAGTTTGATGTGATGCGAATGTGTAGAGAGTGTCCACGAATGTCGTAGAGTCCGCGTGGGCGCGTAGAGGCGCTACGACGACTGACATGTTGGACTAAACGGGACTCGACCCGGAGTCTCTCACTTGTTGCGACATGCGCACCACCACTTCACCTTCTTCTACCCACATACCAACTAGCGACAACATACATATTCAACACGTGAAAAACACTAGACTCTCATCCGCACTTTGTACTCTGGTTTTGACTTCATTTTGGGATTGCCTAGGCCGGAGATGGTCAACAGGTCGATCCCTGAAGGTTCGCGACACAGAAAACAACTCCGAGGATATCTGCAGCACAGAAATAATACCAGAGAAATGTTATAATAATAGAAGTGGCTTTAAGCGTCATATTGTTGTCAAGTGACGATTGTCCACAGACAATACCAAATAATTCAGTCAGTCAGCCATCAGTCGTATTTGATGCTTGGTGCTCGACGTTTGTCTCTGTTTGTTTATATAACTCGCAAGATGGGCAAGCATCGTTAAAAATTGCACAATTTATTTATTTATTTATTTTAAATAGGCACACATACATAAGTTTGGCCAGCAGTTTGGCTTAGTGATAGCGTATATATTTAGCATCACTGAGGTCATAGGTTCGTGTCCTCGCCACTGCTGGTTAGATTTGGGGGTTTTGTGACTCCAAATCGATCGTTTCTCTATCAGAGTTTGCCAATTTTATCTGATCATTGCTGAAACGGTTCCTGAAAATTGGTATTCAAAATCTAATTCTGTTGTCACAAAAATCTGCCTGTGTATATATAATTTGTATTAATTATACACAGTAATCTGAAATCCATAGATGTCACTATGATTATTATTTCTGATTAATTGTTATATTCTATATATTCTGTTTGTATATGTATGTATTACTGTATTTCTGATTTCTGATTGTTTATGTATTTCATTAACGTACACCCGTCGCATTGGAGCAAATCTGTAATGGCGATTTGTAACAATAAAAATAAAAAAAAAATAAAATAAAATAATAAAATATAAAAAGAAAGTCGTATAGTGAGACAAAAAATAATAATATACATACACAAATAAAAATATAATATTCCATTTACAGTGAGCACCACATGGTAATATAAAATAGTAAAAATACAAAAACATCAAGATTAAAAAAAAAAAAACAGATAAAGTAAAAAAGAAAAAGAAAGACAATGAAGGTGAAGAAGTAAATCAACCACAGATTATTTTCTTCACCTTTGTCCTAAAAATACTAAAAGAGTCACTAAAGAGGTCGGGACAATCATCTAAGCTATCGTAAATACGGCATATACGAACGATTGCACTATTGAAAGAAGTGTTGGTTTGACAAATTGGTGGATAAAAAAGATTTGAACATCTGGTGAATCGGGCATTAACGTTAAATTTAATCTCATTTAAAACAGATGTGTCCGGAGTACCATTAGCAATCTTGTATAAAATTAACAAATCAGAAACCCTTCTGCGCTGAGACGAACTTACAATATGGAAAAAAGAAAGTCTATCATTATAAGATGGTAACAGTTTTTTAAGACCAGACTTATTGGATAAATGGCACAAAAAACGCTCCTGAATTGTCTCTAAATGCTCAATGTGAGTTTGGTAGTAAGGAGACCATATGATTGAGGCATACTCAATATTACTGCGAACCAAACTGTAATAGAGCAGAATCAGAGTATGAGGATTCTTAAAAGGCTTCGCAACTCGGCAAATAAATCCCAAGAGTTTATATGATTTAGTGACAATATGGTTAATATGATGACTAAATGATAGTTTGGAATCTATAAGTATACCTTAATCTCTGGCACAGTTTTTCGCTATAAGATCTACGTTATCAATATTGTAAGTGAAGTCAATTAGGTTATGATTTCTGCATTCAAAAACACGCAATAAACAACATGGGATACATTTTTATTATAAGTAAATTTATCCGATTGTATTCCGTGCGTTGTAGCGTATTTATAGAGACGTTCTGGGCCCTTACGAATTATTTATTCGTAAGGGCCCCGAGAAGTGTTATACAATAGAAATGCCCTAAGGCATCAAAAGTGTCGACAGTTGCGGTGTGGCTGTGGCCACACTCCGTTCGTGAAAAAAGGTCTGTTAATTAAAAGCTGGCGCGTATACACGATGTTCTGACCCTTTCACGTGCGTGGACACGCTTACGAGCGTGACAGAGACAACTATTATTACTAATTATAGTACTGTGAACGCGTTTGACACAGGGTATTTGTTCAAAAAGGCACTTCTATTGTATAACACTTCTCTGTAAGGGCCCTTCTATTATTATAACATTTCTCTGAATACTACTCATACCGCTGAATAGGGCAAAAATGGTGACAACAACCAGTCGGTCTGGCAGTTGTGCGAAAAATGTATGAAATCACAATAGTGTTCATAAGGAAAATGCTCTACGTATAAACGCGGCGGATGAATCCTCTTCGGTAATTTTAAATGTTAAATATAAAATTCGATATTTTATCTTTACATACATATATACATATGTATGTATGTATATACTAAGAAGGCGTAACAGGTAGACTCCAATGCGCCTTCCTAGACAATTAATTACAAACATTGCAGTATTTTTATTACAAGCCTCTTATTACCTTTCTTTCGCTTTTTCGTCTGACAAAATTTGGGTTTGATATCCACTCTCTTCCGATTGTTTTCAAACTTTGCCATTTTGCTCGCCTATAACTTTTTCATTTTCACACTATATCTTATTAAATTAGCATTATAGGCTCTCATTATCTCTCATATATGTATATACATTTTTTTACTCCACTCAAACGTTATATAATGAATGTTAAAAAATGTTGAATGTTAGATTCGATATGTTCGATATATTCGCGAATTTGGACTGTCCGCCTGCTCTGCGTTGAGTCCACCAGCTATCTTGAGAATATTTACCTTTATATTATACTATTTTTTAGCCATTTTCAGATTATCCGACGTCGTCCAGGTATTTAATTAGTATGAACACTACATACTGCCGTAAGAAGCGTTTGGCGAAAGCGAATCTTAAACGGCTGCAAACATTTGCTAATAAAGATCTTGCGAGAAAACAACAAAGGATATTAGATAAAGCTCGTAATAATCATATGCATTACCTTAATAGAGCTACTTCCGTAGTTTTTATTTATAATCATAGAATTTGTATAATCATAAGTTGCGACCAACTACACCTAAGTTAATTGTTAACTGTTAACTTGGCCGTTTTTTATAAATTCACCGTCATTATATATTTTTTTAATTCATGTATTTTGTCTTCTATTTTTTTCTGTTCTTAATCTGTGTAGTTCACTCATCGCTTTGGAGCGATCTAATAGGCGAGTTTGCATGTTTAATCGATAAAAAAATAAATAAATAAATGTATGTACAGAGTGGTTTTGAGAGCGTTTTCGATACGTGTGAGCATAACATGAGAAAATAAACCCATTTCAGATTTTCAGCAATGTAAAACACGGCAAATATGTATTTGCATATGTACATACATATACGTATAAGGTGAATATAATAAATATACATACGGTAATACATAACCGTACTGTTGCTGTGTCCAATACAATCGTTTTGCGTGGCTGTATCGGACAACCGCAGATTATAATTAAAAACTATCACGATGTTGCGAAACATTTTGTTAAAAGCAAAAATACAAATTCACAAGAATAAAATTTTCAAAAAATTATTTTGTTTTCTAATTTCTGATAAAAACTGATATATAATATGGAGATGCTAATTCGCTTTTTTTTATACAAAAAAATATTATAATAAAATCAATTCCAAACCAATACTTTAAAATTAAATTGACCCCGAATTAACTTGCCAGAAATTCATAATTTTTTAGTATTTGAGAGCAATTTCTGCAGTCCCGTTTAATTTTTTAAATTATTCAATACCACCAATATACATATGTACATACATACATGTGTAGTAATTTTTTTTTGTCAGCCTTTCAAAAACATTTAATCGGGGTTTCACTGTATTATATAACCATTTTTATGTATGTTTGAAAGGGTTTCCAACAGGTCACTTTGCAAGAAAATATGTCCTCTTTTTGACAAAATTATTTTGTTCTCTCTTTCTCTTTTGTGAAATATTCTCAAAATGTAATTTTTTTATTGAGCCGACCTTTAAATGTTTTGTAATGATTAAATAAGCATTTACATTTTTTTATAATAAAATAAGCATTTATAATAGTGTTCGTTCGAATTGTGTAGTTCTAGGATTATTGAAAACCAATGAGCGAGCTATTTAAATATCTATTAAGGATATTGTATAAGAACATTTTAAAAATTAATATCTCATTTAACCTCAGTTAGATTTAATTTTAATTTATCTTGTGTATTAATTTATCTTATATATACATATGTATAACTTACGCTATACTATTTTGTAAAACAAAATGTTTCTTATTAGACAACATTGTTCTAGTGGTAAAGTAAAAGTTAATGCACCTGCAATGAGATTTAAAGAATTGATATAACATTTTTGCAAATTTGTAAAAAAAAGTACGATATTACTTTTTAAACATAATTTTTGTGAATTTGTGTTTGTTTTTAATTATATGTAAAATGGCATCTATTTTTATTAATATCCGAATCTTCTAATTTTCAAACCGTTTCATATTTTTCGTTGCAATACTCTCATGTTTTCAAGTCAAATCTAATGATTTCTAGTTGGCTACCGCTGTCTAAATAATCCTGTGTTAAGTTTTGAACTACGTTCGTAGTTCTGAATGTTGAGGCTTTATTAAGATTTTTCAATTAAATTAAATATTTTTCAAAAATATTTCTATTTATTAAGTTTTCAAAAATATAGAGTGAAAAAAGAAAAGGTTATAGGCGTTTAAATAATTAAAATTTGACAGCGAGATGGCAGGGCGAAAAGTAATGAAACTCCCGTTGTGAATGATGAATGTGACAGATAAACGTCACCGTGTAATACGATGCAGTATTTTCAAACGTGTCTAATACGATATTTTTTCACCATCGTAATGGCGTAAAAATATACCTTAACTTATATTGATGACCAAAATGAGCAATATGGCAAAGTATTAAAACGATCGGATACTTACTACTTACACGAAAACCATGTGAAATGCAAAGGAGGTATGTAATAAAATTCAATATTTTTGAAAAATGTCCTCTCGTTTTACTTCCCGGTTGGCAACCCTGACGTTTATACTGTGTGTGTATTATAGCTGTAGTCACCGGAGCCTGAGGGGGCCGTGTATTGTTCAAAGGTTGTAAATGCATTGTTGCCGAATTGTTGGTTGTAAATGCATTGTTGGTTTGCCGAACAATGGATAGCACTGTGACTATCCTACCTCTAATTATAAGAGTCCCGATTTAAAAACTTAATTTGAAGTCCAATTATATTTTAGTCTGTTTCCCTTTATTCTTCGCAGTTCATAAATATTAATGGCTTTCCGCTTTTTCAATTTATGATACAAAATTGTCATCGCAAGTACTTATTATTATTATGCATACTAGCATATTGATATTAGGAATGTTATTCGAGGTTGGCATGGAGCTGTCGCACTTACATACATATGTATGTACATACCCAATTTATAATACACTAGCTGAATCTGACATGCGTTGCAATGCCACAATAACGTGTGCAATTCCCGTTCCGTTTTCCGTTCTCGTTCCCGTTCCACTGACATTCAATTTTATATATATGTATAGATATATTTGTTGATGTGGGCCATTCGCTGTGTGTTTGTGGTACAGCCCTGAATGGTCAGTACATTCGATTGCGAGGTAGGCGTGGCGCGATTATTGTCACACTCGCGGCGTGATGCGTTGAAGTCGGGATAGCTTTCGCGTCAGTAAAATCGTAAATACGAATATTATTATAAAAAGGTTTTTTCCCGTTTGTTTTTTCACAGTAATCTTCCCGGACATGCATACAACAATCTTGAAAGTTCCATCGTAATTGGTTCAGTGGTTTAGAAGCCTATACGAGACCCACACACAGACATTCAATTTTATATATATGTATATATATATATATATATATATATATATATATATATATATATATATATATATATATATATATATATATATATATATATATATATATGTATATATGTAGACTAGCTGAACCCGGCATGCATTGCAATGCCACAAAAACGCATGCAATTTCCGTTACCGTTTTTGAGTGATTTTTTTTACAGAAACCATGGCGGACAAACATACAATATATCCTGTAAGTTTCATCGCAATCGGTTAAGTGGTATAGGAACGCATACGTGACAGACAAAGAGCCAAACATTGATTTATATATATATATATATATATATATATATATATATATATATATATATATATATATATATATATACATATATATACATATATCACAACTACAGTAATTAGTTTTTGAACCACGTAATCATGCATATTAATATAAGGCATGATATTTATTATATTACCATATCAAAATATATATTTATACATATTCACATATAGGAGTATAAATATTATCTAAAATGAAATTTAACAATTATTAATTGCATTATAGAAAAATGTACATATGCATATGTCTGTACATAGATGAATAGTGTATATGGAAAGGTGACTTCGTTATAAAAAAATTTACATATGTAGTTTTCATGTAATGTTCGGTGTGTCGATAGCAATAGATAATAGTTGTTTTATATATTCCGTCGTCGAATTTGCATGTAGTAGTACATATACATAGGTACAAACGTACACCGTATTGATCGTACACACTTGAAATTTGCATATCAATTGTTGAAGTATGTACTTTTATGCATAATTGAGGTATCACATAAACACTCTTTAGTTAAATAGCAAATAATATTTTATAAATCAATTTAACATCCAATTTCCAAACTTGCTGAATCTTTATCAGTATTTGCATAGATAGATTTTTACCGTATCCCACGATTTTAGATGTAAATTGGCTTTCCAAAAGCGGGCTGATAAAAAGGGTAAATCCTTAAGATATTTTTTCCCACAATGACAAAAAACTGAAATTTTTGCATTAAATATTCATATGCAATATGGAAATATTCAAAATTTAACAAAGATGTTTTTTCTATATCATTTCTTACTACACGGCTACTTAAATACCGTACTTTACTATAAGTGTATCTTTTCAAGGAAGATGGAGAATTTTCCGAAATTCCTGCGAGATTACATCGAATTAATGAATCAGTGTCGCGGTACAGCAAAGTCCTCAAAATTATCCTCGAAACAAATTAAAGAGTCACTTTACTTACATAATTCGAATTTCGCTGAAGTTTCAGTATAATTATACATTTAATACACATTATATATGTATATATGAGTCAGATAGACAACCAAGTACCTTATATAATACGATTTTCAATAAACAAATTTACATTATAAACTTCAATCGCCGAACGCATACTGAATTTAATAAATGATGTATTATATTTTATGAAAACAAATTAGTCTTCATACAGTCTGGTTTTAGTGTTTTTTTTTCAATTTGTCGATTTAACGAAGGTTACTCATTTACTCACATATGTATATATGTACATATGTATATACGTAAATGAGATATTCGGTGACTTGTTGGTTATCCGGATCAATAGCTCAGGATTAATTACCGAAACGTTATAGCACTTGAGCCAGCGGCGTGTTACAGATACGTTCTTGTCAAGTTGTTTAAGTAAGCTGTGACAAAGAGAAAATCGATAATTAAACAGGAAGCAATTCCTCAGGAAGTCAGTTAAGATGGCAGCCACTTTGAACCAATCTCAGCAGCTGCATTCTGATTAGCTTTTCTGGGTGCGACATCTCCTATTAATCAATAATGCGTTTATACAGATCATTTGAAACAATGTCGTTATTGATTGTTCGATTACTCCAATTCGCAATTCCAAATGGGGGCTATTTTACTGTTTGGGATTATTTCGCACGATCGGCTGCACAATGGACGCTATCAGGGGAGTCGAATCGACGGGCCGTTCGAATTCGATAACTGTTCGTTCTATTGTTGCGACCGCAAATCCATTCAATTTTCGCGTAGATGTCTCTGATAATTGAATCGAATTAACTGAACGACTGTCGAACAACACGAATTTGGTTGCCATTATGTATCTCCGAAGAGTGCTTTTCGGCATTTGTGGATATTCACATTTTAATTTCCGCCGTGTTTCTCTAAAAATTTGTCCCCATATGAAAAATTCCCTTGCGAGTTTGTTTCGGTGATACAGCTTAGCTCTAATTTGTAAGTCAATGTCAAATAAAAAAAAGTGAAACTTTTTCCGGTCAGAAAAACTTAAATATGTTGCTATCACGCGATTTCTCCGAAAATACCAAACAAATCAAGTAGAAAATTTATATTTAAATTTTTCATATGCCGTTTCATAGTTGATTAAAAAATTGCTGAAAATCCGCGGAACGCGAAATAATAGTAATTATTTGATCAATCTTTAATTTTTTTAATCTATATTTATATTGTTTAGAAATTTACGATATCACATGTATTTACATACATTTATAAATGAGCGGTTGTTGTATGATTGTATGTGTGTCATTTTTTTCTCAAAAATGTAATCTAATGATTTCGACAAAAATATTCATCCTCCTTATTTATTGCGTAAAAATTCTATAAAACGAGCCTCAAATATTTGAAAAATATCTACGGAGTTACGATATTAAATTGAACCTTTATTAACTCGTATGCTAAGAATGTGCCAACCTGTTATGAATGAAACATGTTTTTATTTGATTTACGAAGCAATCATAATTTGAATGATATTTTTATTTGATATTTTTAGAAGCTTTTTATTAGTTTCACTGACTGTGTGGTGCAATATTTGGAAGCTGATTTTAAACCACTTCCACTCTTTTGATCGCTTTGATATTTTACCGACATATTAGCTGCAATTAAAGTAAGTGAATGTCTCCAACATAACGCTAGAAAATTTTAATCATTAAAATTTCATCAGAATTGACTATCAGATCGACATAATGACAGCTGGCTATCAGATACGCCCGCTCTAAGGTCACATAGGTACATTTATTACATACATTGCTTTATCCATTTATAATACATATGTATATATGAGCAACGCAATGAAAATTCACATAAAAATTTCTATTGAAATAAATATTTTTCTGCAAATTAGAATGTATATATGTACATATCTATGTTTGATTTTAAACATTCATATAGTTCATATCATAAAACAATCGACATTTTGCATTTCAAAAAAATTGCACAATCTGTTTGTTTTATACGTAATGAAGAACCGATTAATTATAGTGACAATAAACAAATATTATATTTCCAAAATATCAATGATATCGTGAAAATGTGATTTCTCCGTTACTCACAAAATTATACCCTGGCGTTCACAGTTCGATATCTCGTTACCGCGGCTATAGAAATCAACATCATAGCTTTCTCACATTTCAGTAAATCAACACGCATAGATATACATATAATATACATATATGATATTTCGGTAAAAGCCAAGAAAGGAATCTATTTTTTTTGTTTCCTTCGGTCCATGGCAAGTACAGCATTCCTTCATACATAAATCGCAACTTTTCTCTCGACACAGAGAGTGTCACGTATAAAATATCAAATAGTTAAGCACTCACGTAATTTGTTGGCAACTCTATTCAGAAGGATAGTATATAGAGGGAGAGGTAACTTATTTATCACAGACTTTTCCTTATTCCCATGCCACGTCGTACTAATGGGTACCGTCGTACTTATAACGTCTCGCCCCAGACTAAGACGCAAAATCAATGTAATTTTTCAACGAGTTTCCAATGCCGTTAGATAGACGCAAAGATTCAATAATTCTTATATTTTTAATATTATTAAATACAATGACATAATTGAATTTTTAAAAATGGCTCTTTCTGGAAAGCTTTAAAAAAGTCATTTATGTACCATACTTACATTGTTTGTAATAAATATACAATTTTTCATTTCACATAATATATATATATATATATATATATATATATATATATATATATATATATATATTTATATATATATATATATATATATATATATATATATATATATATATATATATATATATATATATATATATATATATATATATATATGTGAGTGTATCGATTACTATTTTAATACCAAGAAAGCTTATAACGTTCTACGGAAAAAGTTTCTACACTTACCCTTTTTAATAAGATTATTTTGGATAGAAACTTCTCGGTCACAACTTTTTTTTTAACTCTACGAGAATATAATTAAGGTGTATAAAAACTCCTGAGATCCTTCAAACTTTCAAGTAATTTTCAACTTACTTCCACTTGATTTTTTTTAATAGGACTATAAACTACTATGGACATAAACATAAAAATACTTTCTTTAACTTAAACATATATTTTAATTTTTTCAATTAATCTACTTTGTAAAAACATACATACATATGTTATATACGAATAATGCACGCATCCATATTATTAGTGACTTACTAAATATAATAGGGTATTTTCTATTTCTCTATAATGCAAATTTTGTTATTTTACTCAAACGGGTGCATTGAAATTGCAAATGCGCAATAAAAGTCAATTTTAAAAAATGAAACGTATGTGATATACATAACATATGTATAAGAATCCGTTCAGTATCCCCGCACTTGTTTTCAATATGTGCGACTTATTTCAAGTATTTTAGTTTGGTATTTGCAATATACCTTTTTGGGATATTGCTCACACATACATACACATCCGTATATGTAAATATAAATATATAATAATGCCCCTTTTTATCCTTACGGGTCTACCCAATAAGAAGGACTAGCAGAGGTGTCGAAACGAGAGAAAAACATTATTTATGGAATATTATATATGTATGTATAATCATAGATAAAAAGCTTTTGAGCCTTTCCTTCCACCTTCAAGTAATAATCTTAACGATAAAAACACTAAAAACACTAGGTATTCCGTCCTCTTTTAGCTAAAATTCATAAAATGTAAATTATTCAAATATGAATTGTTGGAAATTCTTAATATTCGTCGGAAAACTTATTATGTATGCATGTACATATTGTATGTATGTATGTACGTAGTCATAGAACTGGAGCAGCATGTCTCTCGCACTAGGGGATTGTCTTCCATTCTGAAGGCTCAACCACAGAAAGAGGTTAATGGCGCTTTGCAGGAGACTAAAGACTAAAATGTGCCATAGTATATGATATCTATGTAGATATAAACGGTTGAAATATGCATTTGCAGGTGAAAGGAGGGAAGTCATTAAAAGCATAGATTATTGCATAGACACAAAGGCACAGCTACAACAATGTATGTACATATGTATATGCCAATATATCCCGTTGTCATTATATTACGTCTTCTGATCGGTGTATCGTATTTAATTTTCAATCAAATTAAACATTGTATGTTTATGTTACAGAATATATTCCGTCTAACCCACGTAAGTTGCTTCATATGGCGAATTACATTCCAAAACTGATCAAAATATATTACATACGAAAATACGATTCAACTATAAGTTCGTACCAGGTTACATAGAGATGTTAGATTTTCGTGATTATATATTAAATTGAATTCGAAAGTCACATTTTTGTTTTGAACATATTCTTAGAGTTATCGTAATACGGAACTCGTTACCTTTATTAGTAATACCTAATATGCATATTTATTCGTAATACCTATGTATTAACGCATTTAAAATGTATTAACGCATTATTGAATTCTAAAGCATTCGTAATAAGTAAAAAAACTTTTTTAAAAACATACCTCTTCTATAATTATATATATACAATTATTATTTTGAATGAAAATACCAATAATTTTATTTTACTACCCCATCTATGTTTAAAACTAAAAACTGGATAAACGTCACCCACTTTTCAGAAATTCAAATTTCAAACGCGTCTTACACGATATTTTTGCACCATCGTAATGGCGGAGGATCCATTTACTTATATTGATGACCAAAATGAGCAATATTACAAAGTATGAAAACGATCGGATAATAGGCAATTTTTTTCCTGAATTGTAATCGTAAGTGAAACTTAAAGGAGGTATGTAAAAAAATATGAGCTCTCAACACTCATTTGCTATATTGCACATCGTCGAAAGTGCATTTGCGCTTGTAGAGATATAATTTACTAGTTTAATTGTATTCGAATATGAATGTCCTAAAACGCCAGTTGGAATATATTATAACTGAAAATACACTTCGACTGAAACATACATATGTACATATGTATACATCAGATCAGTCATATTTGTTTTAATATAATTATTTTTATAAATCGTAAGTTATTATCTATGTCAATATGTACATTCACAATTTAAATTATTAAAAATAAATGTTAAATGTTATTAATATGAATTTATTTTTCTTTAAATGATTTAACCTAGAGGAAGGTTTTTTACGACCTCAAGAAAATTTACTGTTCTATTACACATTTTCCTATGTAATATTGAGATACGCATTTTTTCGAGCAATATACGAAACATCAAACATGTTATACAAGAATTTTAAAATCCAAAAAAATATTATTCTTTTATTCCATATATACACACTGACAGTTGAATTTATGTATATGTATTGTATATACTTATTTGTGAGGGATTCTCCTCTGTGATATTAAATCATTTGAGACAAGCTGTGACGTTTTGAAACGAGTATGTATAAAACATTGACAAAAGCATCGTCATCCATCGTGAGTGTTTCATGTGCTTTCACTTTGATATATTATTATTACGTTTCTTGCTATAAACATATGAATCAGCATTATTTATTTTTTAATCATATGCTAATAATTTATATTCTCATCCTGAATGTTAAAATAATCTCATGGGGCAAATATCACAAAGAATATATTCAACAATTGATTCAAATTTGTAATATATACAGGTAGGCGGATACGATTAAATGTAAATATTCAGTAGCCAAAATTAAAAATATGGCATGAAACAGTAAAATTTTTCGAAGATATAGCTTATAGCCTGGACAAACTTTCTGATAAAACAAATTTTGTAACACATTTGAATTTTTATGAAAAATTCAGTTTTTTTTTAATAAACAAAATGTTTTATTCGTTGGAGTTATATTCAAATTTGTAATATGTTTCTGCCTTTATCTACAATTATATTAGCCGTTATATTTGAAATAAGCCAAGTCCAATTTTCAGTTCAAAAACCACTATTTGACTTAATTCACAAATTGTTATCCCTTCTTTTAATTCGATATGTCCAGAATCTCGGAAAGGCAGAATAAACGTATTACAGGCCATCAGTATTTTAAAATATTGTAAAACGAAAACATAATATTTTATATTTTGCTCTATATTTCTCGAAATGAAGAAATTTGGACTTCAAATATAACGGCTCATATAATATTATCGAACGAAATTCACATTAAATAATCTGCTTTGTTGAAGATTAAGAGGAATTATAGAGGATTGCGTGTTAAACGAACACTTTGTATGTTTCCTTTGAGACTAACTCTTGAAGCGATAGGAGTCGCTTATTACAAAATTCGTATATTCGTATATGACATTTTCAAAACATGCAATTGAAATATTAATTTATCTCATTTTTACTTTATCTATGTACATACGTATTAACAATAGATGAAGTTTTGTGATCATGCGAAATTCGAACTCAAGATTTTGACTGATTAGAACTCAGAATTTTTCACAAGACAAAATTTCTATCTCCGGTTGTCGGATTTTGTTCAAATTTTTTTTAATACTTAAAATCACTATCAGTAGTATACACATTAAATATCAAGAAAATAAAAATAATTTAAAAGGTCAAAATAAAATATTGAAATATTGTTTAAAAAAAAATACTACTTCCGGTTTTCGAATTCTGACCAAAACGTTAGCAGCTCTAAGTTAGTACATAAAGAATACAAATCTAAATTTTCAGCTTTATACTTTCAGAGGTGTGGACAGAGTGTGGGCACAACATTTTTGACCTTTCTAAGAGGAAAAAATCCCACTTCCAGTTTATAAAATATAATGATTTTTTTATTTTCATCACATTAATACAAGAATTATACTTGCATTTTTTCATGACAATCACACGTGTTTAAGAGGGCTGTACACTCGAAAACTTAATTTTGTTACCGTTCCTTTCTTCGATATATATAATATATTGAGTGTATGTATATATATAGTGAATGCGACAATATATATCAATATATATATTGAGTGAATGCGACAGTTGCGCTTCGACCAGATAAAACGTGTTTTAAATTGACAAAATCGAGGTTTCGTATTCTACTATTTTATCCTCCAAAACTGGATCAATTTTTAAAAAAATTTCATCATCGGTATGAGAAAGATATTTTCTGTGCATCTATTGGCGTATTTTTTTTTAAATCGACCGTTAAATAAGCACGCTAGACTCTTTTCGTGGGTGTAAGAAAGAGGCGATTTTATAGATGTTTGGCGGCTCCTAGCTCCTATAAAAAATAATTAATCAAAAAAATAAAACGATAGATGCACCCCAATGGTGGATATCTATAGCATATTAAAAAATAATTTCTCTAGTGCCATAATTGAGGTAGGGAGAAGTATAGTACGTTTGTATGGACGAGGCGCTGCTGTCCAGCCCTCTTAAGGGGTCGAAAAAAATAGTGGAAGAAAAATTGAACAAGAGTAAACTGCTACTTTCGGTTTACGGATGCTTACCAAATTTTATAAATAATTTGATATTAAGCTTAAACTTCTAGATATGAAATTTCAGTTGAATAAAGCAAACGGTTTCTGAGAAAAACATAAAAAACCTCAATTCTCTAGAGTAAAAGTACTATTTTCAGTTTAAAAATTATTATTTTTAGTACATGTCAAAAAATTTCAGTCCGATTCAGTTAGTGGTTTGGGAGATAATTGAATTCAAAAACTTAAAAAAAAGACGATACCTATAAGAAGAGGTACCATTTCCAGTTAACTTAAAAATTTGAAAAAAATTTACGTCATGTCGATAAGAATTTTAGTAACCGATAATAAGTTTCAGTTTGATATGACTAACGGTGTTCAAAAAATCCCCAAAATACACAGACACACACACACACACACACACACACACACACACACACACACATTTTTTCTAGATCATGAAAACGTGATCAGTTTTCGATTCTGAGTTCGAATTAGTCAAAACCTCGAGTTCGAATTTTCGCATGATCACAAAACTTCATCTATTGTTACTACGTACATAGATAAAGTAATAACTAAATTTAATAAACCGGAAGTGTGGTTTTTTTCTCTTACAAAAGGTCAAAAATGTTGTGGCCACGATTCTGTCTACACCCCTGAACGCATCAAGCTGAAAATTTATGTTTGTATTATTTATGTACTAACTTAGATCTGATTAAGTTTTGGTCAGAATTTATAAACAGAAAGTAGTATTTTTTTTTTAAAACAATATTTCATTATTTTATTTTGACCTTTTAAATTATTTTAATTTTCTTGATATTTATTGTGTATGATGATTGTATTGATTTTAAGTAACAAAAAAATTCTAACAAAATCCAACAGCCGGAAGTAGAACTTTTGTCGTGTGTAAGTTTCCCTACATTTGTGCTCAATTTGTATCGAAAACGCTCCCACAACCAGTATGTGTGAACGTGTATGTATGTTTAATTATCATATTTTGTTTTTATACTTCCTCAAATATATAGATAGTCATGGGTTGGTCGCATTCGATTTTTTTAATCGTATTTATTAGAGAATTCAATCCTACCCGTATATATACATATGTATATCGTATACATATGTATGTATATCCCGTATACATTATTTGTTTTTCTATATATATTTTGATATTAATATCTTTTATTGTTGAATATTATATTCTCAATACATCTTAAATATATTTTAATAGCTACTGATCCTGTGATCATTATCAATTGTACACATTATTTTTCTTGTAAGTATTTATTATTTGCACAATTCAAAAATTACTCTTTCTCTAAACGAACAAAGGAACTCAGATATTAATCAAACATGAACAAGCTTTTGTTTGCGTTTAAATAATTCATATTTATGGATGATCCATATTCAATTTTTGTATTCATAAATTAATTGAATTTTAAATAACGATAAAATGGAAAAATACTAATGCGTGATATGTATGTATATGCTTAAGTTTCATCAGCATGGATTGAATTGAGAGAAAAATTGACCTATACCTAAAATGTTTTAATGAAACTTGTCATAATGTTCGATCGTGTTAATGGCAAATATTTGTAAACGTTTTCCGAGCATGGACACCTGGTAAAAGTTTTCCGTCTTGATAGGTAAATAAGTACGGGTAAGCAACTAAATATTTACATTTCGTTTGCCGCGAAAGCCTCAAAGAAAATTGAGATGTTGATATTTCTAAATTACGCATTCCGCCGTATTTGCCTGCAACTCGCGCGGCAAAGAAAGTCGATAAATTTAACAGATGTTTACCCACCTGAAAATGCGACTTCAGAAACTTCACAAATAATCACTATATACAAAATTTATATATATACATATATTCAATATATTATGAGCCACTCTGGAGGCAAATTGGAATTAAGTACCAACATATTTTGTGTAGAAAATCACAAATATACATACACACTTGGGCATATTGAATAGGGTTTTAACGTAAATTTTTGAGGTGTTTCGACGAATTGATTATCATTAAGAACGTTGAAATAAGTAAATTGGATAATATTGAAAATGACTTATTACAAACGTATACATATAGATATAGCCATCATTTGAGAAGTTGCATATATATATTTATATTAGTATTAAACAGCAGCAATATATTTTATATTTAAGTGCTGGGTTGCGACGAGGGTGTAATAAATCGCATTTCTCGTTACGGCTCTCCCTGGCCGACAGACGTTCGCCTGACAAAGACAAAACTGTTGTCTTGGGAGAACATTTTCTGCGGAACATGGTGTACTTGAGCGAGTTTTCCCGCTTGGGTTTCGCGCTTTTATATGCGCACCAAACGCGCGCACACGTGCTACCAAATTAACCAGAGAATGGAAATGCCTCACGCATTAAATCCACTCTGATCGTATTTTAAATGTCGGAAATAAATTTCAAACTTGCAAGTCAATTGTGTTTAATTTGTTGTTATTTAAAATTCGCACGTTTGCTGTTAATGGATTGGTCGTTAGCAAGGAAGCTGTGAAGTCATCTCTGAGAAAATCACCGCAATATTAAGGTTCGTGGTGGTAGCACTTTAAAAATGGCTTCCATCCGAATATAAATACTTCGCTTAAAAATTTACAGGCGGTTGTTAATTGTGATAAATTGCCGAAATGCAATTTAAATATTTCGTAAAAGGGTATTATTATATTTGCGCGCGGCATCAAAAGGTGTGCTATTTTAAATGGAAAAGATTTTTCAAGTGTTGTTATGTACTTTAACTTTTGTATGAGTGGTAAATGTAAAATAGCATTCGCGAAATTATAAACTTGAATAAAGCCATTCACAGTTTACTAACTGCGATAATAAAATACGTTAGTGTTGAATATATATTTCACATAAAGAGAATAAACCATAATTTTGTAATTATGGTAGATTTATTTTTATTTTTGCATTAGCTTTTTCACTGGATTGAAGCTTTTTCATTCGTAACTAGAAAAAAGGGGTAGCCATAAAACTTTTTCACCTAAATAAATATTGTATGGTACGAGAGCCAAATGGCTTGCAGATGTTTCTTTGTTTGCCTCGTCCATCGCTTACACCTCCACAAACGCTGTATTTTTTTTTTGAGATTTTTCTTTGTGCAACTAGATAGGTAGTATAGGTGTAGGAAAATTGCATTTTCTAACACGAAGTTAGAAACCGTATAAATGAAAATACGTAAAAATAGTTTGTTATACAGAATAAAGAAAACGTACTGTATAAAGTTAGTATCGCACGCTACATACATATATTGTTATAAAAATTAATATTGCTAATATCAAATTAAAATATAATACCAACGGGAAAATTTCCTTTATCTGACAAATAAATTTGATTTCCTCCATTAGCTCAAATATTGTCGTGGGCTTGATTTAAGCTCTGTCGGCTTTAATGACGAAGATCCCGTCAAATTATGGTATAATTGGCGGCCAGTCCAAATATCAAATGTGTGTTTTTGCGTTTCCCCATAGACCACAAAATCCGCCCATATATCCTAGATTTAGTAAGGTGGGCGATTTTAGAGAAGAAGGGGGATTAAACGGTTGAAATCGTGGCCTTTGAGTGGACCCTTGTGACGAGGGTGAGCATTTCAAAATAGTGACCGAAATCCGTGAAAATTTCCTTTTCCCGACTAAATCACCGTGAGATCCTTCACGCTCGAGATCGTTTCAGTAGTTTTTTTGTGTTTTCATTTTCTTTTTATATTTTTTTAGCGGAATGTAAAGTCTTTGTCAAAATTTGTCGTTCCTTCATGAAGGATTTCGTGCAAGATAAATGTAACATTTGCTTTATTGTTACCATACATGTTTCAGTATATCTATTACACACATATAATATATATACATATGAATGTAGATTACAATAAATATTCGCACATGCATGCGTCAAGTCATCTCAAATAAAATTTGACTATTTTCAGAATTCTCATGTAAATCTGAATGATTATAATACGATCATATGCCAATATATATCAAACCAGTCAGTCAATAAACGTCACTCTTTCATTTGAGAAACATAATAAATTTATAAAATATTTCGGTCAAAATATGATTCCATTGGAATAATCATTATTAATATTGATGCAGTCAATTTTGATCGTTACCCAACCTAATATTTTGATACCACGTTTCAGTTTAAAAATTTCGAGTCGTATTATTAGATACATACATAAATAAATAGGTGATGTCAATATTTTTTCACAGCGCATTATGAATATTAATAGAAAATTAAATTTTATAAATAATATTTCGAACATCTGCTATCATCCCTAAAAATATAAAATTCGTAATTTAGATACACTAGTATGTATGTTATCTATTCAAACACTGGCCCATAGTTTGGTGAATTTTCAAGTTAAACAGTTAAAGTTACATCCAAACACTACACTCAACTAAAGTTTAATCCGATATCAAAGCAAGACGATGATATTAATTCTGAAAACTATAAATAGAGATTTGATTGAATTTCGAAAACTAACTAAAATTGAAAAGTAATTGGGAAGATAGGACCAGTGGTGAAATGAAAATGAAATATTGTCAGCGGGTGCAGTGAGGTGGGATACGTTGTTGGGTCACGCGCCTCCCCTGTCTGTCCATCCTCCTCGTATGGGGGCTATTTTTAAATAAATCAATACCTTAATGGGGTATGGTCGTGCCACCAAGATATATGTCTATTTTAAGTGATGCCACTAACCGGCTGATAACAATAATCCCATACATGATACGGTCCCTTTGACAAATCAATAGGCTAATAAATTTCACGTGTATTCAACTCATACATATAGTTTGTGTACAAACTTACATATATGTATGTGCATATACTTATAGGTTTACTATACAAATATACAACGCGGATACGAATGTGTTAGAAGCTGTGAAAAATATGAGTTTTGCTATCGAGATAAGAGTTTTCATCGCTTTTTCCATGCACTTTGCTCATCCGATCACGTGTACATTCTATTCGTTGTAAATGCACTCGTTGAATACGAACTGCATTATTTCCATTAGTGAAAGTACTATATATTTATAAAATCTCATCATCTCTTGAAAGTATAGTGTTATTGTGTATGTTTTTATTATTATATATGTAAGATGAGAGTGGGATTTAAGAGTGGAATTATTTAAAAATTAACAATATCTATTAGACAAATGATCTTAACGTCTTGAACTCTGAAAGCCACTATAGTGGCTTTCGGATATTCGGCTGCCAGCTCTGAAAGCCAGTATAGTGGCTTTGTTAAGCGACTACTTTGAAGCTTTATTTTTAATATTCATTGGCAAATTTTTGAAGGTTTTATTTTACAATAGTGTACTTAAAGGATACGAGATGCTAGAAAATGTATAAATAGGATAATTACAGTAAAGGGTTAGCGTCTATATTGTTTCTAAGAATATTTGAATTCTTTACCTGCTTCTACATTTGAGTGCGCCGTTTTATTTGGGCAGTCGGTATCGATACATTGTGCTCTAAGGAGGTATTTTCGGTGGGGTGACCATAATTTTACGACGTGTTCGGTAATATTAGTGCATATGGAGAAATAATAAATACAAGTGTTGGCAACATTGAAATTTCAGTTTTTAAACTGTTAGTTAAAATCACATTTTCTATTCGTTACCTAATAGAAAACTTTCAAAACCTAGAAGACTTCCAAAATGATTGTGATAATAATGAAAACGATAGTGAAGGTGATATCAGAGATACAAACAGTGATAATTGGTCGATTTTAAGTCATATTTTCAACCAAAAAATTTTTATTTTTCGGTTGAAAATATGTTTTTTAGGAGTGTCTTCAAAAGAGATCGGTTTCTACAAATATTTCGGATATTACAACTCAAAAATAATAATGTAGAACACAATGGCTTTTTGAATCATTTAGATGCTGAATGCAGACAATTAATTATACCGTGCAGAGACATAGTGGTCGATGAGTTCGTCGTGAACTTCAAAGGCAAGATTTGTTTGAAAAGTGTAAAAAAAATAGTGATCAAAAACACCGTGTATCTGTTAAATCTAATATTTTCGTCTTTGCCCGCCTTCTGGGATGATCCAACTTTTTTTTTCGATGTATCCTACAAGTAGGTAACGAATAGAAAATATGATTTTAACTAACAGTTTAAAAACTAACCAATAGACACTTTATGAGAGTGGGTACGCTTTAAAATACAATGAGTAAACAGACAATAGCTTTGCATCCTTGGACCCAAACTGCCTAACGAACTATAGGGTAGGTATGAAAACATTTCTATAGGCATATTTTAAAAGTTTCTAGTAATAAAACTCATTTATTATACAAAACTGCTGTCATAAATAATACAAGAAATGTAGAACTTATCATTTAGTTCGATTTAGTAATTATGATGGTTTGAAATAATTGAGTTTAGTGACTATATTCGAAAAATGCTATCCCAAATCAACATCATATTATTATGGTCACAATTGGAGACGAACAGATAGTCCCAAAATAACTGAGCATAATATTTAGTTTTTATCTAAAAAAAAAATTGCGTATTTTTTGCTAAAATGAATTCACCAATTTGATCTTCGACATAATTTAATAATATGAACAACTAAAATTAAAAAAAAATCATATAATTTTTTCCATCCTAGAGTAGACTAGTGGTGAAGAGAAATTCCAATAAGAGTGCAAAGTGTTAAAATGTACTTGGAACATATTCTCATTGAATTTTTTTGCAATTACACTAACCAATTCGCAGGTGCGATTCGATAAATTAAGAGTTTTACGCCAATTTAATACCGAATTTCGCGATTGACGTCACATTGTTCTTAATTTGCCGCATCGGTCCAGCAAATCATGTTATATAATATGATTCCTACAATACATGTAAAAATATTCTCTTTATTTTGTAAAAAAATTTGCAATGATCATACTTTTGATCACATTTGATATTACACTATCACACAATTTTGTTCAAATTTTTGTGTATTTTTAATTTTTTTTTTTCAAAATGTGATTGAATTGGTATTACATTATACATATGTACGTCCAGATGAAACACAAAGCGTTGCACTCGCAATATACATATGTATGTATGTAATAATTTAACGATCGAAGCGCGCCTGCATCAGTGTACAATTGATGCTGTATTTGTTATTATATAGGTAGATATTTACATAAATTACAATTATTAAAAACACGAATTTCAGACTCTAGATATTATAGGTCAGTTGTTTATTTTCTTCCAAATTAATAAAAATCAAAATATACAAAATAAATTATTTAAAACCGATGAGAATTACCTCAATAACCCAACATTTTTCTTACTTATATGTCGGTATTAATAAAATACAATATTTATCTGGGTCGCACAATGAGAAAATTTACATACGTCGCAGAATACAATAAACTCGGTTTATCAGATGCAAATGCAGTTTGGAAACAATGACGTTTCCGGTTACCTTTTAGCTCCAGCTCCCATTGCATTAAATATTCAGGTTTTCAACCGGGTTAGTGCATTAGGAAAACTTTCTCGAGACTCTGTTTTCTTACATTTTATACTTCACAAAAATAGCACAACTTTCGCGTGGCAAATTTTATACATCAAAT
This sequence comes from Arctopsyche grandis, assembly GCF_051622035.1. Classification (NCBI taxonomy): domain Eukaryota; kingdom Metazoa; phylum Arthropoda; class Insecta; order Trichoptera; family Hydropsychidae; genus Arctopsyche; species Arctopsyche grandis. The sequence goes on from NC_135357.1 coordinate 19,789,236, forward strand.
ACTCTTACTCGAGGCAAAGTTAATATAACACGATATATCCGACGAACGGTGTATTATATTTATGACGGGGGACGTTTAAAGTGTTTTAAAACTCAATAAGCTCGTTACGACTAAAGAAGTAGGTACGTCATCGCATTTTCGCGTAATGAAAAGCCGACATTTTCCCGGATTATTCATCCGACAGACATTCCCAAGTTTTGCTACAACAAATTGTCGTCGCAAAGTATGAAACTGTCAAGACGATAACAAAGTGGAGTAATGAGATGTTACTTTAACTTTTGGCAAGCGAACGCATTTTTTTCACATCTGCTGTCTCGCTCACGCGTGCCCTCCACGCGCTTATCTCTATCTCTGTCGCTCGTGACTCCGCAAAAGTGGCGAAGTTTTCCGAAGGCTTTGGAGGAAATTCAATTTTTCACTTTTCGAGCGCGAAACTTGTAATCTGTGAAAAGCGATTCGATTTAAATGTAAAATTGACGCAATAACGAATGCGTCCATCCACGAAATCGACACCCAAAATTTTACATAATGTACTTGTACATATATGTATGTACATACATACATACATATGTTGTACATATGTAAATATACATGTGTGCATCTTATGAAATGTAAATATTTTTTTGAGCCTTTTCTTCTTACCATTAATAACTCGTCTTCGGCGTTAACTACTGCTCGTCAAATAATAATAGACTGCTACAAAGCAAGAGAGCAAAAAATCACGGTTACAAAAGTAATTGACAATAATTAACCATTTTTTGTGCTAAAAGCATCGGTCCAACGCTGATTTTTACTAACATAATATTTTTGAATTTTATTTCGCTATCTAATTAGTTATACATATTTTAAAGCAAGAAAAAATCACAATCGAAAAAATTATTTTTATTTTTGGCACAGCAATACTAATTTTTAAGTTAAAGCTTTGCAAAAACCAAAAATCTGTAAAAATAGCGTATTTTTTTAAATGATTATATCTCATAAACGAGAGGAAAATAACAAAAATCATTGTCACATTCGAATTTAGTGGGTTTAATGTAGTAAAGATTGATTAGTTTTTCACTCCGGTAGGTATAAAACGTAATTTTTTGTTGCTAAGTGTAATTAGAAACATTGTAAGAATTAAAAATAAAATATATGCTAAATCGATAATGTTCATTGATCCAATTAATCTTATTGCTAATACATATTTTGGACATACTTTATGAATAAAAATCTTTTGAAAATCAAATTACAATATATTTTACGTGTGATAATACACTATATCTACTTTCACAGTAGTTTTCTAAATCTGTAGCTTTTCTATACCAAACCAATAGATTCGCGTTAGGGGTTCCAAAAAACCGGCTGAAGGAAAAAGCCGGTTTTCGGTTTTTTTACAAATAAAAAGCCGGTTGGCCGGCTTTCACCGGTTTCAGAAAATTAAGATTTTTTTTAAGTTTTAAATTTTTATATCGAAAAAAAAATTGTAAATATACGTATTATATAATGCAAAAAAATAATTGCTTTTAAATTAAATAAACATTATGAACTTTCACAAGATCATTATTATATATTATTATTACAAATAATAAAATTTATATTATATATCACAGCCATAAAATGGTAAATCCTGAATATGCACAAATAATTAAAAAAAAAAAATAAGCTACTATATTAAAAAATAATTTCTTACCTCGTAGAAAAACTGTAATCGTGGAATCGTGAATAAGAACAATGCCGAGATGAATATGTGTTCGAAAACTTAATGAACTATGAAATATTTCCATCTTTCAAAGTTATTTTACACATCTGTTTTAGCTTAAAATAACAAGAAATTCTTACTTACGATAACGTTTTCTATACTTTTATACACGTAAAAACTAAAAATGATGGAAAACCCAATTTACCGAAGTTTTGAAAGGCCTTGTGGGTAAGTTATTGAAACTACTTTCAATAATATTTTATTGGTTTATGACCTGGACTTTGTCCATTACTAAATCAGAAAGCCACCGCTAAGTCCTGTACCTTTTTTTGTTGTTCAAAGAAATATACGCCTATTCCCGAAGAAAGCTTGGATATACTCATTTATTTTGATCAAAATAACAAAAAAAACTCTTCGATTTCTGTGATCCCTCATGGGACTACTAAATCTCGATCGGCGGCGTTTGACATCACAGGTAACTGAATATCCTAGACAGGACAATTTTCCGGTAAACGAGCATAAACCTCCCCTATTTGCCCTCCTCCTTCGTTTTGGTAGTTATTCGCATAGCCACCCTGTACACACGAGTCCCTCGAGACAGATAAGGCCAATGTTAGTGGATTTTCGGTAGGCATCAAGTGAGGGGATTCTATCATCATCCGAGGTCGTTTCGTCAGCTTTTCTATTGCGATCGTCTCGGCGAGGGTCTTATTCAAATGAGGCCTTACACGAAAAGTTTTGCTTACCCCTTGCTTTCGATAACAATATGCATGTAGATATGTATATATGTACATATGCATATGATACATGTGTACACGTAAGAGCATATTAATACTAGACGAAAATTTTAAAATAAGAATAATATTTATACGATGTATAGCTACATATTTTTCGAATTTATCTCGATTGTGAAAAATCATCCTCTTTCTATTTATTTTAACTATTGTTTGCACGTATACATCATCAACATCATATCAAATCGTCATCTTGAATATGATAATGAATAGCATAACGCTATAAAATTCAGGGTTGTGGAGTCGATTCAAAATTTACCGACTCCAAACTCCAGCTTCAACGTAAACGATTTTAGTAAGATCGACTTTTCTTGTCAACGTATAAAATTAATAATTTTATATATCTGTATATATATATATATATATATATATATATATATATATATACGAAGAGTACTCTAAATTGAGAAATCACCAATTCTCTCCGTAAACTTTGATCATGAGTATGGCAAAGTGTTCAATCTGCCATAGCGAGAGGGGGGCGAAAAGGGAAAAAACGATCAGAACATTGTGGACGATAGGCGTCACCGTCAACGAAGATGCAGTATTTACAAACGTGTCTATTACGATTATATTTCACCATGGTAATTGCGGACTTGATTTCCACATATTGATGACCAATCCGAGCAAAATGGCAAAGTTTGCAAACGATCGGAAGAATGTAGAAAATAACCCAAATTTCTTCTGACAACAAATCTTAAGTGAAAGTAAGAAGAGGCTTTTAATAAAAATAATAGTGATTTTCGAAATATAAAAAAATGAAAGGAATTAAAAAATCACTAGATATTGACATGCAAACCAATATATTGGTATTGTTGGTAATAAAAAAATGAAAGGAATTAAAAAATCACTAAATATTGACATGCAAACCAATATATTGGTATAGTTGGTAATAAAAAAGGTATAAATATTAAGTAAGTACATTCATAGTGTATGTATGTGTATGACTTTCATACATACATAAAACAAATCAATTTCACAAAAAAATGAGAACAGTCGGTTTTGGCGACAACACATCAAAATTCGTGCCATTTAATGATTTTATTTATAATGTAATTTAAATTCATGGTTTTTATGAAGAAACTAGCTGAACCCGGCATGCGTTGCAATGCCACAATAACGCATGCAATTCCCGTTCCCGTTCCCATTTTTCGGAAAAACGCAGGCGGTGAACTTGCCTTGACTAAAAAAAAAATAGAATTCATTTGTTTGTTTAGTTTACCCTAAAAACGTAGGTTGCGTCGAAATTATTTGCCATGCAATGCCACTAATTCCTCTTTTTCCCGTTTTTGGGTGAATTTATTTTACAGAAACCATCGCGGACATCATATATATAAAGACGGTAATCTGTGTGTGTGTGTGTGTGTGTGTGTGTGTGTCCTCGCCGAACATAATGAACGAATCGATAAAAATCGAGCGACTCGAACCGATCACCCCAAATAGCCGGAATATAGGTCTAAATTGAGCTAATGGTCACGTACATCACGCCAAATCCAATTCTTCATTTCGCCTTTTTTTTAAACATTAATTGAAATATTCCTTCTCGCCATATAAAAATACGTAATTTTAATAATTTCATTTAGCGAGGTTTTGAACCATTTTTTTATAGATTTATTTTTAATTAAATTTAAATTAAAATTAAAATTATTTATATTTTGACGATATTCGAGAAAAAAATTGATTTCATTCACCGCGGGCGCCGGGAATCGAAACTCGGACCCTCCAATCCAAACGAAACGTTCTCACGAGCCCGCACCGCACGCCATATCCTCGCCCAGAATACGTGTTGTAAATACACATCATATGTATGTATATGCACGTAATTTGTTATGTGTAATAATAATATTCAACGTTACGAGGTCAATGACCGTTTGTGTATAATCGGAAAATATTACATTTTGTTAACTATAATTAACATTTTGTTAACGTTAACTTTGAGAATTGAAAATTATCTATGAGAGTCTACGAAAATAACGGTTCCGGTTCCCGATTTTTTTTTAGTTTTATACGGGTATATAATAATTTTATACCCATGCGATGATATTTCATCGGGCTATTCACTAGTAAGTCAATAACAGTAAGTTTCATCGCAATCGGTTGTATGGTATAAGAACGCATACGTGACAAACAAACAGATAAACATTGTTATATATGTTTGTATATAGATTATTAAATTAATTTTAATTTATTAGTGGATTTATTTCAACAAAAGCCGTTTGAAATTATTCGACTCCAACTCTACAGCCCTGTAATTTTTCGTCGTATTAAATAAAATATGAATTACATTCACTGAAGCCTTCATTCACAAAAGAGTTTTAATACTCGTTTGCTTAAAGCAGTCAGTCGCGTTGCATCCATTTTAGTCAAAGAGAAAATTGTACCTCACTTTTTTTAATTTTTTTTTTTAATTATTTCGATGTGAAGTTCGTGTGACTCAATTGAAATTTTCAACGAGAAAAATTAATGGAGCGTTCCTATGCACTTTGATACATCAAAGAGCGCCCGCCCGCTGAGCGTTTGCAACATTTTTTTAAATTAAAACACTAACGAGAACTTCCGATCTTGTACATATCGATTGATAAAATACAGCATTTTAACGATGAAATTGAAAAACAAAATAACGAGCTTCCAAATACGTTGCATGTTTCATATATTCTTTTGCTAAATTGGATTCGTTGTAACCAACCAACTGATGTTTACTTGCCAAATCCAACGTAAGCGCCTCAATTTATTTCCCTTTCTGAGTACATAGCTTCACTTGTCGAGTACTCTTTGTAATTTAATTTTAACGTAATCGAATCTGCATGATAGACGTCATAGCATAACGAAGCCAAACGTATTCAAATACCTGACGTATGACGAGTTGAGACCCTCACCTCTAATTACAAACGCGTCTTTTGAGGTGAGGCGCTACAAACTAATTCTAATTAATTACCTTACACGAGATTCCCACCACAGATTTTCAAATTTCGAATTGACGAAAATAATTAGTGAAATTGAACCCAACTAACCCAACCTAACCTTACTAGTTTCGAAATCAAAGAATTCGACATTGCAAAAATATACACAAATTGTGCTAAACTCACCAAACCAAACCAAACCCAACCTAACCTAACTATCACTGAAATCAAAGAATTCGACATTGCAAAAATAGACACAAAACGTGCTTACCTCACCAAACCTAACTTAACCTAACCTAACTATCACCGAAATCAAAGAAATCGACATTGCAAAAATATACACAAAACGTGCTTAACTCACTAAACCTAACTCAACCTAACCTAACTAGCACCGAAATCAAAGAATTCGACATTGCAAAAATATACACAAAACGTGCTAACCTCACCAACCCTAACCCAACCTAACCTAACCATCACCGAAATCAAAGATTTCGAGATTAAAGGATTTCACAAAAAACGATAACCTCAACAAATCTAACCCAATTTAACCTAACCAACAGCGAAATCAAAGAATTCGACATTGCAAAAATATACACAAAACGTGCTAAACTCACCAAACCTAACCTAACTAGCACCGAAATCAAAGAATTCGACATTGCAAAAATATACACAAAACGTGCTAACCTCACCAAACCTAACCCAACCTAACCTAACTATCACCGAAATCAAAGAATTCGACATTGTAAAAATATACACAAAACGTGCTAACCTCACCAACCCTTACCCAAATTAACCTAACTATCATCAAAATCAAAGAAGTCGACAATGCAAAAATATACAAAAAACTCGCTAACCTCACCAAACCTAACCCAACCTAACCAATTCATCACTGAAATCCAAGAATTTGAGATTGTAAGTTATTCACAAAAAACGTTTACCTCAAAAAATCTAACCCAACCCAACCTAACTATCACCGAAATCAAAGAATTCGACGTGGCAAAAATATACACAAAACGTGCTCATCGCACCCAACCAAACCCAACATAACCAAAACATCACCGAAATCAAAGAATTCGAGATTATAAGTTATTCACAAAAAACGATAACCTCAACAAATCTAACCCAACCCAACCTAACCAACAGCGAAATCAAAGAATTCGAAATTGCAAAAATATACACAAAACGTGCTTACCTCACCAAACCTAACCCAACGTAACCTAACTATCTCCGAAATCAAAGAATTCGACATTGCAAAAATATACACAAAACGTGCTAGCCTCACCAAACCTAACCCAACCTAACCTTACTAGCACCGAAATCAAAGAATTCGACTTTGCAAAAATATACACAAAACGTGCTCATCGCACCAAACCAAACCCAAAATAACCGAAAGATCACCAAAATCAAAAGAATTCGAGATTGTTAGTAATTCACAAAAAACGATAACATCAACAAATCTTACCCAACCCAACCTAACCAACAGCGAAATCAAAGAATTCGACATTGCAAAAATATACACAAAACGTGCTCATCGCACCAAACCAAACCCAACATAACCTAAACATCACCGAAATCAAAAGAATTCGAGATTGTAAGTAATTCACAAAAAACGATAACCTCAACAAATCTTACCCAACCCAACCTAACCAACAGCGAAATCAAAGAATTCGACATTGCAAAAAAATACACAAAACGTGCTTACCTCACCAAACCTAACCCAACCTAATCTAACTAGCACCGAAATCAAAGAATTCGACATTGCAAAAATATACACAAAACGTGCTAAACTTACTAAACCTAACCCAACCTAACCTAATTAGCACTGAAATCAAAGAATTCGACATTGCAAAAATATACACAAAACGTGCTAACCTCACCAAACCTAACCCAACCTAACCCAACTATCACCGAAATCAAAGAATTCGACATTGCAAAGATATAAAAAAAACGTGCTAAACTCACCAAACCTAACCCAACCTAACCTAACTATCACCGAAATCAAAGAATTCGACATTGCAAAAATATACACAAAACGTGCTAACCTCACCAAACCTAAACCAACCTAACCTTTCTACCAACGAAATCAAAGAATTCGACATTGCAAAGATATACAAAAAACGTGCTTAACTCACCAAACCTAACCCAACCTTACCTAACTATCAACGAAATCAAAGAATTCGACATTGCAAAGATATACAAAAAACGTGCTAAACTCACAAAACCTAACCCAACCTAACCTAACTATCACCGAAATCAAAGAATTCGCATTGCAAAAATATACACAAAACGCGCTAACCTCACCAAACCTAAACCAACCTAACCTAACTTTCTCCGAAATCAAAGAATTCGACATTGCAAAAATATACACAAAACGTGCTAACCTCACCAAACCTAACCCAACCTAACCCAACTATCACCGAAATCAAAGAATTCGACATTGCAAAGATATAAAAAAAACGTGCTAAACTCACCAAACCTAACCCAACCTAACCTAACTATCACCGAAATCAAAGAATTCGACATTGCAAAAATATACACAAAACGTGCTAACCTCACCAAACCTAAACCAACCTAACCTTTCTACCAACGAAATCAAAGAATTCGACATTGCAAAGATATACAAAAAACGTGCTTAACTCACCAAACCTAACCCAACCTTACCTAACTATCAACGAAATCAAAGAATTCGACATTGCAAAGATATACAAAAAACGTGCTAAACTCACAAAACCTAACCCAACCTAACCTAACTATCACCGAAATCAAAGAATTCGCATTGCAAAAATATACACAAAACGCGCTAACCTCACCAAACCTAAACCAACCTAACCTAACTTTCTCCGAAATCAAAGAATTCGACATTGCAAAAATATACACAAAACGTGCTAACCTCACCAAACCTAACCCAACCTAACCTTACTAGTTTCGAAATCAAAGAATTCGACATTGCAAAAATATACACAAATTGTGCTAAACTCACCAAACCAAACCAAACCCAACCTAACCTAAACATCACCGAAATCAAAGAATTCGAGATTGTGAGTAATTCACAAAAAACGATAACCTCAACAAATCTAACCCAACCCAACCTAACCAACAGCGACATCAAAAAATTCGACATTGCAAAAATATTCAAAAAACGTGCTTAACTCACCAAACCTAACCCAACCTAACCGTACTATCACCGAAATCAAAGAATTCGACATTGCAAAGATATAAAAAAAACGTGCTAAACTCACCAAACCTAACCCAACCTAACCTAACTATCACCGAAATCAAAGAATTCGACATTGCAAAAATATACACAAAACGTGCTAACCTCACCAACCCTAACCCAACTTTACTTAACCATCACTGAAATCAAAGAATTCGAGAGTGTTAGTTTTTCACAATAAACGATAACCTCAAAAAATCTAACCCAACCCAACCTAACTATCACCGAAATCAAAGAATTCGACATTGCAAAAATATACACAAAACGAGCTAACCTCACCAAACCTAACCCAACCTAACCTAACTATCACCGAAATCAAAAAATTCGACATTGCAAAGATATACAAAAAACGTGCTAAACTCACCAAACCTAACCCAACCTAACCTTACTATCACCGAAATCAAAGAAGTCGACATTGCAAAGATATAAAAAAAAACTCGCTAACCTCACCAAACCTTAGCCAACCTAACCTTACCATCATCGAAATCAAAAATTTCGAGATTGAAGAAATTCACAAAAAACGATAACCTCAACAAATCGAACCCAACCCAACCTAACCAACAGCAAAATCAAAGAATTCGACATTGCAAAAATATACACAAAACGTGCTAACCTCACCAAACCTAACCCAACCTAACCTAACTTTCTCCGAAATCAAAGAATTCGACATTGCAATAATATACACAAAACGTGCTAAACTCACCAAACCTTACCCAACCTTACCTTACTATCTCCAAAATCAAAGAATTCGACATTGCAAAAATATACACAAAACGTGCTAACCTCACCAAACCTAACCTAACTAGCACCGAAATCAAAGAATTCGACATTGCAAAAATATACACAAAACGAGCTAACCTCACCAAACCTAACCCAACCTAACCTAACTATCACCGAAATCAAAGAATTCGACATTGCAAAGATATACAAAAAACGTGCTTAACTCACCAAACCTAACCCAACCTAACCTAACTATCACTGAAATCAAAGAATTCGACATTGCAAAAATATACACAAAACGTGCTAACCTCACCAAACCTTACCCAACCTAACCTAACTATCAACGAAATCAAAGAATTCGACATTGCAAAGATATACAAAAAACGTGCTAAACTCACCAAACCTAACCCAACCTAACCTAACTATCACCGTAATCAAAGAATTTGACATTGCTTAAATATACACAAAACGTGCTAAACTCACCAAACCTAACCCAACCTAACCTAACTATCACCGAAATCAAAGAATTCGCATTGCAAAAATATACACAAAACGCGCTAACCTCACCAAACCTAACCCAACCTAACCTAACTTTCTCCGAAATCAAATAATTCGACATTGCAAAAATATACACAAATTGTGCAAAACTCACCAAACCAAACCAAACCCAACCTAACCTAAACATCACCGAAATCAAAGAATTCGAGATTGTGAGTAATTCACAAAAAACGATAACCTCAACAAATCTAACCCAACCCAACCTAACCAACAGCGAAATCAAAAAATTCGACATTGAAAAAAAAATTCAAAAAACGTGCTTAACTCACCAAACCTAACCCAACCTAACCGTACTATCACCGAAATCAAAGAATTCGACATTGCAAAAATATACACAAAACGTGCTTACCTCACCAACCCTTATTCAAACTAACCTAACTATCACCGAAATCAAAGAAATCGACATTGCAAAAATATACACAAAACGTGCTTAACTCACCAAACCTAACCCAACCTAACCTAACTATCACCGAAATCAAAGAATTCGACATTGCAAAAATATACACAAAACGTGCTAACCTCACCAAACCTAAACCAACCTAACCTTTCTACCAACGAAATCAAAGAATTCGACATTGCAAAGATATACAAAAAACGTGCTTAGCTCACCAAACCTAACCCAACCTTACCTAACTAGCACCGAAATCAAAGAATTCGACATTGCAAAAATATACACAAAACGTGCTAACCTCACCAAACCTAACCCAACCTAACCTAACTATCACCGAAATCAAAGAATTCGACATTGCAAAAATATACACAAAACGTGCTAACCTCACCAAACCTAACCCAACCTAACCTAACTATCACCGAAATCAAAGAATTCGACAGTGCAAAGATATACAAAAAACGTGCTAAACTCACCAAACCTAACCCAACCTAACCTAACTATCACCGAAATCAAAGAATTCGACATTGCAAAAATATACACAAAACGTGCTAACCTCACCAACCCTAACCCAACCTAACCTAACTATCACCGAAATCAAAGAATTCGACATTGCAAAAATAAACACAAAACGTGCTTACCTCACCAACCCTAACCCAACTTTACTTAACCATCACTGAAATCAAAGAATTCGAGAGTGTTAGTTTTTCACAATAAACGATAACCTCAAAAAATCTAACCCAACCCAACCTAACTATCACCGAAATCAAAGAATTCGACATTGCAAAAATATACACAAAACGTGCACACCTGAACATCACCGAAATCAAAGATTTCGAGATTGAAGGAATTTACAAAAAACGATCACCTCAACAAATCTAACCCAACCCAACCTAACCAATAGCGAAATCAAAGAATTCGACATTGCAAAGATATACAAAAAACGTGCTTAGCTCACCAAACCTAACCCAACCTTACCTAACTAGCACCGAAATCAAAGAATTCGACATTGCAAAAATATACACAAAACGTGCTAAACTCACCAAACCTAACCCAACCTAACCTAACTATCACCGAAATCAAAGAATACGACATTGCAAAAATTTACACAAAACGTGCTAACCTCACCAACCCTAACCCAACCTAACCTAACCATCACTGAAATCAAAGATTTCGAGATTGAAGGAATTCACAAAAAACGATAACCTCAACAAATCTAACCCAATTCAACCTAACTAACAGCGAAATCAAAGAATTCGACATTGCAAAAATATACACAAAACGTGCTTAACTCACCAAACCTAACCCAACCTAACCTAACTATCACCGAAATCAAAGAATTCGACATTGCAAAGATATACAAAAAACGTGCTAAACTCACCAAACCTAACCCAACCTAACCTTACTATCACCGAAATCAAAGAAGTCGACATTGCAAAGATATAAAAAAAAACTCGCTAACCTCACCAAACCTTAGCCAACCTAACCTTACCATCATCGAAATCAAAAATTTCGAGATTGAAGAAATTCACAAAAAACGATAACCTCAACAAATCAAACCCAACCCAACCTAACCAACAGCAAAATCAAAGAATTCGACATTGCAAAAATATACACAAAACGTGCTAACCTCACCAAACCTTACCCAACCTTACCTTACTATCACCGAAATCAAAGAATTCGACATTGCAAAGATATACAAAAAACGTGCTTAACTCACCAAACCTAACCCAACCTAACCTTACTATCACCGAAATCAAAGAATTCGACATTGCAAAAATAAACACAAAACGTGCTTACCTCACCAACCCTAACCCAACTTTACTTAACCATCACTGAAATCAAAGAATTCGAGAGTGTTAGTTTTTCACAATAAACGATAACCTCAAAAAATCTAACCCAACCCAACCTAACTATCACCGAAATCAAAGAATTCGACATTGCAAAAATATACACAAAACGAGCTAACCTCACCAAACCTAACCCAACCTAACCTAACTATCACCGAAATCAAAGAATTCGACATTGCAAAGATATACAAAAAACGTGCTTAACTCACCAAACCTAACCCAACCTAACCTAACTATCACTGAAATCAAAGAATTCGACATTGCAAAAATATACACAAAACGTGCTAACCTCACCAAACCTAACCCAACCTAACCTAACTATCAACGAAATCAAAGAATTCGACATTGCAAAGATATACAAAAAACGTGCTAAACTCACCAAACCTAACCCAACCTAACCTTACTATCACCGAAATCAAAGAAGTCGACATTGCAAAGATATAAAAAAAAACTCGCAAACCTCACCAAACCTTAGCCAACCTAACCTTACCATCATCGAAATCAAAAATTTCGAGATTGAAGAAATTCACAAAAAACGATAACCTCAACAAATCGAACCCAACCCAACCTAACCAACAGCAAAATCAAAGAATTCGACATTGCAAAAATATACAAAAAAGGTGCTAACCTCACCAAACCTAACCCAACCTAACCTAACTTTCTCCGAAATCAAAGAATTCGACATTGCAAAAATATACAAAAAACGTGCTAAACTCACCAAACCTAACCCAACCTAACCTTACTATCACCGAAATCAAAGAAGTCGACATTGCAAAGATATAAAAAAAAACTCGCTAACCTCACCAAACCTTAGCCAACCTAACCTTACCATCATCGAAATCAAAAATTTCGAGATTGAAGAAATTCACAAAAAACGATAACCTCAACAAATCGAACCCAACCCAACCTAACCAACAGCAAAATCAAATAATTCGACATTGCAAAAATATACACAAATTGTGCAAAACTCACCAAACCAAACCAAACCCAACCTAACCTAAACATCACCGAAATCAAAGAATTCGAGATTGTGAGTAATTCACAAAAAACGATAACCTCAACAAATCTAACCCAACCCAACCTAACCAACAGCGAAATCAAAAAATTCGACATTGAAAAAAAAATTCAAAAAACGTGCTTAACTCACCAAACCTAACCCAACCTAACCGTACTATCACCGAAATCAAAGAATTCGACATTGCAAAAATATACACAAAACAGGCTTAACTCACCAAACCTAACCCAACCTAACCTTACTATCACCGAAATCAAAGAATTCGACATTGCAAAAATAAACACAAAACGTGCTTACCTCACCAACCCTAACCCAACTTTATTTAACCATCACTGAAATCAAAGAATTCGAGAATGTTAGTTTTTCACAATAAACGATAACCTCAAAAAATCTAACCCAACCCAACCTAACTATCACCGAAATCAAAGAATTCAACATTGCAAAAATATACACAAATTGTGCTAAACTCACCAAACCAAACCAAACCCAACCTAACTATCACCGAAATCAAAAAATTCGACATTGCAAAAATATTCAAAAAACGTGCTTAACTCACCAAACCTAACCCAACCTAACCGTACTATCACCGAAATCAAACATTTCGACATTGCAAAAATATACACAAAACGTGCTAACCTCACCAAACCTAAACCAACCTAACCTTTCTACCAACGAAATCAAAGAATTCGACATTGCAAAGATATACAAAAAACGTGCTTAGCTCACCAAACCTAACCCAACCTTACCTAACTAGCACCGAAATCAAAGAATTCGACATTGCAAAAATATACACAAAACGTGCTAACCTCACCAAACCTAACCCAACCTAACCTAACTATCACCGAAATCAAAGAATTCGACATTGCAAAGATATACAAAAAAACGTGCTAAACTCACCAAACCTAACCCAACCTAACCTAACTATCACCGAAATCAAAGAATTCGACATTGCAAAAATATACACAAAACGTGCTAACCTCACCAACCCTAACCCAACCTAACCTAACTATCACCGAAATCAAAGAATTCGACATTGCAAAAATAAACACAAAACGTGCTTACCTCACCAACCCTAACCCAACTTTACTTAACCATCACTGAAATCAAAGAATTCGAGAGTGTTAGTTTTTCACAATAAACGATAACCTCAAAAAATCTAACCCAACCCAACCTAACTATCACCGAAATCAAAGAATTCGACATTGCAAAAATATACACAAAACGTGCACACCTGAACATCACCGAAATCAAAGATTTCGAGATTAAAGGAATTTACAAAAAACGATCACCTCAACAAATCTAACCCAACCCAACCTAACCAATAGCGAAATCAAAGAATTCGACATTGCAAAAATATTCACAAAACGTGCTTACCTCACCAAACCTAACCCAACCTAACCTTACTATCACCGAAATCAAAGAAGTCGACATTGCAAAGATATAAAAAAAAACTCGCTAACCTCACCAAACCTTAGCCAACCTTACCTTACCATCATCGAAATCAAAAATTTCGAGATTGAAGAAATTCACAAAAAACGATAACCTCAACAAATCGAACCCAACCCTACCTAACCAACAGCGAAATCAACGAATTCGACATTGCAAAAATATACACAAAACGTGCTAAACTCATCAAACCTTACCCAACCTAACCTTTCTATCACCGAAATCAAAGAATTCGACATTGCAAAAATATACACAAAACGTGCTAACCTCACCAAACCTAACCTAACTTGCACCGAAATCAAAGAATTCGACATTGCAAAAATATACACAAAACGTGCTAACCTCACCAAACCTAAACCAACCTAACCTTTCTACCAACGAAATCAAAGAATTCGACATTGCAAAGATATACAAAAAACGTGCTTAACTCACCAAACCTAACCCAACCTTACCTAACTATCAACGAAATCAAAGAATTCGACATTGCAAAGATATACAAAAAACGTGCTAAACTCACAAAACCTAACCCAACCTAACCTAACTATCACCGAAATCAAAGAATTCGCATTGCAAAAATATTCACAAAACGCGCTAACCTCACCAAACCTAACCCAACCTAACCTAACTTTCTCCGAAATCAAAGAATTCGACATTGCAAAAATATACACAAAACGTGCTAACCTCACCAAACCTAACCCAACCTAACCTTACTAGTTTCGAAATCAAAGAATTCGACATTGCAAAAATATACACAAATTGTGCTAAACTCACCAAACCAAACCAAACCCAACCTAACCTAAACATCACCGAAATCAATGAATTCGAGATTGTGAGTAATTCACAAAAAACGATAACCTCAACAAATCTAACCCAACCCAACCTAACCAACAGCGAAATCAAAAAATTCGACATTGCAAAAATATTCAAAAAACGTGCTTAACTCACCAAACCTAACCCAACCTAACCGTACTATCACCGAAATCAAAGAATTCGACATTGCAAAAATATACACAAAACCTGCTAACCTCACCAACCCTTATTCAAACTAACCTAACTATCACCGAAATCAAAGAATTCGACATTGCAAAAATATACACAAAACGTGCACACCTGAACATCACCGAAATCAAAGATTTCGAGATTGAAGGAATTTACAAAAAACGATCACCTCAACAAATCTAACCCAACCCAACCTAACCAATAGCGAAATCAAAGAATTCGACATTGCAAAAATATTCACAAAACGTGCTAACCTCACCAAACCTAACCCAACCTAACCTTACTATCACCGAAATCAAAGAAGTCGACATTGCGAAGATATAAAAAATAACTCGCTAACCTCACCAAACCTTAGCCAACCTAACCTTACCATCATCGAAATCAAAAATTTCGAGATTGAAGAAATTCACAAAAAACGATAACCTCAACAAATCGAACCCAACCCTACCTAACCAACAGCGAAATCAACGAATTCGACATTGCAAAAATATACACAAAACGTGCTAAACTCATCAAACCTTACCCAACCTAACCTTTCTATCACCGAAATCAAAGAATTCGACATTGCAAAAATATACACAAAACGTGCTAACCTCACCAAACCTAACCTAACTTGCACCGAAATCAAAGAATTCGACATTGCAAAAATATACACAAAACGTGCTAACCTCACCAAACCTAAACCAACCTAACCTTTCTACCAACGAAATCAAAGAATTCGACATTGCAAAGATATACAAAAAACGTGCTTAACTCACCAAACCTAACCCAACCTTACCTAACTATCAACGAAATCAAAGAATTCGACATTGCAAAGATATACAAAAAACGTGCTAAACTCACCAAACCTAACCCAACCTAACCTTACTATCACCGAAATCAAAGAAGTCGACATTGCAAAGATATAAAAAAAAACTCGCAAACCTCACCAAACCTTAGCCAACCTAACCTTACCATCATCGAAATCAAAAATTTCGAGATTGAAGAAATTCACAAAAAACGATAACCTCAACAAATCGAACCCAACCCAACCTAACCAACAGCAAAATCAAAGAATTCGACATTGCAAAAATATACAAAAAAGGTGCTAACCTCACCAAACCTAACCCAACCTAACCTAACTTTCTCCGAAATCAAAGAATTCGACATTGCAAAAATATACAAAAAACGTGCTAAACTCACCAAACCTAACCCAACCTAACCTTACTATCACCGAAATCAAAGAAGTCGACATTGCAAAGATATAAAAAAAAACTCGCTAACCTCACCAAACCTTAGCCAACCTAACCTTACCATCATCGAAATCAAAAATTTCGAGATTGAAGAAATTCACAAAAAACGATAACCTCAACAAATCGAACCCAACCCAACCTAACCAACAGCAAAATCAAAGAATTCGACATTGCAAAAATATACACAAAACGTGCTAACCTCACCAAACCTAACCCAACCTAACCTAACTTTCTCCGAAATCAAAGAATTCGACATTGCAAAAATATACACAAAACGTGCTAAACTCACCAAACCTTACCCAACCTTACCTTACTTTCTCCAAAATCAAAGAATTCGACATTGCAAAAATATACACAAAACGTGCTAACCTCACCAAACCTAACCTAACTAGCACCGAAATCAAAGAATTCGACATTGCAAAAATATACACAAAACGAGCTAACCTCACCAAACCTAACCCAACCTAACCTAACTATCACCGAAATCAAAGAATTCGACATTGCAAAGATATACAAAAAACGTGCTTAACTCACCAAACCTTACCCAACCTAACCTAACTATCACTGAAATCAAAGAATTCGACATTGCAAAAATATACACAAAACGAGCTAACCTCACCAAACCTAACCCAACCTAACCTAACTATCACCGTAATCAAAGAATTTGACATTGCTTAAATATACACAAAACGTGCTAAACTCACCAAACCTAACCCAACCTAACCTAACTATCACCGAAATCAAAGAATTCGCATTGCAAAAATATACACAAAACGCGCTAACCTCACCAAACCTAACCCAACCTAACCTAACTTTCTCCGAAATCAAATAATTCGACATTGCAAAAATATACACAAATTGTGCAAAACTCACCAAACCAAACCAAACCCAACCTAACCTAAACATCACCGAAATCAAAGAATTCGAGATTGTGAGTAATTCACAAAAAACGATAACCTCAACAAATCTAACCCAACCCAACCTAACCAACAGCGAAATCAAAAAATTCGACATTGAAAAAAAAATTCAAAAAACGTGCTTAACTCACCAAACCTAACCCAACCTAACCGTACTATCACCGAAATCAAAGAATTCGACATTGCAAAAATATACACAAAACAGGCTTAACTCACCAAACCTAACCCAACCTAACCTTACTATCACCGAAATCAAAGAATTCGACATTGCAAAAATAAACACAAAACGTGCTTACCTCACCAACCCTAACCCAACTTTATTTAACCATCACTGAAATCAAAGAATTCGAGAATGTTAGTTTTTCACAATAAACGATAACCTCAAAAAATCTAACCCAACCCAACCTAACTATCACCGAAATCAAAGAATTCAACATTGCAAAAATATACACAAATTGTGCTAAACTCACCAAACCAAACCAAACCCAACCTAACTATCACCGAAATCAAAAAATTCGACATTGCAAAAATATTCAAAAAACGTGCTTAACTCACCAAACCTAACCCAACCTAACCGTACTATCACCGAAATCAAACATTTCGACATTGCAAAAATATACACAAAACGTGCTAACCTCACCAAACCTAAACCAACCTAACCTTTCTACCAACGAAATCAAAGAATTCGACATTGCAAAGATATACAAAAAACGTGCTTAGCTCACCAAACCTAACCCAACCTTACCTAACTAGCACCGAAATCAAAGAATTCGACATTGCAAAAATATACACAAAACGTGCTAACCTCACCAAACCTAACCCAACCTAACCTAACTATCACCGAAATCAAAGAATTCGACATTGCAAAGATATACAAAAAAACGTGCTAAACTCACCAAACCTAACCCAACCTAACCTAACTATCACCGAAATCAAAGAATTCGACATTGCAAAAATATACACAAAACGTGCTAACCTCACCAACCCTAACCCAACCTAACCTAACTATCACCGAAATCAAAGAATTCGACATTGCAAAAATAAACACAAAACGTGCTTACCTCACCAACCCTAACCCAACTTTACTTAACCATCACTGAAATCAAAGAATTCGAGAGTGTTAGTTTTTCACAATAAACGATAACCTCAAAAAATCTAACCCAACCCAACCTAACTATCACCGAAATCAAAGAATTCGACATTGCAAAAATATACACAAAACGTGCACACCTGAACATCACCGAAATCAAAGATTTCGAGATTAAAGGAATTTACAAAAAACGATCACCTCAACAAATCTAACCCAACCCAACCTAACCAATAGCGAAATCAAAGAATTCGACATTGCAAAAATATTCACAAAACGTGCTTACCTCACCAAACCTAACCCAACCTAACCTTACTATCACCGAAATCAAAGAAGTCGACATTGCAAAGATATAAAAAAAAACTCGCTAACCTCACCAAACCTTAGCCAACCTTACCTTACCATCATCGAAATCAAAAATTTCGAGATTGAAGAAATTCACAAAAAACGATAACCTCAACAAATCGAACCCAACCCTACCTAACCAACAGCGAAATCAACGAATTCGACATTGCAAAAATATACACAAAACGTGCTAAACTCATCAAACCTTACCCAACCTAACCTTTCTATCACCGAAATCAAAGAATTCGACATTGCAAAAATATACACAAAACGTGCTAACCTCACCAAACCTAACCTAACTTGCACCGAAATCAAAGAATTCGACATTGCAAAAATATACACAAAACGTGCTAACCTCACCAAACCTAAACCAACCTAACCTTTCTACCAACGAAATCAAAGAATTCGACATTGCAAAGATATACAAAAAACGTGCTTAACTCACCAAACCTAACCCAACCTTACCTAACTATCAACGAAATCAAAGAATTCGACATTGCAAAGATATACAAAAAACGTGCTAAACTCACAAAACCTAACCCAACCTAACCTAACTATCACCGAAATCAAAGAATTCGCATTGCAAAAATATTCACAAAACGCGCTAACCTCACCAAACCTAACCCAACCTAACCTAACTTTCTCCGAAATCAAAGAATTCGACATTGCAAAAATATACACAAAACGTGCTAACCTCACCAAACCTAACCCAACCTAACCTTACTAGTTTCGAAATCAAAGAATTCGACATTGCAAAAATATACACAAATTGTGCTAAACTCACCAAACCAAACCAAACCCAACCTAACCTAAACATCACCGAAATCAATGAATTCGAGATTGTGAGTAATTCACAAAAAACGATAACCTCAACAAATCTAACCCAACCCAACCTAACCAACAGCGAAATCAAAAAATTCGACATTGCAAAAATATTCAAAAAACGTGCTTAACTCACCAAACCTAACCCAACCTAACCGTACTATCACCGAAATCAAAGAATTCGACATTGCAAAAATATACACAAAACCTGCTAACCTCACCAACCCTTATTCAAACTAACCTAACTATCACCGAAATCAAAGAATTCGACATTGCAAAAATATACACAAAACGTGCACACCTGAACATCACCGAAATCAAAGATTTCGAGATTGAAGGAATTTACAAAAAACGATCACCTCAACAAATCTAACCCAACCCAACCTAACCAATAGCGAAATCAAAGAATTCGACATTGCAAAAATATTCACAAAACGTGCTAACCTCACCAAACCTAACCCAACCTAACCTTACTATCACCGAAATCAAAGAAGTCGACATTGCAAAGATATAAAAAAAAACTCGCTAACCTCACCAAACCTTAGCCAACCTAACCTTACCATCATCGAAATCAAAAATTTCGAGATTGAAGAAATTCACAAAAAACGATAACCTCAACAAATCGAACCCAACCCTACCTAACCAACAGCGAAATCAACGAATTCGACATTGCAAAAATATACACAAAACGTGCTAAACTCATCAAACCTTACCCAACCTAACCTTTCTATCACCGAAATCAAAGAATTCGACATTGCAAAAATATACACAAAACGTGCTAACCTCACCAAACCTAACCTAACTTGCACCGAAATCAAAGAATTCGACATTGCAAAAATATACACAAAACGTGCTAACCTCACCAAACCTAAACCAACCTAACCTTTCTACCAACGAAATCAAAGAATTCGACATTGCAAAGATATACAAAAAACGTGCTTAACTCACCAAACCTAACCCAACCTTACCTAACTATCAACGAAATCAAAGAATTCGACATTGCAAAGATATACAAAAAACGTGCTAAACTCACAAAACCTAACCCAACCTAACCTAACTATCACCGAAATCAAAGAATTCGCATTGCAAAAATATTCACGAAACGCGCTAACCTCACCAAACCTAACCCAACCTAACCTAACTTTCTCCGAAATCAAAGAATTCGACATTGCAAAAATATACACAAAACGTGCTAACCTCACCAAACCTAACCCAACCTAACCTTACTAGTTTCGAAATCAAAGAATTCGACATTGCAAAAATATACACAAATTGTGCTAAACTCACCAAACCAAACCAAACCCAACCTAACCTAAACATCACCGAAATCAATGAATTCGAGATTGTGAGTAATTCACGAAAAACGATAACCTCAACAAATCTAACCCAACCCAACCTAACCAACAGCGAAATCAAAAAATTCGACATTGCAAAAATATTCAAAAAACGTGCTTAACTCACCAAACCTAACCCAACCTAACCGTACTATCACCGAAATCAAAGAATTCGACATTGCAAAAATATACACAAAACCTGCTAACCTCACCAACCCTTATTCAAACTAACCTAACTATCACCGAAATCAAAGAATTCGACATTGCAAAAATATACACAAAACGTGCTAACCTCACCAAACCTAAACCAACCTAACCTTTCCACCAACGAAATCAAAGAATTCGACATTGCAAAGATATACAAAAAACGTGCTTAGCTCACCAAACCTAACCCAACCTTACCTAACTAGCACCGAAATCAAAGAATTCGACATTGCAAAAATATACACAAAACGTGCTAAACTCACCAAACCTAACCCAACCTAACCTAACTATCACCGAAATCAAAGAATTCGACATTGCAAAAATATACACAAAACGTGCTAACCTCACCAAACCTAACCCAACCTAACCTAACCATCACTGAAATCAAAGATTTGGAGATTGAAGGAATTCACAAAAAACGATAACCTCAACAAATCTAACCCAATTCAACCTAACTAACAGCGAAATCAAAGAATTCGACATTGCAAAAATATACACAAAACGTGCTTAACTCACCAAACCTAACCCAACCTAACCTAACTATCACCGAAATCAAAGAATTCGACATTGCAAAAATATACACAAAACAGGCTTAACTCACCAAACCTAACTCAACCTAACCTAACTATCACCGAAATCAAAGAATTCGACATTGCAAAAATAAACACAAAACGTGCTTACCTCACCAACCCTAACCCAACTTTACTTAACCATCACTAAAATCAAAGAATTCGAGAGTGTTAGTTTTTCACAATAAACGATAACCTCAAAAAATCTAACCCAACCCAACCTAACTATCACCGAAATCAAAGAATTCGACATTGCAAAAATATACACAAAACGAGCTAACCTCACCAAACCTAACCCAACCTAACCTTACTATCACCGAAATCAAAGAATTCGACATTGCAAAGATATACAAAAAACGTGCTTAACTCACCAAACCTAACCCAACCTAACCTAACTATCACCGAAATCAAAGAATTCGACATTGCAAAAATAAACACAAAACGTGCTTACCTCACCAACCCTAACCCAACTTTACTTAACCATCACTGAAATCAAAGAATTCGAGAGTGTTAGTTTTTCACAATAAACAATAACCTCAAAAAATCTAACCCAACCCAACCTAACTATCACCGAAATCAAAGAATTCGACATTGCAAAAATATACACAAAACGAGCTAACCTCACCAAACCTAACCCAACCTAACCTAACTATCACCGAAATCAAAGAATTCGACATTGCAAAGATATACAAAAAACGTGCTTAACTCACCAAACCTAACCCAACCTAACCTAACTATCACCGAAATCAAAGAATTCGACATTGCAAAAATAAACACAAAACGTGCTTACCTCACCAACCCTAACCCAACTTTACTTAACCATCACTGAAATCAAAGAATTCGAGAGTGTTAGTTTTTCACAATAAACGATAACCTCAAAAAATCTAACCCAACCCAACCTAACTATCACCGAAATCAAAGAATTCGACATTGCAAAAATATACACAAAACGAGCTAACCTCACCAAACCTAACCCAACCTAACCTAACTATCACTGAAATCAAAGAATTCGACATTGCAAAAATATACACAAAACGTGCTAACCTCACCAAACCTAACCCAACCTAACCTAACTATCAACGAAATCAAAGAATTCGACATTGCAAAGATATACAAAAAACGTGCTAAACTCACCAAACCTAACCCAACCTAACCTTACTATCACCGAAATCAAAGAAGACGACATTGCAAAGATATAAAAAAAAACTCGCTAACCTCACCAAACCTTAGCCAACCTAACCTTACCATCATCGAAATCAAAAATTTCGAGATTGAAGAAATTCACAAAAAACGATAACCTCAACAAATCGAACCCAACCCAACCTAACCAACAGCAAAATCAAAGAATTCGACATTGCAAAAATATACACAAAACGTGCTAACCTCACCAAACCTTACCCAACCTTACCTTACTATCTCCAAAATCAAAGAATTCGACATTGCAAAAATATACACAAAACGTGCTAACCTCACCAAACCTAACCTAACTAGCACCGAAATCAAAGAATTCGACATTGCAAAAATATACACAAAACGAGCTAACCTCACCAAACCTAACCCAACCTAACCAAACTTTCTCCGAAATCAAAGAATTCGACATTGCAAAAATATACACAAAACGTGCTAAACTCACCAAACCTTACCCAACCTTACCTTACTATCTCCAAAATCAAAGAATTCGACATTGCAAAAATATACACAAAACGTGCTAACCTCACCAAACCTAACCTAACTATCACCGTAATCAAAGAATTTGACATTGCTTAAATATACACAAAACGTGCTAAACTCACCAAACCTAACCCAACCTAACCTAACTATCACCGAAATCAAAGAATTCGCATTGCAAAAATATACACAAAACGCGCTAACCTCACCAAACCTAACCCAACCTAACCTAACTTTCTCCGAAATCAAATAATTCGACATTGCAAAAATATACACAAAACGTGCTAACCTCACCAAACCTAACCCAACCTAACCTTACTAGTTTCGAAATCAAAGAATTCGACATTGCAAAAATATACACAAATTGTGCTAAACTCACCAAACCAAACCAAACCCAACCTAACCTAAACATCACCGAAATCAAAGAATTCGAGATTGTGAGTAATTCACAAAAAACGATAACCTCAACAAATCTAACCCAACCCAACCTAACCAACAGCGAAATCAAAAAATTCGACATTGAAAAAAAAATTCAAAAAACGTGCTTAACTCACCAAACCTAACCCAACCTAACCGTACTATCACCGAAATCAAAGAATTCGAGATAGCAAAAATATACACAAAACGTGCTAACCTCACCAACCCTTATTCAAACTAACCTAACTATCACCGAAATCAAAGAAATCGACATTGCAAAAATATACACAAAACGTGCTTAACTCACCAAACCTAACCCAACCTAACCTAACTATCACCGAAATCAAAGAATTCGACATTGCAAAAATATACACAAAACAGGCTTAACTCACCAAACCTAACCCAACCTAACCTAACTATCACCGAAATCAAAGAATTCGACATTGCAAAAATAAACACAAAACGTGCTTACCTCACCAACCCTCACCCAACTTTATTTAACCATCACTGAAATCAAAGAATTCGAGAATGTTAGTTTTTCACAATAAACGATAACCTCAAAAAATCTTACCCAACCCAACCTAACTATCACCGAAATCAAAGAATTCAACATTGCAAAAATATACACAAATTGTGCTAAACTCACCAAACCAAACCAAACTTAACCTAACCTAAACATCACCGAAATCAAAGAATTCGAGATTGTGAGAAATTCACAAAAAACGATAACCTCAACAAATCTAAACCAACCCAACCTAACCAACAGCGAAATCAAAAAATTCGACATTGAAAAAAAAATTCAAAAAACGTGCTTTACTCACCAAACCTAACCCAACCTAACCTAACTATCACTGAAATCAAAGAATTCGACATTGCAAAAATATACACAAAACGTGCTAACCTCACCAAACCTAACCCAACCTAACCTAACTATCAACGAAATCAAAGAATTCGACATTGCAAAGATATACAAAAAACGTGCTAAACTCACCAAACCTAACCCAACCTAACCTAACTATCACCGAAATCAAAGAATTCGACATTGCAAAAATATACACAAAACGTGCTAACCTCACCAACACTAACCCAACCTAACCTAACCATCACTGAAATCAAAGATTTCGAGATTGAAGGAATTCACAAAAAACGATAACCTCAACAAATCTAACCCAATTCAACCTAACTAACAGCGAAATCAAAGAATTCGACATTGCAAAAATATACACAAAACGTGCTTAACTCACCAAACCTAACCCAACCTAACCTAACTATCACCGAAATCAAAGAATTCGACATTGCAAAAATATACACAAAACAGGCTTAACTCACCAAACCTAACCCAACCTAACCTAACTATCACCGAAATCAAAGAATTCGACATTGCAAAAATAAACACAAAACGTGCTTACCTCACCAACCCTAACCCAACTTTACTTAACCATCACTGAAATCAAAGAATTCGAGAGTGTTAGTTTTTCACAATAAACGATAACCTCAAAAAATCTAACCCAACCCAACCTAACTATCACCGAAATCAAAGAATTCGACATTGCAAAAATATACACAAAACGAGCTAACCTCACCAAACCTAACCCAACCTAACCTAACTATCACCGAAATCAAAGAATTCGACATTGCAAAGATATACAAAAAACGTGCTTAACTCACCAAACCTAACCCAACCTAACCTAACTATCACCGAAATCAAAGAATTCGACATTGCAAAAATAAACACAAAACGTGCTTACCTCACCAACCCTAACCCAACTTTACTTAACCATCACTGAAATCAAAGAATTTGAGAGTGTTAGTTTTTCACAATAAACGATAACTTCAAAAAATCTAACCCAACCCAACCTAACTATCACCGAAATCAAAGAATTCGACATTGCAAAAATATACACAAAACGAGCTAACCTCACCAAACCTAACCCAACCTAACCTAACTATCACTGAAATCAAAGAATTCGACATTGCAAAAATATACACAAAACGTGCTAACCTCACCAAACCTAACCCAACCTAACCTAACTATCAACGAAATCAAAGAATTCGACATTGCAAAGATATACAAAAAACGTGCTAAACTCACCAAACCTAACCCAACCTAACCTTACTATCACCGAAATCAAAGAAGTCGACATTGCAAAGATATAAAAAAAAACTCGCTAACCTCACCAAACCTTAGCCAACCTAACCTTACCATCATCGAAATCAAAAATTTCGAGATTGAAGAAATTCACAAAAAACGATAACCTCAACAAATCGAACCCAACCCAACCTAACCAACAGCAAAATCAAAGAATTCGACATTGCAAAAATATACACAAAACGTGCTAACCTCACCAAACCTTACCCAACCTTACCTTACTATCTCCAAAATCAAAGAATTCGACATTGCAAAAATATACACAAAACGTGCTAACCTCACCAAACCTAAGCTAACTAGCACCGAAATCAAAGAATTCGACATTGCAAAAATATACACAAAACGAGCTAACCTCACCAAACCTAACCCAACCTAACCAAACTTTCTCCGAAATCAAAGAATTCGACATTGCAAAAATATACACAAAACGTGCTAAACTCACCAAACCTTACCCAACCTTACCTTACTATCTCCAAAATCAAAGAATTCGACATTGCAAAAATATACACAAAACGTGCTAACCTCACCAAACCTAACCTAACTATCACCGTAATCAAAGAATTTGACATTGCTTAAATATACACAAAACGTGCTAAACTCACCAAACCTAACCCAACCTAACCTAACTATCACCGAAATCAAAGAATTCGCATTGCAAAAATATACACAAAACGCGCTAACCTCACCAAACCTAACCCAACCTAACCTAACTTTCTCCGAAATCAAATAATTCGACATTGCAAAAATATACACAAAACGTGCTAACCTCACCAAACCTAACCCAACCTAACCTTACTAGTTTCGAAATCAAAGAATTCAACATTGCAAAAATATACACAAATTGTGCTAAACTCACCAAACCAAACCAAACCCAACCTAACCTAAACATCACCGAAATCAAAGAATTCGAGATTGTGAGTAATTCACAAAAAACGATAACCTCAACAAATCTAACCCAACCCAACCTAACCAACAGCGAAATCAAAAAATTCGACATTGAAAAAATATACACAAAACGTGCTAACCTCACCAAACCTAACCTAACTAGCACCGAAATCAAAGAATTCGACATTGCAAAAATATACACAAAACGAGCTAACCTCACCAAACCTAACCCAACCTAACCAAACTTTCTCCGAAATCAAAGAATTCGACATTGCAAAAATATACACAAAACGTGCTAAACTCACCAAACCTTACCCAACCTTACCTTACTATCTCCAAAATCAAAGAATTCGACATTGCAAAAATATACACAAAACGTGCTAACCTCACCAAACCTAACCTAACTATCACCGTAATCAAAGAATTTGACATTGCTTAAATATACACAAAACGTGCTAAACTCACCAAACCTAACCCAACCTAACCTAACTATCACCGAAATCAAAGAATTCGCATTGCAAAAATATACACAAAACGCGCTAACCTCACCAAACCTAACCCAACCTAACCTAACTTTCTCCGAAATCAAATAATTCGACATTGCAAAAATATACACAAAACGTGCTAACCTCACCAAACCTAACCCAACCTAACCTTACTAGTTTCGAAATCAAAGAATTCGACATTGCAAAAATATACACAAATTGTGCTAAACTCACCAAACCAAACCAAACTCAACCTAACCTAAACATCACCGAAATCAAAGAATTCGAGATTGTGAGTAATTCACAAAAAACGATAACCTCAACAAATCTAACCCAACCCAACCTAACCAACAGCGAAATCAAAAAATTCGACATTGAAAAAAAAATTCAAAAAACGTGCTTAACTCACCAAACCTAACCCAACCTAACCGTACTATCACCGAAATCAAAGAATTCGAGATAGCAAAAATATACACAAAACGTGCTAACCTCACCAACCCTTATTCAAACTAACCTAACTATCACCGAAATCAAAGAAATCGACATTGCAAAAATATACACAAAACGTGCTTAACTCACCAAACCTAACCCAACCTAACCTAACTATCACCGAAATCAAAGAATTCGACATTGCAAAAATATACACAAAACAGGCTTAACTCACCAAACCTAACCCAACCTAACCTAACTATCACCGAAATCAAAGAATTCGACATTGCAAAAATAAACACAAAACGTGCTTACCTCACCAACCCTCACCCAACTTTATTTAACCATCACTGAAATCAAAGAATTCGAGAATGTTAGTTTTTCACAATAAACGATAACCTCAAAAAATCTTACCCAACCCAACCTAACTATCACCGAAATCAAAGAATTCAACATTGCAAAAATATACACAAATTGTGCTAAACTCACCAAACCAAACCAAACTTAACCTAACCTAAACATCACCGAAATCAAAGAATTCGAGATTGTGAGTAATTCACAAAAAACGATAACCTCAACAAATCTAACCCAACCCAACCTAACCAACAGCGAAATCAAAAAATTCGACATTGAAAAAAAAATTCAAAAAACGTGCTTTACTCACCAAACCTAACCCAACCTAACCTAACTATCACTGAAATCAAAGAATTCGACATTGCAAAAATATACACAAAACGTGCTAACCTCACCAAACCTAACCCAACCTAACCTAACTATCAACGAAATCAAAGAATTCGACATTGCAAAGATATACAAAAAACGTGCTAAACTCACCAAACCTAACCCAACCTAACCTAACTATCACCGAAATCAAAGAATTCGACATTGCAAAAATATACACAAAACGTGCTAACCTCACCAACACTAACCCAACCTAACCTAACCATCACTGAAATCAAAGATTTCGAGATTGAAGGAATTCACAAAAAACGATAACCTCAACAAATCTAACCCAATTCAACCTAACTAACAGCGAAATCAAAGAATTCGACATTGCAAAAATATACACAAAACGTGCTTAACTCACCAAACCTAACCCAACCTAACCTAACTATCACCGAAATCAAAGAATTCGACATTGCAAAAATATACACAAAACAGGCTTAACTCACCAAACCTAACCCAACCTAACCTAACTATCACCGAAATCAAAGAATTCGACATTGCAAAAATAAACACAAAACGTGCTTACCTCACCAACCCTAACCCAACTTTACTTAACCATCACTGAAATCAAAGAATTCGAGAGTGTTCGTTTTTCACAATAAACGATAACCTCAAAAAATCTAACCCAACCCAACCTAACTATCACCGAAATCAAAGAATTCGACATTGCAAAAATATACACAAAACGAGCTAACCTCACCAAACCTAACCCAACCTAACCTAACTATCACCGAAATCAAAGAATTCGACATTGCAAAGATATACAAAAAACGTGCTTAACTCACCAAACCTAACCCAACCTAACCTAACTATCACCGAAATCAAAGAATTCGACATTGCAAAAATAAACACAAAACGTGCTTACCTCACCAACCCTAACCCAACTTTACTTAACCATCGCTGAAATCAAAGAATTCGAGAGTGTTAGTTTTTCACAATAAACGATAACTTCAAAAAATCTAACCCAACCCAACCTAACTATCACCGAAATCAAAGAATTCGACATTGCAAAAATATACACAAAACGAGCTAACCTCACCAAACCTAACCCAACCTAACCTAACTATCACCGAAATCAAAGAATTCGACATTGCAAAGATATACAAAAAACGTGCTTAACTCACCAAACCTAACCCAACCTAACCTAACTATCACCGAAATCAAAGAATTCGACATTGCAAAAATAAACACAAAACGTGCTTACCTCACCAACCCTAACCCAACTTTACTTAACCATCACTGAAATCAAAGAATTCGAGAGTGTTAGTTTTTCACAATAAACGATAACCTCAAAAAATCTAACCCAACCCAACCTAACTATCACCGAAATCAAAGAATTCGACATTGCAAAAATATACACAAAACGAGCTAACCTCACCAAACCTAACCCAACCTAACCTAACTATCACTGAAATCAAAGAATTCGACATTGCAAAAATATACACAAAACGTGCTAACCTCACCAAACCTAACCCAACCTAACCTAACTATCAACGAAATCAAAGAATTCGACATTGCAAAGATATACAAAAAACGTGCTAAACTCACCAAACCTCACCCAACCTAACCTTACTATCACCGAAATCAAAGAAGTCGACATTGCAAAGATATAAAAAAAAACTCGCTAACCTCACCAAACCTTAGCCAACCTAACCTTACCATCATCGAAATCAAAAATTTCGAGATTGAAGAAATTCACAAAAAACGATAACCTCAACAAATCAAACCCAACCCAACCTAACCAACAGCAAAATCAAAGAATTCGACATTGCAAAAATATACACAAAACGTGCTAACCTCACCAAACCTTACCCAACCTTACCTTACTATCTCCAAAATCAAAGAATTTGACATTGCAAAAATATACACAAAACGTGCTAACCTCACCAAACCTAACCTAACTAGCACCGAAATCAAAGAATTCGACATTGCAAAAATATACACAAAACGAGCTAACCTCACCAAACCTAACCCAACCTAACCTAACTTTCTCCGAAATCAAAGAATTCGACATTGCAAAAATATACACAAAACGTGGTAAACTCACCAAACCTTACCCAACCTTACCTTACTATCTCCAAAATCAAAGAATTCGACATTGCAAAAATATACACAAAACGTGCTAACCTCACCAAACCTAACCTAACTAGCACCGAAATCAAAGAATTCGACATTGCAAAAATATACACAAAACGAGCTAACCTCACCAAACCTAACCCAACCTAACCTAACTATCACCGAAATCAAAGAATTCGACATTGCAAAGATATACAAAAAGCGTGCTTAACTCACCAAACCTAACCCAACCTAACCTAACTATCACTGAAATCAAAGAATTCGACATTGCAAAAATATACACAAAACGTGCTAACCTCACCAAACCTAACCCAACCTAACCTAACTATCAACGAAATCAAAGAATTCGACATTGCAAAGATATACAAAAAACGTGCTAAACTCACCAAACCTAACCCAACCTAACCTAACTATCACCGTAATCAAAGAATTTGACATTGCTTAAATATACACAAAACGTGCTTAACTCACCAAACCTAACCCAACCTAACCTAACTATCACCGAAATCAAAGAATTCGCATTGCAAAAATATACACAAAACGCGCTAACCTCACCAAACCTAACCCAACCTTACCTAACTTTCTCCGAAATCAAATAATTCGACATTGCAAAAATATACACAAAACGTGCTAACCTCACCAAACCTAACCCAACCTAACCTTACTAGTTTCGAAATCAAAGAATTCGACATTGCAAAAATATACACAAATTGTGCTAAACTCACCAAACCAAACCAAACCCAACCTAACCTAAACATCACCGAAATCAAAGAATTCGAGATTGTGAGTAATTCACAAAAAACGATAACCTCAACAAATCTAACCCAACCCAACCTAACCAACAGCGAAATCAAAAAATTCGACATTGAAAAAAAAATTCAAAAAACGTGCTTAACTCACCAAACCTAACCCAACCTAACCGTACTATCACCGAAATCAAAGAATTCGACATAGCAAAAATATACACAAAACGTGCTAACCTCACCAACCCTTATTCAAACTAACCTAACTATCACCGAAATCAAAGAATTCGACATTGCAAAGATATACAAAAAACGTGCTTAACTCACCAAACCTAACCCAACCTAACCTAACTATCACTGAAATCAAAGAATTCGACATTGCAAAAATATACACAAAACGTGCTAACCTCACCAAACCTAACCAAACCTAACCTAACTATCAACGAAATCAAAGAATTCGACATTGCAAAGATATACAAAAAACGTGCTAAACTCACCAAACCTAACCCAACCTAACCTAACTATCACCGTAATCAAAGAATTTGACATTGCTTAAATATACACAAAACGTGCTAAACTCACCAAACCTAACCCAACCTAACCTAACTATCACCGAAATCAAAGAATTCGCATTGCAAAAATATACACAAAACGCGCTAACCTCACCAAACCTAACCCAACCTAACCTAACTTTCTCCGAAATCAAATAATTCGACATTGCAAAAATATACACAAAACGTGCTAACCTCACCAAACCTAACCCAACCTAACCTTACTAGTTTCGAAATCAAAGAATTCGACATTGCAAAAATATACACAAATTGTGCTAAACTCACCAAACCAAACCAAACCCAACCTAACCTAAACATCACCGAAATCAAAGAATTCGAGATTGTGAGTAATTCACAAAAAACGATAACCTCAACAAATCTAACCCAACCCAACCTAACCAACAGCGAAATCAAAAAATTCGACATTGAAAAAAAAATTCAAAAAACGTGCTTAACTCACCAAACCTAACCCAACCTAACCGTACTATCACCGAAATCAAAGAATTCGACATAGCAAAAATATACACAAAACGTGCTAACCTCACCAACCCTTATTCAAACTAACCTAACTATCACCGAAATCAAAGTAATCGACATTGCAAAAATATACACAAAACGTGCTTAACTCACCAAACCTAACCCAACCTAACCTAACTATCACCGAAATCAAAGAATTCGACATTGCAAAAATATACACAAAACAGGCTTAACTCACCAAACCTAACCCAACCTAACCTAACTATCACCGAAATCAAAGAATTCGACATTGCAAAAATAAACACAAAACGTGCTTACCTCACCAACCCTAACCCAACTTTATTTAACCATCACTGAAATCAAAGAATTCGAGAATGTTAGTTTTTCACAATAAACGATAACCTCAAAAAATCTTACCCAACCCAACCTAACTATCACCGAAATCAAAGAATTCAACATTGCAAAAATATACACAAATTGTGCTAAACTCACCAAACCAAACCAAACCCAACCTAACTATCACCGAAATCAAAAAATTCGACATTGCAAAAATATTCAAAAAACGTGCTTAACTCACCAAACCTAACCCAACCTAACCGTACTATCACCGAAATCAAACAATTCGACATTGCAAAAATATACACAAAACCTGCTAACCTCACCAACCCTTATTCAAACTAACCTAACTATCACCGAAATCAAAGAATTCGACATTGCAAAAATATACACAAAACGTGCTAACCTCACCAAACCTAAACCAACCTAACCTTTCTACCAACGAAATCAAAGAATTCGACATTGCAAAGATATACAAAAAACGTGCTTAGCTCACTAAACCTAACCCAACCTTACCTAACTAGCACCGAAATCAAAGAATTCGACATTGCAAAAATATACACAAAACGTGCTAACCTCACCAAACCTAACCCAACCTAACCTAACTATCACCGAAATCAAAGAATTCGACATTGCAAAGATATACAAAAAACGTGCTAAACTCACCAAACCTAACCCAACCTAACCTAACTATCACCGAAATCAAAGAATTCGACATTGCAAAAATATACACAAAACGTGCTAACCTCACCAACCCTAACCCAACCTAACCTAACTATCACCGAAATCAAAGAATTCGACATTGCAAAAATAAACACAAAACGTGCTTACCTCACCAACCCTAACCCAACTTTACTTAACCATCACTGAAATCAAAGAATTCGAGAGTGTTAGTTTTTCACAATAAACGATAACCTCAAAAAATCTAACCCAACCCAACCTAACTATCACCGAAATCAAAGAATTCGACATTGCAAAAATATACACAAAACGTGCACACCTGAACATCACCGAAATCAAAGATTTCGAGATTGAAGGAATTTACAAAAAACGATCACCTCAACAAATCTAACCCAACCCAACCTAACCAATAGCGAAATCAAAGAATTCGACATTGCAAAAATATTCACAAAACGTGCTAACCTCACCAAACCTAACCCAACCTAACCTTACTATCACCGAAATCAAAGAAGTCGACATTGCAAAGATATAAAAAAAAACCCACTAACCTCACCAAACCTTAGCCAACCTAACCTTACCATCATCGAAATCAAAAATTTCGAGATTGAAGAAATTCACAAAAAACGATAACCTCAACAAATGCAACAACCCAACAACCCAAACAACCCAACCCAACCTAACCAACAGCGAAATCAACGAATTCGACATTGCAAAAATATACACAAAACGTGCTAAACTCATCAAACCTTACCCAACCTAACCTTTCTATCACCGAAATCAAAGAATTCGACATTGCAAAAATATACACAAAACGTGCTTACCTCACCAAACCTAACCTAACTTGCACCGAAATCAAAGAATTCGACATTGCAAAAATATACACAAAACGTGCTAACCTCACCAAACCCAACCCAACCTAACCTAACTATCACCGAAATCAAAGAATTCGACATTGCAAAAATAAACACAAAACGTGCTTACCTCACCAACCCTAACCCAACTTTACTTAACCATCACTGAAATCAAAGAATTCGAGAGTGTTAGTTTTTCACAATAAACGATAACCTCAAAAAATCTAACCCAACCCAACCTAACTATCACCGAAATCAAAGAATTCGACATTGCAAAAATATACACAAAACGTGCACACCTGAACATCACCGAAATCAAAGATTTCGAGATTGAAGGAATTTACAAAAAACGATCACCTCAACAAATCTAACCCAACCCAACCTAACCAATAGCGAAATCAAAGAATTCGACATTGCAAAAATATTCACAAAACGTGCTAACCTCACCAAACCTAACCCAACCTAACCTTACTATCACCGAAATCAAAGAAGTCGACATTGCAAAGATATAAAAAAAAACCCGCTAACCTCACCAAACCTTAGCCAACCTAACCTTACCATCATCGAAATCAAAAATTTCGAGATTGAAGAAATTCACAAAAAACGATAACCTCAACAAATGCAACAACCCAACAACCCAAACAACCCAACCCAACCTAACCAACAGCGAAATCAACGAATTCGACATTGCAAAAATATACACAAAACGTGCTAAACTCATCAAACCTTACCCAACCTAACCTTTCTATCACCGAAATCAAAGAATTCGACATTGCAAAAATATACACAAAACGTGCTTACCTCACCAAACCTAACCTAACTTGCACCGAAATCAAAGAATTCGACATTGCAAAAATATACACAAAACGTGCTAACCTCACCAAACCCAACCCAACCTAACCTAACTATCACCGAAATCAAAGAATTCGACATTGCAAAGATATACAAAAAACGTGCTAAACTCACCAAACCTAACCCAACCTAACCTAACTATCACCGAAATCAAAGAATTCGACATTGCAAAAATATACACAAAACGTGCTAACCTCACCAACCCTAACCCAACCTAACCTAACTATCACCGAAATCAAAGAATTCGACATTGCAAAAATAAACACAAAACGTGCTTACCTCACCAACCCTAACCCAACCTAACCTAACTATCACCGAAATCAAAGAATTCGACATTGCAAAAATATACACAAAACGTGCACACCTGAACATCACCGAAATCAAAGATTTCGAGATTGAAGGAATTTACAAAAAACGATCACCTCAACAAATCTAACCCAACCCAACCTAACCAATAGCGAAATCAAAGAATTCGACATTGCAAAAATATTCACAAAACGTGCTAACCTCACCAAACCTAACCCAACATAACCTTACTATCACCGAAATCAAAGAAGTCGACATTGCAAAGATATAAAAAAAAACCCGCTAACCTCACCAAACCTTAGCCAACCTAACCTTACCATCATCGAAATCAAAAATTTCGAGATTGAAGAAATTCACAAAAAACGATAACCTCAACAAATGCAACAACCCAACAACCCAAACAACCCAACCCAACCTAACCAACAGCGAAATCAACGAATTCGACATTGCAAAAATATACACAAAACGTGCTAAACTCATCAAACCTTACCCAACCTAACCTTTCTATCACCGAAATCAAAGAATTCGACATTGCAAAAATATACACAAAACGTGCTTACCTCACCAAACCTAACCTAACTTGCACCGAAATCAAAGAATTCGACATTGCAAAAATATACACAAAACGTGCTAACCTCACCAAACCCAACCCAACCTAACCTAACTATCACCGAAATCAAAGAATTCGACATTGCAAAAATAAACACAAAACGTGCTTACCTCACCAACCCTAACCCAACTTTACTTAACCATCACTGAAATCAAAGAATTCGAGAGTGTTAGTTTTTCACAATAAACGATAACCTCAAAAAATCTAACCCAACCCAACCTAACTATCACCGAAATCAAAGAATTCGACATTGCAAAAATATACACAAAACGTGCACACCTGAACATCACCGAAATCAAAGATTTCGAGATTGAAGGAATTTACAAAAAACGATCACCTCAACAAATCTAACCCAACCCAACCTAACCAATAGCGAAATCAAAGAATTCGACATTGCAAAAATATTCACAAAACGTGCTAACCTCACCAAACCTAACCCAACCTAACCTTACTATCACCGAAATCAAAGAAGTCGACATTGCAAAGATATAAAAAAAAACCCGCTAACCTCACCAAACCTTAGCCAACCTAACCTTACCATCATCGAAATCAAAAATTTCGAGATTGAAGAAATTCACAAAAAACGATAACCTCAACAAATGCAACAACCCAACAACCCAAACAACCCAACCCAACCTAACCAACAGCGAAATCAACGAATTCGACATTGCAAAAATATACACAAAACGTGCTAAACTCATCAAACCTTACCCAACCTAACCTTTCTATCACCGAAATCAAAGAATTCGACATTGCAAAAATATACACAAAACGTGCTTACCTCACCAAACCTAACCTAACTTGCACCGAAATCAAAGAATTCGACATTGCAAAAATATACACAAAACGTGCTAACCTCACCAAACCCAACCCAACCTAACCTAACTATCACCGAAATCAAAGAATTCGACATTGCAAAGATATACAAAAAACGTGCTAAACTCACCAAACCTAACCCAACCTAACCTAACTATCACCGAAATCAAAGAATTCGACATTGCAAAAATATACACAAAACGTGCTAACCTCACCAACCCTAACCCAACCTAACCTAACTATCACCGAAATCAAAGAATTCGACATTGCAAAAATAAACACAAAACGTGCTTACCTCACCAACCCTAACCCAACCTAACCTAACTATCACCGAAATCAAAGAATTCGACATTGCAAAAATATACACAAAACGTGCACACCTGAACATCACCGAAATCAAAGATTTCGAGATTGAAGGAATTTACAAAAAACGATCACCTCAACAAATCTAACCCAACCCAACCTAACCAATAGCGAAATCAAAGAATTCGACATTGCAAAAATATTCACAAAACGTGCTAACCTCACCAAACCTAACCCAACATAACCTTACTATCACCGAAATCAAAGAAGTCGACATTGCAAAGATATAAAAAAAAACCCGCTAACCTCACCAAACCTTAGCCAACCTAACCTTACCATCATCGAAATCAAAAATTTCGAGATTGAAGAAATTCACAAAAAACGATAACCTCAACAAATGCAACAACCCAACAACCCAAACAACCCAACCCAACCTAACCAACAGCGAAATCAACGAATTCGACATTGCAAAAATATACACAAAACGTGCTAAACTCATGAAACCTTACCCAACCTAACCTTTCTATCACCGAAATCAAAGAATTCGACATTGCAAAAATATACACAAAACGTGCTTACCTCACCAAACCTAACCTAACTTGCACCGAAATCAAAGAATTCGACATTGCAAAAATATACACAAAACGTGCTAACCTCACCAAACCCAACCCAACCTAACCTAACTATCACCGAAATCAAAGAATTCGACATTGCAAAAATAAACACAAAACGTGCTTACCTCACCAACCCTAACCCAACTTTACTTAACCATCACTGAAATCAAAGAATTCGAGAGTGTTAGTTTTTCACAATAAACGATAACCTCAAAAAATCTAACCCAACCCAACCTAACTATCACCGAAATCAAAGAATTCGACATTGCAAAAATATACACAAAACGTGCACACCTGAACATCACCGAAATCAAAGATTTCGAGATTGAAGGAATTTACAAAAAACGATCACCTCAACAAATCTAACCCAACCCAACCTAACCAATAGCGAAATCAAAGAATTCGACATTGCAAAAATATTCACAAAACGTGCTAACCTCACCAAACCTAACCCAACCTAACCTTACTATCACCGAAATCAAAGAAGTCGACATTGCAAAGATATAAAAAAAAACCCGCTAACCTCACCAAACCTTAGCCAACCTAACCTTACCATCATCGAAATCAAAAATTTCGAGATTGAAGAAATTCACAAAAAACGATAACCTCAACAAATGCAACAACCCAACAACCCAAACAACCCAACCCAACCTAACCAACAGCGAAATCAACGAATTCGACATTGCAAAAATATACACAAAACGTGCTAAACTCATCAAACCTTACCCAACCTAACCTTTCTATCACCGAAATCAAAGAATTCGACATTGCAAAAATATACACAAAACGTGCTTACCTCACCAAACCTAACCTAACTTGCACCGAAATCAAAGAATTCGACATTGCAAAAATATACACAAAACGTGCTAACCTCACCAAACCCAACCCAACCTAACCTAACTATCACCGAAATCAAAGAATTCGACATTGCAAAGATATACAAAAAACGTGCTAAACTCACCAAACCTTACCCAACCTAACCTAACTATCACCGAAATCAAAGAATTTGACATTGCTTAAATATACACAAAACGTGCTAAACTCACCAAACCTAACCCAACCTAACCTAACTAGCACCGAAATCAAAGAGTTTGACATTGCAAAAATATACACAAAACGTGCTTACCTCACAAACCCTAACCTAAACTAACCTAACTATCATCGAAATCAAAGAAGTCGACAGTGCAAAAATATACAGAAAACTCGCTAACCTCACCAAACCTAACCCAACCTAACCTAACTATCACTGAAATCAAAGAATTCGACATTGCAAAAATAGACACAAGACGTGCTTAACTCACTAAACCTAACCCAATCTAACCTAACTAGCACCGAAATCAAAGAATTCGACATTGCAAAAATATACACAAAACGTGCTAACCTCACCAACCCTAACCCAACCTAACCTTACCATCACCGAAATCAAAGATTTCGAGATTGAAGGAATTCACAAAAAACGATAACCTCAACAAATCTAACCCAATTCAACCTAACCAACAGCGAAATCAAAGAATTCGACATTGCAAAAATATACATAAAACGTGCTTAACTCACCAAACCTAACCCAACCTAACCTAACTATCACCGAAATCAAAGAATTCGACATTGCAAAAATATACACAAAACGTGCTAACCTCACCAAACCTAATTCAAACTAACGTAACTATCACCGAAATCAAAGAAATC
Source organism: Arctopsyche grandis (assembly GCF_051622035.1). Classification (NCBI taxonomy): domain Eukaryota; kingdom Metazoa; phylum Arthropoda; class Insecta; order Trichoptera; family Hydropsychidae; genus Arctopsyche; species Arctopsyche grandis. Next base: position 19,828,972 of record NC_135357.1, read on the forward strand.
GACATTGCAAAAATATACACAAAACGTGCTAAACTCACCAAACCTAACCCAACCTAACCTAACTATCACCGAAATCAAAGAATTCGACATTGCAAAAATAAACACAAAACGTGCTGAACTCACCAACCCTAACCCAACTTTACTTAACCATCACTGAAATCAAAGAATTCGAGATTGTTAGTTTTTCACAATAAACGATAACTTCAAAAAATCTAACCCAACCCAACATAACTATCACCGAAATCAAAGAATTCGACATTGCAAAAATATACACAAAACGTGCTTACCTTTTTTTTTTTTTTTTTTTTTTTTTTATCGTCGGAGGTGGGGAATCTTCCAAAGACATCCTCCAGCCCGAACTGGAGGATAGTGTCGGATTTTTACCGACTAAACCCCACCCCCTTGACACCTCTGCTCCCCGGACACATTTTCATGTTTTGCTTCGGGAAAGCAGTTTTGTCTTAGCCATTTATGGCTCTTCCTTCGAGTTCTCGGGTTCTTTCTGCTTCTTCTTTATTTTTCATTATCATCGAAGCAAATGCTTCCCACGCTGACCAGGCAGTTGCGCTATCCAGTATGACGAAGATTATGTTTATCGGCGTCAGGTGTTCTACGCCGATTACAGTTCTGAATGTTCTTCTGTCGTCTTCCCATGCTGGACAATCAAAGGTTGTGTGGGCCGCGTCGTCTTTCTCGTTTTCACAGTGGTGGCACTTCGGAGTTGTTTCCTTTCCTATTTTGTGTAGGTAGGTCCCGAAGCACCCGTGACCTGTGAGTATTTGGGTCGTGTGGTGATTTAGTTCGCCGTGCTTTCTTTGGCACCACGCTTTTAGGTCTCCGATGAGATGGTATGTCCATCGACCTTTTTCAGAGTTGTTCCATCTGTCTTGCCATTTGATCATCGTTGTTTCTCTGGCTGTACTCTTTTTTTCACCTCTGTAGATCGCTTGTCGTTCTAGAGCGAGTAAGTCGATCGGTGGAATGGCGCACAACACCAGGATGGCATCTTCTGATACTGTTCGGTATGCCGCTGCGACTCTTAATGCAGCTCTTCTTTGTACTCTAGCGAGGCTGAGCCTCGTCCTCTCAACCTTTGTTTTTTCCGCCCAAATCGGAGCACCGTACAGGAGGACTGAGTGTACTATTTCACAGTATAGTTTTCTTCTGCTCTGTTTTGGTCCACCGATGTTGGGCATCAGTCTGGCGAGGTCTTCTGCTATTTGGGCCGCCCTAGCTCCCGCTTTTTCCGCATGTTTTGCAAAGCGTAGTTTGTCATCTAACTGCACTCCCAAATACCGCAGTGATCTGCTGAACGTCACCTCAAAACCGTTGACTGTTATTTGAGGAGGCAGCAGCTTTCTACGTCTTGTGAAGAATACAGCTTCGGTTTTCTGGACGGCGAGCTCCAAGCCCGCATCCACGAGCCATTTTTTAACCCTTCTTATGGCTTCTTCGCTTCTTAGGCGTAAAGATGTTGTGTTCTTTGCGGTGACAAGCAACGCGACATCGTCAGCAAAGGCGACCAGGCTCGTTTCATCTGGCATTTGGATCTTCAACAAGCCGTCGTACATTACATTCCAAAGCGCCGGGCCCAGGACCGATCCCTGTGGTACGCCCGCAGTGACTGATCGTTCGTATTTTTTGCCCATGCATTCATACAGAAGGATTCTGTCCGAAAAATAGCTTTCGGACGTTGAAGAAGAAGTTTTTCCGGAGCATTGATAGTGACTAATGCATCGAGAGTCCTTCCCCAGTTGGCAGTGTTGAATGCATTTTTTATGTCGAGCGCGATCATCACAACATGTTTGCTCGCCTTGACGCTCCCACGCCATGCAAGTCTTACGGTGTTTACGACTTCACTGATCGCGTCAATAGTTGAGCGACCGGGTCGAAATCCAAATTGCTGCGATGACAGTCCTGTGTCGCTGTTTTCTAGCTGTTGTTGTAGTCGCTGTAGGAGAAGTCTCTCTAGTAACTTTCCTACCCCATCAAGTAGGCAGAGTGGCCTGTATGATGAAGTTCCTGGTGGGCCTCCCTTTCCTTTTGAAATCAGCACGAGTTTTTGTCTTTTCCATGGTTTTGGAAAGGTTCCTTCCGACAGACAAGCATTGAAGGTCGTCAACAGCAACGCAGGATCGCTCAAAACAATTCTTTTAATAACTGCGTTCGGTGCAGTCCGGTCCCGGCGCCTTTTCAATATTTATTCGTTTGGCGGCTGCTACGACTTCTTCCTCCGTGAAAATCGGCATCTCATCACCAGTACTGCTCGCCGATCGTCTTTCCATCACTGGGTGTTGCGGAAAGAGGCCATCTATGACCAATTCAAGACTCGCCTTATTTTCAAGATATGGATCGACAGTTCCAATTCGGAGCTTTTTCCTTATGATCTTATATGGGCTCCTCCACATCAATCGATTTGCAGAGCTCTTTCCAGCATCTCTCTTTACTTTCTTTTATAGCTTTTCGTAAAGCTATCCTGGCTTCTTGATATTTCACTCTGTGCTGTTCATTGCTTGACCGTCGTTGTGCTCGGCGTCTGCAGGTTAAGCACTCGCGGCGAAGTATGGCGATGTTTTCGGTCCACCAGAAGACCGGGTGCCTCTTTTTACCTCCGCGTCTCGGCATCGATGCGTCGCAGCTCTCACTCAATAGGTCATTTAATGAGTTGGCAATGTCTTCGGCTCCAACCCCGCTGCTTGCGACGTCAGTCACTTTTGATCTTAGTTCTGCAACGGCTTCGTCCAAAGCTACGATGTCCAGCTTACGAGCTCCCCAGCCAGAACTAGAAGGTAACATTTGTGGCCCGGCGAGGCGATCTTCCAACTCGAAGCCAATGTAGCGATGGTCGCTGTGAGAGTAGCTGTCAAGCACTTGCCATTTTCGGATCCTGCCAATTATTGTTTCACCTGCAAATGTGACATCGATGACCGATCCGGTGCTGCCCCGAACGAACGTGTAAGCACTTCCTACGTTGGCCGCATGCAGATGTAAATGCGATGCCATTTCAGAGAGTAAAATACCTCTGCGATCCGTTTTTTGAGAGCCCCACTCTGGAGCTTTTGAGTTAAAATCTCCGGCAACGACAACAGGTAAGGTCGATGTTCTCACGTCATCTTCAAGGCAGACGAGATCTCTCTTGAACTCCTCTACTGTTGCACTAGGAGAAAAATAGCAGCTATAGAACCTCACTCCCCTCATCTCCACCCACGTCCAGCCTTGGACGCCAATTGAAACAGCATTCGTGATTCGCAGGTGGGCAGTTGGTGTGTAGATTGCAGATCTTGAGCTTGCATCCGAATACCATCGATGAGGAATGTTGCGGTACTGTTCAGACACAATCACGAGGTCCGCTCGCCGCTCCTCTGCTGTCTGTATCATCACATCCTGCGCCGCCTGGCATCCATTCAGATTGATCTGGAGTATGCGGATCATTGTTGTGTTCGTCTTTTCAGAGCAGTCCGGAGGGCTGCACAGCTTCGACTACCGGTCTGATGACCGCTGCTTATTTTTTCTCCTTCACAAATGCTGCAGTGTGGGTCGTTCTTACAAATCACAGCTTTATGGCCTTCCTGGCCGCACTTGTTGCATTCTTTGCTTCTGTCTTGTTTGCTGGCGCATTCTACCGCAATGTGTCCGAATCCCCGACACCTGAAGCATCTTATTATATGGACTTGGGGCCTCAAACGACAATTGACCCATCCGATTCGAATTCTTCCAGCCTTAATCAATTCAGTGGCATCGTCTCTCGGGAGTTTGACCATCGCCATCTGAGTGCCTCCATAAGCCGGTTTGAACGTGATCAATCGCGCATTTCTCACCACATGTGGTGAAGCGCTTGCTAATGCCTCCATCAATTCTGTCTCATCCGTGGCCCCATCGATGTCCCGTATTTCAATGACGACTCCAGGGACGAGCTTCTTCACAGTCGCACCATTGCCCAGAATCGCGGAAATCGCACCCATTAGCTCTTCCGTTTTTGTTGTTCCTTTTTGCATTTTTATAAGAACTTCTCCACCCTTTGTTTGACGAATAGCGGCAACATCTACATTCTCCATTGGAATTTCTTTTCTGATTTTCTTTAAGGTGTCTGCATATGTCACCGTGCCGTCTGACTTTATTGTTATAGCCTCATTTCTGGGGCCTGGTGGAAATCGCGCATATCGATCTTGAAAGATATTTTCAATGTTTGGCTGACGCCGATCGTTGTTGTTGTTGGTGTTCTTTGTATTATTTGTTCTTTTATTCTTTTTATTCCGCCTTCTTTTTGACCTTACTTCTTTCCAGGAATCCTCTTTTGGTTGATCTAGTGAGGATGCCGAGTCCATGATTGCGGGATTTTCCGGTATTAAAGCATTTGGAGGATTCTTTAAAACATCGCTCGAGGTGGGATTGAGTTCTATTAGTGTTTTAGTTTGTAATCTATGCTTTAACAGGTCTAGTTTTATGTCTTTATATGTATTAAAGGCTATCATTGCCTCTTCAATTCCATCCTTGATTGGAACGTAGGTATTTTTACGTATTTTACTATTGAGATCAATTAGAATTAATTCTAATTTGTGGAATACCTTCTGCTCGAGAGCTTCTTTAGCAGTAATCTCACACATTTCCAAAGATATGCTAGCCATTGTTGTCATTATTCCAATTTCTCCGACTAAAAAGTTCACCGTGATCGTTAATTTTTCAATCGGTACGCGCTCGCACACTATTTATTTTGGTCGTTGTTAGTGGTACTTTGATCTGCCGTAATCGCAACAAGTCGTTAGCAACGTAGTTGTTATTGTTATTAATGAGCTGTTGTAAGACGTTTATGTTGTGATGGACACTTTAACACTAACTTTGTCTCTTGTCTCCAGTCAACAGTGTTACGATTCACCGTGGGTGTGTGTAAATGATAGTAATTCGAGTTTTTCAAAGCAATGTGTCTAATTCGTTTGCCGAATTCAATCTAACCAATGAAAAAATTCACCGTTGTCGTTTATTATTTATTCAGCACACACATGCGCATTGGTCATATTTAATGTTATTTCGTTTTGCTGCAAGCGCATAAAGCCGTTAGCAACGTAGTTGTTGTTGGTATCGATAAGTTTTCCTTAGCCACCTGTATTGTGCTGAGGAAATGAAACCCAAATCTGTCTCTTGCCTCCAATTCCAGCTATAAATTACAATAGTTGAAGTGCTTTTGTGCAATATGTAAAACGAATCCAATCCTTCCGATACAACGTTCACCGTGGTCGTTGATTTTTCAATCGGCACTTGATTGCACTGTTAAAAAACAGCTGTTAGCAACACAATTGTTATCGATGCCTTTTCGTTGGGCGTTTGTGTTGTGATTGAGATGTGAACGCCAACTATGCCTTTTAGCACCAGTTGACAGTCCCAAAATACACCGCGACGATGATGAAATAAACTTGATTGCTTCCATGCAACGTCTTCTATGTATTCGATGTGATCGCAGATTGCAAGTTCTTCGTAGCCGTTGGTTTTAATTTACTTTTTTTTTGAACACGCGCATGCGCAATGCTTCACTTGTTCAGAGTTAGTGGTATTACGATCAACCGCAAGCGTAGCCAGCTGTAAACAAGGTTAGCGTATCTATGCAACGTAACGGATTTTTAATGAAAACTTTCCTCGATTCCTTACCTCGTCTGGAGCTGATGCAGATGCTATTAGAATGCTAATACATTACTTTGGAGTCAATGAAGTCCTCTGGACACCGCAATGCGACGTTGGAGAGCAGTTGCAGTCAGCTTCAGCAATAGCAGGAAAGACCGCCGCGATCCCGTCCGCTCACCACGGCTGCTCATACCCGACCAAAAACGTGCTTACCTCACCAAACCTAATCCAACCTAACCTAACTAGCTCCAAAATCATAGAAATCGACATTGCAAAAATATACACAAAACGTGCTTAACTCACCAAACCTAACCCAACCTAACCTAACTAGCACCGATATCAAAGAATTCGACATTGCAAAAATATACACAAAACGTGCTAACCTCACCAACCCTAATCCAACCTAACCTAACCATCACCGAAATCACAGATTTCGAGATTGAAGGATTTCACAAAAAACGATAACCTCAACAAATCTAACCCAATTTAACCTAACCAACAGCGAAATCAAAGAATTCGACATTGCAAAAATATACACAAAACGTGCTCAACTCACCAAACCTTACCTAACAAGCACCGAAATCAAAGAATTCGACATTGCAAAAATATACACAAAACGTGCTAACCTCACCAAACCTAACCCAACCTAACCTAACTAGCTCCAAAATCAAAGAAATCGACATTGCAAAAATATACACAAAACGTGCTTAACTCACCAAACCTAACCCAACTTAACCTAACTAGCACCGATATCAAAGAATTCGACATTGCAAAAATATACACAAAACGTGCTAACCTCACCAACCCTAACCCAAACTAACAACTATCATCAAAATCATAGAAGTCGACAATGCAAAAATATACAAAAAACTCGCTAACCTCACCAAACCTAACCCAACCTAACCAATTCTTCACTGAAATCCAAGAATTCGAGATTGTAAGTTATTCACAAAAAACGTTAACCTCAACAAATCTACTCCAACCCAACCTAACCAACAGCGAAATCAAAGAATTCGACATTGCAAAAATATACACAAAACGTGCACACCTGAACATCACCGAAATCAAACATTTCGAGATTGAAGGAATTCACAAAAAACGATCACCTCAACAAATCTAACCCAACCCAACCTAACCAACAGCAAAATCAAAGAATTCGACATTGCAAAAATATTCACAAAACGTGCTAACCTCACCAAACCTAACCCAACCTCACCTTACTATCACCGAAATCAAAGAAGTCGACATTGCAAAGATATAAAAAAAAAACTCGCTAACCTCACCAAAATTAGCCAACCTAACCTTACCATCACCGAAATCAAAGATTTCGAGATTGAAGAAATTCACAAAAAACGATAACCTCAACAAATCTAACCCAACCCAACCTAACCAACAGCGAAATCAACGAATTCGACATTGCAAATATATACACAAAACGTGCTTAACTCACCAAACCTTACCCAACCTAACCTTTCTATCACCGAAATCAAAGAATTCGACATTGCAAAAATATACACAAAACCTGCTAACCTCACCAACCCTAACCCAACCTAACCTAACCATCACCGAAATCAAAAATTTCGAGATTGAAGGATTTAACAAAAAACGATAACCTCAACAAATCTAACCCAATTTAACCTAACCAACAGCGAAATCAAAAAATTCGACATTGCAAAAATATACACAAAACGTGCTCAACTCACCAAACCTAACCTAAATAGCACCGAAATCAAAGAACTTGACATTGCAAAAATATACAGAAAACGTGCTAACCTCACCAAACCTAACAAAACCTAACCTAACTATCACCGAAATCAAAGAATTCGACATTGCAAAGATATACAAAAAACGTGCTAAACTCACCAAACCTAACCCAACCTAACCTAACTATCACCGAAATCAAAGAATTTGACATTGCTTAAATATACACAAAACGTGCTAAACTCACCAAACCTAACCCAACCTAACCTAACTATCACCGAAATCAAAGATTTCGAGATTGAAGGATTTCACAAAAAACGATAACCTCAACAAATCCAACCCAACCCAACCTAACCAACAGCGAAATCAAAGAATTCCACATTGCAAAAATATACACAAAACGTGCTAACCTCACCAAACCTTACCCAACGTAACCTAACTATCTCCGAAATCAAAGAATTCGACATTGCAAAAATATACACAAAACGTGCTAGCATCACCAAACCTAACCCAACCTAACCTTACTAGCACCGAAATCAAAGAATTCGACATTGCAAAAATATACACAAAACGTGCTAACCTCACCAACCCTAACCCAACCTAACCTAACCATCACCGAAATCAAAGATTTCGAGATTGAAGGATTTCACAAAAAACGATAACCTAAACAAATCTAACCCAATTTAACCTAACCAACAGCGAAATCAAAGAATTCGACATTGCAAAAATATACACAAAACGTGCTCAACTCACCAAACCTAACCTAAATTGCACCGAAATCAAAGAATTCGACATTGCAAAAATATACACAAAACGTGCTAACCTCACCAAACCTAACAAAACCTAACCTAACTATCACCGAAATCAAAGAATTCGACATTGCAAAGATATACAAAAAACGTGCTAAACTCACCAAACCTAACCCAACCTAACCTAACTATCACCGAAATCAAAGAATTCGACATTGCAAAAATATACACAAAACGTGCTTACCTCACCAAACCTAACCCAACCTTACCTAACTATTAACGAAATCAAAGAATTCGACATTGCAAAGGTATCCAAAAAACGTGCTAAACTCACCAAACCTAACCCAACCTAACCTAACTATCACCGAAATCAAAGAATTTGACATTGCTTAAATATACACAAAACGTGCTAAACTCACCAAACCTAACCCAACCTAACCTAACTATCACCGAAATCAAAGATTTCGAGATTGAAGGATTTCACAAAAAACGATAACCTCAACAAATCCAACCCAAACCAACCTAACCAACAGCGAAATCAAAGAATTCAACATTGCAAAAATATACACAAAACGTGCTTACCTCACCAAACCTTACCCAACGTAACCCAACTATCTCCGAAATCAAAGAATTCGACATTGCAAAAATATACACAAAACGTGCTAAACTCACCAAACCTAACCCAACCTAACCTAACTATCACCGAAATCAAAGAATTCGACATTGCAAAAATAAACACAAAACGTGCTTACCTCACCAACCCTAACCCAACTTTACTTAACCATCACTGAAAACAAAGAATTCGAGAGTGTTAGTTTTTCACAATAAACGATAACCTCAAAAAATCTAACCCAACCCAACCTAACTATCACCGAAATCAAAGAATTCGACATTGCAAAAATATACACAAAACGTGCACACCTGAACATCACCGAAATCAAAGATTTCCAGATTGAAGGAATTTACAAAAAACGATCACCTCAACAAATCTAACCCAACCCAAACTAACCAATAGCGAAATCAAAGAATTCGACATTGCAAAAATATTCACAAAACGTGCTAACCTCACCAAACCTAACCCAACCTAACCTTACTATCACCGAAATCAAAGAAGTCGACATTGCAAAGATATAAAAAAAAACTCGCTAACCTCACCAAACCTTAGCCAACCTAACCTTACCATCATCGAAATCAAAAATTTCGAGATTGAAGAAATTCACAAAAAACGATAACCTCAACAAATCGAACCCAACCCAACCTAACCAACAGCGAAATCAACGAATTCGACATTGCAAAAATATACACAAAACGTGATAAACTCATCAAACCTTACCCAACCTAACCTTTCTATCACCGAAATCAAAGAATTCGACATTGCAAAAATATACACAAAACGTGCTAACCTCACCAAACCTAACCTAACTTGCACCGAAATCAAAGAATTCGACATTGCAAAAATATACACAAAACGTGCTAACCTCACCAAACCCAACCCAACCTAACCTAACTATCACTGAAATCAAAGAATTCGACATTGCAAAGATATACAAAAAACGTGCTAAACTCACCAAACCTAACCCAACCTAACCTAACTAGCACCGAAATCAAAGAGTTTGACATTGCAAAAATATACACAAAACGTGCTTACCTCACAAACCCTAACCTTAACTAACCTAACTATCATCGAAATCAAAGAAGTCGACAGTGCAAAAATATACAGAAAACTCGCTAACCTCACCAAACCTAACCCAACCTAACCTAACTATCACTGAAATCAAAGAATTCGACATTGCAAAAATAGACACAAAACGTGCTTACCTCACCAAACCTAACTAAACCTAACCTAACTAGCACCGAAATCAAAGAAATCGACATTGCAAAAATATACACAAAACGTGCTTAACTCACTAAACCTAACCCAACCTAACCTAACTAGCACCGAAATCAAAGAATTCGACATTGCAAAAATATACACAAAACGTGCTAACCTCACCAACCCTAACCCAACCTAACCTTACCATCACCGAAATCAAAGATTTCGAGATTGAAGGAATTCACAAAAAACGATAACCTCAACAAATCTAACCCAATTCAACCTAACCAACAGCGAAATCAAAGAATTCGACATTGCAAAAATATACACAAAACGTGCTAACCTCACCAAACCTAATTCAAACTAACGTAACTATCACCGAAATCAAAGAAATCGACATTGCAAAAATATACACAAAACGTGCTAAACTCACCAAACCTAACCCAACCTAACCTAACTATCACCGAAATCAAAGAATTCGACATTGCAAAAATAAACACAAAACGTGCTGAACTCACCAACCCTAACCCAACTTTACTTAACCATCACTGAAATCAAAGAATTCGAGATTGTTAGTTTTTCACAATAAACGATAACTTCAAAAAATCTAACCCAACCCAACTTAACTATCACCGAAATCAAAGAATTCGACATTGCAAAAATATACACAAAACGTGCTTATCTCACCAAACCTAATCCAACCTAACCTAACTAGCTCCAAAATCATAGAAATCGACATTGCAAAAATATACACAAAACGTGCTTAACTCACCAAACCTAACCCAACCTAACCTAACTAGCACCGATATCAAAGAATTCGACATTGCAAAAATATACACAAAACGTGCTAACCTCACCAACCCTAATCCAACCTAACCTAACCATCACCGAAATCACAGATTTCGAGATTGAAGGATTTCACAAAAAACGATAACCTCAACAAATCTAACCCAATTTAACCTAACCAACAGCGAAATCAAAGAATTCGACATTGCAAAAATATACACAAAACGTGCTCAACTCACCAAACCTAACCTAACTAGCACCAAAATCAAAGAATTCGACATTGCAAAAATATACACAAAACGTGCTAACCTCACCAAACCTAACCCAACCTAACCTAACTTGCTCCAAAATCAAAGAAATCGACATTGCAAAAATATACACAAAACGTGCTTAACTCACCAAACCTTACCCAACTTAACCTAACTAGCACCGATATCAAAGAATTCGACATTGCAAAAATATACACAAAACGTGCTAACCTCACCAACCCTTACCCAAACTAACAACTATCATCAAAATCAAAGAAGTCGAGAATGCAAAAATATACAAAAAACTCGCTAACCTCACCAAACCTAACCCAACCTAACCAATTCTTCACTGAAATCCAAGAATTCGAGATTGTAAGTTATTCACAAAAAACGTTAACCTCAACAAATCTACTCCAACCCAACCTAACCAACAGCGAAATCAAAGAATTCGACATTGCAAAAATATACACAAAACGTGCACACCTGAACATCACCGAAATCAAAGATTTCGAGATTGAAGGAATTCACAAAAAACGATCACCTCAACAAATCTAACCCAACCCAACCTAACCAACAGCAAAATCAAAGAATTCGACATTGCAAAAATATTCACAAAACGTGCTAAACTCACCAAACCTAACCCAACCTAACCTTACTATCACCGAAATCAAAGAAGTCGACATTGCAAAGATATAAAAAAAAACTCGCTAACCTCACCAAACCTTAGCCAACCTAACCTTACCATCACCGAAATCAAAGATTTCGAGATTGAAAAAATTCACAAAAAACGATAACCTCAACAAATCTAACCCAACCCAACCTAACCAACAGCGAAATCAACGAATTCGACATTGCAAATATATACACAAAACGTGCTAAACTCACCAAACCTTACCCAACCTAACCTAACTATCAACGAAATCAAAGAATTCGACATTGCAAAGATATAATAAAAGCGTGCTAAACTCACCAAACCTAACCCAACCTTACCTAACTTTCACCGAAATCAAAGAATTCGACATTGCAAAAATATACACAAAACGTGCTAACCTCACCAAACCCAACCCAACCTAACCTAACTATCACTGAAATCAAAGAATTCGACATTGCAAAGATATACAAAAAACGTGCTAAACTCACCAAACCTAACCCAACCTAACCTAACTAGCACCGAAATCAAAGAGTTTGACATTGCAAAAATATACACAAAACGTGCTTACCTCACAAACCCTAACCTTAACTAACCTAACTATCATCGAAATCAAAGAAGTCGACAGTGCAAAAATATACAGAAAACTCGCTAACCTCACCAAACCTAACCCAACCTAACCTAACTATCACTGAAATCAAAGAATTCGACATTGCAAAAATAGACACAAAACGTGCTTACCTCACCAAACCTAACTAAACCTAACCTAACTAGCACCGAAATCAAAGAAATCGACATTGCAAAAATATACACAAAACGTGCTTAACTCACTAAACCTAACCCAACCTAACCTAACTAGCACCGAAATCAAAGAATTCGACATTGCAAAAATATACACAAAACGTGCTAACCTCACCAACCCTAACCCAACCTAACCTTACCATCACCGAAATCAAAGATTTCGAGATTGAAGGAATTCACAAAAAACGATAACCTCAACAAATCTAACCCAATTCAACCTAACCAACAGCGAAATCAAAGAATTCGACATTGCAAAAATATACACAAAACGTGCTAACCTCACCAAACCTAATTCAAACTAACGTAACTATCACCGAAATCAAAGAAATCGACATTGCAAAAATATACACAAAACGTGCTAAACTCACCAAACCTAACCCAACCTAACCTAACTATCACCGAAATCAAAGAATTCGACATTGCAAAAATAAACACAAAACGTGCTGAACTCACCAACCCTAACCCAACTTTACTTAACCATCACTGAAATCAAAGAATTCGAGATTGTTAGTTTTTCACAATAAACGATAACTTCAAAAAATCTAACCCAACCCAACTTAACTATCACCGAAATCAAAGAATTCGACATTGCAAAAATATACACAAAACGTGCTTATCTCACCAAACCTAATCCAACCTAACCTAACTAGCTCCAAAATCATAGAAATCGACATTGCAAAAATATACACAAAACGTGCTTAACTCACCAAACCTAACCCAACCTAACCTAACTAGCACCGATATCAAAGAATTCGACATTGCAAAAATATACACAAAACGTGCTAACCTCACCAACCCTAATCCAACCTAACCTAACCATCACCGAAATCACAGATTTCGAGATTGAAGGATTTCACAAAAAACGATAACCTCAACAAATCTAACCCAATTTAACCTAACCAACAGCGAAATCAAAGAATTCGACATTGCAAAAATATACACAAAACGTGCTCAACTCACCAAACCTAACCTAACTAGCACCAAAATCAAAGAATTCGACATTGCAAAAATATACACAAAACGTGCTAACCTCACCAAACCTAACCCAACCTAACCTAACTTGCTCCAAAATCAAAGAAATCGACATTGCAAAAATATACACAAAACGTGCTTAACTCACCAAACCTTACCCAACTTAACCTAACTAGCACCGATATCAAAGAATTCGACATTGCAAAAATATACACAAAACGTGCTAACCTCACCAACCCTTACCCAAACTAACAACTATCATCAAAATCAAAGAAGTCGAGAATGCAAAAATATACAAAAAACTCGCTAACCTCACCAAACCTAACCCAACCTAACCAATTCTTCACTGAAATCCAAGAATTCGAGATTGTAAGTTATTCACAAAAAACGTTAACCTCAACAAATCTACTCCAACCCAACCTAACCAACAGCGAAATCAAAGAATTCGACATTGCAAAAATATACACAAAACGTGCACACCTGAACATCACCGAAATCAAAGATTTCGAGATTGAAGGAATTCACAAAAAACGATCACCTCAACAAATCTAACCCAACCCAACCTAACCAACAGCAAAATCAAAGAATTCGACATTGCAAAAATATTCACAAAACGTGCTAACCTCACCAAACCTAACCCAACCTAACCTTACTATCACCGAAATCAAAGAAGTCGACATTGCAAAGATATAAAAAAAAACTCGCTAACCTCACCAAACCTTAGCCAACCTAACCTTACCATCACCGAAATCAAAGATTTCGAGATTGAAAAAATTCACAAAAAACGATAACCTCAACAAATCTAACCCAACCCAACCTAACCAACAGCGAAATCAACGAATTCGACATTGCAAATATATACACAAAACGTGCTAAACTCACCAAACCTTACCCAACCTAACCTAACTATCAACGAAATCAAAGAATTCGACATTGCAAAGATATAATAAAAGCGTGCTAAACTCACCAAACCTAACCCAACCTTACCTAACTTTCACCGAAATCAAAGAATTCGACATTGCAAAAATATACACAAAACGTGCTAACCTCACCAAACCTAACCCAACCTAACCTAACTATCACCGAAATCAAAGAATTCGACATTGCAAAAATATACACAAAACGTGCTTAACTCACCAAACTTAACCTAACTAGCACCGAAATCAAAGAATTCGACATTGCAAAAATATACACAAAACGTGCTAACCTCACCAACCCTAACCCAACCTAACCTAACCATCACCGAAATCAAAGATTTCGAGATTGAAGGATTTCACAAAAAACGATAACCTCAACAAATCTAACCCAATTTAACCTAACCAACAGCGAAATCAAAGAATTCGACATTGCAAAAATATACACAAAACGTGCTAACCTCACCAAACCTAACCTAAATAGCACCAAAATCAAAGAATTCGACATTGCAAAAATATACACAAAACGTGCTAACCTCACCAAACCTAACCCAACCTAACCAAACTATCACCGAAATCAAAGAATTCGACATTGCAAAGATATACAAAAAACGTGCTTAACTCACCATACCTAACCCAACCCAACCTAACTATCACTGAAATCAAAGAATTCGCATTTTAAAAATATACACAAAACGTGCTAACCTTACCAAACCTAACCCAACCTAACCTAACTAGCACCGAAATCAAAGAGTTTGACATTGCAAAAATATACACAAAACGTGCTTACCTCACAAACCCTAACCTTAACTAACCTAACTATCATCGAAATCAAAGAAGTCGACAGTGCAAAAATATACAGAAAACTCGCTAACCTCACCAAACCTAACCCAACCTAACCTAACTATCACTGAAATCAAAGAATTCGACATTGCAAAAATAGACACAAAACGTGCTAACCTCACCAAACCTAACTAAACCTAACCTAACTAGCACCGAAATCAAAGAAATCGACATTGCAAAAATATACACAAAACGTGCTTAACTCACTAAACCTAACCCAACCTAACCTAACTAGCACCGAAATCAAAGAATTCGACATTGCAAAAATATACACAAAACGTGCTAACCTCACCAACCCTAACCCAACCTAACCTTATCATCACCGAAATCAAAGATTTCGAGATTGAAGGAATTCACAAAAAACGATAACCTCAACAAATCTAACCCAATTCAACCTAACCAACAGCGAAATCAAAGAATCCGACATTGCAAAAATATACATAAAACGTGCTTAACTCACCAAACCTAACCCAACCTAACCTAACTATCACCGAAATCAAAGAATTCGACATTGCAAAAATATACACAAAACGTGCTAACCTCACCAAACCTAATTCAAACTAACGTAACTATCACCGAAATCAAAGAAATCGACATTGCAAAAATATACACAAAACGTGCTAAACTCACCAAACCTAACCCAACCTAACCTAACTATCACCGAAATCAAAGAATTCGACATTGCAAAAATAAACACAAAACGTGCTGACCTCACCAACCCTAACCCAACTTTACTTAACCATCACTGAAATCAAAGAATTCGAGATTTTTAGTTTTTCACAATAAACGATAACCTCAAAAAATCTAACCCAACCCAACTTAACTATCACCGAAATCAAAGAATTCGACATTGCAAAAATATACACAAAACGTGCTTACCTCACCAAACCTAATCCAACCTAACCTAACTAGCTCCAAAATCATAGAAATCGACATTGCAAAAATATACACAAAACGTGCTTAACTCACCAAACCTAACCCAACCTAACCTAACTAGCACCGATATCAAAGAATTCGACATTGCAAAAATATACACAAAACGTGCTAACCTCACCAACCCTAATCCAACCTAACCTAACCATCACCGAAATCACAGATTTCGAGATTGAAGGATTTCACAAAAAACGATAACCTCAACAAATCTAACCCAATTTAACCTAACCAACAGCGAAATCAAAGAATTAGACATTGCAAAAATATACACAAAACGTGCTCAACTCACCAAACCTAACCTAACTAGCACCGAAATCAAAGAATTCGACATTGCAAAAATATTCACAAAACGTGCTAACCTCACCAAACCTAACCCAACCTAACCTAACTAGCTCCAAAATCAAAGAAATCGATATTGCAAAAATATACACAAAACGTGCTTAACTCACCAAACCTAACCCAAACTAACAACAATCATCAAAATCAAAGAAGTCGACAATGCAAAAATATACAAAACACTCGCTAACCCCACCAAACCTAACCCAACCTAACCAATTCTTCACTGAAATCCAAGAATTCGAGATTGTAAGTTATTCACAAAAAACGTTAACCTCAACATATCTACTCCAACCCAACCTAACCAACAGCGAAATCAAAGAATTCGACATTGCAAAAATATACACAAAACGTGCACACCTGAACATCACCGAAATCAAAGATTTCGAGATTGAAGGAATTCACAAAAAACGATCACCTTAACAAATCTAACCCAACCCAACCTAACCAACAGCTAATTCAAAGAATTCGACATTGCAAAAATATTCACAAAACGTGCTAACCTCACCAAACCTAACCCAACCTCACCTTACTATCACCGAAATCAAAGAAGTCGACATTGCAAAGATATAAAAAAAAACTCGCTAACCTCACCAAACCTTAGCAAACCTAACCTTACCATCACCGAAATCAAAGATTTCGAGATTGAAGAAATTCACAAAAAACGATAACCTCAACAAATCTAACCCAACCCAACCTAACCAACAGCGAAATCAACGAATTCGACATTGCAAATATATACACAAAACGTGCTTAACTCACCAAACCTTACCCAACCTAACCTTTCTATCACCGAAATCAAAGAATTCGACATTGCAAAAATATACACAAAACCTGCTAACCTCACCAACCCTAACCCAACCTAACCTAACCATCACCGAAATCAAAGATTTCGAGATTGAAGGATTTAACAAAAAACGATAACCTCAACAAATCTTACCCAATTCAACCTAACCAACAGCGAAATCAAAGAATTCGACATTGCAAAAATATACACAAAACGTGCTCAACTCACCAAACCTAACCTAAATATCACCGAAATCAAAGAATTCGACATTGCAAAAATATACACAAAACGTGCTTACCTCACCAAACCTAACAAAACCTAACCTAACTATCACCGAAATCAAAGAATTCGACATTGCAAAGATATACAAAAAACGTGCTAAACTCACCAAACCTAACCCAACCCAACCTAACCATCACCGAAATCAAAGATTTCGAGATTGAAGGATTTCACAAAAAACGATAACCTCAACAAATCTAACCCAATTTAACCTAACCAACAGCGAAATCAAAGAATTCGACATTGCAAAAAAATACCCAAAACGTGCTAACCTCACCAAACCTAACCCAACCTAACCTAACTATCAACGAAATCAAAGAATTCGACTTTGCAAAAAATATACAAAAAACGTGCTAACCTCACCAAACCTAACCCAACCTAACCTAACGAGCACCGAAATCAAAGAGTTTGACATTGCAAAAATATACACAAAACGTGCTAACCTCTCAAACCCTAACCTTAACTAACCTAACTATCATCGAAATCAAAGAAGTCGACAATACAAAAATATACAAAAAACTTGCTATACTCACCAAACCTAACCCAACCTAACCTAACTAGCACCGAAATCAAAGAATTCGACATTGCAAAAATATACACAAAACGTGCTAACCTCACCAAACCTAACCCAACCTAACCTAACTAACACCGAAATCAAAGAATTCGACATTGCAAAAATATACACAAAACTCGCTAACCTCACCAAACCTAACCCAACCTAACCAATTCTTCACTGAAATCCAAGAATTCGAGATTGTTAGTTATTCACAAAAAACGTTAACCTCAACATATCTACTCCAACCCAACCTAACCAACAGCGAAATCAAAGAATTCGACATTGCAAAAATATACACAAAACGTGCACACCTGAACATCACCGAAATCAAAGATTTCGAGATTGAAGGAATTCACAAAAAACGATCACCTCAACAAATCTAACCCAACCCTACCTAACCAACAGCAAAATCAAAGAATTCGCATTGCAAAAATATACACAAAACGTGCTAACCTCACCAAACCTAACCCAACCTAACCTAACGAGCACCGAAATCAAAGAGTTTGACATTGCAAAAATATACACAAAACGTGCTAACCTCTCAAACCCTAACCTTAACTAACCTAACTATCATCGAAATCAAAGAAGTCGACAATACAAAAATATACAAAAAACTTGCTATACTCACCAAACCTAACCCAACCTAACCTAACTAGCACCGAAATCAAAGAATTCGACATTGCAAAAATATACACAAAACGTGCTAACCTCACCAAACCTAACCCAACCTAACCTTACTATCACCGAAATCAAAGAATTCGACATTGCAAAGATATACAAAAAACTTTCTAAACTCACCAAACCTAACCCAACCTAACCTTACTAGCACCGAAATCAAAGAATTCGACATTGCAAAAATATACACAAAACGTGCTAACCTCACCAAACCTAACCCAACCTAACCTTACTAGTTTAGAAATCGAAGAATTCGACATTGCAAAGATATACAAAAAACGTGCTTAACTCACCAAACCTTACCCAACCTAACCTTACTATCACCGAAATAAAAGAATTTGACATTGCTTAAATATACACAAAACGTGCTAAACTCACCAAACCTTACCCAACCTAACCTTTCTATCACCGAAATCAAAGAATTCGACATTGCAAAAATATACACAAAACGTGCTAACCTCACCAAACCTAACCTAACTAGCACCGAAATCAAAGAATTCGATATTGCAAAAATATACACAAAACGTGCTAACCTCACCAAACCTAACCCAACCTAACCTAACTATCACCGAAATCAAAGAATTCGACATTGCAAAGATATACATAAAACGTGCTAAACTCACCAAACCTAACCCAACCTAACCTAACTAGCACCGAAATCAAACAGTTTGACATTGCAAAAATATACACAAAACGTGCTTACCTCACAAACCCTAACCTTAACTAACCTAACTATCATCGAAATCAAAGAAGTCGACAATTCAAAAATATACAAAAAACTCGCTAACCTCACCAAACCTAACCCAACCTAACCTAACCATCACTGAAATAAAGAATTCGAGATTGTAAGTTATTCACAAAAAACGATAACCTCAACAAATCTAACCCAACCCAACCTAACCAACAGCGAAATCAAAGAATTCGACATTGCAAAAATATACACAAAACGTGCTCATCGCACCAAACCAAACCCAACATAACCAAAACATCACCGAAATCAAAGAATTCGAGATTATAAGTAATTCACAAAAAACGATAACCTCAACAAATCTAACCCAACCCAACCTAACCAACAGCGAAATCAAAGAATTCGACATTGCAAAAATATACACAAAACGTGCTCATCGCACCAAACCAAACCCAACATAACCAAAACATCACCGAAATCAAAGAATTCGAGATTATAAGTAATTCACAAAAAACGATAACCTCAACAAATCTAACCCAACCCAACCTAACCAACAGCGAAATCAAAGAATTCGTAATTGCAAAAATATACACAAGACGTGCTTACCTCACCAAACCTAACCCAACCTAACCTAACTATCACCGAAATCAAAGAATTTGACATTGCTTAAATATACACAAAACGTGCTAAACTCACCAAACCTTACCCAACCTAACCTTTCTATCACCTAAATCAAAGAATTCGACATTGCAAAAATATACACAAAACGTGCTAACCTCACCAAACCTAACCTAACTAGCACCGAAATCAAAGAATTCGACATTGCAAAAATATACACAAAACGTGCTTACCTCACCAAACCTAACCCAACCTAACCTAACTAGCACCGAAATCAAAGAATTCGACATTGCAAAAATATACACAAAACGTGCTAACCTCACCAAACCTAACCTAACTAGCACCGAAATCAAAGAATTCGATATTGCAAAAATATACACAAAACGTGCTAACCTCACCAAACCTAACCTAACTAGCACCGAAATCAAAGAATTCGGCATTGCAAAAATATACAAAAAACGTGCTTTACTCACCAAACCTAACCTAACCTAACCTAACTATCACCGAAATCAAAGAATTCGACATTGCAAAAATATACACAAAATGTGCTAACCTCACCAAACCTTACTTAACCTAACTTAACTATCACCGAAATCAAAGAATTCGACATTGCTTAAATATACAAAAATCGTGCTAAACTCACCAAACCTAACCCAACCGAACCTTACTATCACCGAAATCAAAGCATTCGACATTGCAAAAATATACACAAAACGTGCTAACCTCACCAAACCTAGCCCAACCTAACCTAACTATCAACGAAATCAAAGAATTCGACATTGCAAAGATATACAAAAATCGTGCTAAACTCACCAAACCTAACCCAACCGAACCTTACTATCACCGAAATCAAAGCATTCGACATTGTAAAAATATACACAAAACGTGCTAACCTCACCAACCCTTACCCAAACTAACCTAACTATCATCAAAATCAAAGAGGTCGACAATGCAAAAATATACAAAAAACTCGCTAACCTCACCAAACCTAACCCAACCTAACCAATTCATCACTGAAATCCAAGAATTCGAGATTGTAAGTTATTCACAAAAAACGTTTACCTCAACAAATCTAACCCAACCCAACCTAACTACCACCGAAATCAAAAAATTCGACGTGCCAAAAATATACATAAAACGTGCTCATCGCACCCAACCAAACATAACATAACCAAAACATCACCGAAATCAAAGAATTCGAGATTATAAGTAATTCACAAAAAACGATAACCTCAACAAATCTAACCCAACCCAACCTAACCAACAGCGAAATCAAAGAATTCGACATTGCAAAAATATACACAAAACGTGCTCATCGCACCAAACCAAACCCATTATAACCAAAACATCACCGAAATCAAAGAATTCGAGATTATAAGTAATTCACAAAAAACGATAACCTCAACAAATCTAACCCAACCCAACCTAACCAACAGCGAAATCAAAGAATTCGTAATTGCAAAAATATACACAAGACGTGCTAACCTCACCAAACCTAACCCAACGTAACCTAACTATCTCCGAAATCAAAGAATTCGACATTGCAAAAATATACACAAAACGTGCTAGCCTCACCAAACCTAACCCAACCTCACCTTACTAGCACCGAAATCAAAGAATTCGACATTGCAAAAATATACACAAAACGTGCTCATCGCACCAAACTAAACCCAACATAACCAAAACATCACCGAAATCAAAGAATTCGAGATTATAAGTAATTCACAAAAAACGATAACCTCAACAAATCTAACCCAACCCAACCTAACCAACAGCGAAATCAAAGAATTCGACATTGCAAAAATATACACAAAACGTGCTCATCGCACCAAACCAAACCCATTATAACCAAAACATCACCGAAATCAAAGAATTCGAGATTATAAGTAATTCACAAAAAACGATAACCTCAACAAATCTAACCCAACCCAACCTAACCAACAGCGAAATCAAAGAATTCGTAATTGCAAAAATATACACAAGACGTGCTTACCTCACCAAACCTAACCCAACGTAACCTAACTATCTCCGAAATCAAAGAATTCGACATTGCAAAAATATACACAAAACGTGCTAGCCTCACCAAACCTAACCCAACCTCACCTTACTAGCACCGAAATCAAAGAATTCGACATTGCAAAAATATACACAAAACGTGCTCATCGCACCAAACTAAACCCAACAAAACCAAAACATCACCGAAATCAAAGAATTCGAGATTATAAGTAATTCACAAAAAACGATAACCTCAACAAATCTAACCCAACCCAACCTAACCAACAGCGAAATCAAAGAATTCGACATTAGAAAAATATACACAAAACGTGCTCATCGCACCAAACCAAACCCAACATAACCAAAACATCACCGAAATCAAAGAATTCGAGATTATAAGTAATTCACAAAAAACGATAACCTCAACAAATCTAACCCAACCCAACCTAACCAACAGCGAAATCAAAGAATTCGTAATTGCAAAAATATACACAAGACGTGCTTACCCCACCAAACCTAACCCAACGTAACCTAACTATCTCCGAAATCAAAGAATTCGACATTGCAAAAATATACACAAAACGTGCTAGCCTCACCAAACCTAACCCAACCTAACCTTACTAGCACCGAAATCAAAGAATTCGACATTGCAAAAATATACACAAAACGTGCTCATCGCACCAAACTAAACCCAACATAACCAAAACATCACCGAAGTCAAAGAATTCGAGATTATAAGTAATTCACAAAAAACGATAACCTCACCAAACCTAACCCAACCTAACCTAACTATCACCGAAATCAAAGAATTCGACATTGCAAAGATATACAAAAAACGTGCTTAACTCACCAAACCTAACCCAACCTAACCTAACTATCACCGAAATCAAAGAATTTGACATTGTTTAAATATACACAAAACGTGCTAAACTCACCAAACCTTACCCAACCTAACCTTTCTATCACCGAAATCAAAAAATTCGACATTGCAAAAATATACACAAAACGTGCTAACCTCACCAAACCTAACCTAACTAGCACCGAAATCAAAGAATTCGACATTGCAAAAATATACACAAAACGTGCTAACCTCACCAAACCTAACCCAACCTAACCTAACTATCACCGAAATCAAAGAATTCGACATTGCAAAGATATACAAAAAACGTGCTTAACTCACCAAACCTAACCCAACCTAACCTAACTATCACCGAAATCAAAGAATTTGACATTGCTTAAATATACACAAAACGTGCTAAACTCACCAAACCTTACCCAACCTAACCTTTCTATCACCGAAATCAAAAAATTCGACATTGCAAAAATATACACAAAACGTGCTAACCTCACCAAACCTAACCTAACTAGCACCGAAATCAAAGAATTCGACATTGCAAAAATATACACAAAACGTGCTAGCCTCACCAAACCTAACCCAACCTAACCTTACTAGCACCGAAATCAAAGAATTCGACATTGCAAAAATATACACAAAACGTGCTCATCGCACCAAACTAAACCCAACATAACCAAAACATCACCGAAATCAAAGAATTCGAGATTATAAGTAATTCACAAAAAACGATAACCTCAACAAATCTAACCCAACCCAACCTAACCAACAGCGAAATCAAAGAATTCGACATTGCAAAAATATACACAAAACGTGCTCATCGCACCAAACCAAACCCAACATAACCAAAACATCACCGAAATCAAAGAATTCGAGATTATAAGTAATTCACAAAAAACGATAACCTCAACAAATCTTACCTAACCCAACCTTACCAACAGCGAAATCAAAGAAATCGACATTGCAAAAATATTCACAAAACGTGCTCATCAGACCAAACCAAACCCAACATAACCTAAACATCACCGAAATCAAAAGAATTCGAGATTGTAAGTTATTCACAAAAAACGATAACCTCAACAAATCTTACCCAGACCAACGTAACCAACAGCGTAATCAAAGAATTCGACATTGCAAAAATATACAGAAAACGTGCTTACCTCACCAAACATTACCCAACCTAACCTAACTTTCTCCGAAATCAAAGAATTCGACATTGCAAAAATATACACAAAACGTGCTTTCCTCACCAAACCTTACCCAACCTAACCTAACTATCAACGAAATCAAAGAATTCGACATTGCAAAGATATACAAAAAACGTGCTAAACTCACCAAACCTAACCCAACCTAACCTAACTATCAACGAAATCAAAGAATTCGACATTGCAATTATATACAAAAAACGTGCTAAACTCACCAAACCTAACCCAACCTAACCTAACTATCACCGAAATCAAAGAAATCGCATTGCACAAATATACACAAAACGTGCTAACCTCACCAAACCTAACCCAACCTAACCTAACTAGCACCGAAATCAAAGAGTTTGACATTTCAAAAATATACACAAAATGTGCTTACCTCACCAAACCTAACCCAACCTATCCTAACTATCAACGAAATCAAAGAATTCGACATTGCAAAGATATTCAAAAAACGTGCTAAACTCACCAAACCTAACCCAACCTAACCTAACTATCAACGAAATCGAAGAATTCGACAATGCAAAAATATACAAAAAACTCGCTAACCTCACCAAACCTAACCCAACCTAACCTAACTATCACTGAAATCAAAGAATTCGACATTGCAAAAATAGACACAAAACGTGCTTACCTCACCAAACCTAACTTAACCTAACCTAACTTTCACCGAAATCAAAGAAATCGACATTGCAAAAATATACACAAAACGTGCTTAACTCACTAAACCTAACCCAACCTAACCTAACTATCACCGAAATCAAAGAATTCGACATTGCAA
The DNA here is from genome assembly GCF_051622035.1 of Arctopsyche grandis. NCBI lineage: Eukaryota > Metazoa > Arthropoda > Insecta > Trichoptera > Hydropsychidae > Arctopsyche > Arctopsyche grandis. The sequence goes on from NC_135357.1 coordinate 19,853,767, forward strand.
AGATATACAAAAAACGTGCTTAACTCACCAAACCTAACCCAACCTAACCTAACTATCACCGAAATCAAAGAATTTGACATTGCTTAAATATACACAAAACGTGCTAAACTCACCAAACCTTACCCAACCTAACCTTTCTATCACCGAAATCAAAGAATTCGTCATTGCAAAAATATACACAAAACGTGCTAACCTCACCAAACCTTACCTAACTAGCACCGAAATCAAAGAATTCGACATTGCAAAAATATACACAAAACGTGCTAACCTCACCAAACCTAACCCAACCTAACCTAACTATCACCGAAATCAAAGAATTCGACATTGCAAAGATATACAAAAAACGTGCTTAACTCACCAAACCTAACCCAACCTAACCTAACTATCACCGAAATCAAAGATTTTGACATTGCTTAAATATACACAAAACGTGCTAAACTCACCAAACCTTAAACAACCTAAACTTTCTATCACCGAAATCAAAGAATTCGACATTGCAAAAATATACACAAAACGTGCTAACCTCACCAAACCTAACCTAACTAGCACCGAAATCAAAGAATTCGATATTGCAAAAATATACACAAAACGTGCTAACCTCACCAAACCTAACCCAACCTAACCTAACTATCACCGAAATCAAAGAATTCGACATTGCAAAAATATACACAAAACGTGCTTACCTCACAAACCCTAACCTTAACTAACCTAACTATCATCGAAATCAAAGAAGTCGACAATGCAAAAATATACAAAAAACTCGCTAACCTCACCAAACCTAACCCAACCTAACCTAACCATCACTGAAATAAAGAATTCGAGATTGTAAGTTATTCACAAAAAACGATAACCTCAACAAATCTAACCCAACCCAACCTAACCAACAGCGAAATCAAAGAATTCGACATTGCAAAAATATTCACAAAACGTGCTAACCTCACCAAACCTAACCCAACCTAACCTTACAATCACCGAAATCAAAGAAGTCGACAATGCAAAGATATAAAAAAAAACTCGCTAACCTCACCAAACCTAAGCCAACCTAACTTACCATCACCTTAATCAAAGATTTCGAGATTGAAGAAATTCACAAAAAACGATAACCTCAACAAATCTAACCCAACCCAACCTAACCAACAGCGAAGTCAAAGAATTCGACATTGCAAAAATATACACAAAACGTGCTTAACTCACCAAACCTTACCCATCCTAACCTTTCTATCACCGAAATCAAAGTATTCGACATTGCAAAAATATACACAAAACGTGCCCACTTCACCAAACCTAACCCAACCTAACCTTACTAGTTTAGAAATCAAAGAATTCGACATTGCAAAAATATACACAAAACGTGCACACCTGAACATCACCGAAATCAAAGATTTCGAGATTGAAGGAATTCACAAAAAACGATCACCTCAACAAATCTAACCTCACCAAACCCAACCCAACCTAACCAATAGCGAAATCTAAGAATTCGACATTGCAAAAATATTCACAAAACGTGCTAACCTCACCAAACCTAACCCAACCTAACCTTACTATCACCGAAATCAAAGAAGTCGACATTGCAAAGATATAAAAAAAACTCGCTAACCTCACCAAACCTTAGCCAACCTAACCTTACCATCACTGAAATCAAAGATTTCGAGATTGAAGAAATTCACAAAAAACGATAACCTCAACAAATCTAACCCAACCCAACCTAACCAACAGCGAAATCAAAGAATTCGATATTGCGAAAATATACACAAAACGTGCTAACCTCACCAAACCTAACCCAACCTAACCTAACTTTCTCCGAAATCAAAGAATTCGACATTGCAAAAATATACACACAACGTGCTTACCTCACCAAACCTTACCCAACCTAACCTTACTAGTTTAGAAATCAAAGAATTCGACATTGCAAAAATATACACAAATTGTGCTAAACTCACCAAACCAAACCAAACCCAACCTAACCTAACTATCACCGAAATCAAAGAATTCGACATTGCAAAAATATACGCAAAACGTGCTTAATTAACCAAACCTAACCCAACCTAACCTAACTAGCACCGATATCAAAGAATTCGACATTGTAAAAATATACACAAAACGTGCTAACCTCACCAACCCTTACCCAAACTAACCTAAATATCATCAAAATCAAAGAAGTCGACAATGCAAAAATATACAAAAAACTCGCTAACCTCACCAAACCTAACCCAACTTAACCTTACTATCACTGAAATCAAAGAATTCGAAATTGCAAAAATAGACACAAAACGTGCTTACCTCACCAAACCTAACTTAACCTAACCTAACTTTCACCGAAATCAAAGAAATCGACATTGCAAAAATATACACAAAACGTGCTTAACTCACTAAACCTAACCCAACCTAACCTTACTAGCACCGAAATCAAAGAATTCGACATTGCAAAGATATACAAAAAACGTGCTAAACTCACCAAACCTAACCCAACCTAACCTAACTATCACCGAAATCAAAGAATTCGACATTGCAAAAATATACACAAAACGTGCTAACCTCACCAAACCTAACCCAACCTAACCTAACTATCACCGAAATCAAAGAATTCGACATTGCAAAGATATACAAAAAACGTGCTAAACTCACCAAACCTAACCCAACCTAACCTAACTATCACCGAAATCAAAGATTTCGAGATTGATGGATTTCACAAAAAACGATAACCTCAACAAATCCAACCCAACCCAACCTAACCAACAGCGAAATCAAAGAATTCAACATTGCAAAAATATACACAAAACGTGCTTACCTCACCAAACCTTACCCAACGTAACCTAACTATCTCCGAAATCAAAGAATTCGACATTGCAAAAATATACACAAAACGTGCTAGCCTCACCAAACATAACCCAACCTAACCTTACTAGCACCGAAATCAAAGAATTCGACATTGCAAAAATATACACAAAACGTGCTAACCTCACCAACCTAACCCAACCTAACCTAACTATCAACGAAATCAAAGAATTCGACATTGCAAAGATATAATAAAAGCGTGCTAAACTCACCAAACCTAACCCAACCTAACCTAACTTTCACCGAAATCAAAGAATTTGACATTGCTTTAATATACACAAAACGTGCTTAACTCACCAAACCTAACCCAACCTTACCTAACTATCACCGAAATCAAAGAATTCGACATTGCAAAGATATAATAAAAGCGTGCTAAACTCACCAAACCTAACCCAACCTAACCTAACTATCACCGAAATCAAAGAATTTGACATTGCTTTAATATACACAAAACGTGCTTAACTCACCAAACCTAACCCAACCTAACCTAACTAGCACCGAAATCAAAGAATTCGACATTGCAAAGATATACAAAAAACGTGCTAAACTCACCAAACCTAACCCAACCTAACCTAACTATCACCGAAATCAAAGAATTCGACATTGCAAAAATATACACAAAACGTGCTAACCTCATCAAACCTAACCCAACCTAACCTAACTATCACCGAAATCAAAGAATTCGACATTGCAAAGATATACAAAAAACGTGCTAAACTCACCAAACCTAACCCAACCTAACCTTACTATCACCGAAATCAAAGAATTCGACATTGCTTAAATATACACAAAACGTGCTAAACTCACCAAACCTAACCCAAACTAACCTAACTATCAACGAAATCAAAGAATTCGACATTGCAAAGATATAATAAAAGCGTGCTAAACTCACCAAACCTAACCCAACCTTACCTAACTTTCACCGAAATCAAAGAATTTGACATTGCTTTAATATACACAAGACGTGCTTAACTCACCAAACCTAACCCAACCTAACCTAACTATCACCAAAATCAAAGAATTCGCATTGCAAAAATATACACAAAACGTGCTAACCTCACCAAGCCTAACCCAACCTAACCTAACTAGCACCGTAATCAAAGAGTTTGACATTTCAAAAATATACACAAAATGTGCTTACCTCACAAACCCTAACCTTAACTAACCTAACTATCATCAAAATCAATGAAGTCGACAATGCAAAAATAAACAAAAAACTCGCTAACCTCACCAAACCTAACCCAACCTAACTAATTCATCACTGAAATCCAAGAATTCGAGATTGTAAGTTATTCACAAAAAACGTTTACCTCAAAAAATCTAACCCAACCCAACCTAACTATCACCGAAATCAAAGAATTGGACGTGGCAAAAATATACATAAAACGTGCTCATCGCACCCAACCAAACCCAACATAACCAAAACATCACCGAAATCAAAGAATTCGAGATTATAAGTAATTCACAAAAAACGATAACCTCAACAAATCTAACCCAACCCAACCTAACCAACAGCGAAATCAAAGAATTCGACATTGCAAAAATATACACAAAACGTGCTCATCGCACCAAACCAAACCCATTATAACCAAAACATCACCGAAATCAAAGAATTCGAGATTATAAGTAATTCACAAAAAACGATAACCTCAACAAATCTAACCCAACCCAACCTAACCAACAGCGAAATCAAAGAATTCGTAATTGCAAAAATATACACAAGACGTGCTAACCTCACCAAACCTAACCCAACGTAACCTAACTATCTCCGAAATCAAAGAATTCGACATTGCAAAAATATACACAAAACGTGCTAGCCTCACCAAACCTAACCCAACCTCACCTTACTAGCACCGAAATCAAAGAATTCGACATTGCAAAAATATACACAAAACGTGCTCATCGCACCAAACTAAACCCAACATTACCAAAACATCACCGAAATCAAAGAATTCGAGATTATAAGTAAATCACAAAAAACGATAACCTCAACAAATCTAACCCAACCCAACCTAACCAACAGCGAAATCAAAGAATTCGACATTGCAAAAATATACACAAAACGTGCTCATCGCACCAAACCAAACCCAACATAACCAAAACATCACCGAAATCAAAGAATTCGAGATTATAAGTAATTCACAAAAAACGATAACCTCAACAAATCTAACCCAACCCAACCTAACCAACAGCGAAATCAAAGAATTCGACATTGCAAAAATATACACAAAACGTGCTCATCGCACCAAACCAAACCCATTATAACCAAAACATCACCGAAATCAAAGAATTCGAGATTATAAGTAATTCACAAAAAACGATAACCTCAACAAATCTAACCCAACCCAACCTAACCAACAGCGAAATCAAAGAATTCGTAATTGCAAAAATATACACAAGACGTGCTTACCTCACCAAACCTAACCCAACGTAACCTAACTATCTCCGAAATCAAAGAATTCGACATTGCAAATATATACACAAAACGTGCTAGCCTCACCAAACCTAACCCAACCTAACCTTACTAGCACCGAAATCAAAGAATTCGACATTGCAAAAATATACACAAAACGTGCTCATCGCACCAAACTAAACCCAACATAACCAAAACATCACCGAAATCAAAGAATTCGAGATTATAAGTAATTCACAAAAAACGATAACCTCAACAAATCTAACCCAACCCAACCTAACCAACAGCGAAATCAAAGAATTCGTAATTGCAAAAATATACACAAGACGTGCTTACCTCACCAAACCTAACCCAACGTAACCTAACTATCTCCGAAATCAAAGAATTCGACATTGCAAAGATATACAACAAACGTGCTAAACTCACCAAACCTAACCCAACCTAACCTTACTAGCACCGAAATCAAAGAATTCGACATTGCAAAAATATACACAAAACGTGCTCATCGCACCAAACTAAACCCAACATAACCAAAACATCACCGAAATCAAAGAATTCGAGATTATAAGTAATTCACAAAAAACGATAACCTCACCAAACCTAACCCAACCTAACCTAACTATCACCGAAATCAAAGAATTCGACATTGCAAAGATATACAAAAAACGTGCTTAACTCACCAAACCTAACCCAACCTAACCTAACTATCACCGAAATCAAAGAATTTGACATTGTTTAAATATACACAAAACGTGCTAAACTCACCAAACCTTACCCAACCTAACCTTTCTATCACCGAAATCAAAAAATTCGACATTGCAAAAATATACACAAAACGTGCTAACCTCACCAAACCTAACCTAACTAGCACCGAAATCAAAGAATTCGACATTGCAAAAATATACACAAAACGTGCTAACCTCACCAAACCTAACCCAACCTAACCTAACTATCACCGAAATCAAAGAATTCGACATTGCAAAGATATACAAAAAACGTGCTTAACTCACCAAACCTAACCCAACCTAACCTAACTATCACCGAAATCAAAGAATTTGACATTGCTTAAATATACACAAAACGTGCTAAACTCACCAAACCTTACCCAACCTAACCTTTCTATCACCGAAATCAAAAAATTCGACATTGCAAAAATATACACAAAACGTGCTAACCTCACCAAACCTAACCTAACTAGCACCGAAATCAAAGAATTCGACATTGCAAAAATATACACAAAACGTGCTAGCCTCACCAAACCTAACCCAACCTAACCTTACTAGCACCGAAATCAAAGAATTCGACATTGCAAAAATATACACAAAACGTGCTCATCGCACCAAACTAAACCCAACATAACCAAAACATCACCGAAATCAAAGAATTCGAGATTATAAGTAATTCACAAAAAACGATAACCTCAACAAATCTAACCCAACCCAACCTAACCAACAGCGAAATCAAAGAATTCGACATTGCAAAAATATACACAAAACGTGCTCATCGCACCAAACCAAACCCAACATAACCAAAACATCACCGAAATCAAAGAATTCGAGATTATAAGTAATTCACAAAAAACGATAACCTCAACAAATCTTACCTAACCCAACCTTACCAACAGCGAAATCAAAGAAATCGACATTGCAAAAATATTCACAAAACGTGCTCATCAGACCAAACCAAACCCAACATAACCTAAACATCACCGAAATCAAAAGAATTCGAGATTGTAAGTTATTCACAAAAAACGATAACCTCAACAAATCTTACCCAGACCAACGTAACCAACAGCGAAATCAAAGAATTCGACATTGCAAAAATATACAGAAAACGTGCTTACCTCACCAAACATTACCCAACCTAACCTAACTTTCTCCGAAATCAAAGAATTCGACATTGCAAAAATATACACAAAACGTGCTTTCCTCACCAAACCTTACCCAACCTAACCTAACTATCAACGAAATCAAAGAATTCGACATTGCAAAGATATACAAAAAACGTGCTAAACTCACCAAACCTAACCCAACCTAACCTAACTATCAACGAAATCAAAGAATTCGACATTGCAATTATATACAAAAAACGTGCTAAACTCACCAAACCTAACCCAACCTAACCTAACTATCACCGAAATCAAAGAAATCGCATTGCAAAAATATACACAAAACGTGCTAACCTCACCAAACCTAACCCAACCTAACCTAACTAGCACCGAAATCAAAGAGTTTGACATTTCAAAAATATACACAAAATGTGCTTACCTCACCAAACCTAACCCAACCTATCCTAACTATCAACGAAATCAAAGAATTCGACATTGCAAAGATATTCAAAAAACGTGCTAAACTCACCAAACCTAACCCAACCTAACCTAACTATCAACGAAATCGAAGAATTCGACAATGCAAAAATATACAAAAAACTCGCTAACCTCACCAAACCTAACCCAACCTAACCTAACTATCACTGAAATCAAAGAATTCGACATTGCAAAAATAGACACAAAACGTGCTTACCTCACCAAACCTAACTTAACCTAACCTAACTTTCACCGAAATCAAAGAAATCGACATTGCAAAAATATACACAAAACGTGCTTAACTCACTAAACCTAACCCAACCTAATCTAACTATCACCGAAATCAAAGAATTCGACATTGCAAAGATATACAAAAAACGTGCTTAACTCACCAAACCTAACCCAACCTAACCTAACTATCACCGAAATCAAAGAATTTGACATTGCTTAAATATACACAAAACGTGCTAAACTCACCAAACCTTACCCAACCTAACCTTTCTATCACCGAAATCAAAGAATTCGTCATTGCAAAAATATACACAAAACGTGCTAACCTCACCAAACCTTACCTAACTAGCACCGAAATCAAAGAATTCGACATTGCAAAAATATACACAAAACGTGCTAACCTCACCAAACCTAACCCAACCTAACCTAACTATCACCGAAATCAAAGAATTCGACATTGCAAAGATATACAAAAAACGTGCTTAACTCACCAAACCTAACCCAACCTAACCTAACTATCACCGAAATCAAAGATTTTGACATTGCTTAAATATACACAAAACGTGCTAAACTCACCAAACCTTAAACAACCTAACCTTTCTATCACCGAAATCAAAGAATTCGACATTGCAAAAATATACACAAAACGTGCTAACCTCACCAAACCTAACCTAACTAGCACCGAAATCAAAGAATTCGATATTGCAAAAATATACACAAAACGTGCTAACCTCACCAAACCTAACCCAACCTAACCTAACTATCACCGAAATCAAAGAATTCGACATTGCAAAGATATACATAAAACGTGCTAAACTCACCAAACCTAACCCAACCTAACCTAACTAGCACCGAAATCAAACAGTTTGACATTGCAAAAATATACACAAAACGTGCTTACCTCACAAACCCTAACCTTAACTAACCTAACTATCATCGAAATCAAAGAAGTCGACAATGCAAAAATATACAAAAAACTCGCTATCCTCACCAAACCTAACCCAACCTAACCTAACCATCACTGAAATAAAGAATTCGAGATTGTAAGTTATTCACAAAAAACGATAACCTCAACAAATCTAACCCAACCCAACCTAACCAACAGCGAAATCAAAGAATTCGACATTGCAAAAATATTCACAAAACGTGCTAACCTCACCAAACCTAACCCAACCTAACCTTACAATCACCGAAATCAAAGAAGTCGACAATGCAAAGATATAAAAAAAAACTCGCTAACCTCACCAAACCTAAGCCAACCTAACTTACCATCACCGAAATCAAAGATTTCGAGATTGAAGAAATTCACAAAAAACGATAACCTCAACAAATCTAACCCAACCCAACCTAACCAACAGCGAAGTCAACGAATTCGACATTGCAAAAATATACACAAAACGTGCTAAACTCACCAAACCTTACCCATCCTAACCTTTCTATCACCGAAATCAAAGTATTCGACATTGCAAAAATATACACAAAACGTGCCCACTTCACCAAACCTAACCCAACCTAACCTTACTAGTTTAGAAATCAAAGAATTCGACATTGCAAAAATATACACAAAACGTGCACACCTGAACATCACCGAAATCAAAGATTTCGAGATTGAAGGAATTCACAAAAAACGATCACCTCAACAAATCTAACCTCACCAAACCCAACCCAACCTAACCAATAGCGAAATCTAAGAATTCGACATTGCAAAAATATTCACAAAACGTGCTAACCTCACCAAACCTAACCCAACCTAACCTTACTATCACCGAAATCAAAGAAGTCGACATTGCAAAGATATAAAAAAAAACTCGCTAACCTCACCAAACCTTAGCCAACCTAACCTTACCATCACTGAAATCAAAGATTTCGAGATTGAAGAAATTCACAAAAAACGATAACCTCAACAAATCTAACCCAACCCAACCTAACCAACAGCGAAATCAAAGAATTCGATATTGCGAAAATATACACAAAACGTGCTAACCTCACCAAACCTAACCCAACCTAACCTAACTTTCTCCGAAATCAAAGAATTCGACATTGCAAAAATATACACACAACGTGCTTACCTCACCAAACCTTACCCAACCTAACCTTACTAGTTTAGAAATCAAAGAATTCGACATTGCAAAAATATACACAAATTGTGCTAAACTCACCAAACCAAACCAAACCCAACCTAACCTAACTATCACCGAAATCAAAGAATTCGACATTGCAAAAATATACGCAAAACGTGCTTAATTTACCAAACCTAACCCAACCTAACCTAACTAGCACCGATATCAAAGAATTCGACATTGTAAAAATATACACAAAACGTGCTAACCTCACCAACCCTTACCCAAACTAACCTAAATATCATCAAAATCAAAGAAGTCGACAATGCAAAAATATACAAAAAACTCGCTAACCTCACCAAACCTAACCTAACCTAACCAATTCATCACTGAAATCCAAGAATTCGAGATTGTAAGTTATTCACAAAAAACGTTTACCTCAACAAATCTAACCCAACCCAACCTAACTATCACCGAAATCAAAGAAATCGACATTGCTTAAATATACAAAATATGTGCTAAACTCAAGACCTAACCCAACCGAACCTAACTATCACCGAAATCAAAGAAATCGACATTGCAAAAATATACACAAAACGTGCTAACCTCACCAAACCTAACCCAACCTAACCTAACTATCAACGAAATCAAAGAATTAGACATTGCAAATATATACAAAAAACGTGCTAAACTCACCAAACCTAACCCAACCTAACCTAACTATCACCAAAATCAAAGAATTCGCATTGCAAAAATATACACAAAACGTGCTAACCTCACCAAACCTAACCCAACCTAACCTAACTAGCACCGAAATCAAAGAGTTTGACATTTCAAAAATATACACAAAATGTGCTTACCTCACAAACCCTAACATTAACTAACCTAACTATCATCGAAATCAAATGAGTCGACAATGCAAAAATATACAAAAAACTCGCTAACCTCGCCAAACCTAACCCAACTTAACCTTACTATCACTGAAATCAAAGAATTCGAAATTGCAAAAATAGACACAAAACGTGCTTACCTCACCAAACCTAACTTAACCTAACCTAACTTTCACCGAAATCAAAGAAATCGACATTGCAAAAATATACACAAAACGTGCTTAACTCACTAAACCTAACCCAACCTAACCTAACTAGCACCGAAATCAAAGAATTCGACATTGCAAAGATATACAAAAAACGTGCTAAACTCACCAAACCTAACCCAACCTAACCTAACTATCACCGAAATCAAAGAATTCGACATTGCAAAAATATACACAAAACGTGATAACCTCACCAAACCTAACCCAACCTAACCTAACTATCACCGAAATCAAAGAATTCGACATTGCAAAGATATACAAAAAACGTGCTCAACTCACCAAACCTAACCCAACCTAACCTAACTATCACCGAAATCAAAGATTTCGAGATTGAAGGATTTCACAAAAAACGATAACCTCAACAAATCCAACCCAACCCAACCTAACCAACAGCGAAATCAAAGAATTCAACATTGCAAAAATATACACAAAACGTGCTTACCTCACCAAACCTTACCCAACGTAACCTAACTATCTCCGAAATCAAAGAATTCGACATTGCAAAAATATACACAAAACGTGCTAGCCTCACCAAACATAACCCAACCTAACCTTACTAGCACCGAAATCAAAGAATTCGACATTGCAAAAATAAACACAAAACGTGCTAACCTCACCAACCTAACCCAACCTAACCTAACTATCAACGAAATCAAAGAATTCGACATTGCAAAGATATAATAAAAGCGTGCTAAACTCACCAAACCTAACCCAACCTAACCTAACTTTCACCGAAATCAAAGAATTTGACATTGCTTTAATATACACAAAACGTGCTTAACTCACCAAACCTAACCCAACCTTACCTAACTATCACCGAAATCAAAGAATTCGACATTGCAAAGATATAATAAAAGCGTGCTAAACTCACCAAACCTAACCCAACCTAACCTAACTATCACCGAAATCAAAGAATTTGACATTGCTTTAATATACACAAAACGTGCTTAACTCACCAAACCTAACCCAACCTAACCTAACTAGCACCGAAATCAAAGAATTCGACATTGCAAAGATATACAAAAAACGTGCTTAACTCACCAAACCTAACCCAACCTAACCTAACTATCACCGAAATCAAAGAATTCGACATTGCAAAAATATACACAAAACGTGCTAACCTCATCAAACCTAACCCAACCTAACCTAACTATCACCGAAATCAAAGAATTCGACATTGCAAAGATATACAAAAAACGTGCTAAACTCACCAAACCTAACCCAACCTAACCTAACTATCACCGAAATCAAAGAATTCGACATTGCTTAAATATACACAAAACGTGCTAAACTCACCAAACCTAACCCAAACTAACCTAACTATCAACGAAATCAAAGAATTCGACATTGCAAAGATATAATAAAAGCGTGCTAAACTCACCAAACCTAACCCAACCTTACCTAACTTTCACCGAAATCAAAGAATTTGACATTGCTTTAATATACACAAGACGTGCTTAACTCACCAAACCTAACCCAACCTAACCTAACTATCACCAAAATCAAAGAATTCGCATTGCAAAAATATACACAAAACGTGCTAACCTCACCAAGCCTAACCCAACCTAACCTAACTAGCACCGTAATCAAAGAGTTTGACATTTCAAAAATATACACAAAATGTGCTTACCTCACAAACCCTAACCTTAACTAACCTAACTATCATCAAAATCAATGAAGTCGACAATGCAAAAATAAACAAAAAACTCGCTAACCTCACCAAACCTAACCCAACCTAACTAATTCATCACTGAAATCAAAGAATTCGACATTGCAAAGATATTCAAAAAACGTGCTAATCTCACCAAACCTAACCCAACCTAACCTAACTATCACCGAAATCAAAGAATTCGACATTGCAAAAATATACACAAAACGTGCTAACCTCATCAAACCTAACCCAACCTAACCTAACTATCACCGAAATCAAAGAATTCGACATTGCAAATATATACAAAAAACGTGCTAAACTCACCAAACCTAACCCAACCTAACCTAACTATCACCAAAATCAAAGAATTCGCATTGCAAAAATATACACAAAACGTGCTAACCTCACCAAACCTAACCCAACCTAACCTAACTAGCACCGAAATCAAAGAGTTTGACATTTCAAAAATATACACAAAATGTGCTTACCTCACAAACCCTAACATTAACTAACCTAACTATCATCGAAATCAAATGAGTCGACAATGCAAAAATATACAAAAAACTCGCTAACCTCGCCAAACCTAACCCAACTTAACCTTACTATCACTGAAATCAAAGAATTCGAAATTGCAAAAATAGACACAAAACGTGCTTACCTCACCAAACCTAACTTAACCTAACCTAACTTTCACCGAAATCAAAGAAATCGACATTGCAAAAATATACACAAAACGTGCTTAACTCACTAAACCTAACCCAACCTAACCTAACTAGCACCGAAATCAAAGAATTCGACATTGCAAAGATATACAAAAAACGTGCTAAACTCACCAAACCTAACCCAACCTAACCTAACTATCACCGAAATCAAAGAATTCGACATTGCAAAAATATACACAAAACGTGCTAACCTCACCAAACCTAACCCAACCTAACCTAACTATCACCGAAATCAAAGAATTCGACATTGCAAAGATATTCAAAAAACGTGCTAATCTCACCAAACCTAACCCAACCTAACCTAACTATCACCGAAATCAAAGAATTCGACATTGCAAAAATATACACAAAACGTGCTAACCTCATCAAACCTAACTTAACCTAACCTAACTTTCACCGAAATCAAAGAAATCGACATTGCAAAAATATACACAAAACGTGCTTAACTCACTAAACCTAACCCAACCTAACCTAACAAGCACCGAAATCAAAGAATTCGACATTGCAAAGATATACAAAAAACGTGCTAAACTCACCAAACCTAACCCAACCTAACCTAACTATCACCGAAATCAAAGAATTCGACATTGCAAAAATATACACAAAACGTGCTAACCTCACCAAACCTAACCCAACCTAACCTAACTATCACCGAAATCAAAGAATTCGACATTGCAAAGATATACAAAAAACGTGCTAAACTCACCAAACCTAACCCAACCTAACCTAACTATCACCGAAATCAAAGATTTCGAGATTGAAGGATTTCACAAAAAACGATAACCTCAACAAATCCAACCCAACCCAACCTAACCAACAGCGAAATCAAAGAGTTCAACATTGCAAAAATATACACAAAACGTGCTTACCTCACCAAACCTTACCCAACGTAACCTAACTATCTCCGAAATCAAAGAATTCGACATTGCAAAAATATACACAAAACGTGCTAGCCTCACCAAACATAACCCAACCTAACCTTACTAGCACCGAAATCAAAGAATTCGACATTGCAAAAATATACACAAAACGTGCTAACCTCACCAACCTAACCCAACCTAACCTAACTATCAACGAAATCAAAGAATTCGACATTGCAAAGATATAATAAAAGCGTGCTAAACTCACCAAACCTAACCCAACCTAACCTAACTTTCACCGAAATCAAAGAATTTGACATTGCTTTAATATACACAAAACGTGCTTAACTCACCAAACCTAACCCAACCTTACCTAACTATCACCGAAATCAAAGAATTCGACATTGCAAAGATATAATAAAAGCGTGCTAAACTCACCAAACCTAACCCAACCTAACCTAACTATCACCGAAATCAAAGAATTTGACATTGCTTTAATATACACAAAACGTGCTTAACTCACCAAACCTAACCCAACCTAACCTAACTAGCACCGAAATCAAAGAATTCGACATTGCAAAGATATACAAAAAACGTGCTAAACTCACCAAACCTAACCCAACCTAACCTAACTATCACCGAAATCAAAGAATTCGACATTGCAAAAATATATACAAAACGTGCTAACCTCATCAAACCTAACCCAACCTAACCTAACTATCACCGAAATCAAAGAATTCGACATTGCAAAGATATACAAAAAACGTGCTAAACTCACCAAACCTAACCCAACCTAACCTAATTATCACCGAAATCAAAGAATTCGACATTGCTTAAATATACACAAAACGTGCTAAACTCACCAAACCTAACCCAAACTAACCTAACTATCAACGAAATCAAAGAATTCGACATTGCAAAGATATAATAAAAGCGTGCTAAACTCACCAAACCTAACCCAACCTTACCTAACTTTCACCGAAATCAAAGAATTTGACATTGCTTTAATATACACAAGACGTGCTTAACTCACCAAACCTAACCCAACCTAACCTAACTATCACCAAAATCAAAGAATTCGCATTTCAAAAATATACACAAAATGTGCTTACCTCACAAACCCTAACCTTAACTAACCTAACTATCATCAAAATCAATGAAGTCGACAATGCAAAAATAAACAAAAAACTCGCTAACCTCACCAAACCTAACCCAACCTAACTAATTCATCACTGAAATCCAAGAATTCGAGATTGTAAGTTATTCACAAAAAACGTTTACCTCAAAAAATCTAACCCAACCCAACCTAACTATCACCGAAATCAAAGAATTGGACGTGGCAAAAATATACATAAAACGTGCTCATCGCACCCAACCAAACCCAACATAACCAAAACATCACCGAAATCAAAGAATTCGAGATTATAAGTAATTCACAAAAAACGATAACCTCAACAAATCTAACCCAACCCAACCTAACCAACAGCGAAATCAAAGAATTAGAAATTGCAAAAATATACACAAAACGTGCTTACCTCACCAAACCAAACCCAACGTAACCTAACTATCTCCTAAATCAAAGAATTCGACATTGCAAAAATATACACAAAACGTGCTCATCGCACCAAACCAAACCCAACATAACCGAAACATCACCGAAATCAAAAGAATTCGAGATTGTTAGTAATTCACAAAAAACGATAACCTCAACATATCTTACCTAACCCAACCTTACCAACAGCGAAATCAAAGAAATCGACATTGCAAAAATATTCACAAAACGTGCTCATCAGACCAAACCAAACCCAACATAACCTAAACATCACCGAAATCAAAAGAATTCGAGATTGTAAGTAATTCACAAAAAACGATAACCTCAACAAATCTTACCCAACCCAACCTAACCAACAGCGAAATCAAAGAATTCGACATTGCAAAAATATACACAAAACGTGCTTACCTCACCAAACCTAACCCAACCTAACCTAACTTTCTCCGAAATCAAAGAATTCGACATTGCAAAAATATACACAAAACGTGCTAACCTCACCAAACCTAACCCAACCTAACCTAACTATCACCGAAATCAAAGAATTCGACATTGCAAAGATATTCAAAAAACGTGCTAATCTCACCAAACCTAACCCAACCTAACCTAACTATCACCGAAATCAAAGAATTCGACATTGCAAAAATATACACAAAACGTGCTAACCTCATCAAACCTAACTTAACCTAACCTAACTTTCACCGAAATCAAAGAAATCGACATTGCAAAAATATACACAAAACGTGCTTAACTCACTAAACCTAACCCAACCTAACCTAACTAGCACCGAAATCAAAGAATTCGACATTGCAAAGATATACAAAAAACGTGCTAAACTCACCAAACCTAACCCAACCTAACCTAACTATCACCGAAATCAAAGAATTCGACATTGCAAAAATATACACAAAACGTGCTAACCTCACCAAACCTAACCCAACCTAACCTAACTATCACCGAAATCAAAGAATTCGACATTGCAAAGATATACAAAAAACGTGCTAAACTCACCAAACCTAACCCAACCTAACCTAACTATCACCGAAATCAAAGATTTCGAGATTGAAGGATTTCACAAAAAACGATAACCTCAACAAATCCAACCCAACCCAACCTAACCAACAGCGAAATCAAAGAATTCAACATTGCAAAAATATACACAAAACGTGCTTACCTCACCAAACCTTACCCAACGTAACCTAACTATCTCCGAAATCAAAGAATTCGACATTGCAAAAATATACACAAAACGTGCTAGCCTCACCAAACATAACCCAACCTAACCTTACTAGCACCGAAATCAAAGAATTCGACATTGCAAAAATATACACAAAACGTGCTAACCTCACCAACCTAACCCAACCTAACCTAACTATCAACGAAATCAAAGAATTCGACATTGCAAAGATATAATAAAAGCGTGCTAAACTCACCAAACCTAACCCAACCTAACCTAACTTTCACCGAAATCAAAGAATTTGACATTGCTTTAATATACACAAAACGTGCTTAACTCACCAAACCTAACCCAACCTTACCTAACTATCACCGAAATCAAAGAATTCGACATTGCAAAGATATAATAAAAGCGTGCTAAACTCACCAAACCTAACCCAACCTAACCTAACTATCACCGAAATCAAAGAATTTGACATTGCTTTAATATACACAAAACGTGCTTAACTCACAAAACCTAACCCAACCTAACCTAACTAGCACCGAAATCAAAGAATTCGACATTGCAAAGATATACAAAAAACGTGCTAAACTCACCAAACCTAACCCAACCTAACCTAACTATCACCGAAATCAAAGAATTCGACATTGCAAAAATATATACAAAACGTGCTAACCTCATCAAACCTAACCCAACCTAACCTAACTATCACCGAAATCAAAGAATTCGACATTGCAAAGATATACAAAAAACGTGCTAAACTCACCAAACCTAACCCAACCTAACCTAACTATCACCGAAATCAAAGAATTCGACATTGCTTAAATATACACAAAACGTGTTAAACTCACCAAACCTAACCCAAACTAACCTAACTATCAACGAAATCAAAGAATTCGACATTGCAAAGATATAATAAAAGCGTGCTAAACTCACCAAACCTAACCCAACCTTACCTAACTTTCACCGAAATCAAAGAATTTGACATTGCTTTAATATACACAAGACGTGCTTAACTCACCAAACCTAACCCAACCTAACCTAACTATCACCAAAATCAAAGAATTCGCATTGCAAAAATATACACAAAACGTGCTAACCTCACCAAGCCTAACCCAACCTAACCTAACTAGCACCGTAATCAAAGAGTTTGACATTTCAAAAATATACACAAAATGTGCTTACCTCACAAACCCTAACCTTAACTAACCTAACTATCATCAAAATCAATGAAGTCGACAATGCAAAAATAAACAAAAAACTCGCTAACCTCACCAAACCTAACCCAACCTAACTAATTCATCACTGAAATCCAAGAATTCGAGATTGTAAGTTATTCACAAAAAACGTTTACCTCAAAAAATCTAACCCAACCCAACCTAACTATCACCGAAATCAAAGAATTGGACGTGGCAAAAATATACATAAAACGTGCTCATCGCACCCAACC
The DNA here is from genome assembly GCF_051622035.1 of Arctopsyche grandis. NCBI lineage: Eukaryota > Metazoa > Arthropoda > Insecta > Trichoptera > Hydropsychidae > Arctopsyche > Arctopsyche grandis. The sequence goes on from NC_135357.1 coordinate 19,872,116, forward strand.
AAACCCAACATAACCAAAACATCACCGAAATCAAAGAATTCGAGATTATAAGTAATTCACAAAAAACGATAACCTCAACAAATCTAACCCAACCCAACCTAACAAACAGCGAAATCAAAGAATTAGAAATTGCAAAAATATAGACAAAACGTGCTTACCTCACCAAACCAAACCCAACGTAACCTAACTATCTCCTAAATCAAAGAATTCGACATTGCAAAAATATACACAAAACGTGCTCATCGCACCAAACCAAACCCAACATAACCGAAACATCACCGAAATCAAAAGAATTCGAGATTGTTAGTAATTCACAAAAAACGATAACCTCAACATATCTTACCTAACCCAACCTTACCAACAGCGAAATCAAAGAAATCGACATTGCAAAAATATTCACAAAACGTGCTCATCAGACCAAACCAAACCCAACATAACCTAAACATCACCGAAATCAAAAGAATTCGAGATTGTAAGTAATTCACAAAAAACGATAACCTCAACAAATCTTACCCAACCCAACCTAACCAACAGCGAAATCAAAGAATTCGACATTGCAAAAATATACACAAAACGTGCTTACCTCACCAAACCTAACCCAACCTAACCTAACTTTCTCCGAAATCAAAGAATTCGACATTGCAAAAATATACACAAAACGTGCTAACCTCACCAAACCTAACCCAACCTAACCTAACTATCACCGAAATCAAAGAATTCGACATTGCAAAGATATTCAAAAAACGTGCTAATCTCACCAAACCTAACCCAACCTAACCTAACTATCACCGAAATCAAAGAATTCGACATTGCAAAAATATACACAAAACGTGCTAACCTCACCAAACCTAACCCAACCTAACCTAACTATCAACGTAATCAAAGAATTCGACATTGCAAAGATATAATAAAAGCGTGCTAAACTCACCAAACCTAACCCAACCTAACCTAACTATCACCGAAATCAAAGAATTTGACATTGCTTTAAAATACACAAAACGTGCTTTACTCACCAAACCTAACCCAACCTAACCTAACTATCACCGAAATCAAAGAATTCGCATTGCAAAAATATACACAAAACGTGCTAACCTCACCAAAGCTAACCCAACCTAACCTAACTAGCTCCGAAATCAAAGAAATCGACATTGGAAAAATATACTCACAACGTGCTTAATTTACGAAACCTAACCCAACCTAAACTAACTAGCACCGATATCAAAGAATTCGACATTGTAAAAATATACACAAAACGTGCTAACCTCACCAACCCTTACCCAAACTAACCTAACTATCATCAAAATCAATGAAGTCGACAATGCAAAAATATACAAAAAACTCGCTAACCTCACCAAACCTAACCCAACCTAACCTAACTATCAATGTAATCAAAGAATTCGACATTGCAAAGATATAATAAAAGCGTGCTAAACTCACCAAACCTAACCCAACCTAACCTAACTATCACCGAAATCAAAGAATTTGACATTGCTTTAATATACACAAAACGTGCTTTACTCACCAAACCTAACCCAACCTAACCTAACTATCACCGAAATCAAAGAATTCGCATTGCAAAAATATACACAAAACGTGCTAACCTCACCAAAGCTAACCCAACCTAACCTAACTAGCTCCGAAATCAAAGAAATCGACATTGGAAAAATATACTCAAAACGTGCTTAATTTACGAAACCTAACCCAACCTAAACTAACTATCACTGAAATCAAAGAATTCGACATTGCAAAAATAGACACAAAACGTGCTTACCTCACCAAACCTAACTTAACCTAACCTAACTTTCACCGAAATCAAAGAAATCGACATTGCAAAAATATACACAAAACGTGCTTAACGCACTAAACCTAACCCAACCTAACCTAACTAGCACCGAAATCAAAGAATTCGACATTGCAAAAATATACACAAAACGTGCTTACCTCACCAAACCTAACCCAACCTAACCTAACTATCAACGAAATCAAAGAATTCGACATTGCAAAGATATACAAAAAACGTGCTTAACTCACCAAACCTAACCCAACCTAACCTAACTATCAACGAAATCAAAGAATTCGACATTGCAAATATATACAAAAAACGTGCTAAACTCACCAAACCTAACCCAACCTAACCTAACTAGCACCGAAATCAAAGAATTCGACATTGCAAAAATATACACAAAACGTGCTTACCTCACCAAACCTAACCCAACCTAACCTAACTATCAACGAAATCAAAGAATTCGACATTGCAAAGATATACAAAAAACGTGCTAAACTCACCAAACCTAACCCAACCTAACCTAACTATCAACGAAATCAAAGAATTCGACATTGCAAATATATACAAAAAACGTGCTAAACTCACCAAACCTAACCCAACCTAACCTAACTATCACCGAAATCAAAGAATTCGCATTGCAAAAATATACACAAAACGTGCTAACCTCACCAAACCTAACCCAACCTAACCTAACTAGCACCGAAATCAAAGAGTTTGACATTTCAAAAATATACACAAAATGTCCTTACCTCACCAAACCTAACCCAACCTATCCTAACTATCAACGAAATCAAAGAATTCGACATTGCAAAGATATTCAAAAAACGTGCTAAACTCACCAAACCTAACCCAACCTAACCTAACTATCAACGAAATCAAAGAATTCGACAATGCAAAAATATACAAAAAACTCGCTAACCTCACCAAACCTAACCCAACCTAACCTAACTATCACTGAAATCAAAGAATTCGACATTGCAAAAATAGACACAAAACGTGCTTACCTCACCAAACCTAACTTAACCTAACCTAACTTTCACCGAAATCAAAGAAATCGACATTGCAAAAATATACACAAAACGTGCTTAACTCACTAAACCTAACCCAACCTAACCTAACTAGCACCGAAATCAAAGAATTCGACATTGCAAAAATATACACAAAACGTGCTAACCTCACCAAACCTAACCCAACCTAACCTCACTATCACCGAAATCAAAGAATTCGACATTGCAAAGATATTCAAAAAACGTGCTAATCTCACCAAACCTAACCCAACCTAACCTAACTATCACCGAAATCAAAGAATTCGACATTGCAAAAATATACACAAAACGTGCTAACCTCACTAACCCTTACCCAAACTAACCTAACTATCATCAAAATCAATGAAGTCGACAATGCAAAAATATACAAAAAACTCGCTAACCTCACCAAACCTAACCCAACCTAACCTAACTATCAACGTAATCAAAGAATTCGACATTGCAAAGATATAATAAAAGCGTGCTAAACTCACCAAACCTAACCCAACCTAACCTAACTATCACCGAAATCAAAGAATTCGACATTGCAAAGATATTCAAAAAACGTGCTAATCTCACCAAACCTAACCCAACCTAACCTAACTATCACCGAAATCAAAGAATTCGACATTGCAAAAATATACACAAAACGTGCTAACCTCACCAAACCTAACCCAACCTAACCTAACTATCAACGTAATCAAAGAATTCGACATTGCAAAGATATAATAAAAGCGTGCTAAACTCACCAAACCTAACCCAACCTAACCTAACTATCACCGAAATCAAAGAATTTGACATTGCTTTAAAATACACAAAACGTGCTTTACTCACCAAACCTAACCCAACCTAACCTAACTATCACCGAAATCAAAGAATTCGCATTGCAAAAATATACACAAAACGTGCTACCCTCACCAAAGCTAACCCAACCTAACCTAACTAGCTCCGAAATCAAAGAAATCGACATTGGAAAAATATACTCACAACGTGCTTAATTTACGAAACCTAACCCAACCTAAACTAACTAGCACCGATATCAAAGAATTCGACATTGTAAAAATATACACAAAACGTGCTAACCTCACTAACCCTTACCCAAACTAACCTAACTATCATCAAAATCAATGAAGTCGACAATGCAAAAATATACAAAAAACTCGCTAACCTCACCAAACCTAACCCAACCTAACCTAACTATCAACGTAATCAAAGAATTCGACATTGCAAAGATATAATAAAAGCGTGCTAAACTCACCAAACCTAACCCAACCTAACCTAACTATCACCGAAATCAAAGAATTCGACATTGCAAAGATATTCAAAAAACGTGCTAATCTCACCAAACCTAACCCAACCTAACCTAACTATCACCGAAATCAAAGAATTCGACATTGCAAAAATATACACAAAACGTGCTAACCTCACCAAACCTAACCCAACCTAACCTAACTATCAACGTAATCAAAGAATTCGACATTGCAAAGATATAATAAAAGCGTGCTAAACTCACCAAACCTAACCCAACCTAACCTAACTATCACCGAAATCAAAGAATTTGACATTGCTTTAAAATACACAAAACGTGCTTTACTCACCAAACCTAACCCAACCTAACCTAACTATCACCGAAATCAAAGAATTCGCATTGCAAAAATATACACAAAACGTGCTACCCTCACCAAAGCTAACCCAACCTAACCTAACTAGCTCCGAAATCAAAGAAATCGACATTGGAAAAATATACTCACAACGTGCTTAATTTACGAAACCTAACCCAACCTAAACTAACTAGCACCGATATCAAAGAATTCGACATTGTAAAAATATACACAAAACGTGCTAACCTCACTAACCCTTACCCAAACTAACCTAACTATCATCAAAATCAATGAAGTCGACAATGCAAAAATATACAAAAAACTCGCTAACCTCACCAAACCTAACCCAACCTAACCTAACTATCAACGTAATCAAAGAATTCGACATTGCAAAGATATAATAAAAGCGTGCTAAACTCACCAAACCTAACCCAACCTAACCTAACTATCACCGAAATCAAAGAATTTGACATTGCTTTAATATACACAAAACGTGCTTTACTCACCAAACCTAACCCAACCTAACCTAACTATCACCGAAATCAAAGAATTCGCATTGCAAAAATATACACAAAACGTGCTAACCTCACCAAAGCTAACCCAACCTAACCTAACTAGCTCCGAAATCAAAGAAATCGACATTGGAAAAATATACTCAAAACGTGCTTAATTTACGAAACCTAACCCAACCTAAACTAACTATCACTGAAATCAAAGAATTCGACATTGCAAAAATAGACACAAAACGTGCTTACCTCACCAAACCTAACTTAACCTAACCTAACTTTCACCGAAATCAAAGAAATCGACATTGCAAAATTATACACAAAACGTGCTTAACTCACTAAACCTAACCCAACCTAACCTAACTAGCACCGAAATCAAAGAATTCGACATTGCAAAAATATACACAAAACGTGCTTACCTCACCAAACCTAACCCAACCTAACCTAACTATCAACGAAATCAAAGAATTCGACATTGCAAAGATATACAAAAAACGTGCTAAACTCACCAAACCTAACCCAACCTAACCTAACTATCAACGAAATCAAAGAATTCGACATTGCAAATATATACAAAAAACGTGCTAAACTCACCAAACCTAACCCAACCTAACCTAACTATCACCGAAATCAAAGAATTCGCATTGCAAAAATATACACAAAACGTGCTAACCTCACCAAACCTAACCCAACCTAACCTAACTAGCACCGAAATCAAAGAGTTTGATATTTCAAAAATATACACAAAATGTGCTTACCTCACCAAACCTAACCCAACCTATCCTAACTATCAACGAAATCAAAGAATTCGACATTGCAAAGATATTCAAAAAACGTGCTAAACTCACCAAACCTAACCCAACCTAACCTAACTATCAACGAAATCAAAGAATTCGACAATGCAAAAATATACAAAAAACTCGCTAACCTCACCAAACCTAACCCAACCTAACCTAACTATCACTGAAATCAAAGAATTCGACATTGCAAAAATAGACACAAAACGTGCTTACCTCACCAAACCTAACTTAACCTAACCTAACTTTCACCGAAATCAAAGAAATCGACATTGCAAAAATATACACAAAACGTGCTTAACTCACTAAACCTAACCCAACCTAACCTAACTAGCACCGAAATCAAAGAATTCGACATTGCAAAAATATACACAAAACGTGCTAACCTCACCAAACCTAACCCAACCTAACCAAACTATCACCGAAATCAAAGAATTCGACATTGCAAAGATATTCAAAAAACGTGCTAATCTCACCAAACCTAACCCAACCTAACCTAACTATCACCGAAATCAAAGAATTCGACATTGCAAAAATATACACAAAACGTGCTAACCTCACCAAACCTAACCCAACCTAACCTAACTATCAACGTAATCAAAGAATTCGACATTGCAAAGATATAATAAAAGCGTGCTAAACTCACCAAACCTAACCCAACCTAACCTAACTATCACCGAAATCAAAGAATTTGACATTGCTTTAAAATACACAAAACGTGCTTTACTCACCAAACCTAACCCAACCTAACCTAACTATCACTGAAATCAAAGAATTCGCATTGCAAAAATATACACAAAACGTGCTAACCTCACCAAAGCTAACCCAACCAGCCCCTAACTAGCTCCGAAATCAAAGAAATCGACATTGGAAAAATATACTCAAAACGTGCTTAATTTACGAAACCTAACCCAACCTAAACTAACTATCACTGAAATCAAAGAATTCGACATTGCAAAAATAGACACAAAACGTGCTTACCTCACCAAACCTAACTTAACCTAACCTAACTTTCACCGAAATCAAAGAAATCGACATTGCAAAAATATACACAAAACGTACTTAACTCACTAAACCTAACCCAACCTAACCTAACTAGCACCGAAATCAAAGAATTCGACATTGCAAAAATATACACAAAACGTGCTTACCTCACCAAACCTAACCCAACCTAACCTAACTATCAACGAAATCAAAGAATTCGACATTGCAAAGATATACAAAAAAGGTGCTAAACTCACCAAACCTAACCCAACCTAACCTAACTATCAACGAAATCAAAGAATTCGACATTGCAAATATATACAAAAAACGTGCTAAACTCACCAAACCTAACCCAACCTAACCTAACTATCACCGAAATCAAAGAATTCGCATTGCAAAAATATACACAAAACGTGCTAACCTCACCAAACCTAACCCAACCTAACCTAACTATCAACGAAATCAAAGAATTCGACAATGCAAAAATATACAAAAAACTCGCTAACCTCACCAAACCTAACCCAACCTAACCTAACTATCACTGAAATCAAAGAATTCGACATTGCAAAAATAGACACAAAACGTGCTTACCTCACCAAACCTAACTTAACCTAACCTAACTTTCACCGAAATCAAAGAAATCGACATTGCAAAAATATACACAAAACGTGCTTAACTCACTTAACCTAACCCAACCTAACCTAACTAGCACCGAAATCAAAGAATTCGACATTGCAAAAATATACACAAAACGTGCTAACCTCACCAAACCTAACCCAACCTAACCTAACTATCACCGAAATCAAAGAATTCGACATTGCAAAGATATTCAAAAAACGTGCTTATCTCACCAAACCTAACCCAACCTAACCTAACTATCACCGAAATCAAAGAATTCGACATTGCAAAAATATACACAAAACGTGCTAACCTCACCAAACCTAACCCAACCTAACCTAACTATCAACGTAATCAAAGAATTCGACATTGCAAAGATATAATAAAAGCGTGCTAAACTCAGCAAACCTAACCCAACCTAACCTAACTATCACCGAAATCAAAGAATTTGACATTGCTTTAAAATACACAAAACGTGCTTTACTCACCAAACCTAACCCAACCTAACCTAACTATCACCGAAATCAAAGAATTCGCATTGCAAAAATATACACAAAACGTGCTCACCTCACCAAAGCTAACCCAACCTAACCTAACTAGCTCCGAAATCAAAGAAATCGACATTGGAAAAATATACTCACAACGTGCTTAATTTACGAAACCTAACCCAACCTAAACTAACTAGCACCGATATCAAAGAATTCGACATTGTAAAAATATACACAAAACGTGCTAACCTCACCAACCCTTACCCAAACTAACCTAACTATCATCAAAATCAATGAAGTCGACAATGCAAAAATATACAAAAAACTCGCTAACCTCACCAAACCTAACCCAACCTAACCTAACTATCAACGTAATCAAAGAATTCGACATTGCAAAGATATAATAAAAGCGTGCTAAACTCACCAAACCTAACCCAACCTAACCTAACTATCACCGAAATCAAAGAATTTGACATTGCTTTAATATACACAAAACGTGCTTTACTCACCAAACCTAACCCAACCTAACCTAACTATCACCGAAATCAAAGAATTCGCATTGCAAAAATATACACAAAACGTGCTAACCTCACCAAAGCTAACCCAACCTAACCTAACTAGCTCCGAAATCAAAGAAATCGACATTGGAAAAATATACTCAAAACGTGCTTAATTTACGAAACCTAACCCAACCTAAACTAACTATCACTGAAATCAAAGAATTCGACATTGCAAAAATAGACACAAAACGTGCTTACCTCACCAAACCTAACTTAACCTAACCTAACTTTCACCGAAATCAAAGAAATCGACATTGCAAAAATATACACAAAACGTGCTTAACTCACTAAACCTAACCCAACCTAACCTAACTAGCACCGAAATCAAAGAATTCGACATTGCAAAAATATACACAAAACGTGCTTACCTCACCAAACCTAACCCAACCTAACCTAACTATCAACGAAATCAAAGAATTCGACATTGCAAAGATATACAAAAAACGTGCTAAACTCACCAAACCTAACCCAACCTAACCTAACTATCAACGAAATCAAAGAATTCGACATTGCAAATATATACAAAAAACGTGCTAAACTCACCAAACCTAACCCAACCTAACCTAACTATCACCGAAATCAAAAAATTCGACATTGCTTAAATATACACAAAACGTGCTAAACTCACCAAACCTAACCCAACCTAACCTAACTATCACCGAAATCAAAGAATTCGACATTGCTTAAATATACACAAAACGTGCTTAACTCACCAAACCTAACCCAACCTAACCTAACTATCACCGAAATCAAAGAATTCGCATTGCAAAAATATACACAAAACGTGCTTACCTCACCAAACCTAACCCAACCTAACCTAACTATCAACGAAATCAAAGAATTCGACATTGCAAATATATACAAAAAACGTGCTAAACTCACCAAACCTAACCCAACCTAACCTAACTATCACCGAAATCAAAGAATTCGCATTGCAAAAATATACACAAAACGTGCTAACCTCACCAAACCTAACCCAACCTAACCTAACTAGCACCGAAATCAAAGAGTTTGACATTTCAAAAATATACACAAAATGTGCTTACCTCACCAAACCTAACCCAACCTAACCTAACTATCAACGAAATCAAAGAATTCGACATTGCAAAGATATACAAAAAAGGTGCTAAACTCACCAAACCTAACCCAACCTAACCTAACTATCAACGAAATCAAGGAATTCGACATTGCAAATATATACAAAAAACGTGCTAAACTCACCAAACCTAACCCAACCTAACCTAACTATCACCGAAATCAAAGAATTCGCATTGCAAAAATATACACAAAACGTGCTAACCTCACCAAACCTAACCCAACCTAACCTAACTATCAACGAAATCAAAGAATTCGACAATGCAAAAATATACAAAAAACTCGCTAACCTCACCAAACCTAACCCAACCTAACCTAACTATCACTGAAATCAAAGAATTCGACATTGCAAAAATAGACACAAAACGTGCTTACCTCACCAAACCTAACTTAACCTAACCTAACTTTCACCGAAATCAAAGAAATCGACATTGCAAAAATATACACAAAACGTGCTTAACTCACTAAACCTAACCCAACCTAACCTAACTATCACCGAAATCAAAGAATTCGACATTGCAAAAATATACACAAAACGTGCTAACCTCACCAAACCTAACCCAACCTAACCTAACTATCAACGTAATCAAAGAATTCGACATTGCAAAGATATAATAAAAGCGTGCTAAACTCACCAAACCTAACCCAACCTAACCTAACTATCACCGAAATCAAAGAATTTGACATTGCTTTAAAATACACAAAACGTGCTTTACTCACCAAACCTAACCCAACCTAACCTTACTATCACCGAAATCAAAGAATTCGCATTGCAAAAATATACACAAAACGTGCTCACCTCACCAAAGCTAACCCAACCTAACCTAACTAGCTCCGAAATCAAAGAAATCGACATTGGAAAAATATACTCACAACGTGCTTAATTTACGAAACCTAACCCAACCTAAACTAACTAGCACCGATATCAAAGAATTCGACATTGTAAAAATATACACAAAACGTGCTCACCTCACCAACCCTTACCCAAACTAACCTAACTATCATCAAAATCAATGAAGTCGACAATGCAAAAATATACAAAAAACTCGCTAACCTCACCAAACCTAACCCAACCTAACCTAACTATCAACGTAATCAAAGAATTCGACATTGCAAAGATATAATAAAAGCGTGCTAAACTCACCAAACCTAACCCAACCTAACCTAACTATCACCGAAATCAAAGAATTTGACATTGCTTTAATATACCCAAAACGTGCTTTACTCACCAAACCTAACCCAACCTAACCTAACTATCACCGAAATCAAAGAATTCGCATTGCAAAAATATACACAAAACGTGCTAACCTCACCAAAGCTAACCCAACCTAACCTAACTAGCTCCGAAATCAAAGAAATCGACATTGGAAAAATATACTCAAAACGTGCTTAATTTACGAAACCTAACCCAACCTTAACTAACTATCACTGAAATCAAAGAATTCGACATTGCAAAAATAGACACAAAACGTGCTTACCTCACCAAACCTAACTTAACCTAACCTAACTTTCACCGAAATCAAAGAAATCGACATTGCAAAAATATACACAAAACGTGCTTAACTCACTAAACCTAACCCAACCTAACCTAACTAGCACCGAAATCAAAGAATTCGACATTGCAAAAATATACACAAAACGTGTTTTCCTCACCAAACCTAACCCAACCTAACCTAACTATCAACGAAATCAAAGAATTCGACATTGCAAAGATATACAAAAAACGTGCTAAACTCACCAAACCTAACCCAACCTAACCTAACTATCAACGAAATCAAAGAATTCGACATTGCAAATATATACAAAAAACGTGCTAAACTCACCAAACCTAACCCAACCTAACCTAACTATCACCGAAATCAAAGAATTCGCATTGCAAAAATATACACAAAACGTGCTAACCTCACCAAACCTAACCCAACCTAACCTAACTATCAACGAAATCAAAGAATTCGACATTGCAAAGATATACAAAAAACGTGCTAAACTCACCAAACCTAACCCAACCTAACCTAACTATCAACGAAATCAAAGAATTCGACATTGCAAATATATACAAAAAACGTGCTAAACTCACCAAACCTAACCCAACCTAACCTAACTATCACCGAAATCAAAGAATTCGCATTGCAAAAATATACACAAAACGTGCTAACCTCACCAAACCTAACCCAACCTAACCTAACTATCAACGAAATCAAAGAATTCGACAATGCAAAAATATACAAAAAACTCGCTTACCTCACCAAACCTAACCCAACCTAACCTAACTATCACTGAAATCAAAGAATTCGACATTGCAAAAATAGACACAAAACGTGCTTACCTCACCAAACCTAACTTAACCTAACCTAACTTTCACCGAAATCAAAGAAATCGACATTGCAAAAATATACACAAAACGTGCTTAACTCACTAAACCTAACCCAACCTAACCTAACTATCACCGAAATCAAAGAATTCGACATTGCAAAAATATACACAAAACGTGCTAACCTCACCAAACCTAACCCAACCTAACCTAACTATCAACGTAATCAAAGAATTCGACATTGCAAAGATATAATAAAAGCGTGCTAAACTCACCAATCCTAACCCAACCTAACCTAACTATCACCGAAATCAAAGAATTTGACATTGCTTTAAAATACACAAAACGTGCTTTACTCACCAAACCTAACCCAACCTAACCTAACTATCACCGAAATCAAAGAATTCGCATTGCAAAAATATACACAAAACGTGCTCACCTCACCAAAGCTAACCCAACCTAACCTAACTAGCTCCGAAATCAAAGAAATCGACATTGGAAAAATATACTCACAACGTGCTTAATTTACGAAACCTAACCCAACCTAAACTAACTAGCACCGATATCAAAGAATTCGACATTGTTAAAATATACACAAAACGTGCTAACCTCACCAACCCTTACCCAAACTTACCTAACTATCATCAAAATCAATGAAGTCGACAATGCAAAAATATACAAAAAACTCGCTAACCTCACCAAACCTAACCCAACCTAACCTAACTATCAACGTAATCAAAGAATTTGACATTGCAAAGATATAATAAAAGCGTGCTAAACTCACCAAACCTAACCCAACCTAACCTAACTATCACCGAAATCAAAGAATTTGACATTGCTTTAATATACCCAAAACGTGCTTTACTCACCAAACCTAACCCAACCTAACCTAACTATCACCGAAATCAAAGAATTCGCATTGCAAAAATATACACAAAACGTGCTAACCTCACCAAAGCTAACCCAACCTAACCTAACTAGCTCCGAAATCAAAGAAATCGACATTGGAAAAATATACTCAAAACGTGCTTAATTTACGAAACCTAACCCAACCTTAACTAACTATCACTGAAATCAAAGAATTCGACATTGCAAAAATAGACACAAAACGTGCTTACCTCACCAAACCTAACTTAACCTAACCTAACTTTCACCGAAATCAAAGAAATCGACATTGCAAAAATATACACAAAACGTGCTTAACTCACTAAAACTAACCCAACCTAACCTAACTAGCACCGAAATCAAAGAATTCGACATTGCAAAAATATACACAAAACGTGCTTTCCTCACCAAACCTAACCCAACCTAACCTAACTATCAACGAAATCAAAGAATTCGACATTGCAAAGATATACAAAAAACGTGCTAAACTCACCAAACCTAACCCAACCTAACCTAACTATCAACGAAATCAAAGAATTCGACATTGCAAATATATACAAAAAACGTGCTAAACTCACCAAACCTAACCCAACCTAACCTAACTATCACCGAAATCAAAGAATTCGCATTGCAAAAATATACACAAAACGTGCTAACCTCACCAAACCTAACCCAACCTAACCTAACTAGCACCGAAATCAAAGAGTTTGACATTTCAAAAATATACACAAAATGTGCTTACCTCACCAAACCTAACCCAACCTATCCTAACTATCAACGAAATCAAAGAATTCGACATTGCAAAGATATTCAAAAAACGTGCTAAACTCACCAAACCTAACCCAACCTAACCTAACTATCAACGAAATCAAAGAATTCGACAATGCAAAAATATACAAAAAACTCGCTAACCTCACCAAACCTAACCCAACCTAACCTAACTATCACTGAAATCAAAGAATTCGACATTGCAAAAATAGACACAAAACGTGCTTACCTCACCAAACCTAACTTAACCTAACCTAACTTTCACCGAAATCAAAGAAATCGACATTGCAAAAATATACACAAAACGTGCTTAACTCACCAAACCTAACCCAACCTAACCTAACTAGCACCGAAATCAAAGAATTCGACATTGCAAAAATATACACAAAACGTGCTAACCTCACCAAACCTAACCCAACCTAACCTTACTATCACCGAAATCAAAGAATTCGACATTGCAAAGATATTCAAAAAACGTGCTAATCTCACCAAACCTAACCCAACCTAACCTAACTATCACCGAAATCAAAGAATTCGACATTGCAAAAATATACACAAAACGTGCTAACCTCACCAAACCTAACCCAACCTAACCTAACTATCAACGTAATCAAAGAATTCGACATTGCAAAGATATAATAAAAGCGTGCTAAACTCACCAAACCTAACCCAACCTAACCTAACTATCACCGAAATCAAAGAATTTGACATTGCTTTAAAATACACAAAACGTGCTTTACTCACCAAACCTAACCCAACCTAACCTAACTATCACCGAAATCAAAGAATTCGCATTGCAAAAATATACACAAAACGTGCTAACCTCACCAAAGCTAACCCAACCTAACCTAACTAGCTCCGAAATCAAAGAAATCGACATTGGAAAAATATACTCACAACGTGCTTAATTAACGAAACCTAACCCAACCTAAACTAACTAGCACCGATATCAAAGAATTCGACATTGTAAAAATATACACAAAACGTGCTAACCTCACCAACCCTTACCCAAACTAACCTAACTATCATCAAAATCAATGAAGTCGACAATGCAAAAATATACAAAAAACTCGCTAACCTCACCAAACCTAACCCAACCTAACCTAACTATCAACGTAATCAAAGAATTCGACATTGCATAGATATAATAAAAGCGTGCTAAACTCACCAAACCTAACCCAACCTAACCTTACTATCACCGAAATCAAAAAATTTTACATTGCTTTAATATACACAAAACGTGCTAACCTCACCAAAGCTAACCCAACCTAACCTAACGAGCTCCGAAATCAAAGAAATCGACATTGGAAAAATATACTCAAAACGTGCTTAATTTACGAAACCTAACCCAACCTTAACTAACTATCACTGAAATCAAAGAATTCGACATTGCAAAAATAGACACAAAACGTGCTTACCTCACCAAACCTAACTTAACCTAACCTTACTTTCACCGAAATCAAAGAAATCGACATTGCAAAAATATACACAAAACGTGCTTAACTCACTAAACCTAACCCAACCTAACCTAACTAGCACCGAAATCAAAGAATTCGACATTGCAAAAATATACACAAAACGTGCTTTCCTCACCAAACCTAACCCAACCTAACCTAACTATCAACGAAATCAAAGAATTCGACATTGCAAAGATATACAAAAAACGTGCTAAACTCACCAAACCTAACCCAACCTAACCTAACTATCAACGAAATCAAAGAATTCGACATTGCAAATATATACAAAAAACGTGCTAAACTCACCAAACCTAACCCAACCTAACCTAACTATCACCGAAATCAAAGAATTCGCATTGCAAAAATATACACAAAACGTGCTAACCTCACCAAACCTAACCCAACCTAACCTAACTATCAACGAAATCAAAGAATTCGACATTGCAAAGATATACAAAAAACGTGCTAAACTCACCAAACCTAACCCAACCTAACCTAACTATCAACGAAATCAAAGAATTCGACATTGCAAATATATACAAAAAACGTGCTAAACTCACCAAACCTAACCCAACCTAACCTAACTATCACCGAAATCAAAGAATTCGCATTGCAAAAATATACACAAAACGTGCTAACCTCACCAAACCTAACCCAACCTAACCTAACTATCAACGAAATCAAAGAATTCGACAATGCAAAAATATACAAAAAACTCGCTAACCTCACCAAACCTAACCCAACCTAACCTAACTATCACTGAAATCAAAGAATTCGACATTGCAAAAATAGACACAAAACGTGCTTACCTCACCAAACCTAACTTAACCTAACCTAACTTTCACCGAAATCAAAGAAATCGACATTGCAAAAATATACACAAAACGTGCTAACCTCACCAAACCTAACCCAACCTAACCTAACTATCAACGTAATCAAAGAATTCGACATTGCAAAGATATAATAAAAGCGTGCTAAACTCACCAAACCTAACCCAACCTAACCTAACTATCACCGAAATCAAAGAATTTGACATTGCTTTAAAATACACAAAACGTGCTTTACTCACCAAACCTAACCCAACCTAACCTAACTATCACCGAAATCAAAGAATTCGCATTGCAAAAATATACACAAAACGTGCTCACCTCACCAAAGCTAACCCAACCTAACCTAACTAGCTCCGAAATCAAAGAAATCGACATTGGAAAAATATACTCACAACGTGCTTAATTTACGAAACCTAACCCAACCTAAACTAACTAGCACCGATATCAAAGAATTCGACATTGTAAAAATATACACAAAACGTGCTAACCTCACCAACCCTTACCCAAACTAACCTAACTATCATCAAAATCAATGAAGTCGACAATGCAAAAATATACAAAAAACTCGCTAACCTCACCAAACCTAACCCAACCTAACCTAACTATCAACGTAATCAAAGAATTCGACATTGCAAAGATATAATAAAAGCGTGCTAAACTCACCAAACCTAACCCAACCTAACCTAACTATCACCGAAATCAAAGAATTTGACATTGCTTTAATATACCCAAAACGTGCTTTACTCACCAAACCTAACCCAACCTAACCTAACTATCACCGAAATCAAAGAATTCGCATTGCAAAAATATACACAAAACGTGCTAACCTCACCAAAGCTAACCCAACCTAACCTAACTAGCTCCGAAATCAAAGAAATCGACATTGGAAAAATATACTCAAAACGTGCTTAATTTACGAAACCTAACCCAACCTTAACTAACTATCACTGAAATCAAAGAATTCGACATTGCAAAAATAGACACAAAACGTGCTTACCTCACCAAACCTAACTTAACCTAACCTAACTTTCACCGAAATCAAAGAAATCGACATTGCAAAAATATACACAAAACGTGCTTAACTCACTAAACCTAACCCAACCTAACCTAACTAGCACCGAAATCAAAGAATTCGACATTGCAAAAATATACACAAAACGTGCTTTCCTCACCAAACCTAACCCAACCTAACCTAACTATCAACGAAATCAAAGAATTCGACATTGCAAAGATATACAAAAAACGTGCTAAACTCACCAAACCTAACCCAACCTAACCTAACTATCAACGAAATCAAAGAATTCGACATTGCAAATATATACAAAAAACGTGCTAAACTCACCAAACCTAACCCAACCTAACCTAACTATCACCGAAATCAAAGAATTTGACATTGCTTTAAAATACACAAAACGTGCTTTACTCACCAAACCTAACCCAACCTAACCTAACTATCACCGAAATCAAAGAATTCGCATTGCAAAAATATACACAAAACGTGCTCACCTCACCAAAGCTAACCCAACCTAACCTAACTAGCTCCGAAATCAAAGAAATCGACATTGGAAAAATATACTCACAACGTGCTTAATTTACGAAACCTAACCCAACCTAAACTAACTAGCACCGATATCAAAGAATTCGACATTGTAAAAATATACACAAAACGTGCTAACCTCACCAACCCTTACCCAAACTAACCTAACTATCATCAAAATCAATGAAGTCGACAATGCAAAAATATACAAAAAACTCGCTAACCTCACCAAACCTAACCCAACCTAACCTAACTATCAACGTAATCAAAGAATTCGACATTGCAAAGATATAATAAAAGCGTGCTAAACTCACCAAACCTAACCCAACCTAACCTAACTATCACCGAAATCAAAGAATTTGACATTGCTTTAATATACCCAAAACGTGCTTTACTCACCAAACCTAACCCAACCTAACCTAACTATCACCGAAATCAAAGAATTCGCATTGCAAAAATATACACAAAACGTGCTAACCTCACCAAAGCTAACCCAACCTAACCTAACTAGCTCCGAAATCAAAGAAATCGACATTGGAAAAATATACTCAAAACGTGCTTAATTTACGAAACCTAACCCAACCTTAACTAACTATCACTGAAATCAAAGAATTCGACATTGCAAAAATAGACACAAAACGTGCTTACCTCACCAAACCTAACTTAACCTAACCTAACTTTCACCGAAATCAAAGAAATCGACATTGCAAAAATATACACAAAACGTGCTTAACTCACTAAACCTAACCCAACCTAACCTAACTAGCACCGAAATCAAAGAATTCGACATTGCAAAAATATACACAAAACGTGCTTTCCTCACCAAACCTAACCCAACCTAACCTAACTATCAACGAAATCAAAGAATTCGACATTGCAAAGATATACAAAAAACGTGCTAAACTCACCAAACCTAACCCAACCTAACCTAACTATCAACGAAATCAAAGAATTCGACATTGCAAATATATACAAAAAACGTGCTAAACTCACCAAACCTAACCCAACCTAACCTAACTATCACCGAAATCAAAGAATTCGCATTGCAAAAATATACACAAAACGTGCTAACCTCACCAAACCTAACCCAACCTAACCTAACTAGCACCGAAATCAAAGAGTTTGACATTTCAAAAATATACACAAAATGTGCTTACCTCACCAAACCTAACCCAACCTATCCTAACTATCAACGAAATCAAAGAATTCGACATTGCAAAGATATTCAAAAAACGTGCTAAACTCACCAAACCTAACCCAACCTAACCTAACTATCAACGAAATCAAAGAATTCGACAATGCAAAAATATACAAAAAACTCGCTAACCTAACCAAACCTAACCCAACCTAACCTAACTATCACTGAAATCAAAGAATTCGACATTGCAAAAATAGACACAAAACGTGCTTACCTCACCAAACCTAACTTAACCTAACCTAACTTTCACCGAAATCAAAGAAATCGACATTGCAAAAATATA
This sequence comes from Arctopsyche grandis, assembly GCF_051622035.1. NCBI lineage: Eukaryota > Metazoa > Arthropoda > Insecta > Trichoptera > Hydropsychidae > Arctopsyche > Arctopsyche grandis. Next base: position 19,890,845 of record NC_135357.1, read on the forward strand.
CACAAAACGTGCTTAACTCACTAAACCTAACCCAACCTAACCTAACTATCACCGAAATCAAAGAATTCGACATTGCAAAAATATACACAAAACGTGCTAACCTCACCAAACCTAACCCAACCTAACCTAACTATCAACGTAATCAAAGAATTCGACATTGCAAAGATATAATAAAAGCGTGCTAAACTCACCAAACCTAACCCAACCTAACCTAACTATCACCGAAATCAAAGAATTTGACATTGCTTTAAAATACACAAAACGTGCTTTACTCACCAAAGCTAACCCAACCTAACCTAACTAGCTCCGAAATCAAAGAAATCGACATTGGAAAAATATACTCACAACGTGCTTAATTTACGAAACCTAACCCAACCTAAACTAACTAGCACCGATATCAAAGAATTCGACATTGTAAAAATATACACAAAACGTGCTAACCTCACCAACCCTTACCCAAACTAACCTAACTATCATCAAAATCAATGAAGTCGACAATGCAAAAATATACAAAAAACTCGCTAACCTCACCAAACCTAACCCAACCTAACCTAACTATCAACGTAATCAAAGAATTCGACATTGCAAAGATATAATAAAAGCGTGCTAAACTCACCAAACCTAACCCAACCTAACCTAACTATCACCGAAATCAAAGAATTTGACATTGCTTTAATATACCCAAAACGTGCTTTACTCACCAAACCTAACCCAACCTAACCTAACTATCACCGAAATCAAAGAATTCGCATTGCAAAAATATACACAAAACGTGCTAACCTCACCAAAGCTAACCCAACCTAACCTAACTAGCTCCGAAATCAAAGAAATCGACATTGGAAAAATATACTCAAAACGTGCTTAATTTACGAAACCTAACCCAACCTTAACTAACTATCACTGAAATCAAAGAATTCGACATTGCAAAAATAGACACAAAACGTGCTTACCTCACCAAACCTAACTTAACCTAACCTAACTTTCACCGAAATCAAAGAAATCGACATTGCAAAAATATACACAAAACGTGCTTAACTCACTAAACCTAACCCAACCTAACCTAACTAGCACCGAAATCAAAGAATTCGACATTGCAAAAATATACACAAAACGTGCTTTCCTCACCAAACCTAACCCAACCTAACCTAACTATCAACGAAATCAAAGAATTCGACATTGCAAAGATATACAAAAAACGTGCTTAACTCACCAAACCTAACCCAACCTAACCTAACTATCAACGAAATCAAAGAATTCGACATTGCAAATATATACAAAAAACGTGCTAAACTCACCAAACCTAACCCAACCTAACCTAACTATCACCGAAATCAAAGAATTCGCATTGCAAAAATATACACAAAACGTGCTAACCTCACCAAACCTAACCCAACCTAACCTAACTAGCACCGAAATCAAAGAGTTTGACATTTCAAAAATATACACAAAATGTGCTTACCTCACCAAACCTAACCCAACCTATCCTAACTATCAACGAAATCAAAGAATTCGACATTGCAAAGATATTCAAAAAACGTGCTAAACTCACCAAACCTTACCCAACCTAACCTAACTATCAACGAAATCAAAGAATTCGACAATGCAAAAATATACAAAAAACTCGCTAACCTCACCAAACCTAACCCAACCTAACCTAACTATCACTGAAATCAAAGAATTCGACATTGCAAAAATAGACACAAAACGTGCTTACCTCACCAAACCTAACTTAACCTAACCTAACTTTCACCGAAATCAAAGAAATCGACATTGCAAAAATATACACAAAACGTGCTTAACTCACCAAACCTAACCCAACCTAACCTAACTAGCACCGAAATCAAAGAATTCGACATTGCAAAAATATACACAAAACGTGCTAACCTCACCAAACCTAACCCAACCTAACCTTACTATCACCGAAATCAAAGAATTCGACATTGCAAAGATATTCAAAAAACGTGCTAATCTCACCAAACCTAACCCAACCTAACCTAACTATCACCGAAATCAAAGAATTCGACATTGCAAAAATATACACAAAACGTGCTAACCTCACCAAACCTAACCCAACCTAACCTAACTATCAACGTAATCAAAGAATTCGACATTGCAAAGATATAATAAAAGCGTGCTAAACTCACCAAACCTAACCCAACCTAACCTAACTATCACCGAAATCAAAGAATTTGACATTGCTTTAAAATACACAAAACGTGCTTTACTCACCAAACCTAACCCAACCTAACCTAACTATCACCGAAATCAAAGAATTCGCATTGCAAAAATATACACAAAACGTGCTAACCTCACCAAAGCTAACCCAACCTAACCTTACTAGCTCCGAAATCAAAGAAATCGACATTGGAAAAATATACTCACAACGTGCTTAATTTACGAAACCTAACCCAACCTAAACTAACTAGCACCGATATCAAAGAATTCGACATTGTAAAAATATACACAAAACGTGCTAACCTCACCAACCCTTACCCAAACTAACCTAACTATCATCAAAATCAATGAAGTCGACAATGCAAAAATATACAAAAAACTCGCTAACCTCACCAAACCTAACCCAACCTAACCTAACTATCAACGTAATCAAAGAATTCGACATTGCAAAGATATAATAAAAGCGTGCTAAACTCACCAAACCTAACCCAACCTAACCTTACTATCACCGTAATCAAAGAATTTTACATTGCTTTAATATACACAAAACGTGCTAACCTCACCAAAGCTAACCCAACCTAACCTAACGAGCTCCGAAATCAAAGAAATCGACATTGGAAAAATATACTCAAAACGTGCTTAATTTACGAAACCTAACCCAACCTTAACTAACTATCACTGAAATCAAAGAATTCGACATTGCAAAAATAGACACAAAACGTGCTTACCTCACCAAACCTAACTTAACCTAACCTAACTTTCACCGAAATCAAAGAAATCGACATTGCAAAAATATACACAAAACGTGCTTAACTCACTAAACCTAACCCAACCTAACCTAACTAGCACCGAAATCAAAGAATTCGACATTGCAAAAATATACACAAAACGTGCTTTCCTCACCAAACCTAACCCAACCTAACCTAACTATCAACGAAATCAAAGAATTCGACATTGCAAAGATATACAAAAAACGTGCTAAACTCACCAAACCTAACCCAACCTAACCTAACTATCAACGAAATCAAAGAATTCGACATTGCAAATATATACAAAAAACGTGCTAAACTCACCAAACCTAACCCAACCTAACCTAACTATCACCGAAATCAAAGAATTCGCATTGCAAAAATATACACAAAACGTGCTAACCTCACCAAACCTAACCCAACCTAACCTAACTATCAACGAAATCAAAGAATTCGACATTGCAAAGATATACAAAAAACGTGCTAAACTCACCAAACCTAACCCAACCTAACCTAACTATCAACGAAATCAAAGAATTCGACATTGCAAATATATACAAAAAACGTGCTAAACTCACCAAACCTAACCCAACCTAACCTAACTATCACCGAAATCAAAGAATTCGCATTGCAAAAATATACACAAAACGTGCTAACCTCACCAAACCTAACCCAACCTAACCTAACTATCAACGAAATCAAAGAATTCGACAATGCAAAAATATACAAAAAACTCGCTAACCTCACCAAACCTAACCCAACCTAACCTAACTATCACTGAAATCAAAGAATTCGACATTGCAAAAATAGACACAAAACGTGCTTACCTCACCAAACCTAACTTAACCTAACCTAACTTTCACCGAAATCAAAGAAATCGACATTGCAAAAATATACACAAAACGTGCTTAACTCACTAAACCTAACCCAACCTAACCTAACTATCACCGAAATCAAAGAATTCGACATTGCAAAAATATACACAAAACGTGCTAACCTCACCAAACCTAACCCAACCTAACCTAACTATCAACGTAATCAAAGAATTCGACATTGCAAAGATATAATAAAAGCGTGCTAAACTCACCAAACCTAACCCAACCTAACCTAACTATCACCGAAATCAAAGAATTTGACATTGCTTTAAAATACACAAAACGTGCTTTACTCACCAAACCTAACCCAACCTAACCTAACTATCACCGAAATCAAAGAATTCGCATTGCAAAAATATACACAAAACGTGCTCACCTCACCAAAGCTAACCCAACCTAACCTAACTAGCTCCGAAATCAAAGAAATCGACATTGGAAAAATATACTCACAACGTGCTTAATTTACGAAACCTAACCCAACCTAAACTAACTAGCACCGATATCAAAGAATTCGACATTGTAAAAATATACACAAAACGTGCTAACCTCACCAACCCTTACCCAAACTAACCTAACTATCATCAAAATCAATGAAGTCGACAATGCAAAAATATACAAAAAACTCGCTAACCTCACCAAACCTAACCCAACCTAACCTAACTATCAACGTAATCAAAGAATTCGACATTGCAAAGATATAATAAAAGCGTGCTAAACTCACCAAACCTAACCCAACCTAACCTAACTATCACCGAAATCAAAGAATTTGACATTGCTTTAATATACCCAAAACGTGCTTTACTCACCAAACCTAACCCAACCTAACCTAACTATCACCGAAATCAAAGAATTCGCATTGCAAAAATATACACAAAACGTGCTAACCTCACCAAAGCTAACCCAACCTAACCTAACTAGCTCCGAAATCAAAGAAATCGACATTGGAAAAATATACTCAAAACGTGCTTAATTTACGAAACCTAACCCAACCTTAACTAACTATCACTGAAATCAAAGAATTCAACATTGCAAAAATAGACACAAAACGTGCTTACCTCACCAAACCTAACTTAACCTAACCTAACTTTCACCGAAATCAAAGAAATCGACATTGCAAAAATATACACAAAACGTGCTTAACTCACTAAACCTAACCCAACCTAACCTAACTAGCACCGAAATCAAAGAATTCGACATTGCAAAAATATACACAAAACGTGCTTTCCTCACCAAACCTAACCCAACCTAACCTAACTATCAACGAAATCAAAGAATTCGACATTGCAAAGATATACAAAAAACGTGCTAAACTCACCAAACCTAACCCAACCTAACCTAACTATCAACGAAATCAAAGAATTCGACATTGCAAATATATACAAAAAACGTGCTAAACTCACCAAACCTAACCCAACCTAACCTAACTATCACCGAAATCAAAGAATTCGCATTGCAAAAATATACACAAAACGTGCTAACCTCACCAAACCTAACCCAACCTAACCTAACTAGCACCGAAATCAAAGAGTTTGACATTTCAAAAATATACACAAAATGTGCTTACCTCACCAAACCTAACCCAACCTATCCTAACTATCAACGAAATCAAAGAATTCGACATTGCAAAGATATTCAAAAAACGTGCTAAACTCACCAAACCTAACCCAACCTAACCTAACTATCAACGAAATCAAAGAATTCGACAATGCAAAAATATACAAAAAACTCGCTAACCTCACCAAACCTAACCCAACCTAACCTAACTATCACTGAAATCAAAGAATTCGACATTGCAAAAATAGACACAAAACGTGCTTACCTCACCAAACCTAACTTAACCTAACCTAACTTTCACCGAAATCAAAGAAATCGACATTGCAAAAATATACACAAAACGTGCTTAACTCACTAAACCTAACCCAACCTAACCTAACTAGCACCGAAATCAAAGAATTCGACATTGCAAAAATATACACAAAACGTGCTTACCTCACCAAACCTAACCCAACCTAACCTAACTATCAACGAAATCAAAGAATGCGACATTGCAAAGATATACAAAAAACGTGCTTAACTCACCAAACCTAACCCAACCTAACCTAACTATCAACGAAATCAAAGAATTCGACATTGCAAATATATACAAAAAACGTGCTAAACTCACCAAACCTAACCCAACCTAACCTTACTATCACCGAAATCAAAAAATTCGACATTGCTTAAATATACACAAAACGTGCTAAACTCACCAAACCTAACCCAACCTAACCTAACTATCACCGAAATCAAAGAATTCGCATTGCAAAAATATACACAAAACGTGCTAACCTCACCAAACCTAACCCAACCTAACCTAAATAGCACCGAAATCAAAGAGTTTGACATTTCAAAAATATACACAAAATGTGCTTACCTCACCAAACCTAACCCAACCTATCCTAACTATCAACGAAATCAAAGAATTCGACATTGCAAAGATATTCAAAAAACGTGCTAAACTCACCAAACCTAACCCAACCTAACCTAACTATCAACGAAATCAAAGAATTCGACAATGCAAAAATATACAAAAAACTCGCTAACCTCACCAAACCTAACCCAACCTAACCTAACTATCACTGAAATCAAAGAATTCGACATTGCAAAAATAGACACAAAACGTGCTTACCTCACCAAACCTAACTTAACCTAACCTAACTTTCACCGAAATCAAAGAAATCGACATTGCAAAAATATACACAAAACGTGCTTAACTCACCAAACCTAACCCAACCTAACCTAACTAGCACCGAAATCAAAGAATTCGACCTTGCAAAAATATACACAAAACGTGCTAACCTCACCAAACCTAACCCAACCTAACCTAACTATCACCGAAATCAAAGAATTCGACATTGCAAAGATATTCAAAAAACGTGCTAATCTCACCAAACCTAACCCAACCTAACCTAACTATCACCGAAATCAAAGAATTCGACATTGCAAAAATATACACAAAACGTGCTAACCTCACCAAACCTAACCCAACCTAACCTAACTATCAACGTAATCAAAGAATTCGACATTGCAAAGATATAATAAAAGCGTGCTAAACTCACCAAACCTAACCCAACCTAACCTAACTATCACCGAAATCAAAGAATTTGACATTGCTTTAAAATACACAAAACGTGCTTTACTCACCAAACCTAACCCAACCTAACCTAACTATCACCGAAATCAAAGAATTCGCATTGCAAAAATATACACAAAACGTGCTAACCTCACCAAAGCTAACCCAACCTAACCTAACTAGCTCCGAAATCAAAGAAATCGACATTGGAAAAATATACTCACAACGTGCTTAATTTACGAAACCTAACCCAACCTAAACTAACTAGCACCGATATCAAAGAATTCGACATTGTAAAAATATACACAAAACGTGCTAACCTCACCAACCCTTACCCAAACTAACCTAACTATCATCAAAATCAATGAAGTCGACAATGCAAAAATATACAAAAAACTCGCTAACCTCACCAAACCTAACCCAACCTAACCTAACTATCAACGTAATCAAAGAATTCGACATTGCAAAGATATAATAAAAGCGTGCTAAACTCACCAAACCTAACCCAACCTAACCTTACTATCACCGAAATCAAAGAATTTGACATTGCTTTAATATACACAAAACGTGCTAACCTCACCAAAGCTAACCCAACCTAACCTAACGAGCTCCGAAATCAAAGAAATCGACATTGGAAAAATATACTCAAAACGTGCTTAATTTACGAAACCTAACCCAACCTAAACTAACTATCACTGAAATCAAAGAATTCGACATTGCAAAAATAGACACAAAACGTGCTTACCTCACCAAACCTAACTTAACCTAACCTAACTTTCACCGAAATCAAAGAAATCGACATTGCAAAAATATACACAAAACGTGCTTAACTCACTAAACCTAACCCAACCTAACCTAACTAGCACCGAAATCAAAGAATTCGACATTGCAAAAATATACACAAAACGTGCTTACCTCACCAAACCTAACCCAACCTAACCTAACTATCAACGAAATCAAAGAATGCGACATTGCAAAGATATACAAAAAACGTGCTAAACTCACCAAACCTAACCCAACCTAACCTAACTATCAACGAAATCAAAGAATTCGACATTGCAAATATATACAAAAAACGTGCTAAACTCACCAAACCTAACCCAACCTAACCTAACTATCACCGAAATCAAAAAATTCGACATTGCTTAAATATACACAAAACGTGCTAAACTCACCAAACCTAACCCAACCTAACCTAACTATCACCGAAATCAAAGAATTCGACATTGCTTAAATATACACAAAACGTGCTTAACTCACCAAACCTAACCCAACCTAACCTTACTATCACCGAAATCAAAGAATTCGCATTGCAAAAATATACACAAAACGTGCTTACCTCACCAAACCTAACCCAACCTCACCTAACTATCAACGAAATCAAAGAATTCGACATTGCAAAGATATACAAAAAACGTGCTAAACTCACCAAACCTAACCCAACCTAACCTAACTATCAACGAAATCAAAGAATTCGACATTGCAAATATATACAAAAAACGTGCTAAACTCACCAAACCTAACCCAACCTAACCTAACTATCACCGAAATCAAAGAATTCGCATTGCAAAAATATACACAAAACGTGCTAACCTCACCAAACCTAACCCAACCTAACCTAACTAGCACCGAAATCAAAGAGTTTGACATTTCAAAAATATACACAAAATGTGCTTACCTCACCAAACCTAACCCAACCTATCCTAACTATCAACGAAATCAAAGAATTCGACATTGCAAAGATATTCAAAAAACGTGCTAAACTCACCAAACCTAACCCAACCTAACCTAACTATCAACGAAATCAAAGAATTCGACAATGCAAAAATATACAAAAAACTCGCTAACCTCACCAAACCTAACCCAACCTAACCTAACTGTCACTGAAATCAAAGAATTCGACATTGCAAAAATAGACACAAAACGTGCTTACCTCACCAAACCTAAATTAACCTAACCTAACTTTCACCGAAATCAAAGAAATCGACATTGCAAAAATATACACAAAACGTGCTTAACTCACTAAACCTAACCCAACCTAACCTAACTAGCACCGAAATCAAAGAATTCGACATTGCAAAAATATACACAAAACGTGCTAACCTCACCAAACCTAACCCAACCTAACCTAACTATCACCGAAATCAAAGAATTCGACATTGCAAAGATATTCAAAAAACGTGCTAATCTCACTAAACCTAACCCAACCTAACCTAACTATCACCGAAATCAAAGAATTCGACATTGCAAAAATATACACAAAACGTGCTTACCTCACCAAACCTAACCCAACCTAACCTAACTATCAACGTAATCAAAGAATTCGACATTGCAAAGATATAATAAAAGCGTGCTAAACTCACCAAACCTAACCCAACCTAACCTAACTATCACCGAAATCAAAGAATTTGACATTGCTTTAAAATACACAAAACGTGCTTTACTCACCAAACCTAACCCAACCTAACCTAACTATCACCGAAATCAAAGAATTCGCATTGCAAAAATATACACAAAACGTGCTAACCTCACCAAAGCTAACCCAACCTAACCTAACTAGCTCCGAAATCAAAGAAATCGACATTGGAAAAATATACTCAAAACGTGCTTAATTTACGAAACCTAACCCAACCTAAACTAACTAGCACCGATATCAAAGAATTCGACATTGTAAAAATATACACAAAACGTGCTTACCTCACCAACCCTTACCCAAACTAACCTAACTATCATCAAAATCAATGAAGTCGACAATGCAAAAATATACAAAAAACTCGCTAACCTCACCAAACCTAACCCAACCTAACCTAACTATCAACGTAATCAAAGAATTCGACATTGCAAAGATATAATAAAAGCGTGCTAAACTCACCAAACCTAACCCAACCTAACCTAACTATCACCGAAATCAAAGAATTTGACATTGCTTTAATATACACAAAACGTGCTTTACTCACCAAACCTAACCCAACCTAACCTAACTATCACCGAAATCAAAGAATTCGCATTGCAAAAATATACACAAAACGTGCTAACCTCACCAAAGCTAACCCAACCTAACCTAACTAGCTCCGAAATCAAAGAAATCGACATTGGAAAAATATACTCAAAACGTGCTTAATTTACGAAACCTAACCCAACCTAAACTAACTATCACTGAAATCAAAGAATTCGACATTGCAAAAATAGACACAAAACGTGCTTACCTCACCAAACCTAACTTAACCTAACCTTACTTTCACCGAAATCAAAGAAATCGACATTGCAAAAATATACACAAAACGTGCTTAACTCACTAAACCTAACCCAACCTAACCTAACTAGCACCGAAATCAAAGAATTCGACATTGCAAAAATATACACAAAACGTGCTCACCTCAACAAACCTAACCCAACCTAACCTAACTATCACCGAAATCAAAGAATTCGACATTGCAAAGATATACAAAAAACGTGCTAAACTCATCAAACCTAACCCAACCTAACCTAACTATCACCGAAATCAAAGAATTCGACATTGCAAAAATATACACAAAACGTGCTAACCTCACCAAACCTAACCCAACCTAACCTAACTATCAACGTAATCAAAGAATTCGACATTGCAAAGATATAATAAAAGCGTGCTAAACTCACCACACCTAACCCAACCTAACCTAACTATCACCGAAATCAAAGAATTTGACATTGCTTTAATATACACAAAACGTGCTTTACTCACCAAACCTAACCCAACCTAACCTAACTATCACCGAAATCAAAGAATTCGCATTGCAAAAATATACACAAAACGAGCTAACCTCACCAAAGCTAACCCAACCTAACCTAACTAGCTCCGAAATCAAAGAAATCGACATTGGAAAAATATACTCAAAATGTGCTTAATTTACAAAACCTAACCCAACCTTAACTAACTAGCACCGATATCAAAGAATTCGACATTGTAAAAATATACACAAAACGTGCTTACCTCACCAACCCTTACCCAAACTAACCTAACTATCATCAAAATCAATGAAGTCGACAATGCAAAAATATACAAAAAACTCGCTAACCTCACCAAACCTAACCCAACCTAACCTCACTATCAACGTAATCAAAGAATTCGACATTGCAAAGATAAAAGCGTGCTAAACTCACCAAACCTAACCCAACATAACCTAACTATCACCGAAATCAAAGAATTCGACATTGCTTAAATATACACAAAACGTGCTTAACTCACCAAACCTAACCCAACCTAACCTTACTATCACCGAAATCAAAGAATTCGCATTGCAAAAATATACACAAAACGTGCTTACCTCACCAAACCTAACCCAACCTCACCTAACTATCAACGAAATCAAAGAATTCGACATTGCAAAGATATACAAAAAACGTGCTAAACTCACCAAACCTAACCCAACCTAACCTAACTATCAACGAAATCAAAGAATTCGACATTGCAAATATATACAAAAAACGTGCTAAACTCACCAAACCTAACCCAACCTAACCTAACTATCACCGAAATCAAAGAATTCGCATTGCAAAAATATACACAAAACGTGCTAACCTCACCAAACCTAACCCAACCTAACCTAACTAGCACCGAAATCAAAGAGTTTGACATTTCAAAAATATACACAAAATGTGCTTACCTCACCAAACCTAACCCAACCTATCCTAACTATCAACGAAATCAAAGAATTCGACATTGCAAAGATATTCAAAAAACGTGCTAAACTCACCAAACCTAACCCAACCTAACCTAACTATCAACGAAATCAAAGAATTCGACAATGCAAAAATATACAAAAAACTCGCTAACCTCACCAAACCTAACCCAACCTAACCTAACTGTCACTGAAATCAAAGAATTCGACATTGCAAAAATAGACACAAAACGTGCTTACCTCACCAAACCTAACTTAACCTAACCTAACTTTCACCGAAATCAAAGAAATCGACATTGCAAAAATATACACAAAACGTGCTTAACTCACTAAACCTAACCCAACCTAACCTAACTAGCACCGAAATCAAAGAATTCGACATTGCAAAAATATACACAAAACGTGCTAACCTCACCAAACCTAACCCAACCTAACCTAACTATCACCGAAATCAAAGAATTCGACATTGCAAAGATATTCAAAAAACGTGCTAATCTCACCAAACCTAACCCAACCTAACCTAACTATCACCGAAATCAAAGAATTCGACATTGCAAAAATATACACAAAACGTGCTTACCTCACCAAACCTAACCCAACCTAAACTAACTATCAACGTAATCAAAGAATTCGACATTGCAAAGATATAATAAAAGCGTGCTAAACTCACCAAACCTAACCCAACCTAACCTAACTATCACCGAAATCAAAGAATTTGACATTGCTTTAATATACACAAAACGTGCTTTACTCACCAAACCTAACCCAACCTAACCTAACTATCACCGAAATCAAAGAATTCGCATTGCAAAAATATACACAAAACGTGCTAACCTCACCAAAGCTAACCCAACCTAACCTAACTAGCTCCGAAATCAAAGAAATCGACATTGGAAAAATATACTCAAAACGTGCTTAATTTACGAAACCTTACCCAACCTAAACTAACTATCACTGAAATCAAAGAATTCGACATTGCAAAAATAGACACAAAACGTGCTTACCTCACCAAACCTAACTTAACCTAACCTTACTTTCACCGAAATCAAAGAAATCGACATTGCAAAAATATACACAAAACGTGCTTAACTCACTAAACCTAACCCAACCTAACCTAACTAGCACCGAAATCAAAGAATTCGACATTGCAAAAATATACACAAAACGTGCTATCCTCACCAAACCTAACCCAACCTAACCTAACTATCACCGAAATCAAAGAATTCGACATTGCAAAGATATACAAAAAACGTGCTAAACTCACCAAACCTAACCCAACCTAACCTAACTATCACCGAAATCAAAGAATTCGACATTGCAAAAATATACACAAAACGTGCTAACCTCACCAAACCTAACCCAACCTAACCTAACTATCAACGTAATCAAAGAATTCGACATTGCAAAGATATAATAAAAGCGTGCTAAACTCACCAAACCTAACCCAACCTAACCTAACTATCACCGAAATCAAAGAATTTGACATTGCTTTAATATACACAAAACGTGCTTTACTCACCAAACCTAACCCAACCTAACCTAACTATCACCGAAATCAAAGAATTCGCATTGCAAAAATATACACAAAACGTGCTAACCTCACCAAAGCTAACCCAACCTAACCTAACTAGCTCCGAAATCAAAGAAATCGACATTGCAAAAATATACTCAAAACGTGCTTAATTTACAAAACCTAACCCAACCTAAACTAACTAGCACCGATATCAAAGAATTCGACATTGTAAAAATATACACAAAACGTGCTTACCTCACCAACCCTTACCCAAACTAACCTAACTATCATCAAAATCAATGAAGTCGACAATGCAAAAATATACAAAAAACTCGCTAACCTCACCAAACCTAACCCAACCTAACCTAACTATCAACGTAATCAAAGAATTCGACATTGCAAAGATAAAAGCGTGCTAAACTCACCAAACCTAACCCAACCTAACCTAACTATCACCGAAATCAAAGAATTTGACATTGCTTTAATATACACAAAACGTGCTTTACTCACCAAACCTAACCCAACCTAACCTAACTATCACCGAAATCAAAGAATTCGCATTGCAAAAATATACACAAAACGTGCTAACCTCACCAAAGCTAACCCAACCTAACCTAACTAGCTCCGAAATCAAAGAAATCGACATTGGAAAAATATACTCAAAACGTGCTTAATTTACGAAACCTAACCCAACCTAACCTAACTATCACCGAAATCAAAGAATTCGCATTGCAAAAATATACACAAAACGTGCTAACCTCACCAAAGCTAACCCAACCTAACCTAACTAGCTCCGAAATCAAAGAAATCGACATTGGAAAAATATACTCAAAACGTGCTTAATTTACGAAACCTAACCCAACCTAAACTAACTATCACTGAAATCAAAGAATTCGACATTGCAAAAATAGACACAAAACGTGCTTACCTCACCAAACCTAACTTAACCTAACCTTACTTTCACCGAAATCAAAGAAATCGACATTGCAAAAATATCCACAAAACGTGCTTAACTCACTAAACCTAACCCAACCTAACCTAACTATCACCGAAATCAAAGAATTCGCATTGCAAAAATATACACAAATCGTGCCAACCTCACCAAAGCTAACCCAACCTAACCTTACTAGCTCCGAAATCAAAGAAATCGACATTGGAAAAATATACTCAAAACGTGCTTAATTTACAAAACCTAACCCAACCTAAACTAACTAGCACCGATATCAAAGAATTCGACATTGTAAAAATATACACAAAACGTGCTTACCTCACCAACCCTTACCCAAACTAACCTAACTATCATCAAAATCAATGAAGTCGACAATGCAAAAATATACAAAAAACTCGCTAACCTCACCAAACCTAACCCAACCTAACCTAACTATCAACGTAATCAAAGAATTCGACATTGCAAAGATAAAAGAGTGCTAAACTCACCAAACCTAACCCAACCTAACCTAACTATCACCGAAATCAAAGAATTTGACATTGCTTTAATATACACAAAACGTGCTTTACTCACCAAACCTAACCCAACCTAACCTAACTATCACCGAAATCAAAGAATTCGCATTGCAAAAATATACACAAAACGTGCTAACCTCACCAAAGCTAACCCAACCTAACCTAACTAGCTCCGAAATCAAAGAAATCGACATTGGAAAAATATACTCAAAACGTGCTTAATTTACGAAACCTAACCCAACCTAAACTAACTATCACTGAAATCAAAGAATTCGACATTGCAAAAATAGACACAAAACGTGCTTACCTCACCAAACCTAACTTAACCTAACCTTACTTTCACCGAAATCAAAGTAATCGAAATTGCAAAAATATACACAAAACGTGCTTAACTCACTAAACCTAACCCAACCTAACCTAACTATCACCGAAATCAAAGAATTCGACATTGCAAAGATATACAAAAAACGTGCTAAACTCACCAAACCTAACCCAACCTAACCTAACTATCACCGAAATCAAAGAATTCGACATTGCAAAAATATACACAAAACGTGCTAACCTCACCAAACCTAACCCAACCTAACCTAACTATCAACGTAATCAAAGAATTCGACATTGCAAAGATATAATAAAAGCGTGCTAAACTCACCAAACCTAACCCAACCTAACCTAACTATCACCGAAATCAAAGAATTTGACATTGCTTTAATATACACAAAACGTGCTTTACTCACCAAACCTAACCCAACCTAACCCAACTATCACCGAAATCAAAAAATTCGCATTGCAAAAATATACACAAAACGTGCTAACCTCACCAAAGCTAACCCAACCTAACCTAACTAGCTCCGAAATCAAAGAAATCGACATTGGAAAAATATACTCAAAACGTGCTTATTTTACGAAACCTAACCCAACCTAAACTAACTAGCACCGATATCAAAGAATTCGACATTGTAAAAATATACACAAAACGTGCTTACCTCACCAACCCTTACCCAAACTAACCTAACTATCATCAAAATCAATGAAGTCGACAATGCAAAAATATACAAAAAACTCGCTAACCTCACCAAACCTAACCCAACCTAACCTAACTATCAACGTAATCAAAGAATTCGACATTGCAAAGATATAATAAAAGCGTGCTAAACTCACCAAACCTAACCCAACCTAACCTAACTATCACCGAAATCAAAGAATTTGACATTGCTTTAATATACACAAAACGTGCTTTACTCACCAAACCTAACCCAACCTAACCTAACTATCACCGAAATCAAAGAATTCGCATTGCAAAAATATACACAAAACGTGCTAACCTCACCAAAGCTAACCCAACCTAACCTAACTAGCTCCGAAATCAAAGAAATCGACATTGGAAAAATATACTCAAAACGTGCTTAATTTACGAAACCTAACCCAACCTAAACTAACTATCACTGAAATCAAAGAATTCGACATTGCAAAAATAGACACAAAACGTGCTTACCTCACCAAACCTAACTTAACCTAACCTTACTTTCACCGAAATCAAAGAAATCGACATTGCAAAAATATACACAAAACGTGCTTAACTCACTAAACCTAACCCAACCTAACCTAACTAGCACCGAAATCAAAGAATTCGACATTGCAAAAATATACACAAAACGTGCTAACCTCACCAAACCTAACCCAACCTAACCTAACTATCACCGAAATCAAAGAATTCGACATTGCAAAGATATACAAAAAACGTGCTAAACTCACCAAACCTAACCCAACCTAACCTAACTATCACCGAAATCAAAGAATTCGACATTGGAAAAATATACTCAAAACGTGCTTAATTTACGAAACCTAACCCAACCTAAACTAACTATCACTGAAATCAAAGAATTCGACATTGCAAAAATAGACACAAAACGTGCTTACCTCACCAAACCTAACTTAACCTAACCTAACTTTCACCGAAATCAAAGAAATCGACATTGCAAAAATATACACAAAACGTGCTTAACTCACTAAACTTAACCCAACCTAACCTAACTAGCACCGAAATCAAAGAATTCGACATTGCAAAAATATACACAAAACGTGCTTACCTCACCAAACCTAACCCAACCTAACCTAACTATCAACGAAATCAAAGAATTCGACATTGCAAAGATATACAAAAAACGTGCTAAACTCACCAAACCTAACCCAACCTAACCTAACTATCAACGAAATCAAAGAATTCGACATTGCAAATATATACAAAAAACTCGCTAACCTCACCAAACCTAACCCAACCTAACCGTACTATCAACGTAATCAAAGAATTCGACATTGCAAAGATATAATAAAAGCGTGCTAAACTCACCAAACCTAACCCAACCTAACCTAACTATCACCGAAATCAAAGAATTTGACATTGCAAAAATATACACAAAACGTGCTAACCTCACCAAACCTAACCCAACCTAACCTAACTATCAACGTAATCAAAGAATTCGACATTGCAAAGATATAATAAAAGCGTGCTAAACTCACCAAACCTAACCCAACCTAACCTAACTATCATCAAAATCAATGAAGTCGACAATGCAAAAATATACAAAAAACTCGCTAACCTCACCAAACCTAACCCAACCTAACTAATTCATCACTGAAATCCAAGAATTCGAGATTGTAAGTTATTCACAAAAAACGTTTACCTCAAAAAATCTAACCCAACCCAACCTAACTATCACCGAAAACAAAGAATTCGACGTGGCAAAAATATACATAAAACGTGCTAATCGCACCCAACCAAACCAAACATAACCAAAACATCACCGAAATCAAAGAATTCGCATTGCAAAAATATACACAAAACGTGCTAACCTCACCAAACCTAACCCAACCTAACCTAACTTTCAACGTAATCAAAGAATTCGACATTGCAAAGATATAATAAAAGCGTGCTAAACTCACCAAACCTAACCCAACCTAACCTAACTATCACCGAAATCAAAGAATTTGACATTGCTTTAATATACACAAAACGTGCTTTTCTCACCAAACCTAACCCAACCTAACCTAACTATCACCGAAATCAAAGAATTCGCATTGCAAAAATATACACAAAACGTGCTAACCTCACCAAAGCTAACCCAACCTAATCTAACTAGCTCCGAAATCAAAGAAATCGACATTGGAAAAATATACTCACATTGTGCTTAATTTACGAAACCTAACCCAACCTAAACTAACTAGCACCGATATCAAAGAATTCGACATTGTAAAAATATACAACAAACGTGCTAACCTCACCAACCCTTACCCAAACTAACCTAACTTTCATCAAAATCAATGAAGTCGACAATGCAAAAATATACAAAAAACTCGCTAACCTCACCAAACCTAACCCAACCTAACCTAACTATCAACGTAATCAAAGACTTCGACATTGCAAAGATATAATAAAAGCGTGCTAAACTCACCAAACCTAACCCAACCTAACCTAACTATCACCGAGATCAAAGAATTTGACATTGCTTTAATATACACAAAACGTGCTTTATTCACCAAACCTAACCCAACCTAACCTAACTATCACCGAAATCAAAGAATTCGCATTGCAAAAATATACACAAAACGTGCTAACCTCACCAAAGCTAACCCAACCTAACCTTACTAGCTCCGAAATCAAAGAAATCGACATTGGAAAAATATACTCAAAACGTGCTTAATTTACGAAACCTAACCCAACCTTAACTAACTATCACTGAAATCAAAGAATTCGACATTGCAAAAATAGACACAAAACGTGCTTACCTCACCAAACCTAACTTAACCTAACCTAACCTTCACCGAAATCAAAGAAATCGACATTGCAAAAATATACACAAAACGTGCTTAACTCACTAAACCTAACCCAACCTAACCTAACTAGCACCGAAATCAAAGAATTCGACATTGCAAAAATATACACAAAACGTGCTTACCTCACCAAACCTAACCCAACCTAACCTAACTATCAACGAAATCAAAGAATTCGACATTGCAATTATATACAAAAAACGTGCTAAACTCACCAAACCTAACCCAACCTAACCTAACTATCACCGAAATCAAAGAATTTGCATTGCAAAAATATACACAAAACGTGCTAACCTCACCAAACCTAACCCAACCTAACCTAACTAGCACCGAAATCAAAGAGTTTGACATTTCAAAAATATACACAAAATGTGCTTACCTCACCAAACCTAACCCAACCTATCCTAACTATCAACGAAATCAAAGAATTCGACATTGCAAAGATATTCAAAAAACGTGCTAAACTCACCAAACCTAACCCAACCTAACCTAACTATCAACGAAATCAAAGAATTCGACAATGCAAAAATATACAAAAAACTCGCTAACCTCACCAAACCTAACCCAACCTAACCTAACTATCACTGAAATCAAAGAATTCGACATTGCAAAAATAGACACAAAACGTGCTTACCTCACCAAACCTAACTTAACCTAACCTAACTTTCACCGAAATCAAAGAAATCGACATTGCAAAAATATACACAAAACGTGCTTAACTCACTAAACCTAACCCAACCTAACCTAACTAGCACCAAAATCAAAGAATTCGACATTGCAAAAATATACACAAAACGTGCTAACCTCACCAAACCTAACCCAACCTAACCTAACTATCACCGAAATCAAAGAATTCGCATTGCAAAAATATACACAAAACGTGCTAACCTCACCAAAGCTAACCCAACCTAACCTAACTAGCTCCGAAATCAAAGAAATTGACATTGGAAAAATATACTCAAAACGTGCTTAATTTACGAAACCTAACCCAACCTAAACTAACTAGCACCGATATCAAAGAATTCGACATTGTAAAAATATACACAAAACGTGCTAACCTCACCAACCCTTACCCAAACTAACCTAACTATCATCAAAATCAATGAAGTCGACAATGCAAAAATATACAAAAAACTCGCTAACCTCACCAAACCTAACCCAACCTAACCTAACTATCAACGTAATCAAAGAATTCGACATTGCAAAGATATAATAAAAGCGTGCTAAACTCACCAAACCTAACCCAACCTAACCTAACTATCACCGAAATCAAAGAATTTGACATTGCTTTAATATACACAAAACGTGCTTTACTCACCAAACCTAACCCAACCTAACCTAACTATCACCGAAATCAAAGAATTCGCATTGCAAAAATATACACAAAACGTGCTAACCTCACCAAAGCTAACCCAACCTAACCTAACTAGCTCCGAAATCAAAGAAATCGACATTGGAAAAATATACTCAAAACGTGCTTAATTTACGAAACCTAACCCAACCTAAACTAACTATCAATGAAATCAAAGAATTCGACATTGCAAAAATAGACACAAAACGTGCTTACCTCACCAAACCTAACTTAACCTAACCTAACTTTCACCGAAATCAAAGAAATCGACATTGCAAAAATATACACAAAACGTGCTAACCTCACCAAACCTAACCCAACCTAACCTAACTATCACCGAAATCAAAGAATTCGACATTGCAAAGATATACAAAAAACGTGCTAAACTCACCAAACCTAACCCAACCTAACCTAACTATCACCGAAATCAAAGAATTCGACATTGCAAAAATATACACAAAACGTGCTAACCTCACCAAACCTAACCCAACCTAACCTAACTATCAACGTAATCAAAGAATTCGACATTGCAAAGATATAATAAAAGCGTGCTAAACTCACCAAACCTAACCCAACCTAACCTAACTATCACCGAAATCAAAGAATTTGACATTGCTTTAATATACACAAAACGTGCTTTACTCACCAAACCTAACCCAACCTAACTTACTATCACCGAAATCAAAGAATTCGCATTGCAAAAATATACACAAAACGTGCTAACCTCACCAAAGCTAACCCAACCTAACCTAACTAGCTCCGAAATCAAAGAAATCGACATTGGAAAAATATACTCAAAACGTGCTTAATTTACGAAACCTAACCCAACCTAAACTAACTAGCACCGATATCAAAGAATTCGACATTGTAAAAATATACACAAAACGTGCTAACCTCACCAACCCTTACCCAAACTAACCTAACTATCATCAAAATCAATGAAGTCGACAATGCAAAAATATACAAAAAACTCGCTAACCTCACCAAACCTAACCCAACCTAACTAATTCATCACTGAAATCCAAGAATTCGAGATTGTAAGTTATTCACAAAAAACGTTTACCTCAAAAAATCTAACCCAACCCAACCTAACTATCACCGAAAACAAAGAATTCGACGTGGCAAAAATATACATAAAACGTGCTAATCGCACCCAACCAAACCAAACATAACCAAAACATCACCGAAATCAAAGAATTCACATTGCAAAAATATACACAAAACGTGCTAACCTCACCAACCCTTACCCAAACTAACCTAACTATCATCAAAATCAATGAAGTCGACAATGCAAAAATATACAAAAAAACTCGCTAACCTCACCAAACCTAACCCAACCTAACTAATTCATCACTGAAATCCAAGAATTCGAGATTGTAAGTTATTCACAAAAAACGTTTACCTCAAAAAATCTAACCCAACCCAACCTAACTATCACCGAAAACAAAGAATTCGACGTGGCAAAAATATACATAAAACGTGCTAATC
Organism: Arctopsyche grandis; assembly: GCF_051622035.1. Lineage (NCBI taxonomy): Eukaryota > Metazoa > Arthropoda > Insecta > Trichoptera > Hydropsychidae > Arctopsyche > Arctopsyche grandis. The sequence continues at coordinate 19,912,061 of NC_135357.1, forward strand.
GCACCCAACCAAACCCAACATAACCAAAACATCACCGAAATCAAAGAATTCGAGATTATAAGTAATTCACAAAAAACGATAACCTCAACAAATCTAACCCAACCCAACCTAACCAACAGCGAAATCAAAGAATTAGAAATTGCAAAAATATACACAAAACGTGCTTACCTCACCAAACCAAACCCAACGTAACCTAACTATCTCCGAAATCAAAGAATTCGACATTGCAAAAATATACACAAAACGTGCTCATCGCACCAAACCAAACCCAACATAACCGAAACATCACCGAAATCAAAAGAATTCGAGATTGTTAGTAATTCACAAAAAACGATAACCTCAACAAATCTTACCTAACCCAACCTTACCAACAGCGAAATCAAAGAATTCGACATTGCAAAAATATTCACAAAACGTGCTCATCAGACCAAACCAAACCCAACATAACCTAAACATCACCGAAATCAAAAGAATTCGAGATTGTAAGTAATTCACAAAAAACGATAACCTCAACAAATCTTACCCAACCCAACCTAACCAACAGCGAAATCAAAGAATTCGACATTGCAAAAATATACACAAAACGTGCTTACCTCACCAAACCTAACCCAACCTATCCTAACTTTCTCCGAAATCAAAGAATTCGACATTGCAAAAATATACACAAAACGTGCTTACCTCACCAAACCTAACCCAACCTAACCTAACTATCAACGAAATCAAAGAATTTGACATTGCAAAGATATACAAAAAACGTGCTAAACTCACCAAACCTAACCCAACCTTACCTTACTATCACCGAAATCAAAGAATTTGACATTGCTTAAATATACACAAAACGTGCTAAACTCACCAAACCTAACCCAACCTAACCTAACTATCACCGAAATCAAAGAATTCGCATTGCAAAAATATACACAAAACGTGCTTAACTCACCAAACCTAACCCAACCTAACCTAACTAGCACCGATATCAAAGTATGTATGTGTGTATGTACATGCTCATAAGGCAAATTAACTCACCACCGCATGTTTCAATTTTTATCTGCGATATTTTCATGCGGGTTCAATTTTATCTAAATGATTTGTTTTGGAGAATTTCTGAGAATGTTTTGTATTATATCGAAAACAAACAAGACTGCAGGTAACTAAATATTTCCAACTGACCGTTAGCCAGCCAGGTACTGCATCAATCTCGAACATCCTAGAACGATTCCAGTACAAAGTTCCAAGAATGCTGGTAAATGCCCCGTGGTTCGTTGCAAACAGAGAAATAAAAAAGGACTTAAAAATGAAAACCGTTAAGGCAGAACTCGCAAAAAGAACCTCACAATAAATTGAAGGGTTAATTAGACATCCGAATAGGCTGGCGATCGACCTACTAAGCAAGCAGATGGATGGCTCCAGGTTAAAAAAGCTCAAACCATTAAATATACAAGATAGATTCAATTATCTATGATTCAATAAGTTATTTAATTATAAAAAAATGGTACTTAAAAAATTGATCCAAATTTTACCAAAAAAATAAAAATTCAATAAAAAAATTACTTAATGTTTCAAATGAACAGATTGTAAATATAGCGGAAAATAAAATACAATAATTTAAAAAACGCCAAGTTTTCCACCGATACATCATCACTGGCAAGACACTGATCGATGATCTTTTTCTTCAGGCACAGTGGCATTTAGGATTTGAAAACATTCAGAATAAAGGCAAATAATAATTGAACTTTAAAATATATACATATTTTTAAAACTGGAAACCTTGAAAACTTTTAAATATATATCACAATGTAGTTACAAATATGTTTATCATTCTATATGTACATATGTACATACATATATGTGTACATGTATATAGGATTTTATTTTTAATTTTTGTTCGAAAATTCGTATCTTACTTTAAGCCAGCTGATATGTATCGAGGGTAAGGAATAGGATGATACAGGAATCATGAAAGAAATATTAGAAGATTGAAGCACTCGGATTTTTTTTTTTTTTCGTCTAGATTTAGTATTCGAAAGGCGTGATGGTCTTACTCAGACAAAACTGCCTACGTGCCACAGACGCCAGATCCTCGTTGCCTCGAGGCGATTACGTGGATAACAACTTTCTTCTATAAGACGCTAAAATGTTTATCTACAATTTCAAATATAAATTTTCGTAGGTATTTTAGCTCGATTCATTCTGGTAATCCGACCGATTTCTATGTGAAATTAAATCGAAAACGCTTTTGATGCCGCCGCATGTCGCCCAGTTGAATGAAATTGAAAACGTTCACTTAATTCAATATTGGACCATTGCGATTCGAGAAAATTGTTCAAAACGTGCAGCCGAATGAAGGTGGGATGATTTTTTCGACACTTCAATATAACGGTAATCCATTCCAGCTACATAATATTTTTCATTTGTATACGTATACAATACATACATATAGTATGTATATGTACATTCGTAGTTGATGACTTAACTAGCTGACTTCAAACTTCCCTTCTTTCGGGCTGAACAAGCCACTTAATTTTCGGAAGCTGTGACTGTGACTCGCTCAGAATCAACATCGGGTACTCGGGTGCTTATCCCAAAACTTTGTTGCTCTCGTAGAATACGAGGAGTAAAATAGGTGTCGGTGAATGTTTGAGAACACTTTCACTGGGGATAGCATCGACCCTTACCGGCGGCCCAAGTTTTAAGAGCACTTCTGTGTAATTTAATTGGTCGGTCCTGAATCGTACATATATCCAGAAGTTCATCCCACGGATGAGGTTTACAAATATCATAAACGAATTCGCTCCCTAACACAATATGAACTTACATTTAACACTCAATCTCTGCTGAATTATATAAAACTGGTGTCACTGGATAAATATACGTTATTGAAGCTGAAGAATTATTACTATGAAATATTATCGAATTGATATTATAATACGAAGATTGACAAAAATAATTAACATTTTATACATTACGTTTATACAGGTGTTTGATATATAAAAATGTTGAATAGCGTAAAGTAAAAATTGTTAATTACCTATTTTAATAGAGCACAATTTATAGGCTGGTCTAGACAAGAAATGGAAAGGGAAAAAATTTTCAATCTAGTAAAGGAAATTAATTTTTCAATGTAGTTCCTGGTATTTAAATTGACTTACACGTCTACCTCCATGTAAGCTATGACTGTGACAAAACTTAGTTATATATTTGGTCAAATTTCGGTATGTAGGTAGGTAAGTAGGTATTTACATACATACAACGAAATTTTCGGTACTTACATTTATTAAACTTATTACTGTGAAGTTTGCCTTTTTTCAAATATAATGTAAGTTTTGGAGTAATCAATCAAACAACTTGATTCTATTTAACGATGTTCTTAAATTAATATCAATACTGAAAGAAAACTTTTAAGCGGCCTAAGTTTATAACTGAAAATGTATAGAAAAAGTTTTTCACAGTGAAAGAATATCGTTGTATTATATTATATAATCGAGCTGAATTATTGTTTGTTAAAGATTTCGTTGCTTAATTAATCCGAGACCGTTGTAAAGCTAGTAGATATCACTCGAGTCCAAAATTTATCCCCGGCACCCCTTGTGCGAACACTTAACCTTTTGACCGTCGACTCCTCGCTTGTTTTGTTGTCCATTCACCCGTTAAATAAATAATCAACTTAACAGATGGTTACCGCGTTTAAATTAATCTAACCCTTAACCCACAACCGCGCTCTTAAAATTATGAGAAACTATAATAACCGAGCGACGAATTTTATCCAGAAATACTTTATCAAATCAACGTCAAACGCACTCCCCGACTTAAATTGTAGGGTCACAACTTATCCAATTAACACACCTTCGTAAATTCATCGAATTTCCATCCGAAGTAACAACTCAAGCTGAAATTACGTTTTTGCTGGATAACTTTCGTCTCGCTGCAAAGAAAAGGACGGGTGCATTTTATTTGAGTTGTTTATCCTTCTGAGAATTTTATACGTTTAAATTAAATGCACAATGTGTTGTCACATATTGACTCGTTACTCAAACCTACTTACTCCATTCTAAAATTAATATTGCTAAAATTAAAGTACATAGTATATAATAAATTACAGAAATATACAAACTCAGTACAAGCAATTTTCAGTACAAGCAAGGAAAAAGATCGTCGATCTATTTGTTTTGTCAAATGATGACGTATCGATGTGAAACCTGTACATTGAACGCCAAGATCCAATTCACTCAAATTGTAAGTATGGAGTGGTCTTTTCTCGGCATAATAAGAAGAGATAGAAAACGGAATACGTGAAAGATGAAAGTATGACGAGGGTAGTGGATGTAATTAAAGAGTGAAGAGATTGAAATGGCAATAAGCAGGTTACGTAGCTAGAAAAATGGACGAAATGTGAACAGAAAAATGTGCTAGAATGGTACCCGGTAGAATGTATAATGATGAAAGGTGTAGAGTAAGATTGATGAGAGTTGTGTAAAAAAGAGACGAATGGAAGTGCTTTGGAGAGGTTTTATCCAAAATTAAATGGTAAATGGCTGTAAATGATAAGGATGATGATGAATACATACATACATATGTACATTTGTAGTTCCAAATAGTAGCCAATATTTGTATATTACTTTTGGCAACCCAATTTCATAAATTGTATCGCTTTATTTATAAAAATGTTTTTGTATTTATTAAGCCTCATGTACTTCTGGTTTTACAATTATATGTGTTTTGTAAATATTTGCTTATAGATTCTTACAATTTCAAAAAACGTTACGGAAAGTTCGCATTACGTCAATGTATTTGAGGCAATTATCAAAATTCTGTAAATTTGCATTTTAAATAAAACTTCCGGTGTATCATATCTTTCTGTTATATTCCTTTTACTTTTATTCCGTATCTATACACATATGTATATAAGAATCTGTCACGGATGCATTCCTATAGCATTGAACCGATTACGATGAAACTTACAAGAGTTGTTGTGTGCATGTCCGCGATGATTTCTGTAAAAAAATCCCCCAAAAAAGGGAACGGAAACGAGAAAAATGGGAATGAGTGGCATTGCATGGCAAATAATTTCAAATCAGCTCACAACCTACGTTGTTAGGGTAAAATACACAAACAATTAAATAATTGAAAAAGTGTTCGCCGCCTGCGTTTTTCCGACAAATGGGAACGGTAACGGGAACGGGAACAGGAATAAAATAAATGCATGATCAAATTTACTAATCTTAGATTGATCGTTCGCAATATTTTTATTCGGTGAAATATTTTCATACAAAATTTTTAAACTATCTATCGAGTGATTGTATTGTCTTTTCCAACTAGTATTACAACATACAGGTAGACATCTAAAATAAACTACTATTCCCAAGTGATATTTCACATGTTGTAATAAAAATTCTCTTATTTTGATTATATGAAATATATAGGTACGTATGTACATATGTACATATAATACATATATTACATATATTTTTCTTCGAAAAAGATAAATATACCTTTTATGAGAGGCATTAAATCAGTATTGAAAAATCACTCTGACGACATCGGATTTATATTTGAACGTTCGTCTATTTTCGTATTTGTGGGATGTATTTTCGTATTTAATGCCCTGTCCTGCTTATACTCGATCAAAGCTTGTCCACGCCATTTCTAGAATTTGTCATAAAAGGTACAAATTGTATGTGCATATGTATGTATGTTGAATGAAAGAGCGTGTGCCATGAACTGAACTGAACCTGGAGTTTACTTTGTTCGAACGACCTGGACATTTTACTCGGGTGCGCTTTCTCAAACGTAAATCACAATGCGACACCGCCATATACACGATACGTTCACTTTCGATTCCAATTCTCAGTACAACGATCTCCATTTCACCGGGTTTGAATAAATCTACTAGATAATAAAATCGAAGCGAACACATGTATGTATGTTGGCAGTCGATAAAATTCATAAATCACACACGTGAAATATTCTGTACCTGTTTCGTTTTTTCCTCTCCTATTTTTCTTTCTTTTCCTTTTTTTTGTCATTGTGTTTTATGTGATATTTTCTAGTTCGAATATTGTGAATCTCGAGATGGAAAAAAGTACGATGCTTCGGCCACTAGAGAGCACCAAGACGTCCAGGTTTTATTGAATTTCAGTGCACGTACAAGTCCGTGGCTACACTAGCAATGGGTGTCCATTATCCCGTTGTGCAGTTTCGTGTCCTTTGTATTATATTTGATTTCGTATTTTATCTTGTTACATCATATTCTTTGAGATCACCGTTATAAAGAATTTACGTCATTTTCAACCAAGTATTTATATAAATTTTTCTGTTTTATTTAAAAAAGTTATGTGTATATGAGCCGTTACATTAAAAAGTAGCGGAAGTCCAATTTTCAGTTCCAAAAACACTACATATTATGTTTGACTTTACAAATTGTTATCACTTATTTTATTTATTTATTTATTTTATTCTAAACAGACAATTGTGGCATAACAGGAATTCCTAAAGCGCCACAATGGTCAAAAAATATAACACAAAAAAAAACAAAATAACAATTAAACATAAATTAATACATAACGAAAATAATATACTCATCAATTATACATAAAAAATACATTTGAACATAAACATAAATACATCCATACATAAACATAAAAAATAGCATTTAATAATAACAGATAAAGTAAAAATATCAAATAAAAAATATAGCATAAGGAATGCCTTGCACCTACAGCCACTTCCAATAAATATGTAAGAAACAACTACAAATACAAAACATCCCTGTAAGGCCCAAATGGAAGAGAGTTAATCAAAATTTCATTCATAAATCACAATCAATCATGAAAGCAATGATGAGGGAAGACTACCAGATAAATGGGTTAGAGTAATTTCCGACAATTTACGCTCACTAAGGTGGAAAATATCACATTCAGTCTCGGCAGCAACGATTTCATTAAGAAGTCGAATAGCTCTTGGAATAGGAGCCATTCGAAAAAGAACTGTGCGGGCAGGAGGTACAGCCAACAAATGATGATGTCTACCACGCGCATAGTGATTAGGGACATAAAGTCCCATTTTAATGCGATATGTCCAGAATCTCAGAAACGCAGCATAAATGTTACAGGCCACCAGTATTTTTAAATATTGCTAAACGCATAACATTATATTTAATGTTTTGCGAGATATTTATCGAAGTGTAGAAAAGTGGACCTTTGCCACTTTCAATTATAATGGCTCATATGTAAGTATTTTAGAAAACAGCTACTCAAAGATTTTCTTTTGATGAAAAACCAATCCATTAACTTATTAGTAAAAAAAAATTATTCATATTTGTCAATTGACTGTTTATAAATATATACATTATAAATACCTACATATGAGCTATGTATATATTTGAAAGTGGCGGAAGCCCAATTTTAAGTTTCAAAAACACTATTTCTGTTTTACTAAATTCAAAAAGTCCAGAATCTCAGAAAATCAGCATAAACGTATCAGAGACTACCAGTATTTTTTAAATATTGTAAAATGCAAAACATTACATTTAATGTTTTGCGAGATATTTCCCGAAATGAAGAACAATGGACTTTCAAATATAACGGCTCATATGTCTGCATATATCACATTTAAAATTAATATCTATGAAATATCCGTTAGCTTACAGTAAAACTCGTTGAAACGGATATGTTTCATTTCAGCATTAACCACCTGACTGGTCGACATTGTCTAAGATATCTGAACAGCAGACGTTCATTAAAATTCGAACGTCACCGGTAAGAAAACTACAATAGTATCAATAGCAATGCTTTCAAATGAAACTGATACTCTCACACTGATTAAAGATTATTCAGAGATATTCATTTTTAAAATGAATATTTCTGAAGACTTTGCGTCGCGACGCTGTGCATACATTGTACATATTTACATAATATATGTACATATGTATTTGCTAACATAAACTAAATTAATACTTAAAGGCCGTCACTAAAGCAAAACCCAAGCTGCGTATTCTAGGTGGTCGTATATTTCGGAAGATTTGCGGTCGAACCTGGCAGACAACCCCAACACCAATTTATGACAGTTGGTGCTGACACCGACAACTTAACAGTTGTTTTCGCACATTGCTGAAATTCACATTAGTGTAAAATTGGAGTCATTAAAAATTTGCCCACTCTCGAGCACCACTTTCCGCATAATTTATTTTGAAAGCGTAAAATCCCTTAATGAACGTACGTACACATTTATTTCTATGTGAAAAACATCAAGTACAAACTTTTACGTTTAATACAAAGCTTTTCTGCGACCAACTGTTTCTAACGACTATTGAATGGTCTTTCCTGTATCAGCACTAAATATAAAACGAGCTTTCTGCTTGTACTCTACTTTTCTTTTGTTATATTTGCAACATGTGTAGGTATGTACATATATACTCATGTATACGATCAATACATTTCATTAAACATCGAACTGACTAAGTTTAATATGATTTGAAACTGTATGCATTTATATTTGACCATATTTCCCAGGACTCAAAAACAAGAAGCTCCGCAAAAATATTATCCTTCCCCCCTCCCCCTATTAAAAAAATGTGTTAGACGTCCAAGAATTTTATAATTTTTTCGTCAGAAAACTATTAATAATGTCAAGGAATTACATTTTTTTTTCAGAATGCATAATTATTGTATACCTACAAGGAAAATATAAAAGAGATAAAAAATATCTATAGATATAAAATTGAATGTCTATTTGTCTGTCTCGTATAGGCTCCTAAACCACTTAACCGATTACGATGGAACTTTCAGGATTTGTTGTATGTATGTCCGGGAAGATTACTGTGAAAAAAAACGGGGAAAAACCTCTTAATAATAATATTCGTAATTACGATTTTACCGATACCAGTTGGTTTGAAGAGACTTTCGGCTTTGAAGAGACGTTAATAGAGCTCCAACCATCACTTGAAACGGGAACTTATGTATGTAAATGTACATTTATATAATATATTTGTTTTTTGGGAAGCAAATTGATTTGTAAAACAGGAAGAATGGTCACCCCACTTATTATTGATATTGAATATCTGAATTCGCTGCAATCTCTGTGGTTTCAAATATATTTCAAGTAGTGAATTCATCAAATGAGAAGTTGCGTTTTAAATGATTCCGTATTTTGTATACTAAGTTGACTTTCCATTTCTACTAAAAAATCTTAATTGAAAAACTTTCTGCTCGCAAGATCCATCTGGACACTGAAAGGTCCTCTTCTTTTTTTTCAAACTTTTAAAGCAAATAGCGACAAAACATTTTTTTTATTATTATTAAATTAAGCGAACGAAGACGTTACCAACTTCCTCAATGAGATTTTCACGGTGCGAACTTTACAATAGGCACGTTGAAATTTTTTTTGTAATTTGTTTTTATTTTCATTTTTTAAACAAATACGATACAAACATAATATAAACATAGATTATGATGACACATTGAAAATGAAAACCATTCTAGGACTGGTAGAACAAATTTCCATTTGTGTACTAATCAAATTTCATGCAAATGGCGTTCACGAAAATGCTTTAAATTGCCATCTATTTTTGAAGTTCATTGTACATACACATATATGTATGTATGTATATGTATACAAATAATGAATGTACATATTTATATTTCAATGCGTTGCAATTTAAATTTGCCCACTTTTAAACAAAAAAAAGTAGCCATGATTAACTCGATAAAATATTTTATTACAATAAAATAGACCAAAAGGTATTTATCGACGATTTGAAGTCGAATGTATATTCTTCGGGGCGATGCGAGCGGTGCAAATATTTACAATGCCAATTTAGCGATTTCCAACAAATATTGGTAAAACCAAATTAAATTGTGAATCCTGCGAAGGTTCAAAGGGTTCACCATTTATCCCTAAATAATTAAATTAACCTGCAACATATTCGTTCACTTGTAAAACGCGCATAAGACGATAAACCGCAAACGTTTCGTCTCCTCGGCGATTCATCTCGTTTGATTATACCATATTGAATTCCAGCAATTCAAATATCATTCACAAGATAAATTCAGAGCATTTTAAATTCGATATTTTATAATACCGGACACTTACTGAAGATATAATAATTTTTCTATTATATGTATGTATATTTAACATTATTTGATTGGTTAATGACTTGCTTTATAATTTAATTTGGTAGATTTAAATGTAGAATATATATTTATATAATATGAAAAATTGACTTGAAATGGATTCGAACCCTCGTTATCGCGTCAACCAGCGGTCAGACTCAACCGATACACAATCTGAGATTTATGGTTCACGCTAACTTTCCTACGTTTAATCGTACGCGGCTATCTTTTGATTTACGACATTCAATAAATTGGGGAAATTTTATTTTTCTCAAATATACTCGAATTGAATTGAATACATTTGATTTAAACGCATTATGCCTACTGGACCACTAGTCATTCAAACGTTACCGTTATAAAACTGAACATTTCGAATAAGAACTAAACAAATAACCGATGAAAAACTTCGGGAAATTTACTCTTTCCTTTGTCCACATAGAACACGGCAAAACTCTCTAAAGACGCACACTGCAAATTGTTTAACGGCTAAAACAAATTCTCTTCACTCGTCGACTGTGAATTTTAACTATTTACCTAACAAGTGAACAAATATATGAATAATTGTAAACTCAATGTATTTTAATACAATGATTTTACTAAGGCGATATTTCCCATACTTGCAATTCTTGTAGGTTTGAATACTTGTCGATTATGTATTTAAAACACTCAAAGATTTTAATGAAATAGCATGAATTTATGTACATTTTTCGATTACAAGAAAGTTGTCTCAATTTTGAAAAATACCATTTAGAGAAGTTGGATTTCAATAATAAAACAAATTAAATGAAAAAGTGAATATAAAAGTATTTTTAAGCAATAAAAAATCAAAATCAATAGAAAAAGCATCTTTCAATTGATTTTTTTTTAAACTTTTGACACAGCAATACTAGATTTTGAATTTATTAAAGACCGCGAAAGCCAAAAATCTGTAAAAATTGCACATTTTTCAAACGCTCATATTATTGTCATATTCGAATTCAGTGGGTCCAATATTAGTAAATATTGATTAATTTTCGCTCCGGTAGTTATTTTTGTTGCTCAGTGTAACATCATTTACAGCACTCGCAATCCAATGCTCTCCAACACACTTCCATTCGTCTCTGTTTTGTACAACTCTCATCCATCTCAGCGTACCAATTTTACATTCTCTCAGACACCATTCTAGTACTTTTCGTCCATTCTTCTAGCTACGTGACCGGCCTATTGACATTTAAATCTCTTCACTTGTAATACTTCTCACTCACATATTCCGTTTCCTATCTCCTTGTGCTGAACATTCAGCATTCCATACTCTTTTGGGTGCGTTGGACTTTATGTAACATCTCGGCGTTCAGTATCCAAGAATAACATCGTACGATGCATGAAAATTTAGACTGTAAGAAATTGCTATGATATGATATTCATGATGCTTTAATTAATCCTAGTAAAAAAATTAGTTTTGGTGCGATTATACAAACTATGCATTTTAGCATTTGGTTGCATCAGCTGCACAAAGCATCGGCCAAACTCCATTTCTACCATTCAAAAGTTAGCACTCCAACATGCAAATTTTTCTTCCTCCATTCAATCACGCCATCTTGCTTCCGAATGAGTTCAATTGAAAACTTCCGTGTCCAGACTCCACTACGGAGACATAATTATCAGTATAGAAATTTTCTCAAAAAATAAAACATTGACATTCGGTATTTGTTTTTGAATACATGCATTATACATGCCCGTTTATATACATATACATATGTACATATGTATGAATGTACGTTCACGCGATTGAATGTAACGAGTATTAATCTCAAAATCGTCATGTCGTGATATTGCCAGGAAATTGTCACGAAATCAAATATCAGTCTCATTTGTGAGCTTTGCTCTGCACTCTCGCTACACCTCGAAACAAATGTTGATTCACCATTGAACGACTCTCGTGAATTCATATACCTACATATGTATATGTAAAAATGTGAATATTTGTGTATGTTCGTTGACACGCAGATTATGATTTTCAAATTTACAAACTTGTTTTAATAATGATTTTTCGAACCGTGTTCCTACACATTTTCCGCCAGTTCAAACATGCAAATATATCCGGTCGACACAATTCCACGCTGATTTCATACCATATAATATCCCTCGAGTATAGATCGTGTATGTACATACGAGTTTGAAATAAATTGAAAACATGCTAGTACATTCTGATTAAATACGGGAATTTTCGGCTTTTCCCGTGTCGTAAAAAAAATCTACATTGTAATATGATCCACAAACAGAGAGCTGGTTATGAAAATAAGTTGACACTATGCATCATCGTATATGTATGTATGTACATACATGGTAGTACAGTAGAGTTTTCGCAAATTGGCTCTAGCGTCAAACACCACAACAAACTTTTCCTTTCAAAGCCTATTTCGTACAGCACGGAAGGTCGACACAAACTCTCTGATAAGCTAAGAAAGCTAACACGAAATTCAATGTAGCATGCAGCTGCTCTAATATATTAAATAATAATATTTCATCGATAATGATGAAATATTATTATTATGATTACTATTTTAATGATATGAATACTTTGATACTATTTTTAATTTCTTGCTATGACAATCGGCTTATTTCTTAAATGACAGTTCGAATATTTTATTACTTTATCTACATATACATACGTAGTAACAATAGATGAAGTTTTTTTATGTTATATTTATGCAACAGAAATTTTTTTTTGTATGAAAATTTAATAAACAAAATCGTGAAATAAAAAAAACAATAGAATATGATATTTTATTTTTCCAATTATTTATTTAAATAAATTTTTATTTTGCCCAATAAGTCGATATATGTATATGTACATACTTATACATATATTTTACAGTTCAAATGTTCACTTTGGTTCCTTCATGAACATACTAGTTTGTTCATACAAGAACTTTTGGTTTTAGTTTGAGTGTTAATAGTCAAAAAGTTATTTTCAAATAAACTCACCAAACGTCGCATGAAACTTTTATAGCTGTCAAAACTATTATGCTGTCAAAATTTTTGGGATGTCAAATAATTAAAAAGGAAATCTTATGGAAACCACACTACAACGTTGCTATAAATACCATTTCCATTAATTTTGCAACCCAGGATATGTACATATACATACACAGAGGATGTGACAAACGATTGAGAATACTTTATACTTATGAACAATAGTTTAATATACATATAATAGAACAAACTAGTTCGTTTGTCGATTTTAACTGAGTACACTATAGTATACTTAGGCCAGATTGGTTCGTGTATGAACAAACTAGTATGTTTGCACACTTTGGACTGTAACATATACATATGTACATATATAAATTCAATTTAATGTGAAATTAAATAAGTTTTGATACATATACAGATATTATACAACAAAGTAATTGTTATTGGGTGTATACATATATATATATATATATATATATATATATATATATATATATATATATATATATATATATATATATATATATATAGTATCGAACAAGAATCCTGGTGCTTTATATGCACCAATTTGCATATCGTTAGCATAAATGCATTTAATTTGCATCTTATGATGTGACCTAAATTAAGCAACTCAAACACCATCAGCATCATGTTTATGTTAATGAAAATTATAATAAGTTTATATTAAAATAATTTTTTGTTGCCATTAATAACAATTTTTGTGATGTATTTTTACAAGGTATTGCAAGGTTTCAGAATTTGAAGTAACTCCCAAAACAAGAACTCTTTTGTTTTGTTTTGAAAATTTGTAGCCAAACTCTCAAAACAAGAACGCCAATATGGGAGTATTTTTTGCGTGAAACATCGGGAGAGTTAAAATGCAATTGAATGCTTTTGAAATATGAAAATATGTAATTGAACATTTTTTTTCTTATACTTTTGATTTCTCGGTGCTAGCACCGGGATCCCGGGATTGAAAATTCCCAGTACCGCAATCCCAGTGCTGAAGTAACCTTCCGGAATTGGAAGCACTAATCTCAAATAAAGCGGCAAGCTGCACACGCTAGGAAATATTCTCCTTTGACATTATAATTATGTATATGATCCCAATAATTTATAAAGTATAGACGGTATGGGTAAATTTTCAACAACTTGCTAATATTTAAATACAAGAGAACCGAAAACCGATAACCGGAACAGAACCGATATAATTATTTTTACCGAATCGGAACGAAAACAATAACGGTTCGGGTCCCTGCCTAGAACCACCTTCCAGTATTGTACATTTGCATATTGTTTTTGTTTGATTTTTGATTTTTAAATGCTTTTTATTATTACTAAATTATGTTCACAATACATTTTATATATATTTTAATAGCTACTGATCTACTGATCAATTTCTATTTTACAATTTTAATTTAATTTTGTTAGTAATCATAGTATTATATTACTCTAATGTTAATGTAGAGCATAATAGGAAAAAGAGCTCAAAAACCTATTTACAATTCTTATAAATGCTCATCATACATCTAGTACATAATATTAATTAAAGACTCTCTAAAGTCGATAACCTAAAACAAAGATTGTTTTTGTTTGCATTTGGTCTGGTCAACGAGCCACTACAGCCAGATTCATCTCTGAAGCCCCCCTCATTTTGAATTCTCACGAGCCTATTTAAAATTTAATTGTAAATATGTAAATATGTTTAACAAATAGTTTATATATGTATGTATGCAGATACATACATACATATGTAGACCTATGATCAACGTGTGATATTTTTAAGTCGATTACATTCCCATGCTCGTACGTTCATTGAATTTCAAAATTGAATATGAAAATTAATTGCTTTCGCAATTCTAAAAAAGAGATCTCCACATATCAATAGATGGAATTGATTGAAATTACGTCAAAAACATTCCGATGAAATTTCTCTATATTGACCGAGATTTATTACCATGTCATTTATTTTGAATGAAATATACGATCGAAAATAATTTTGTTCGTGCAATATTTCACACTATATAATATAAATAATAAATCATACATATATGTACATATTCAACAGGGTTTCTTTTACATTAAACATAAGCATTCTTTAATAAATCTGAATTATCTAATTGAAATAACGAATGCAATAACTTGAAGTCTTGAAGTTTGTATGTCAAAGATTGCTTGATAACAATGTCAATACATATATTTTATACCTACATATTTACATACATATATTATATTTTATGCTTATAATATCGACATTGCATAGTATATATTATACAACTACTATATTATATTCTCGTTATTTGAATTTAAACGAGCCGAGTTTAATGGGATACACGTATGTAGATAATTACGTACTTTCAGAACGGATCTCGTTACATGTGCATAGATTTTTGCCTCCCTTTTGAAGGAGATACGTATGTTATATATTGCATATCATAATATGTATGTACATTGTTCATAGCTACCCCTGCACACAGAGAGTAATGTATGTACATATGTATATATATATATGCTTCTATATACTTGTATATCCCGTAGTTCAGTTGAGAAATGCTGAGTTTGTTTCGATTCAACTGCACGTAAAACATGCCTGAATAATTTTCGCATAGAATATTATTACTCTTGTGTATCATTCAAATGTGTTTCCAAATGCATCGTGAGAATCAAAGCTATCCACCAACTCACATGCAATATTTACATTCGAAGAGACTCCATTGAAATGGTCGATATTCCTAGATGTACCTATGTATGTATGTACTATATAGAGCATCTGTGCAGAATTGTTTGCAATGTGCCAGTTGCAAGAGATCGCTGGTATCCCACAAACGTGGCATTCAACCGCACTACATTATCGCGACGTTAACCCGTCGCACGGCCCTGTTATGTGCCGCCCCTTGCGATGCCTGTTCGCAGTCTGCGGACCGATTTGCATGTTTAGAAGCCTCGGTTTACCATGTAAATAAACCGAACAGACCTGCGAAATGATTTCATGTACGTAGGTAATTAAAACTTTCAAACGCCATATCTAGTACTATAGGTATACCTACATACATTGTTACTTATTAAATACGTACTTATATATTTTGTATTTTGGATGTGTTCTTTCGACGAACTGATCCGTACATTTTTTACATTTTCATCATGCTTTACATATATCATTTTCGCACAAATTAAAATGTATGTTGTTTTTCTGCCATACAAATCTATGGTTTTCAATTTAGAACTCCAAAATTGAATGTACTCATAGATATCTCAAGCAAAGGCGGATCCAAGATGGGTGCCATGACCCCCCCCCCACTCCCCATGGATGAATTAATTAAATAATTTCATATAAATACATGTGTTTTAATTTTTCCATATCGTCATTTTAACTTTGAAAAATGTATGTATACATGAAAAAATAAGTCCTTATAAGAGCTATGTATAAAAAAAACCTATTTATAGCTTTTAACAAGATGTTTAATGTAGACAGTTTTGCACATTAAAAAAACGATGGTACGACAAATTTTATCGTGTCGTGAATTTTTATCCACATACATATATACACAAGACAGCAGCATATCTCAGTGGTAGTATTAAAACCGAGAGGTTTCCGGGTGCAAGCCTTGGGTTGACCTCGATTTAAGAGCATTTCTGCAGTGCTGCTGGTCAGACTACGGACCAAGCTTCTAGCTGCCCCCGCGCCCCTCCTTCGCCCACTAGGCATATTCCATCGAAAACCGTACTGCACAAAATCATAAACGTGCCTCATTTTCTGATATTAGTACCGCGATGTATGGTCATTATTGGATGTATCACTGTGCGGGCGAGCTTAATACACGCTTAAATAATATGGATATTTTCATATAATATACATACATTTATGTATGTATATGTTACACCAAATCCATGAAATTGTCTATTACAAGCATTCGGCAAGAGAATTGCCGAATGCGTGAAAAATGCAAGCACGTTGCGCAGTTCACGGATTCCGTAAATTATTTGCCGAATGCGTGAACTGGACAGCGTGTTATATTATAACCAAGTGTCAAAGTGACAGCTGAATAAGGATGTTTAATTTACATATTATTATGTATAATATGACTACATACATATGTTTCACTGTTAAAATATTGATCAAAATGTATAAAAATGGCATTAATTTATGTATAAGTCATATGAGTATATGTATATAGTCATATGAGTATATGTATATGTATATACATATGTATGTAGTCATATTATACATAATAATATGTAAATTAAACTAAATTAAACATCCTCAATCAGCTGTCACTTTGACATTTGTCCACGCTGTCCAGTTCTAAAAAATAACACCGGAGCGCTGCTGTCTATTTGCCGACTCCATGCTTTGAGCAGACAAATTCTTGCCGAATACACGCATTCGCCAAAGAATTTGCCAAATCCGTGAACTGGGCAACGTGCTTGCATTTTTCACGCATTCGGCAATTCTCTTGCCGAATGCGTGTAATAGACAATTTCACGGATTCGGTGTAACATATATAATAATATTAAATTTTTCTCAATTTCCTTGGGGGTGCTGCAGTACCGCAGTGCGTATGGACGAGCCGCCACTGTATATACATATAATAATAATTAATCAACACGCCAAAGTCTTGCATAACGGTTTCATTTCTCGGACTCCATTACGGAAGAGATAAAATAAAATGTATTACTTTAAAATAAATACAAGGATGGAGTTATGGTTCCGGGTATTCTTGCCATTTCCCTCCGCGACAGCGTATATTACAATTCTCAGTTTCAAGGAAACTACTTCGCTTCATACGAGATAATTTTCCCGCTTGTACATAATTACACTTCTCCGGTTGGCAAAAGTGAAAAACGATCTCAAAGACCAGAAATATGAGAATGCCTCACTCATACGTAAAAAAGTACGCTCACTCACTCCTAAATACATACATACATACATATGTACATACATATATGCAAACCCGCAAAAATATCGAATTACATACAAGACATACATATACATATGTATGTATGTACATATGTTTATAGCTGTATATTCGTATCAGACGCGCTTAAGTCAACACTTATAGGAAATTGTCCTCTACATACATACATATGTACGTATATTGGAAATTCAAGATTTCCCTCGAGTGAAAAGGCTTTTTATACGTATCTTTCTACATATAACGTTCTCCAATGAAACTAACAACATTTAGTCACTGTTAAAAACAAATACACAAAACGTTCATTCATATGTAAATATACGAGATGGGAAGCTGCGATTAACAATAACTTGCGATATATTTTGCTATAACTAAAAATATACATACATAATTTAATGTATATGTGTAGATAAAGAGAGTATTAAGATTTTTCATACATTTCATTTATTTGTGTACCTGCTTTTATTCATTATATTTATTTGTGTACCTTTCAAAATACGATAATTTTAACTTACTTATTTATTAAATATTAAGTTATTGTTTATTTTCTTAAACTCTTATCTATCACCTCCATAAGGTAACAAAAAACAATTAAAGAAAGACATTTTCCAGACCTATAGCTTAACCTAAAAACTATAAAAATGAGAGTGAAAAAACTAACTTTTACCACTGTTCTAGTTTTTAATATGTGAGCTGCGAAGGGGCTATAGAAAGTCGCGTTTGGATAGCTATGTGTCATCGCTTCGATCTGACATAAGATTCCGATGTAATCTTTAATGATTTCGTTAATGATTAAACTTATGTAGCTCCATGTCGGAGACATTAGCTTATTTCAATGTTAACAAACCCCCCCCCCCTGTATGTCGGTAAAATATCAAAGCGATCTAAAGAATGAAAGTGGTTCAAAATGAGACTAAAAAATTGAACATGAATTTCACGAAACTAACTGGGTGAAGCTAATAAAAGTCTTGTAAAAACTTTTTATAAAACATGATGAAACTACATATGTACATATATGCAATGCACAATGCAATGTATAAAACATTAACTTTATCGCTTGTTATTGATGCTATTTTCTTTTTATTAAATATCAATTTGCAAAGCTATACAAGCACAAGTTTTGTGCTCTGTTTGAATTTCGTTAACAAGATTTTGTAAATCTTTGCACCGATTTTAGAACCCATTTTCAACGTTAACATTGTGATATTTTTCGTAGAAAGGCGCTTCAGAACGCCGCCATTGTTGATAATTAAATTTGAATTAACGTTAACGACGCTTCGAAAAGCGACGCGATGATATCCTTTTGTCAGGACGCGTCGTAACACGAGAATAAATACAGTTTAATAATATTTTCATTAACTGGTCTCGTTTAATCCATAGGCACGGAAGCAATATCAGACCAGAAGACAAACCCCCGTTGTTTCGTCGCAAATTAATGAATTTTCATATCGACCTAAACATATCGCTTGTGATCCTATTTCCCCCAAATTATATTCAACGCGAGAATAATCCACGTGTTATTCGACTTAATCTCTCGCACGTGATGTGAAATATTATCTAAATTTGATGCAATCGCTAGAATTACTCAAAATTGTACCATCACCGTATCGATAAACTATTCAATGTGAACCTATCAATTGTCTATCGATTACTTATCATAAGTAAAACTGTCATTATGTTTTTATGGGTTCATTAATTTTAACTAGAAAATGAAATTTACCGTTCTATTGACATTTAATAAATAAATTAAATTAAACGCTCACTATTATACATATATTAATACTATTATCTTACATTAAACTTAATAATATTTTTGCAAACAAAAAACCAAAATAAACGCTTAGAATTCTACCATTTCGAAGAATGTAACAAAATGAAAATTAAAGGTTTATTTATAGCAATGTTTCTTAACCATAACCATATTGAGAAAATCGCCACCTTTAAGCACAGTAAAATTAACCAACATTCCCCCCACCCCCAAAAAAAAGACATTATAAAATTACTCTATGTATTTCACGCACTGGATTTCCTACTACAAATAAAAATTATAAGAATCTAGTGGTTTTACCCGGCTTCGCTCGATATTTGTAATTTAAACCGCTCAAACATGGCTAATCAAATGTAAACATTTTGTTAAATTTATTTGAATAGTTTTATTTTATATAAATTTATTTGAATATTCATTTTTTTTATTAAATTTAACGTCACGGATTCTACTACCCAATCCTTACATACAAAGTTTCTTTCGAAATTATATATAACATACAAATAAAACACATGATATTATAATAATATGTAGAAGTTCTTAAACATTATGCATTTACAGGTATTCCTCAACTTACGACAAAGATACGTTCCTAAACCTCGGTCTGACGTCGAATCTGTCGTAATTCGAATCTATATATGTTTTTTTTCGGTAGTTTTACTTACTTTTATTAATAAAATAATTCAAATGAATACATATTTAAATAGAAAAAAAAAGTAAACATCTATGTATGAATGTATGTACATCAACCGTACAAAAACCTTTTTTATTTTATTGAATTTATTTTTATAAATACAAATGAATACATATTAAAATTGAAGAAAAAATTAAACATCTACATGAAAAATAATTAATTAATAAAATATAATAATTTTTCGGTCGTAAGTGCGAACCGTCATAAGTCAAGAACTACTTGTATTACCATACAAGTCATATTATCAATACAACATTATAATTATATTTATCTGGTAGGCTGCCCTCATCATTATTTTCTTAATTTGAATGTGATGTATGAGTGGAATCTTAATCTACTCTCTTCCATTTGGTTCTCGCTGTGACTTTATTTATTTTTTATTTTACTTTCTTTCTCCTTATGTACATTTTTATGTTCTATTTTTCTTTTGTTATTTTTTTTTATTTTATTTTATCATGTTTTTGCTTTTGCTTGTTTCTTTTTATTTTATGTTTCTTACTTATTTTATTTTTTGTTTTTCTTCTTTTTCAAATGTAGGCCATTGTGGCGCATTAGTTCTTCCTGTAATGCTACAATGGTCCAAAACTATAAATGAATAATATTACTTCAATAAAAAAGTAAATGATATAGGCGCTATTTTCATAATATCGCCTATTGTATCATTTAAAAATCAACGTAAGTTCTTTGGCTTATCTATAATCGATTTCGTGTTTTTTTAATGTATACATTACTGCGCTAAACCTTTTTCTATTAAAAACGATTAAGGAAATGCTATAATGTGTAATTTCTACACTCTAAGTATAAACGGCAATAAAGGACCTAAAAAAACATAATAACATTGATTGCATATTATTTTAGCTTCACAATCATTTTGTAGCACAATAAACTGTTTTAAATTTTGACTGATGCTTTCTACGTCTAATAGAAATGGATTAATTACCCAATCTGTTACTACAAGTTCATGCAAGTGTTTGATCACATCGCCCACTCGAATTCCTGCACCGTCCCCCAAATGCTAGAAAACAAAAAAGCACTCCCAGACAGAGAAATGTTATAATAATAGAAACGCCATTACGAATATATAATTTGTTTCAATATTATGATGTACGTCTCCATAACTACGCTAAAACGCACGGAATAAAATCAGGGTCATCACATATTCACTACAAAAATTAAAGTTTTATTTTGATATAGATTTATCGACAATTTGAGTATATGGTGGTGTTGGGCGTTGGTGGCCAATCCGTTTCTTTTCTCAGTTGGTGGATTATTTTTATCCACCTTTTTGTATTTGTCTGTTCTTGGGAACTTTAAATTAACGTGTAATGTATAGTTTCAAAAAAAATATGTATAATATAAAATGAACGATGTTTATATTAATTAAACTTAAATAATTGGTTATTAATATAATTGAGTAATCGGCACCACTAAGAGAAATGTTTTTACATCAATTTAAAAATAATTTTTACATTTCTCTGGTGCCACCCCTGAAATGTTATGTAGAATGCGGGCGATCGCCATGACACTTTTAAAAACTGTCAAACGACTATGTTAATTGAATAATATGTTACTTAAATTATCAATTTACTTATAAAAATGTATCCCATGTTGTTTATTGTGTGTTTTTGAATGCATTGTGCAATTTTTAACGATGCACTTGCCCATTGCTCTTGCCCAGAGAAGTTTTTATCGGACATACGTCGACCACCAAGTATCAAATACGACTAATGCTAAAATTATTTAGGATTGTCTGTGGACAATCGTCACTTGACAACAATATAACGCCTAAAGCTACTTCTATTATTTTAACATTTCTTTGCTCCCAGACCTTTAAAACGCCCACAAAGGAAAGCCTCCATTAAGAACCACTGGTTTATAGTCTCAAATTACTTCTTAATATTTTTTTACCAGTTTCATATTGATCGTCTTAAAATATTCGAAAAATTTGGTATAATTGCAGAAAAGTTTTCAACCCAAAACAATATACATACATTTGTATGCATGAATGTACTATTTTAAATTGTTTACCCCGACATGGAAACATCTGTTTTGGAAGACTTAAATTTTAGTGCTTATAATCAGTAGCGTACGGTGGTGTCAATGTTGGGTGTGCTGTGTATGAAAAATTAAAAACAAATGATAGTTTTTCAAACGAATTTTATTATTATTTTTATTTACCCATTAATTCGATTATTCGGTCTTCAGACATGAATTTTTCAATTACGCTTTCGTAAAATTAATTTTTCATACAACATCAACACCCACCCTACACCACTGCTTATAATAATAATACAATGTTACTATAGAAAGTAAAATGACATTGTATTATTGAGTATAGTGTGATTTATATACACATATATGTATGTATGTATATATGTATATGTATGTATATTGTAATACATATTTACGTAAAATGAAAATATATTAATATAATGCTATGTACAAAAAATAGTTATTGAACAACAACATCTGTTGCAAGAAAACCAATAAATGGAAAACTTCGATTCTTTCATTCTTTTTTCATATTTACGTACGCATTGAAAACTCTTTTGGCAAGTTTTCGAGGCAATGTTCTTTTGATAAGCTTTGCATTTTCACACAAAAGATTTCCGAAAACTAACATCTAATATATACAATTTCGAAAGAGGCTTTGTATGTAAGGTTTCAAGGTTTGGGTGGGAGCATCGAAAACAAATCAAAATTTCTATGACGACGATATTGATATCGATATTCAAAGAATATATTATATATGTATATTATATATAAAAATCAATGTTTGTCTATTTGTCTGTCTGTCACATATTCCTATACTATTCAATCGATTGCGATGAAACTTACAGGAGTTATTGTGTGTATGTCCGCGATGGTTTCTGTAAAAAAATCACCCAAAAGCGGGAACATAAACGGGAAAAACCGGAATGCGTGGCATCGCAACGCAATAATTACAAATGTTTTCGCGTCGCCACCTGCGTTGTTAGGGTAAAATAAACAAACAATTGAATAATTTCAATTGTGTTCGCCGCCTGCATTTTTCCAACAAATTATCATTACTGTAATTTAATTTGATTATTAAGTATTAATTAGAAACTGAAACATTCACTTATCGAAACACATCGAGAAACGGGAACGGAAACGGGAATTGCATGCGTTATTGTGGCATTGCAACGCATGCCGGGTTCAGCTACTCTGTAAATAAATATTTTGGGAAGTGATCAATTCAAATATTGATAGAATATTTCTTTTTCATCAGTAATATTTATGTTTAAATGTTCATATTTTAAGAAAATTGGGTTAGTGCACGTAGTTGAAAAAATCCTTATGATGTTAAATAAAACAATGTGATTTACAAAATAAAAACAAATTAAATGTAACTTAAAGGTGTTTAATTAAACAATGTAATGAATTATTTTAATCATAATTGTGGTCTATGTATATTTATCAAACATAAAAAAATATATATTGCTGCCTCACTTTTTACTTAGGACTTATTATTTTTAGCTTATATTTTTAGCTTATTATATATAGCTTATTTAGCTT
This sequence comes from Arctopsyche grandis, assembly GCF_051622035.1. Taxonomy (NCBI): domain Eukaryota; kingdom Metazoa; phylum Arthropoda; class Insecta; order Trichoptera; family Hydropsychidae; genus Arctopsyche; species Arctopsyche grandis. The sequence goes on from NC_135357.1 coordinate 19,936,028, forward strand.
ATTTTAGACTTATTATTTAGCTTATTTTTCGTATTATGTATACAAGGATGTTGTTGTGGGTGTTGCAATAATTCTCTCACCTTTTCAAAGTCAATTTCCAACGCGGCCGATCTTTGAAAAAATCCATTTAATTTTTTCGGTCTATAATCCTTGTCCGGAGCTTTTGAGCGATGAAAGCTCCCCGTAATGAGTATGTCAACTTTACCAGTGGCAGGGTAGGTACACGGGGAGGGGTTCGACCAGAAATGAAAAGAAAGCAATTTGGTTTACGATGAAGATTTACACGGGGGAGTTAATTGAATTCTGTCGCAGATGAAACTCATCGATCTTTCATGTCTCTGGATATACATTCATACATACATATACGTACGTTGACATTTTGTCTTGGTTTTATTCAATATGAAAATTGCATTTTTGCGTTTGTGCATTGGGATCTCAGCACGTGAAAATATATACCTAATACTATTGTAATACCTTCAAAGGCTCACATTCATTCATTCATTATGTAGTTCGCTATCTGGTATTATTAATACTCACGATAATTACGTATGTACGTACATTTATTTATTTATTTTACATATATTCCTACTCCACTCTACAAAACCCTTTAATGATCCTTATGTACTAAAATTACTTTATTTTTCCTTTGTAAGGTCTCACCTTGAATTTGCCTCAATTATTTGGTCACCTTTTTATTTATCCCATATTAATTGTATTGAGAAAGTTCAACTTAAATTTATTAAATCCTTACGCTACCTTTTTCCTACCTATACCCATTCTACTGTTTCCGACATTTTAAAAATCCTTTCTTTTAATAATCTTTCTGTCAGGCGACGACATACTGATGCTATATTCTTCTTTAAGCTCATAAATGGTTTCCTTGATTGTTCTGATTTACTGAATAAGGTTAATTTCAGAATCCCAGTTCGGTACTCTAGACGCGTTGCACTCTTTTCACTTGATCCTTTCAATACTAATTCCCAAAAATATTTTTATCTGCAGCGCGTTTATCGTATGTTTAACGGAGAGCTGAAAGAGGTTGATCTATTTGGTATTTCCCTACATCAATTCAGGTCTAACATCAAGAGAATCTTGACCGATTGATTCATTTCTTCTCCTATTCTATTTTTCCAATATTTCCAATATTTTTATACTTTAGTTTAGTTATGTAATGTGCTATTTAATCATATTATAGCTTTCATTCTTTTCCTTTTCATTTGTTTATTTTGTATTTACCTTTTTCATTTGTTTTATATTTGTAAATTTCAATTTCTTCTTATATTCTATTTTATAACCTTTTCCAAATATTTTAATACTATAGTTTAATTATGCAATGTTCTACATATTTTGTCATGCCTTTATTCTTTACTTTTTAATTTGTTTTCCTCATATTTATCTTTTTCATTTTTGTAAAAATCTATTATTGGACTCGGATGTTACATATATTATTTATTTACTATTTGTTTTTTTATACATATCTATGTACATCCTGTCTGTTGATTTTTCAATTAATAAAATAAAAATAAAAAAATATATATACCAGGAAGGCCTTACAGGTAAATCCCAATGCGCCTTCCTGGCCAATTACAAATTACAATTACAAATACAAATGCAGCATTTTTATTACAAATCGTTGAATTACGAGACACTGCAAAACTCGCAAATCTATGAATTGTACATAAATTTTATTGTACATCAATCATACTTCAAATAGTGGTAACATAGTAGGTAGGAAGGTTTTTTTAGCCTATTTTTTTTCCGGGAACCGTTTCAACAATGAAATCAGAGAAAATTGGCAAACTCTGATAGGAAACGATCAACCTGGAGTCACAAATCCAGTTCTGACCAACAGCATACTCTGAAAAATTCATTTTCATTCGAGGCCCGGGCCCAGGAATCGAACCCGGCGCCTCTCGACGCTAAGCAGAAGCTTAACGACCGAGCTATGCTGCTGGCTAAATATTGTAAATGTAAATATATACACACATATGTATGTATGTATGTAATATTATATCAATAGCATGCGAATAAATTATGGGTAAATTTAAATCCTGCAAAGTTTTAGATTGTAATAACTGCGATGAATTCAAAACTTCAGGACTCACTTGCCACATAAAAAGTCATTACGTGTAGAAGCTTAAAAGTTCTATCATCATTAAAAGATCCTCGTGCTTTCGATCGGTATTACTATACATTTAGGGCTATTCACGAAATCAAACTTATGTGATTCAATGCCGGTGTACGGGTGACTTATTCAAAATTTTCGTGTAATTGCTTCGAAAATGTTCGATGAATAAAGTTTAGGGTCATTTCGAACAAAACTGCCGTGAAAGTGATTGTATATGTGACTTTGAGCTTTTGCATTATAAAGCCTATATTTATCGAAGACCAACAATTCAACCTAGTCAAAAAACTCATTTATTTGTGTATATAAAGGATGATCCAACCATTTCATCGGAACTTTGTTTTTTTTGTATGCACCAATTAGTCCTTAATTTATTGTGTGACTTCTGGTGACCGTACAAAAAAAATCAGACCCTTTTTTTCATTATGCTAGAAATGCATCAACTGTACCGTCAAAACAGTGTTCGAGCGTCCGCTGAAGAAAACGCATCTACATTGTTTTTACGCGAAATCGATTGCCGATTTTAGTGATTTTATATCACTCAGTGTTGTCTTTGAATATTTCTGGTGAGTTAAATTTATTTTATCAAATATTATTTCTCATTCTGTGTTTATTAAGTAAGAAATCGATTTTCAAGAAAAAATGGGTGGTTCAGATATCTCAGATTATAAAAATGCAGCCATTAAGAAACTTTTGGATTCTGGGAAGCTATCCAAACGAGAAATTTACCAAATAATTGGAGTATCCGTCAATTATGTGAGGCGAATAGCGAAGAAAGTTGCATTTATGGTACCTCTTGAATCAAGAAGGGTCAAAAAATGTGGCCGCAAAAGAAAAAAAAACCCGCATAATTTATCTTCAAATTGTAGCTGAGGTTCGGGAGGATAGGACAACAACCACTAACAAAATAAAAAAAAAAATTGTGACCGTTGAGTCGACATATCTGGACATATCGACAATGCACGTTTGCGCTAAATATGTATCTGTGGAATATGATCGTATAAATTCATATTTTATATATGTTTGTATTGACGTATTGTATAAAAAAACTGTTTGCAATACACTTTGTAAAGTTTGACCATAGATTTCGTGTATATATAAAATAAAAATATATGATAATTATGTATAATATTTATGGTAAATGGGTTATATCCAGTGGCGGCTCGTCCATACACACTGCGGTACTGCAGCACCCCAAAGGAAATTGAGAAAAAATTAATATTATTATATACATAAATGTATGTATATTATATGAAAATATCAATATTATTTAAGCGTGTATTAAGGTCGTCCGCACACCGATACATCCAATAATGATCATAGATCGCGGTACTAATATCAGAAAGTGAGGCATCGTTTATGATTTTGTGCAGTACGGTTTTCGTTGGAATATGCCGAGTGGGTGAAGGAGGGGAGCGGGGAGGGAGGCCGCGCTAGAAGCTTGGTCTCGTACTGCCACTCCCGGCTGTACGAGACATATTTTGCGTCGTATGCGCGCGCCCGACACCTCTCAATTTTCGTCATTCTTCTGCTTTCGTCTTTCCTTCTACACCTCTTACACTTTCTACATTTCTACTCTTCCTTCTTAACCTCACTGTAACAGTTTTATTTCTTCTAATTTATTTGGCAAACTATTTTTTTTAAAAGCGATATTTGCACCTATTCCTATTTCGAAACAGAATCATGGCTGTTAATTAAGTGTATCAAAATGAAGAGAAGTTGAGGCAATATTTTCAAGACCTTAAATCTTTTTCCGAAAATGCCGATAAAACAATAACAGATTCTACCAATTTACTTTTTAATTTTAACAATAACAGATTCTACCAATTTAATTTACAATTATTTATTTTGGTTAGAACTTTTTCACAAATTAATACCGCATGTAGAAATTATTTACAACCAAATGCAATCTAGTAATATCGATGCATTTTGAATTAAAGAAAACTTTTATTCAAAATGCTTTACTAATGCCATTATACAAATACGAGATTATTACAGAGAATTTTCTTCATCTCAGTCTCAAGAAGCCAAAAATATGTGCGATGTTATTATTAAGGATATAAAAGAGAAATCTACTATTTCTAATCGATTAATAGCTGTGAAATTATTTAATAAAGAAAATTTTGAAAAGTACTGAAAGAAAATGCCAATGGAAGATCTACTACTAACCGTTGAATCATATCCAATGCTAGATAAAGAAAAACTTCAAACTGAATTAGAAGTGTTTTACTCAAGGAAAGAAATGCATAGTATTAATGATTTATTAATATTTTTAAAACTTATTTTTGCAATCAATTTATGTAAAGTTCGTGTGGAAATAACAAAACTTATTCAAATTCTGCTTACAACTTCAACTACCTCAGAGCCAGAACGGTGTTTTTCATCAATAAATAGAATAAAGACATACATATTTAAGAAACACAATGATTCAGGAAAGATTGACAGCTTTGTCTATGCTGTCAATTGAAAAAAAAATGATTATGAACAGTGAAAAATTTAACGAATAGGTGATAGACCTTTTTTCAAGGAAAAGGAAAAAAGACAGAAGAATCAATTTTTTAATGAAATAAAATACATATATTGTTTAATTTTGATGTTAATAGTAAAATATAATCCAAATAAACATTTTTTTTTATTTTTAATCAACCGCAGCACCCCCAGATATCTTATCCACGAGCCGCCACTGGTTATATCCCAAATGTGAATCGCTAACAGGCTAACCGCCGCTGTGAAAACCTTTCCAAATATTGGTCAGCAAATGCTTTTTTTGCGAGATTTGGGCAATTTTTGGCCAGTTTTCTGTACGGCAATTTTCCTGTGCATCGAATTTTCGTGCGACAGGAGATCCGCGCGAGAGATTTTCGTAGCGGTGGTTATCCTGTTAGCGATTCGCATTTGGGATGTAATCAGTGGTATAGTGCTAAATAAAAAAGAACCAGGGTGGTGTTTAATTTGTATGACCCCCCCCCTTCCCCCCATCTTTTTTTATCACTTAAAAAATATGTATCCTAATATTGGTAGTTCAAATATTTATTAAAAAAATCAAATGTTAATAAACACATATACATACTTGTTGAAATTATGAAAATATAGAAAAGATATTGGAAAATAAGAATTACAAAAATCGTTTATAAAAATATTAGTTTGTTTTTAAAAATATTATGGTTTTCAGAATTTATTACATTATTGGGAAGATTATTTCAAACTTTAACCAATATGTTTGAAAAGAAGGAATCTCTAATCAATTTATTTGATTTTTCTTTTTGGGGTCTGAGAGTGGCCTCCAAGAGTGCTTGCATTGAAAGTCATAAGTTTGGACGTAAGACGATTATTTATTATTTTAAAGACTTCGATTAAGTCGCCTCTTATTCTTCTCATCTCAAGTTTTATTAATATTATATAAGCCAAAATATTTTTTTAATTTTACTCATAAAATTATTTTCATATCAATCAAGTGCCAGGGCGGCGACCTGAGTCAAAAAGAAGTACCAGGACGGCGACCTGCCCCGACCTGGCCCGACTACACCACTGGATGTAATCGCTGAACCAATCTTTATATACATATAATCCGGTGTGTTTTTTATCTGTGTAGTACACTCGTCGCATTGGAGTGATCTCTAAGACGAGTGTACATATGTACATGATTAATTGAATAAAATAAAATAAATATATTATACAAATGTAGCCGAGAAGATTAACATCTTACATGTACAATTTCAAAACTATTAATACTATATAAAAGTGTTTACAACTTAAAATATGCTATATTGTAATTAAATATAAAATTGTGATATTAAATCGTAAAATAAAAGCTTCCCCAGTAAAACGCGAGCTCATTATTATTTTTGAGCTGTAAAAAACATTTCAGCAACGCCTTCGACTCAGCCATTTATTTCCGTCTGTCTACTTGCTTTCCCGGGGGAAAATTGTTCAGTGAAAAGTAAATCAAACGGAAAATCGAATAATCGGCGCGCACACATCGAAGCGAGGCCATCGCTTCAGGCTTGAAAATAAGCGAACGGCGTTATTACGATGACACTTTTTTTGACGACAACCTTTTTTTCAGTTTGATTTCGCGAACAAGTCCAGATGTTGCACAGCCCGGAGAACAATCGCCAAAATGTATGTACAATAGTTTTGGCTATCGGTCAAAAGTATACTGACGATATCATGAAATATTAAATTATCGGTATAAAAATATAATGGAATAATTTCAAAATTGTATACATAGAATTTATGTATATTATACATATGTACTAAGCCCGCTTTAAAGGCCAAGGAATTTGACCCTTAAAGCCCTCAACATGAGGCCACCACCCCCCCCCCCCCCCCCCAACGAATACAGTCTAAGAGACCCTTTCGTCGGAGAACGAGACGGTTGTTCATGAATATCGCATTGGTGGTAATGGTTTAACTGTTTAAGTTGATGAGTCACGATTTGTGAAAATAAAGGATAGAGTTGGTAGAAGCAGTACTGGATTTACACACATATGTACTAAATAGGCTTCAGCCTAAAGCTTCAAGATCTAGGGGGGCCTTCAACCGAGGTGTATTAAATTAATAATTAAATTTTACGCTCAAAATATGTACACATTGAAAATTTGATCGCCTTAACTGACAATGCATTGTTAATTTCACACGCTTCATTATAACTTTCTCGGAAAAAATAGATATACAGTACACTCTCGATTATCCGGGCTAATGCTGGGGAGGAAGGTCATGGATAATTGAAAAACACGGATAATGCGATTCGTCGAATTTTGACTTGGTTTCAAATATAATATCATATTTACAACACAAATTTTTGTTTCAAAATTTTAATACTCATTATTTATTAAGAAAAACTGTCATTTATTTATTTAATAGTTTTGGACCATTGTGGCATTACAGGAAGAACCTAATGCGCCACAATGGCCTACAGTTGAAAAATATATAAAAACATGATATAAAAACAAGTAAACTGTAAATAAAGGAAAAAAGCAAAAGCATAAAACATGGTAAAATAAAATAATAATAAAAAAGTAACAAAAGGAAAATAATACATCATTCAGAGAGGAAAAAAAAATAACAAAAGTGTAAAAATCAAAAATAAAATCCATAAATCCCATTCTTTGTTTACACTGAACAAAATTAAAATAGTATATAAAAATGTACAAAGGAGAAAGAAAAAGTAAAATAAAATAAAACAAAATATGAATAAAAAATAAAATCACAGCGAGGCCCAAATGGAAGAGAGTAGATTAAGATTCCACTCATACATCACATTCAAATTAAGAAAGTAATGATGAGTGCAGGTTACCAGATAAATATGTTAAAATAATATCCGATAATCTACGCTCCCCAAGGTGGAAAATATCACATTCAGGGACAGCAGTCGAATAGCTCTTGGAATAGGAGCCATTCGAAAAAGAACTGTGCGAGCAGCAGGTACAACCATCAAATGATGATGTCTACCACGCACATAATTATTAGGGACATTAAGTCCCAACTGTTCCAGCAACAACGGGCATGACGTATTACCACGCAATAGCTGGAGAACGAAACGAATTAACGAGAAGTTTCTCCGAAGTTCAAGGGAATTATACCCGAGCATGCCCAAAAGGAAAGGAATAGGATAGAGATATGGGTAGTACCCATACTCTTTCTTATAAAGAAAATGAAGAAATGCTTTTTGCACTTTTTCGATAATAAGAGAGTAGTTTGCTTCATGCGGATTCCACACAATTGCATTATACTCTAGCTTACTTCTAACAAGCGAATTGAAAAGCATGCGAGAAGACAAGGGGTTGGAGAATAATCTAGCATATCTCAAGACAAATCCAAGTCGACGAAAGGAAACGTCAGCGACTGTCTTGTTGTGGTTGTGAAAGGTGAATTGAGGATCAAAAGTGATACCCAAGTCGACCATAGATTCCACACGCTTCAACAATACGGATCCAATGGAATATCCATGACAATAGAGCGAATTCGCACGTCCATAACTCATAATGGCACATTTACTAGTATTCAGTTCAAGCCCTAAACTGGAACTGAACTTTAAAACAGCGTTAATATCCGCTTGAAGGAGAGAGGCTTGCCTCTCATTCTTAACAGCAAAGAATAATTTAACGTCGTATGCAAACAAGAGACATGAAGCATTGCGTAGAGCTTTAGGGAGGTTATTAATAACTATAGTAAATAATAAAGGGCCTAAGGTGGACCCCTGAGTTACACCAGATCGCGTAAAATATGAAGGAGATTCATAAATACCATATCTAACAAATTGCTTCCTATCACTAAGATAAGAAGCAAATAGTTTAAGAAGACGTGGAGAAAAGCCCACTTCAGCTAATCTGATCATAAGAGCGTCATTATTAACAAGATCAAAGGCCGTACGAAAATCAAAGTAGGCTACATCAACTTGTTGACCACCGTCAACTTTAGACATGGTATAATATGAAAAGCAGGCAAGATTAGTGGTAGTGGAACGACATGGTGAAAAACCATGCTGCTCATCACACAACAATCTTTTGAACTGCAAAAGAATCAAACGGTGAAGGAAAATTTTGGGAATAGCCGAGATGATAGCAATAGGTCTGTAATTTTCAACCTAATTTTTAGAGCCACTTTTATGAATGGGAATGACTCTAGATAATTTACTTTTTTCAGGATAATTACCAGAACCCAGAATAAGGTTAAAAATAAACTGAAGAGGCTCTAAGAGCGAATTACAGCATGCCTTTAATACGTCAGGGGGCACACCGTCAGGCCCAACAGACCCCTTCAGCTTCAAAATTGCTATCCTAACATCTCCAAGCGAGATCCGTCATAGTTAAGCAGATACATAAGTGGCCGTTAGTAGTTATGTAGTACTAGTGTTGTACCGTTTTATGATTAATGTAACCACTGGTATCTTCTTCACTTGTAGTGTCACTCTTATTTTCTTCCTTTTGAGAAACAAAAGAAACGATATCTGCATCACCCATGCGTTTAAAACCTGGATCAATTGAATCATGATTGAGCCACTCCTCGATGTTTTCCTTATCCACGTTTTCAAAACATTTTGAATTTTCCAATAATCCACATATTTCAGATATATTATGTGCTTCATTGTCTTCAGAATCCACTAAATCTATTCCCATGTCAGGAAGAATCTTTCTCCATGATCACTAGTGTTATTGTTTTTACTTTTGACCAAGATTGTGTTATTCCGTGTATAGCATTCAATATCATCATTTTTCTCCAGAAATTGATCAGGTTGCTATCTTCCTCAACAAGAGTTTTCGGAAGACTTTGACGATAAAGACATTTCATTGATGATATAACACCTTGGTCCATGGACTGAATCAAAGATGCCATATTAGGGAGCAAACATTTTGTAACCATAAGTCCAACATTTCTTTTTGAACCAATCTTCAAAAATCTCCCTGTCCATCCATGCTCCCTTTTGACTAATAATCGACGGAAGATTTTTCATTTAAGTTCCCTTAAAAGATCGAGGTTTCTTTGCTTTCCCAATCACCAAAAGTTTAATTTTATAAGTTCCTGATGCGTTTCCGCAACACATGACAGTTATCCTTTCTTTGGACGTTTTATGTTATTTGTTTATTTAGGAGCGGACTTTTCTCTCAATAAAGCCAGTGTTTTTGTTGGCAAGCACTTCCAGTACAGGCCTGTTTCATCTGCATTATAGATTTGATCGGGTTGCAAATTTTCTCTTTGCAAATATTCTCGAAATTCAATGCAGAATTTATCAGCAATTGAAAGTAATTAAACATGCGTATGTTGCGAAAAAATCTGTTCTGTACTTCTGTTATGTACTTCTTCGTACATACAATATGTTTGTAAAAGCGAATGAAATAATTAACGCAATAGTAAAAGACATTTAAAAAGGGAACGAAAAACATTTCTGTTGACATAATTTGTTTCAAATAATACGCGTGTCTACGGTCGCAATCAATCGGTGCGTCTCATAATCATATAAGAAAAAAATTGAATTAATTTAAAAACATTAATTAATATTTTTTAAGCACGGATAATCCGCAAACCAGATAATCCGCGCCCGGATAATCGAGAGTATACTGTAGTCTCAATGCCGACAAGAACCGGGAATTTACGTGCAACCAGGCAATGTTATAAACCGTTCTCCAATACCCGAAAAAAAACTGATTCTTTCTAATAAATTTTTGCTAGCACGAAACGAGTGTTAAGAAAATATTTTTAATGGAATTTAAAATTGCAACCTAAATTTTCATTTTTTTACGATTTTATTTCAATGAAGCTTAAGATTTTATTTTACGAAGCTTACCTTTAGAATCGAAAACCAACAAATCCATTTTCATAATTTTCTACAAATCGCGAGCAAAATTAAAAAAAAACTCTAAATTTGAAATTATTGAAGAGCTTTTGCATTGGAATCACTTAAAGATCAAATTTTATCCAGGATAAAATTTGCGAAAATTGTCCTGATTACAATTTAATTATATGTAATTCATTGTACATATTATACATCAACAAGTATTGAAAAAAAATGTGTTAAAAGTTGAACATATGACATCTTATATTATTAAACTTGTAAATTTAATACGATCGAGTGGCTTGAAACAGACAATTAATTGCTTTTCTTTAAGATATTGAATCTGAGTTCACAGATATTATTTATCATAATCATATTCGATGGCTTAGCCTAGGAAAAATACTTCGGCGAGTATGGGATACAAAAGAAGAAATCGTTCTATTTTTAAAAATGAAAAATATTATCGACTTTCCCGAATTAATTGATAATGACTGGCTGTGTGATTTTGAATTTACTTTGGACATCTTGACACATTTAAATACTTTCAACACGGTGTTCCAAGGGGAAAATTTGTATGTCCATGATATGGTAAAAAGTTTGAATGGATATAAATTAAAACTACGACTGTTTCTTCACCATTTATTTATTAAACGGGTAGACGGGTACTTTTCAACCATGAAATTGCTGAAGATACCAGAAAATAAATTTTTAGAATAATGGTGAAATTATCAACGATTTAAGTGGTGAGTTTCCATGAAGATTTGGCGACTTGAGATAGGCTTGGCAATTATACGAGATTAATTGCAATATATATTGATAGCGTATCGACGGAGATATAAATTAAGATTATATATTCACAGTGGGATGCTGATTTAAGGGAATTACACCATTATGAAGAAATTTGAAAAATATTACATCGACCTTAATTAATACGGAAAAATTCGACAAACTTTTTGAGATTTTGCTCAAAAAATGCTGGTGGTTTTTTGATCAACCTACATATGTAAACAAGCATATTCAATCATGAATATCAATAAAAACTCTTTACAATCAAGCATCACAGATGAAAATTTACAAGCATTTTTAAGAATTCAACTACAAAATTTTCTCCTGAAATTAAAAAACTGTTAAAGATGTAAAACAGTTTCATTCGTCAAATTAAATTATTTTTTTGTATGAAATTTAAAAAAAAATTATGTTTTAATTCCATTCACGATAATAAATAATGTATATCTAAAATAGTATTTTACTTGCGGCCCGCCGCTCATTTTTAATTTCTAATGTGGCCCTTCATCCAAAAAGTTTGCCCAGGCCTGTCATAAACCGTTCTCCAATACCCGAAAAAAAATTTTTGCTAGCACGAAACGAGTGTTAAGAAAATATTTTTAATGGAATTTAAAATTGCAACTTAAATTTTCATTTTTTTACGATTTTATCTCAATGAATAATAGTATTCTAATGTGGCCCTTCATTCAAAAAGTTTGCCCAGACCTGCTGTAGATGGATCACCTATTCAGACTATAAAAAAATTGGGCTAATTTTAAAATAAGGAGCTGTAAAAGAGAATTTTTAAATTCATTCTTCAAAAAAAGCTTAGTTTAGTATTCAATAGGTGCAGAATGATATTTTGTGCAAATACTGAAACATATTGCAAGTTATACATTAGACAAACAATAAATATTTGTGGAACTTGAGAACCATTTAAAAAACATTACGTGTGAAAATATTATAGTAGTCTCTTCTTGTAAGCAACGAATTTTTGTATTGCTTTACAAAACGAAAATTTAATTTAATCAGAGTGAAGTCTGTTTTGCTCGGGATTCGAGTGTGACATTTATATTTCTAATATAAAGAGGTGCAATTAAATAAGAATACAAATATAAAATTTTATATTTTATTAAAATAATAGGATGAAAACAAAGTCAAAAATTAAATACACAAAAAATATATATAAAAATGACGACCTATACGAAAACCATGTGAACTGTATAAGAGGTATGTAATATAAAATTAAAAGATACATATTATACCTACATATGTATATTAACACGAATTTATTAGTAAATAACTGATTTTCCTTAACTAATGAATGAAATAAAACTCAAAAATATTTGAATAAAAAACGTTGTACATAGTATACAAAAATACATATTGTAAATTGTAATACACACCTAAATTAAATTATACACATAAAAATAAAAATATATAAAATAATCACCTACTATATACATACATACATACCTCTATGACAAACTACACACATGTTTATTAAGGTGATTTTGGAACACACATTTTCATTTAACTAGAGTATTTGCTAATTTTATTTGATCTATTTAGAAAAATATTATATATTCTGCAAGGAATGAAACTCAGACTCTTGAAGGCTTTGATATGGCAGCATGAAATATTACATTGTTAAAATATTCAAATTGGGTAATACATAATACATGTATTTCATAATATATGTATAATAAGATTCTCAACAAAGAGAATCTTAATGTTGAGCTAACTTTGATTATAGAAAACGTGGAAACCAACAAATAACTATTCTGAGGTGACAATAAGAACTTTCAAATACAGTCTTACAGATATAAATCTTACAATGCGGTTACTCTACATATATCAGGGGTACCCAACCAAATTATGGTGTGGGCGCATGCCAGATTTTAAAACAATTCATATTGTATATATGTATATTAGATAGTTATTGAAGTATTAAATTTACAGATTTTTTGTTTTATTTTTAAATAAAAAAAGCATAGTACAATTATTACGATCGTTGACATTGCATTTCAATTGATAAATTAAGTCAGGTAGGTCGAAATCTGATTCTTGATTTAATTATGTTCATGGTGGAAAACGAAGATTCGCATAAATATATGGAACCAAAACTGGATTTGATTTCGCAAGCCCCCTTTTTAAAAAGAGTGTACCTTTTCTGGTCAGCTATGTTCCAAAAGTTTTCACACGTACCGTAGGATTTTAATGTCATTTTGAATTTTCAAAATCTCTTCTTCTATTTTTAATGTATCTTCTTAAATAATTCCTGCTATGTAGACACAGGTTCAATAATGTTTAATTGCTGGAATCTACTTTCAAATTGTTCCAAACGTTTTTAAGTTGCAATAAATAATTTTGGGTCAAAACTATTTTCATCAATCACCTTTTTCATCATTGGAAAGTGTAAGAGAAAATATTTTTAAAAATTATTCATCCAAAACTGTATCTTAGCCTTGAATGCTCTTACCGAGCTTATTATTAATCGGGCACATGCAAATAGCACAAGATTGGGAATCCCTGCTCTATGATATAAAATTGAAAATAAATATTTTGCATTATTATTTACTTACATGTAATTTGCTTTAAAAATACCGTTCTTTATTAATTTTTTTTCTAGCCTACAAACTTCAAAATATAAAAGATTATTTTCCATTTCACAAGTGATCGCACACTGTTTCAATAACCAAGCAAAACTTTTAGGAAAATAGTTATCCAACTCCAAATCAAATGTAGATTTACTAAAAGTTAGCAAATAATTATAATAATGCCGCAACCAATATTTTTTATAACATGATGTCAACTTGATGCGTTTTTTTATTTTGTCTTTAATTTCTATACAGTCGTTTGGGGTAATGGTAAACGTGATAATTTTATCTTCCAATATTTTTCTGTGTTCAATCTCTTCAATGGCTTGGTGAACTCTTTCGGTCTCTAAAATATTCATCCATTTTGACAGTGAACAGTCTAATACTTCTACAGTGTTTCCATTACTCATCAGACCCTTCTTTTTTTTAGGCTCTGTCAATTTTGGATCAATGTGAATATTTCTTTCATTAATAATCTGCAAATCAACTCCTAATTTTTTTAATGACCTTTGAGTCATTTTGGGACTCAAAATATAAGACAAATTATAGCATGAAAAATCTTCTTCTAAAATATCTTTATTAAATTTTGGTCTGGATGGGAAGAAATTTCTTGTAAGTAAGTTTTCTACGGCAGAAGTCAGGGGATATAAAGAACAATCAAATTTCGGAAAAGATTCCTTTTTAGAATCATACGCATCATCAACTCTATTTAAAACTGATTTGATAAACATATTTGTCATATTTTTGGTTTTGTATTCTTCAGTTTTGTCTTTTTTATCTATTTGGTTTTGGTGTAAAAATAAATTTGGCATATCACAATCATCAAAATCTGCTTGTATTCTTGTGGGATAATGATATTCGCTGATACACATTTTTCGATATTCAATATACCGCATCCAATCTTTCCAAACAAAAAGGCGCCTTTTTCCCGGTGGGTTTTTATTTTCATGAAATGAATACAAATCGCTTGGAAAACTTTTTCTTTCTCTTTGAAAAGACAAATGATTATTGATTTCTTCAACTGAATTAGATATATCATTTTCTACATTATCATCTAATCCAAAAAGAATTTTTAAACATACAATTATATAAGACATTGCAATGCCTTCATAATTTGGTAATGTACCATTTTTTTTAGGTATATAGCACGGTAATGGTTCAATCATAGAAATTATCCTAATAGTAAAATTGTATAATTCAGATGGCAACTCCAATTCCACTACGTATCTACGAATTAATGATGCTATATCAGGAGGCGCAATATCATCCAACTTCAAATATTTTGCGATCATATTTATAGTATTCCTCATACCAACATGTGAAAGACTTGCTTTGTATATTACAAATTTTTTATCAATTTTTTTTAAAATCATATCTTCAGGAAAAAAGTGATCATAAACGCCATATGATATGTGACCTTCTCTACACCACCGCAAAATATCACCAACTTGTATCTCATTTCCAATTATTCTAAGAGATAAAATCAGTATAGCATAAAGATTAGTAATTCCTAGTTTATTTTTTCTTTGCCAAATACGATCAGTTTTATATTGAAGACATCTGCATCCTGGTCGACAAAGGCCATCCTTCATATGATTGGCTATTGTTGCGTGACTTAATTTTAGGCTTAATAATTTTATGGTTCTTGAAGTAAAAGATATAGTACTAGGTTTAGATTGTGGAACTTCTTTCAAATCTGCAAGGGTCTGTGAAACCACAGGACATGTAGAAACTTGACTATCGATTAACTTCTGATATTCTTGGTGAATTAACATTGCCTAGAAATACCACATATGTATTACAAAATAATTTATCAAATAAACATACCTAATATATTTAAAAATAAAAAAAAGCTTTTAACATAAATGTTATGCATTATTATTAATACCTTTTTCTTGGCTATGCACCGTTTCATCTCAATGTGTCCCATATTCTGAGTATTCATTTCTTCATTCTTAATCTTACGTTTTCTATTTTTAATTTTTCGAATATCATATAAAAATTCAAGATCTCTGCAAATAATTTTTTGAAAACATACTTTTATCAACAAAAAAATGTAGATATATATTGCCTTAATGTCAAATGAAAGATTATATTGAAACTATGGTAGCTATGAAAGTAATTAATGAAATTTTAGTTAAGCACATATTTATTACCTATCTGTAAATCCAAACGGTAATCTGGGTCTTGCAGAAAAATTTTTTTCAAAGAATGCTATTTTATTAATCTTTAAAAACTTGGCAAACAACTGAAATGTTGTCACTTTAAGTTCTTTTTCAGAAACACCTAAATTGGCTACTTCTTCCGTTAATCCTAATAGAATCAAATTGTGAGCATGCCAAGTACTCCACATTTCACCAACTAAAAGTTTAAAAAAATGCAAAATTTGTGAAAAAATATATTAAAGAGGTCTACCTCACGGGCCGGAATCTGAAATGCCGGAAAATGCAAATATCGGAAGGCAAACATCGAAAATCGAAAGATCAAAAAAAAAGGGTGCATGGTAAACGGTACATACTCACTTAATTTGCGCGAGTAGGATACAACAGGAACAAGAAGAACAGGCTTTTCCTCCCGTATTAAAGTGCGCGCGCAGAATACGGGAGGAAAAGCCTGTTCCTCTTGTTCCTGTTGTATCCTGCTCGCGCAAATTAAGTGAGTGTGTACGTGAGTATGTACCGTTTACCATGCACCGTTTTTTTTTTGATTTTTCGACTTAAGATCTTTCGATTTTCGATCTTTGCCTTCCGATATTTGCGTTTTCCGGCATTTCACATTCCGGCCCATCACGGAGACCGATATTAAAGATATATTACAACATACTATAAATTTATATGTAATACAAATGTTGAATACACATAATATTCAACATATAGAAAATAAATTATAATTTAAACATAAATCTATGAATTTTTACAAATAAGAACAAAACATAAAATAACAATACTGACGTTTTAAATTCTTTGATTTCAACCGAGTAGCTATTATTTTATTTATAGAAGGATTATATGACTGTGTGTATTCCATCAGTGGATTAGCATCACACTGGGTTCCACATTCAATGCAATATTGAAATCCTGCTTTTATCACTGCTTTACTTATTCCACAAACTGCACATGGTTTCTTCAAATCAACTATATCATCGGTCTCCATTGCTAAAAACAATACAAAAAATTATTTCATCAGTAATAAAGTTAAGCGCCTATAAACCAAGTCAAATAATCAAAAATTTCTGAATGCATATCAAACATATTTTGTATACCATCTACTCATATGTAATCTTGTGATGTAACGAGACGGTGATATTATGTTTCCATAAAAAAAAAGATATTCTACTACATGGGCGAACTAGTTGTGAAATAATTTCTATTCAAAACTATTATCTAGATTTTGCTAAATGTAATAATAACCCGTCGGATGATTAATGTTAAAGTAAAAATAACTGGTAAGCTATGCAGTAAACTTTATGCGAAGAGTGAAAAACCAATAAACAAATTATTATTTTAAACACAAGATCGGTGGAAAATTATTTTATATACAAATATTTAAAAAATCATATGTAAATACACACATATAGATATAAATCATTCATCTTGAAAACAGAACATCATTTTCATATTATTTTAATTATAAAAGTTTTATTTACTGGCAAGGATTATATTGTAATAATCACTACTATTTTTAATCATTTGTAAAATTCTCATAAAAACCCCATCAATATAATAACAATATATTCAAATAATTACAGCGATTATAAATTAGAAAATAATCATTTATTTACATTGGTAAATAAAAACATATACAAATATGGAAAATGTAACGCTTTATATAAATGTTAAGTTGACACATTAAGCTGTTTCTCTTAAGCTCGGGTATTTCCCTTTGGTGAACCCAAATTACAACAAATAAATACATGTGACATAACCTATACGTAAACAAGATATATAGTCTTTAAGAAATTTGAAAATATACCTGCTGATTGGATTAATAAAAAGTAAAAGGTATATAAAATTGTACTACAATACAAAATCGTCTAAAATTAAAAACAGATTAAGCTTAAAGCTCATCAAGAAAATACTGTCATCACAACACTGAGCGTCATGTAGACATTATTTCTACATGCAATGTTGCCAGTACATAAAACTCATGGTTTTTCCAGTACGTACAGTACTAGTATTTTGGGTGGTTCGGTGATTACTGGTCACAAATTACTCGTCACAAAGTCACTAAAATCTCTATAACGGAACATCTGGCAGCCGAAAAGTCCATCATACTATCGATAACTATCATAGTAACGAGAACTTGAGTGCCAAATATTGTGTATTCGCGATTTTCGTGGCAAAAATTGTCTTTGTGACCACCCCAATGTGACGAATAGTCCAATTGCCATTTTGGGTATCTGTCTTGACAAGTCATGAAATAAAACCAATATTCTTTTTTATCTAATAGACATTGAAATATTCAAAGTCTTCAATAAAAATAATGGCAAAACTTAGGAAAATTTGTCGAATCTTTTCTTTGTTTACCAAGAACAAATTTATTTGTCAAATGGGGCCTTCAACACAGTCAATATTTCTAACCCGTATCGAGTTCCCATATAGCCAGACTGTGTTGAAGGCCCCACTGACTTACTTAATTGATGAATAATATATGATTCAGTGATAAAACGCAATAATTGAATGTAGAAACTTCAAAATATTTGATAATCACTATACATATTGTTGCGCGGACGTGAAGAGGGGTTTCCAGGATCGGAGAGAAAGACGCAGTAGGTTGCAGAAGCGGTTTAAGGTCTGTTCATACCTATCCAGCACGACCCGTATCCTGCAGGTGTCATGCAAGTGCGGATAGTATTCTTTGGTACATTATATGGACGTATTCATACTTCATTCGCGCATGCGCATTTACGCATTCATGCGCGTCCAAATAGAATGTACCAAATAATACTATCCGCACTTGCATGACACCTGCAGGATACGGGTCGTGCTGGATAGGTATGAACAGATCTTTATCCGTCTGCACCCGTCGGCGCTTCCGGTCGGAATGCTTTCCAGTTCGAGAGCCCCCAATATTTATACCCATTGGGTGTAACATAGATACAGACATAAGTATTAACCTATTGGTCGATGAGTCGGGCGATCCTATTGGCCGTTACATACGGCTCATTTATACGGTGAGGCCATTTTGGCGCGAACGACTGAACGTCTGTTCATACCTATCCAACACGACCCGAATCCTGCAAGTATCCTGCAAGTACGGACAGTATTCTTTAGTACTGTGGCGGCTCGCTTATACGACATGGTCGAGTTTGGTTGCCTTCCTGCGAGTGGGGACCAACCCGGCTGGGTTCGGAGAGCCGCTACCCACTCTGTCTTCAGCTGTCATATAATAAACACGTGCATTAACATGCCAGTCGTCTCATTCGTTCATCCTCCATACTGGTGACCCCCGACATCGAGTCACGCAGCCTCGATCAATTTCAACATGCCGCTCATCCCTGCCTCGCCAAGCCAGGCGGGGAAGCTACCCGCCGCGCCCCCATCGCCATCAACACGCGTCGCGGCCCGCGGGTGACAATAAACGAGCAGACACAGCTACCTACCTACCTACCTACCTACCTACCTACCGACGTCCAGCCACAACGTCGATGACAGGTGCTTTAAAAAATGGGGGAGCGAATGAGACGACGATCTTGACAGCTGGATGTGGAGTCATGCGCGATCCACTACACATAGAACGGTCATCCAGCACCACAAGACATACACCACCTCAGCACCATCATCATCATCATCATCATCAAGGCCCCGTCCGTCCCCACGAGCGTCGTCACGCCGAGACGGGCGGTAGCGCTACAACACCTCCACGAGCCACAACGACTCACAGTCCAGCTCGCAGTATCATCAACCACATCGATGCCCCTGCCGCCCCCGCCGCCCCACCAACCGACATCAGCCTCGGAAGAGCGGCGCCGCCGCAGCATCGCATCGCATCGGCGCGACCAACGGACCACCCACCGTCCTGCTCGCGACGTCACCGCCCTCGAATCTACCGACCATTCAGGGCGGTACACCTATGTACACAGCGGATGACCCACGTCAACAATTTTTTTTTTCTCCCACGTAATAATTTTTTCTCTTTGTGTAACAATAATTTTTTTCTTTTGTAAAATTTGTTTCTTTGTAATTTTGGTATCGCTGATGCTGGGGGGGGAGTGATGTGGCGGCTCGCTTATACGACATGGTCGAGTTTGGTTGCCTTCCTGCGAGTGGGGACCAACCCGGCTGGGTTCGGAGAGCCGCTACCCACTCTGTCTTCAGCTGTCATATAATAAACACGTGCATTAACATGCCAGTCGTCTCATTCGTTCATCCTCCATAATACATTATATATGGACGCGCATGAATGCGTAAATGCGCATGCGCGAATGGAGTATGAATACGTCCATATAATGTACCAAAGAATACTATCCGCACTTGCAGGACACCTGCAGGATACGGGTCGTGCTGGATAGGTATGAACAAACCTTGATCAGGTGATTAGCGCTCGTAAACCATCGGTCCACGAGCGCCACCCATCTAATCTCTACGTTACAATATGTATATAATTTTACTTAGTCGTGTGTAAAATTTTATAACAACATCCAAGAAAATTAATTAATATTTTCCCCGTAATTAAATATTAAAAATAGTGTTGTTTATTCGTCTGTTCTCGTCGGCGCTCTAGGTCGGAATGGTTTCCAATTCAAGTGCGCCCCATATTTATACATATTTGGGCTCAATAACTATTGGTCGATGAGTCGGACGATCCCATTGGCCGTTGCATACGGCTCATTCATACGTAGAGGCCATTTTGGCGGGAACGAGAGATCAGGTGATCTGCGCTAGTAAACCATCGGTCCACGAGCGCCACTCACCTAATCTCTACGTTACAATATATTTAAGGGTGGGTAGCATCAACAGATTCGCACCCGCCGACTAACAACCTTCTTAGGACGAGTCTGTTTATAATATAGGGCGGGTTAAAGGTTTGGACCGTTTCCCGTCTTATGGAAATTCAGTTGGATTTTGAAGAGGCTCTTTATTACTCGATTAATACATTTGTTATTGTATTGACGACGAAGTATAAATGTAATGAGGTTGCTTCGCGGAGTGAGCCATGTTCGAAGGGCTGAAGCTCACTGGCATCTGGGGACGATGCACTGGTTTATAAAGGTGTTGCTTGAGCAACGTGTAGCTGGGCTGGTGAGATCTCGTTCTGGAAGATTCCGACGGGGTTGAGGTCTTCCTTTGTGTTCTATGTTTGATGCGTAGTTGCGTAGCTCCTTGGGATTTCCCGTGTACTCGTGATTGCGTATCTGGAGCGAGTCGAATCGCCTTTATAGGTAAGCTGGACGAAGTATTTCGGCCACGGCTAACTTTCGTGTACGAGAACAGGACACGATGATGTCATTTGGACGGATTAAGTTTAATGAGGGAAACATCATCGACCTAGTTTCGTATGGTACAAGTCGTACTATATCCCTACAATAAGCATTAAAATTACATTTTCTAAAAATGAACATCCACGATTACTTAATGTTTGTTAAACTTTTTTGTAATAAATTGAAATATTGGAAAAAAATATGATTTTGAATTTGAAAAAAATGTTCACCTTATCATAAAATAATTGATTATGTGTATTTAATTTCTTTAAATCGGATAGTTTAAAAATAGGATATTAAATGAAACTTTTGGAAAAATAAAAATGAAAACGAAATAATGTTTTATATGCTTCAGTGACTATTTCGTACAAAGCGACAATTTACTAAAATCTCGATCACGGAACGTCTGGCACCCGAAAATAATTCTTTTCGTTTGAAAAAAGCTGAGTACAATTGAACGAACTAAAATGCAGAGTGTGTATATTCGGTTAATCGGTTGAACGCATGCTTGTTATTTGAATTCCTGTCATTTGAAACGTTCACGTCGTATTAAATTCCTTTAAACGGCTACATAAATGTACTCATGAATTGTAAGGTACAAGTTAATTTTTAATACTCTTTTATTTTGAATATATTCTACTACACGGAAAACAATGTCATGACCATACAATAACATAACCTCTTCAAAATCAAGTTGATAATATTTTACATCTCTCTAGATGAATGTGCTGTATTTTATCACTCTGCTTGTTTTCGTGAAGCACAGATTAATTTTAAAAATTTACAGAAAATACATATATAAAATAGATATTGTTATGATATTGTACTATACATTTACCCGTTTTGACTTAATGCTATTTTTTTTCCATACCTCTTACTTCCACTTACGATTACCATTATTTATATACATAAATATACAATAAATTATTATAGTACATATGTATTTCTAATTTCGTCATGTCATCAATTAATCACAAAAATAATAATCCTGGTACTATGGACCAGTAGCATATTGCTACTAGCATACTAGTGTACAGTGATTTAATCTTGTGAGGGATCAAATTAAATTAATTTTTATTTGCAAATTCGATGAGATCCATTAAGCGATTATAAAAATGTATTTGAATTAAATCCCAGCTATCCCTTTCTTTTCTCATTTCACAGCTTGTGAATGACTGTAGTTGTAGTCTATTTTTTTTTTTTAATATTTTCTCTTTGGTTTTATGGGGAAGAGAATGCAGGGTCCTTGGGTATACAACTACTATGAACAAACATTAATTTATTGATTATAGATTTTTAAATTGAATAACATCATAATATTATTTAAATATTTCCGATACTTAAGTAGTTGTGTAGATACTCAACTTGTACTACGGATGATGTTCTATAAAGTTCATCTTATCATAAATTATAGTTATTTTGCTAAGAATTAACGTTCAAACATTCAAGAATATGCTATTATTTGATTTGTTTTTGTCTTTCCTCAAAGTTTGTATTTCAACACTGAAATACATTTTCAAATAAGAAATTTTCCTAGTGATAATCTGTTAAAAAAAATTGTCTATTTGTGTGTCCCAAGTCTGCCACGGAAATACCATTATGGACACATATTTACATGTTTACAAACTATTTTGATAAATTTTCAAATATTAATTCATTAAAAATTCACTAACATTATTAATTTGTTTGTTTGTTTCAGATACGATATGTTACAAATGCATCAATTAAAATTTTAAAAATATTAGGACTGTTTTTAAATATCATCAAAGTGATCTTTGTTATCATCGTTAGATTTATAAACTTTATTTTTTCGTTGTTTTCAATATTCTTCGCTATGTCTGAAACAAAGAAAATGGTATCAAAAACGAAACGAAAGAACAATAAAGAATCGTCTACTATTACAGAACGCAATGCCATTAGCCCAAATTGGCAAGCCTTTCTCCAAAATCAGGAAAAAAATTCATTTAGTAACAAGAGCAAAATGAAACAAGAAGTTAACGATTACTACAAAGTGCTTCGTGCAGAGGCACAAATTCCTCAAATGAATAAAAAATCTATTTTAAATAAAAAAAATATTAGCAATGTAAAGAATCCAGATGGATCTCCAGTTATCACTAGATACGTAGCAATGGATTGTGAAATGGTGGGCATTGGAGAAAAAGGTGTCGATAGTATGCTAGCACGAGTATCCCTCGTTAATAAATTCGGAGATTGCATCTATGACAAATTTGTTCAAGCTAGAGAAAATGTAGTAGATTACAGAACTTGTGTTAGCGGTGTTAGAAAAGAAGATTTAATAAATGGTGAACGTTTTGACGTCGTTCAAAAAGAGGTGGCTGAAATATTAAAAGGCAGATATCTCGTAGGCCATGCACTCAGAAATGATTTGGATGTATTATTTTTAAGCCATCCTGCTTCTAAAATCAGAGATACTTCAAAATATAAACCATTTAAAATGGTAATTTTTTTGTGTACATTCTTGATATTGTACGACTGATTTGATTTATATATATTTTTAATTATGTATTGTTAATTTTTAGATCACCAAAGGTAGAATACCATCATTGAAGAGACTTTCTGAGGAATTATTGGGAGTCAATATTCAAAAGGGAGAGCACAGTTCTGTTGAAGATGCACGTGCAACTATGCAACTATATTGTCTACATGCCCGGCATTGGGAAGACATGATTAAAAAGAAAAAAAATCGAAAATTTGATCATTCAAAATCTACATAGAATTAAAATTATACAAAATTTTGTAAATCAATTATGTATATTATATATAGGCGAAAATGTTTTTAATATTACAGTCGGCGCTTACCTAGCGGCATGTCGAATTTTATAACCATTGTAATATATTTACATATTTACTAAGTACATTCCCTTTTCATACCCTCTGTTTATTCATGAATTTAGTAATCAGTGTTGTTAATATTAACAACCTACATAGATCATTTATTTCACTCAATTGATATACTAATCCATTTATTGAACATATGAGAAAGCGCTGACTGTATTTTTGTTAAAAACGTGTCAAATTTTGAATTGTATATTTATATATTTCTTCAGTAAAATATTTCTTTATTTAATTGTATTTATTTTATTGTTACATCTAATATTTCATATGAAACCTAAATTATTTTATCACGATCACTGAACTACATGTTATTATATTAAGGCTTCTTGTTTATTATTCGTGCTTAGTTTCAATTTACTTACACTATCTTATTGTGCAAAGAATGCAATTGGTTGTTTTGTTCATCTTCATCTGGTTTAAAATACGGAGAGCACTATTTCTTCGGAAGCGTACGTAATAAATAATAAACATAAACTAAAAACAAAAAAATTGATAACCTTTTGATATGTGTTCTATGTACATACACATTATAAACACATACCTCTTTTCCATATAAAATACACATTTTTTTCTCTTCAATCACTTTTTTCGTTAAGATAATGTATAATATTGAAATAAAAAATTAAGTGTCAGTAAATTCTATTTACACTCCACTTGATGATGGTTATATTGAAAAATAACTTTCAACACGTATCGCTTAGCTTAAAGGAGAATGCCCTCATTAATAGCTGATTTGAGGATAGGAAGAAATAATGGCATGATATTCAATGCTATGTTGTTCATATGTATATACATACACACATATGTAGGTGGGCTGCTGTGATGATTTTGATTTAAGTTTTTACTTATTCGATTATAAAGATTTCAAAAGTTATCCATTTGAGCTACACTGGCCTTTATTAACGTTCTCATTTTACATACATATGTATGTAGCATGAATAGTAAGCATATAAACAATGGCAAATCTAATATATGGACTAAGAAATGAATGCATGATTAACCAAATTATAATTCAAGATTGATCAATGGTCTACCATAACATTATATACATATGTATTATATTATATAAAGATTAATATTTTAAAAATATATACACATTGTTTCCACTATACTTAAGTATATTGCTTGAAGAATAAGAAGAGGCTAGTAAAAAAAATAAATACTGTTTTCAAAGGTATATAAAAAATATTTATTTGTATTTACCAATCTATAAAGTGTACACTGTACACCGATTAATAAATGCTTTGGCTGAAGCCCGAAATCTTTATTAATTCGACTACGTTGATCTCGAATATAATATTGAAATTCTTTCATTCCAACAGGCTTATCTGTTACAACTACACAAACATCGACATCTTTCTCTTGTTTATTAGTTTTGTAGCGTCTTAACTCACAATATAAAAATATCGTATTGCTTATCTGGAAGATTAATTACATATGTATAACATATAAAGAAAAATCTTATTTATTTATTAAAATTATTCATTTTTTTCTGTAGGATTTTTCACTTTATTTTTAGTAAGATTAGATATTTCACCACAGTAAAAATTGGAAGAATTATACAATTTCTAACGTGTGTTTAAAAATAAGAAAAATATAATAAAAAAACTTGTTAAGATTGTTTATTGTTTTCGTTTAATTTAATATCTACTTAAGTTTTTAAATTTTGTTTATTAAAATCGTCTATTGTAAATTTATTTTGATTCCAAATTGCACTTTTCTAATTAATCTAAATTGATTTTTGTTTCCACATAAATTAACTGTTTTCAATACACAGCAAGAGTTCGAGGAAATTCAAAAGATTAACATTTTCTACAAATTATCATATCTTTGTTTTATATAGGAGTTTGAAGAATATTGCTAAGGTCAACTGCGTATTTATTGCAAAAACAAGTATGTCTACACTATGCAATCATTCTTTTTACATTTCATAATATATATATATATATATATATATATATATATATATATATATATATATATATATATATATATATATATATATAAACTTTGTACATACATATGTATATATGTATGTATACAAACTCAGTTACCAGTTCCTAATAAAAGCACATAAATAAATGGTCAAGTATGACAATTTAAACAATACTCGTGACACTTGCCAAGCGGGCTATTCCAGCCCTTACTACATACATAACAAATACGGGCTATACTCAGCCCTCACTACATAAAAGATCAATACTTATCAAACTTTCCAATCATATTATTGCAGAGATATTTATTGAAATTGATATTTCATGATTTAAACAGTATTTGTTTTGTTATTTTAATTTCAATAGTATTTTTTCAGTAGTAACTGAAAAAATAATCCTGAACCAGAACTGAATAAGGAATACGGAAGCTAAACTAAAAAGGGAATCGGGATCCAGAACTGAAGCAGGAATCCGGAACCGGAACTGAAAGAGAAATCGGGATCCGAAAATGAAAAAGGAATCTGAATCCGGATCCGGAACTGAAACGGGAATCCGGAACTGGAAACGAATAAGGAATCCGGAACAGAAAAAGGAATCGGGATCCGGAACTGAAACATGTATTGGAATCGAAATCTATATATATTGTCGTCATAGAAAATTATATTTTTTCGATAACGTCACAGATTCTACCACCCAAGGTTTACATACTTACATTAAACCTTACAAAGTCTCTTTCGAAATTATATATTAGATAAGTAAATATGAAGCTTCATTTTCGGAGTTATTGTTACCCCAAAAACCATATTTATACTGACGAAATGAAAATAAAAGTTCAGATCATACTGAAATTTATAATAATTTGTACGGTGTTCGTTGATCGTAGACATTCAAGATTGGCCGTCCATATATAGTTGTTGAGTTCTATCTAGTTATGTCAGTTTTGTAACATCTGTCTTGACGAACAGCTACATATATCTCGCACGCAAGAAACTCGTGTGAGTAATTCGTGTATTTTTTACTGTATTTTTTTCTTTTGTTAAAACGGATTTGTCACATTTATGCTAAAAAGTTCAAAAATGTTTAGTCTTCCAATAAATCTTTGTTCCACTGGTCACCCACTTAAATTTTATATATTTGGACAAATTTACAATAGTCGTTCACTTTTAGTCATTAAAATCATTTAAGTTGTCATAATTTTATTAGTGTTAAGAATATATATACATATATCTAATATGTATATATATATATAATCAAATGAATGTTACTATTAGATTGTTTTGCCATGTTTAAGCTGTTTGTATTAAAAATACCGAGCGAAGCGTGGTATAACCACTAGTATACAATACACATGTAGGTTTATGCAATTTAAGATTATTTGACTAAATTTAATTATTCTTCAAAGAAATATTCGTTTGTTTTCAAAAAACTTCATCAATAATGCATAATAGTAACATTGTATTATATAATAACTAAATTTCGAATATTACGAAACATTATATCAAAATGTCAATGACTTACCTATGTATGTAGTCCAAACCGGTTGATGAATGTACATATATACATATGTACGGTTGACGATGTCTTATATGTAATAGATTCATAAAAACTTCTTTTCCTGAATTATTTAAAGAGTTATTTACGTATATCATTTTGAGTATGTACATATATAAGTGAATTTAAAATCTATTAGCTCCCTTATTCAGATGCTAAAATTTTTCGAAGTATCATATTTTGTCTTCCGTCACATCACTGGGTCATCAACGTAACCCGTGACCTGTTGATACAATACCCATTTATCTTGTTAGCAAGGTCATAATTATCGGTGGACACGCAATTACCAATTTCACAACCTACTCGGTAAATTCTGTTGATGTCTATTACCTACTTGTTGGTATGATATTTAAAATATGTTTACCTAATCCTAGGTATGTAAAAATATGTTTTTACTTCATGATCCCACATCCCTGTGTGAATCATGTACTTTGAATCAATTTATTATATATGCATATATATTCCTGCTATCCAGTCTTTTTTTTACATATTTTAAATATTTATTTTTGGAAATGTGAAAACTTATACTTTGAAGTTTTTGCCAATTTAAGAATACATATTCTCTTTTACATCTAAATTATAATTTGTCTTTATATTTCTGGTAGGGTAAAGGGGTAACCTTATAATATAACCCTAGGCAATATTGAATCCGTTTCAAATTCTACTTACATATACAGTAGTTGGCAAATTATGGAAACCTATGCATGTTTTATCAAAAAATACATGAGAGCAAGAAAACGTTCTTATGGAATTAAATACATATATATTATTTTATTGAAATATTTAACTTTATCCTTTTATATTTATGCTGTCGTCTGGAATTCTGGTAATTATTAATTTTTCATTGCTTTCAACACATTGTAGTATACAGTATTATAATGGATTAGCTTAAACAATAAATACAGTTGTGTATAGCAAATTTTTATATGTACATATGTACGTTTTTGTGTTGTGCTTAGTGACATCTACATATTTAAATTTACAATGAATTTCAATCCGTCAAACTTACCTTGTCCAGTAAATTATATGAATATATTGACTCAAAATTGTGTATTATATATTATGTATGTACTTTGAATTAAATAATTAACACAATTTAATGAACCAATTTTGATATTTCTCAGTAATACAATTTGAAAGTGAATAAAAATCGTTTGTGTTTCCAATTATTTATTAACAATTATTTTTGTGACTTGCCTTTGACTTAATTTACATAAAACTTTATAATTATGCAACTGCACATATGTATTTCATTGGCCAGTCATTGGTCAAGTAATAGATTTATCCCTTTTTTAACTTTTTTAAATTTCCTTATTGGATTTTAATAAAATTTAAATTCAATAGTACACTTTATGTATGGATTGGTATGTACATATGTATATTTGCGATAGTTTAAAAGTCTTAAATACCTTTCTGATATAAATCCTAATTCATGGTCACGCTTTTTAGTTCTTGATTGATTTTTCGACTTTAGATCGAACTCTCCAAAAAATAGCTTTTGTTGCCATGTGATGTTATTTGAAGTGAAGAACAAGATATCACTGTGTGGACATCAATAGTGCTTTTTTATTACTATTAATATTCTTTTATTAAAAAGTAAACCAAATTATAATCTTAACCCAAAAGGTTACCAAATGCAATTGTTTTTAATCGATTTCCATACAATAAATTAAAATAATTTAAAATTTATTTTAGAAAATTTCAAGTTCCATTCATGAAAAATATTTAAGAAATAAATTTTCATTTATACATACATATATGTCAGAAATGATTTGATATTTGAAACTGTTTATTTATCATTTTCAAAATAACCTTATTTTTGTTTGCAGTTACCCAAGATGAAGCTCTATTCAGAGTTTTTTTTCGCTGCTGCACTTTTATCAGTGTTTTGCAATGTCAATGCTGCTACAACACAGAGGAAACCCGCAAGACCTGTTCAGACTCAAGGTGCGGATTCTTTGACATCGAAGGTAATATAATACATGATAAATATGAATCATTCACATGATTAATGTTTCCAGATCTGGTATTTTATTGGAACGTAGATACTGTAGAGATTCGGTATAAAATGTTAAATAGATAAATGTGTTGAATCATCCATTTCCAAATGACTAATTTTATTTTACTTTTTTCATTGAAATTATTTCGAAACTAAAATGATTCTTGATAGAATTATGACTTTTATCATAAAATCGAGCATCACTGTGAAAATTTGTGTCATATTTTATTTTCGGCTTCAGCTAATTTTATCCATCAGAAAAACACATTTCAACAATTTTAGTACATATGTGTGTACATACATATGTCAGAACACAATTAAATTGAATCTGAATCAAATTCAGTTCTTTTGATGTGTAACACATGTTTGCTTAAATGTGATGGCTCTCAACTGAATATTGGTATTTTATCTACGCAATAACTTTAAAATATATATGATTTAATGCGAAATACATTTCAATCAAAATAACCAAATTTTTACGCTATATAATTAATTTTTACAATTGCCATAACAAGAAAATACACCATCACTTGTTTTGATGATATTTGTCGTCGGCTTATCAATTTATCTTCTTATTACAATTATTTTTTCCCTTCTATACATGACTCATCGCCTTATCAATTCTTAAAGTCCTAAATTCTTTTTTTCTTCAATTTGCAACTATAAGTATGTATCGTTTAATACTAGAAGTTTGTGGACGACTAATACAAAGTTTATCTATTGAAATAGAATAATTACATACATATGTACAATACAAATGTATGTTTATATCATATATATGTATGTATGTAATTTTTTTATTTATTTTTAGGAATATGTAATTTTTCTTTCATTTTAAACCATCTTAAAATACATCAATAATAGGTATGCTAGATACTAGAGTTTCCAATTATTTTTACTATTCGAATATCGAATAGTAAAATTCGAAATATTCGAATAATTTTAAACAACAGAACAGTTGACGTTGACTTAATTGTTAATAAAGGATATCTAAAGCACGCGCGTTCAATCCAATTATTTAATTTGAGAAAAAATACCCGGATCGATAACGTGTCACTACGAACTTCGAAACACAACTGAAGTGAAGTTCAAAACAACATAAATGAAACGAAATATTTCTGCTTATCCATAAAAATTGCGTTCCCGCTTCGGACTATATTTTCGTTTCCATTTCAAATAAACGCTGCAATAAGTTCGCTTTCGTAAAATACATAAGTTCAATTTCTAAAGCGATCCATTGCATTGAGGCGATAAAATGACTCCGAGTCGACGACTTATAGTCTTTCACACAATACTGTTGCATTAAACATTTCGAATTAAAAATAAAATTGTATTTTGTTAAAAAAATTTCAAATTTGTAAAATATTTTATTAAAATTTCACGAATATTATTCGAATAATTGCTCAAATATTCGAGTAACTAATAGTCCAAAATAGGCCGAATATATTCGAATATTCGGATTTAGAAACTCTACTATATACTATGTATATTAATATATTTGAGCACATTTTAATAGGATGCATGATTATTTGTACAAATGTTTATAAAATTATGCAAAAATATTTGAAAAATTCAGTTGATTTTGAGTTCAGGTTAGTGAATATTTTTGAGTTTTTAATGAGGTGCTAAATTTATAGCCACTTCGTAACTTTTTAGTATCTCGTAAATTGCACACTTTATCGGATGTTAAGTATGTAGTTTTATTTTTTAGACTACTGCATATAAACAATACTTACAAATTACATAAATGTATGAGTAATGTTGAGAAACACCGCTTTAATGCATATCTTCCACATCTTCCGGCGTTAGTACTATTGATACCAGTCGACTTATCAGTTTCATTTGGGCAACCGTCTGAACGACTCGTTTTTGCGTATTCGCTTGCAGTTTGTCCTGAGTAAATATACATATATTTTCTACTAATAACTGTAAAGGTTTTAACACTAGTTAACCTTGATTTTACGCATAGATGATTATGCGCTTTTTATGTACTTTTTATGAGCGGTTTAATTGCACTCATGCATTATTTATTTCGTGTGATGTACGAAGACTCTTTAATCGATGAACGTAAAATACAAGTATCACTTTTGTCAGTTGATATTTTTAGATTGCTATTTTCTTGTCATGCGCTAGCCGTTTATTGCATCCACTTTGCGTTATCTTCATTTTCAAATTTTCAATAAAAAAGTCTAACAATGCTAAGAGTCATAGTTTTTATGACTAATTTTTGTCATGTGTAATTTTTATATACGTGTGTGTGTTCGTGCTATGTTGGCAATTACATATATTCAATTAGTATAATTACTTAAATATTATGTAATTTATTTAGACGAGTACTACATATATTAAATTTCGACTGACACATTTCATAAAACTGTCATACAAATTTCGTTAAAATATTTCTTAAATTAAATACACCCAACTCTTTTTGCATGTGTAATACCTTCCATTACTTTAAATCAACTCAAATTATGAAATTCTCAAACTCCAAAAGAAATTGAGTTTATTTTTTATTTATATATGTATAAAGTATTCTCATAAGACATATATGTATGAACATAAAGAAATAATAAACTGCCGGTAGCTGAAGACAACATATGTATGCGCGCAATATAGACGACACTTTTTTTTATAAATATATATTTTTATCACTTTTTATTTTTTTAAACTTTCTTATAACAAATATGATTCATTTTATTGGACCGTGCTATTTCTAAAACCGTACATAAAAAATGTCAAAATGAGAATCAGGTGTATACGAAACATACAAAATATATATATTTTTTTTTTGCTTTCCTGTATGCCTGCGTTGCATTACTAATTTATTACTCAAGAACACCGGTTTCACGGTTCTTGATCTCTGGGTTTTTAAACGTGTATTGTTGTTATTTTTTACTAGTTATCGTTAAAATTCTACAAGGTGAGACATCTAACCTTGACTTGCATCATTAACGAGTTCTCGGTATCCAAGCGAAGCGCTAATAACAGTTTTCCGGCATCTAACCATTTCAGTGAAATGTCACAAACCATTTGGGAACAATCGATATTTTGGTCGCCACGCTTATTCGGGGCGTGACGAATAGGCCACAACCCAGAACGGCCGTGAAAACATGGCCTATTTCAGTAAATGTCGATGTTCATTATTTTCATAGCAATAGCATTGACGCATACCCACATTGCTAACGGGAAATCATAATTGATGGTTATTTTAAAAAAAATAGGAGAAACAATAAGTTTAACTTTTTCACAAGTACATTTATTTTCTAATTTAGTGACAAATCTAGAATAAAAAAACAAAATATTGAATTTATAAATATGTAACATTATTAATGTACTAGTGTTGTGCCCGATGAAATATCATCGCATGACTGTTGGCATATTAACACACCTTAAGCGGGTCACGTAGTACTACGTTTCATATGAGCTTGACGAGAAATGTGGGATACGTAGTATTACGTTTGATATTGGTTCATCGCGGAAGGCGGGATACGTAATGGTCCGTACGCACCAAACCAACGACGATTTTGGGCCAACTTTTAAAACCAGTAGCATACAAAATATCGAAATAAAAAAATTGAAATTAAATATCAAAATTAAGCTAACGAGCGAGATTGAGCTAAAATTAGACCATCGTTGATGTTTTGAATTACAACAATGTTTTGAATTACGACGATACGCATTATAATCAGAGAAATATTATAATTACGAGCGAAAAAAATCTTGTTATTGTTTCTTATAAGTCGTCACGATAACTACTGTGTTTCGCCGTCGATGAAATATTTAACAAAAAAAATGACGGTGATTTGTCAAAGGGTTTTTTTTTCTTTCGTCGAAATAAAATTAATAATCACACATTATCCGATAAATTTTACCTCTGAGATGGATTCAATTATTTGATTTATTTCGACGAGAGAAACAATTGAAGACATTATCCGATAAAATTTACCTCTGAAATGATTTAATTAATTGATTTATTTCGACGAGAGAAACAATTGAAGACTAAAAAAATTTCGTTTGATAAACCGACAACGTGCCGGGTTGGGACCATCGCTCGGTCACCCATACTAACACATGATATATTCTCAGTAACTGCGCATTACGGGGAAGTAAAAATAATAATTCTTTGATTTTTTTTTCGATCTTAGTGCGTATCTTCGTAAGTCAAAACATCTTCGACAAACAAAAGTCGAGGATTACCTGTATGTGATTGTTGATGATCTAATTTTAGGTCAATCTCGAAAATTTATTTAAATTGGGCATGTTCTGTTTTAACTTTCAATATTTTATTTTAAATTTAATATATTGATTATAATTTTATTTTGATATTTGAATTTAATTTTAATTTAATAAAAATATTTTTAATTTTGATATTTAATTTCAATTTTTAAATTTAATTTTTATTTCGATATTTTGTACGCTACTGGTTTTATCCTGCTGGTTAAAACGTTGGACCAAAATCGTCGTTGGTTTGGTCCGTACGCAGCATAATACTACGTTTATTCTAATAGTATATGGAGATTTTTTTTATATAAGTTTGAGTTTTGAGCGATTTTTATAATCTATTGTATTTATTCGCGCAGCCTTGTGATTTTGCCCACTACCGCTAGTCGCCACAAAAAAAATTAGCCCGCTAAAGGTGTGTTAAGTTATTAAATTAAAAGAAATGTGTCGGTTCTGTGTTCGATCCACGCGGGTTCAATATATTTAAAAGGTATTTTTTTCAAATATCTTTTAAATATATTTAAAAATAATGGTAAAACCTACCTACCTACCTACATATAAACAATATAAAACACCAATAGAAAAGTTAATTAATTAAATAAATTTTCAATAGATGGCGGTAAACGCTCGGAGACTAAGCGTCGTGTATTTGCCTAGAAAAAACATTCGTAACAACCAGTATAAATAGAAGTTTTTTTCTTTTGTTATTATATTCGTATATACTAAGGTTTCTGCAATGGAACTTTTTCTGCAATGGAACACTTGGCAAACCCGGAAATTTTATCGGAACACTTAACTTATATTTTAGGTTGGGTAATTCCCAGGGACCAGGGACAAGGCCGCCGAGAGGAATCTCGGGCCCTGGAAAAATAATTTCGGACCCTATGACAAACTAAAAATAGATATAGGTATTTTTAATATTCGAAAAATACATCAGAACTATTAGAAAAATACCTATAATATGTAACTATAATATAATATAAACATAAAAATATGAATATATAAAGCACTTAATGACTGATGATTTAAGTCCTCGAATTGCATATCTTCTTGATAACAGGTAAGTTGCATTCTACATAATATCTGGTGTGGCGTCGAGCCTGTCCCTGCACTTTGACTTCGTTGCAGCATAATAAGAAAATCCCACTTCGCATAAATAGGTTGTAGAAAATGGAAGTAAAACAATAATAGCTTGTTTTGAAAAATTGGGGTACTCTTCCGACAAACTCACCCAGAAATCATTTAAAGGTTGATCTTTGTATTTTTGTTTCAAATCAGTCACTAATTAAATTAATTAGATTTTCATACTTACTTGCACTTAAGCCTACCGGTTTAGCTGTCACGGAAAATGGATTCCGAACCCAGGAATCGTCTTTACTAGTTTTCGGAAAATATTGCAAGAGTTGTTTTCAAGTTATATATATATATATAGGTGTTCTAAAAATACTTTGGAAAACTATCAAAATTATTAGATTCAACTAGGTTTAATCCAAAATTGTATTTTGTTATCAAAAGATGCAATTTTATCCCTTGTATTAAAAATTGTAATACTTTTTCCTTGTAATGATAAGATATGCAAGTTTTATCAACCATGAAGGATTTGTTAAAACTTCAACAAAATTTTGCCTGATCTATTTTGTTTTGTTGAATTATTCAATATGAAGTAGAAAATCTTTAAATGTGTTGCGGTGTATAAAACCTTTCCAAATTGTCGCGGAACACCTATTCAGGTTCAGCCGAACACTGGTGTTCCGTGGCTCGACGCGGCTCGAAAAATCGACTCGTCATAGAAATTTTGACTTTACGAAATTCCCAACCAAAGATACATTTATACATACTTACGTACAAAGTCTCTTTCGAAATTATATATTAGATTATGGGTATAATTACCAAATATAAAAGACTATCGTTGATGTTGACTATTCTCTTAATTGAAGTTTTATTTTTTGACAGTTGTTTAATCTTTGTATATATCATAAACATGGCTAATTGTGTATTGCTGTTTTACAGGACAGCAAAAGGAAAGGAATGGATCACCCGGCTTTCAGCAACGCAGGAGCCCACAAAGGCATTGAGCTATGGCGTATTGAGGTTCGTTATTATTTAAAGAAATGTCATATGTCATAACTGTTGAAAATAAAAACTTTTATTTTACATTTGTTGATAACCATATTTTTGACATACAAGTAGAAATATATATATCATTTCGATTATATTAGCTCCACGATTTTTGCAAAATTACACAGAATATATATGTACGTATAAAACTAATTCAATTGTGATATTTTAGACTTTATTAAGATTCAATCATTTTAAGCCGATTTTTTCGGTTTATTGAAATGTTCACCAACCCCCCCCCCCCCCCCACCTTAATTATTTTTTATTAATTACCTTTCGACATGGTACAATTTTCTGGGAGAAAGTCATATTTTGTGGGAAAAATTGAATTTTTATGAAAATAATTACATATTTAATATATGTATGTATTGTAGTTGAAAAATTAAATTTAATAATTTATATTCAAAGTCGAAAAGTTCCTGCATATTGGAGTTAAAATGATATGTAGATTTTACTCAAGGCATATATATATATATATTATATATATGTATAATATAAACACTTTATGTTTAGGTTATTAAGTACTATGTATATGCATATGTAGACCTTCATATGTGAAAACGAGTTTGTAAAAAAAAAATATTTTTCTAGCATTTTCGTTACACTATTTCTAATACTTTCATAAAAATATTACTTTGTACAAAAAATACATTATCTAATCTTTCTTTTATCTCGATGGTATTTTATATATTAGATTGACATAGTATAATAACATATATACTATGTAAAATTTTTTTTTTTTGGTTTATACTATGTTTATATAATATACTAGCCAATGTTGACCGGCAGAGCCAGGCAATTCTCGGTTTCAATCACCATTATTCAGGCAGCTGAAAGCTGGAAAAGAAACTTCAAAGAGCTCCGAGCTCTTTCAAATCAGGTCTACAGCTTAAAATAATATACCAAATACGGCAGTTCTTTGTATATTGAAATTTGTAAAATAGCATAGCGAACAAACAAACTTTTCTGGACGTTTTTTTTCTCCTCAATAGAATGAGTTGAACCTTGGACAATGAACTAAGGTTGAATTACTCCATATACATATGTACATATGTGTGTATTTATGCACTTGTAGAGTCTTTATTTTCTTTATTTAGAATTTAAGAAGACTTATATAATAACATTGTTTCATTGATGAAATAACTCATTAATCCATGGTTTCAATTGAGGTGCTAACATATGGCAGTTTTTCGATTTCAACATGTTTTTATTTTATTAAAATAAAAATTATATCGTAGAGACGTCGAGTATACTGTAGTTTATTGATTTTCATTGATTGCCAGTTTATCCAATGAGTCAAGAATATTTATAGAATATCAATGAAGTGGATTAAAATGTTGATATTATATATACCTGATATTAAAACAAAGTAAATAAAACTTAAGTGAAAAGAGTTCTATCTAATCTAATCTAATCTAATCTTTATTTGCACATGTCATATTTTCAGTGTTTCATCGATACCATGTACGTATGTATGTATATATGCAATGATGTAAAGTAATGCAAAACGTATTTTTTTTATATAAAACTAGTCAAATTTAGCACTTTAAAACTTGGGTGGGCAATTAAAGCTTTTTTAGGATTTTTTTATGGTACCCCTTTCTACAGACTATGTAAGTTTGAATACTATGTGGTATTCCACACTGGAAAAATATTTGTACATATAATATTTTGAATAGAATTATGTTTAATGATTCATTATGGAATTACATATATATATATTACGTATGTATGTACGTCCATATTCCCAATCACAAGATAATTCAAACGAAAAACATGTGTTTTTTTTAAATCAAATATTTTTTTGCTATTTTATGTAATATTTATTAATTTTAATTTATAATTTTTTCAGATTTCTCGTATGTATTGCATATTATATTCATTTAATATTTCATTTCAGAACTTTGAGCCAGTTCCTGTACCAACTGGTGAAATTGGAAAATTCTATACAGGAGATTCTTATATAATTTTGAATGTAAGATCATTAATTATAATTCTAGGATGTTTATTTTAATACTAATAAAATTGTACTGTTTAGTAAATTAATGTGTAATATATTTTTTAAGACCAAAGAAGATAATCGCAAACGTCTTTCATATGATTTACACTTCTGGTTGGGAAGTAAAACCTCCATTGATGAAAGTGGCACAGCTGCGATTCTCACTGTTGCCCTTGATGATAAACTTGGTGGAGCACCAGTCCAACACCGTGAAGTACAGGGACACGAGTCTCCCGTATTTCTCGGGTATTTCAAACCAGGTTTGTAATTTTTATTTCTAGTTCCTTGTATCACGTATTACAAATATATCTATATTCATATGTGTTCGAAATATATTTACGTAACGTAACCCCTGCGATAAATCAAAAAACTTTTAAAAAGTCTGTTGTTACCATTTTTTGGAAATAATTTTTTTAATTGTATTAATATGTCATTACATTACATATATAATTTTAGCTATTAGATACATGGATGGAGGTCATTCCACTGGATTTAACCATGTTACTACAAATGCTGGAGCCGAAAAAAGAATGTTCCAAGTTAAAGGAAACAAAAACATTCGCGTTAAACAGGTACATGAATAAAATATTTAATTTTTAAAGGGATACATTTATTGCTTTTTAATTTTCCTAACTTGTGGATTAACGTTGTTTACTACTAGGTTGGGCCTGGAGTGTCATCAATGAACACTGGAGATTGCTTTATTCTCAATATTGACCACGATATCTATGTTTATGTTGGACCAAAAGCGAGGAGAGTGGAAAAACTTAAAGCTGTTTCGGTTGCAAATCAAATTCGTGATCAAGACCACAATGGAAGAGCTAAGATTGACATAATCGGTGAATATAATAAAATACTGTTATTTCGAATGAAATACTGTTATTTTTTTAATAAAATATTAAAAATTGGGTTTTAAAAAATCTTATTATTGAAATTTTATAGATGACTATTCGAGTGATCGTGATTTCGATAAGTTTTTCGAAGCACTTGGATCTGGTTCTAAAAACACAGTACCTGAAGACAGTGCTGGTGGAGACGATGAGGTTTATATTGATATATATTTTTTTATATTCACATGTCTATTACATACATATTATTATACGAAGGATTAACACATTAAATAATTTATTATTTAATTTTTTTCAGACGTTCGAAACATCGGAACAACAAATTGTATCACTTTATAGGATTACAGACGAATCTGGAAAAATGGAAGCAATTCCTGTTTCACAAAAACCATTTAGACAAGACCAACTCAATGAAAATGTATGTATTTACATATTAGATTTATATTTGTTATGCAATGAATATATTGAAGGTGAATTATATATTTATGTTTTACTTTTTAGGATTGTTTTGTGCTTGATACTGTTACTGGTGGAATTTACGTCTGGGTTGGAAAACAATGCAATCAAAAAGTATGTCCCTCATTATTAAATTTCATATTTTAAATTTATTTTGCAATCATATTTAATAATTTTCAGGAGCGAGCAGAAGTTATGTCCAGGGCTCAAAACTATATAGAAACAAAGAATTATCCTTCATGGGTATGTTAAAAAATAATGTTTTCTGTATTTTGTATTAAGATATTGGTTTGATTAATTATATGTACATTGTACATATTTGAAAGTTTAAAATCAAATAAAATTGAATCGTATTGTTTATATATTTGTGTTTTAAAAATAGGTTCATGTCACCCGAGTGCCCCAGGGAACTGAACCAGCTGCTTTCAAACAATATTTCTCTACATGGAAAGACCATGGTGCATCACACACTAGACTAATTCGTTCTATCAGCGGTAATTCCTAGCATTAATATTAATATATTTTATGTACATATACATACATACATGCATTACATATAAAATAAAAATTTCTTTTGATCGCCCACATTTGTTTTTAGATGAAGAAATGTATTCATCAGATGCAGAGGTAGCTGATGCAAGAATTAAAAAAGTTGTCAAATCAGGAGCGGCACGTGGATTCATGCCGGATAAAGGCGATGGCCATACTATTGTTTACAGGTAAATATTTTATATTATGGTAAAATATTATTAAATATTACTTTATGTGAATGTGCATTAAATATTTCAGAGTTCAGGGAGATGATTTAATTGAAGTAGCTGATTCTGCCGATCCGGAGCGAAGTGCTGACGATGGATCAAAATATGGTCAATTTTATCAGGGAGACTCTTATGTCATCAAATATGAATATACAAATAGTCAAGGGGATACTGCATATGTCATCTGCTATTGGATTGTAATATAATATATTGTGTTTTATGTATTTATGTACATACAAAATTAAATTTTTCACTAAGTTTTCTTTAATTATAGGGAAAAGATTCTACTCCAGATGAACAAGAAAATTCATATGCACTAGCAAAAGTAATGAATGAAGATCTTGGAGGTGATCATATTGTAATAAAAGTACCACAAGGCTCAGAACCAAAACATTTCTTAAAACTTTTCAATGGTAAAACTTTAAATTAGTTTATTTGTGTTATATAATATGTTTTAAATGTAAAATTTTATTAACTGCATGCTTTTTTTTATATTAGGTAAAATGATTACACTCTTAGGTGGCCATGGATCCGAATTTAAATACTTCAACACTAAAGATTCATATGACACTGATGGCACCAGACTATTCAAAGTAATTTTTCTCTATTATTATTATATGTTTAAATAGTAATGAATCGTTACCACTTTTTTTTCATTTTTACATGTACATACATATATCTTTCACAGATTCAAGGTAATGAAATGGACAGTGATATGAGAGTTGAACAAATTCCTGAAGATGCTTCTAATATTGATCACGAAGATGTCTTCCTGTTAGAGACGCCAGATAATATTTATGCTTGGATTGGAAAGGTTGTTGTAATATTTTGTCATTTTCTTTTTTTATTAATTTTATTAAATGTTTATTTCAAATAATAATAAAAAAATCTAGGAAAGCTCTGATGAAGAAAGGCAAGCTGCTACATTCTTTAGTAAAGTATTATTTGGTGAAGACAAAGAGCCAATTACGATAAATGAGGATGAGGAATCTGAAGATTTCTGGAATGCACTTGGTATGTAAAATAATATTTTTCTGAAATAATAAAACAATAGTCTG
Organism: Arctopsyche grandis; assembly: GCF_051622035.1. Lineage (NCBI taxonomy): Eukaryota > Metazoa > Arthropoda > Insecta > Trichoptera > Hydropsychidae > Arctopsyche > Arctopsyche grandis. Next base: position 19,977,011 of record NC_135357.1, read on the forward strand.
GTCTAGTAGTTATGGTTTTTTATTATTTATTTATTTTTAAGGGGGTGCACCTGAAGAAGTGAGAAGATCTTCCATTCTTAAACAACGCACGAGACTGCGTGTGGGTCAAGAACCTCATTTGTTACAGGTTAATATTCGTAAAAATGGACGTGTCAGACTTCAAGATATTGGAGGATATCAACAAGAAGTAATTATATTTTCAAATTTTTAAATTATTTATTAAGTTGAAGTATGTATGTTTATTCATTATTTTTCTGTTCGATTTTAGGATTTAGATAGCGATTCTGTGTACATATTAGACTCTGGTGAAGAAATTTATGTTTGGATTGGAAGTGAAGCTTCAAATGTTGAAAAAGATTCAGTTCAATCTTCATTCAGTGTAAGTATTATAGAAAGAAATATATTTTTACAACACAATACATATAATATACAGATTGGAGTTATTGATGTTATCAATACAAAATTCAATATTTACATCATAGCAGCAGTTAGCATACTGTTTTTCTGAAGCAGAATTATTGGCATTATCAAAATTAGTACCTCCAATTTAAACACCTTTTAAAAACCTGACTCCATATACATTTTCAAAAACATAAAAAAGATATACCGAGTCCTTAGAAAAAATGAAATTCTTAATCATTCAATCAACCATCCTAACACGTACATATTAAAGTTTGTTCATATAACATTGTTCTAGTAGGTATACACACATCGATTGAATTAATTGATAATTAACTTATCATTATTTTTTGTAGGAATATCTTAAAGATGATCCAGCTGATAGAACAGTCGATAATGCTTTAGTTATAATCATTAAACAGAGTCGTGAGCCTGATGTTTTCAAGCGAATGTTTGAAGATTGGGATGATGATATGTGGACTGTAAGTACATGTTTTAATCAATGTTAATATTGTTCAATATTTCCAATTTATCTTTTATCATTCCATTTTATCTAATTTGTCTATTTTGATTTCAGAACCAATTGTCTTATGATGATGTGAAGAATAAGGTTATTCAAACTAATGAAATTCTCTAAGCTCATCATGTTTGAAAGATGTCAGATTTACATTTACATTGAATTACAGTAATTATTAGTATTTGTCTTAATTAGTCTACCCTAGTTTATAAACTATGGGATTTTCTTTGAACATATAATAATACATATATTGTGAAAATCTTATGTATGTATGCATGCTAAAAATAGTGCTTACTTATTTGTTGTAATATTTATTTATATATCTTAATAAATAATAAAACATAACTTACCAGTTTTTTTAATTTTTTTGAATCCAACTTTTTAAACCAAATTGAATTATGTTACTAAAATGTTAAATATATTTGCATGAATTGCACTTTTTCAATTTTATTTTTTTCGATAGTGTTATTATATTAAAATTTCAATAGTCAACAATATTATACATTTTTTATGCAATTTTGTATATTATAGTGCGAATACATGGAGTATATTTATTTACGTTCAAATGTATGTGTTTATGGGAGCATGCATATCAGCTAATAATCGTAAGTGAAACGTAAAGGAGGTTTGTAAAAAGGTGGATTACGGTAGTGTGAGTGGAGATAAAAACGTATGTGAGATGCAATGCCCAATCGTCCTATCCTTAACCTATGAGCGTCTTTATTTATGTCAATCATCAATGACCAATGGTATTGCACAACATTACATCACTTACACTACTATCACACTAATCCACCTAAATTGAAATCTACTATAAATATTATGTATAATATATACGTCAAAGTTCGTTCTTTCTCTCGCAAAATTGAATACTTATTATTAAAAAAAAATCTTGTAAAAAGAAGCAATTTACATACATATATACAATTTTTTTTAAATATGTAGTTCATATTTATGAAATTATATCAATTGATATCTATTTTGACGGTAGTGTTACATATTTCAAAAGATATAAAAAATATTTAAATTTTGTTGATTATTTATAAAAATTTATTCTTAATATTTTTTAAATATTAACAAATTTTATATTGTCATGCAATATGAGTACATTTTTTTAATAATAAATAATCACAATTCATACAGGTACGCATTCAAACAATGTTTATCAAAGCTAACAGTGTATTAGTTTTGATATAATTTAAAAAAAATTTTTGAAATTATCTTGAAAATGTCGAATTTTGTATAGTTGAATCTGTTGACTGGTCTTCACCGTTGTTCTTATGTAGATTTAGGTACTATAAAAATATAAATCAATTTAAATAGTTTTGAATAATCAGTACAAAATGTAAGAAATGATTTCTGTATGTCGGTTTTAAATTTAGTAATGGTTTTTGGAAATAGTATTTTCAGTTGTGTAAATTGAAAAATGAAAAGAATATTTTATGGAATTATTAATAATGTATGATATATGTACATGCATATATAAAGTGGCAAATTTATTCTACACATATTTCTATTACATTTAATTTTGCTTTAATATTTTTCTTGTGATAAGATCAGATACAACACGTTTTGATTCAATTTCGTTAATCTGTAAATTTTGAAATGTACATATATTTATCCAATCAATGGTTAATACCATGGATAATAGTAGTTTCCATATGTAGGATATGCATATGGTGAATAGTTATATTTCGCAGGTCTTTTGTTATTATTATATGTAGAGGCAATCGAATTTCCATCACTACTCCAAGCATTAGCAAAAGCACCACCACTTGCTTTACCAACAGAGTTAGCACCAGCCATAGATATAGCATTACTGCCGGCAAAAGCAACGGCACCAACTATAGGAAAACTGTTGGTACCAGCTACAGTACCAGCACGTGAAATTACTCCAGGTTGACTATCTGGAATACCAGTTTCATATACAATGGGCATACCATTATGAATTATATCAGTTTTTTGACAGTAACTACCTAAATTTTCAGAATTACCTGTGTCTTTGTCAACGCTAGCATAGCTTTTAGCAACTCCATCGCCAGTAGTGTGAGTATAAGTTTCTGGTGCTTTTCCATCTTCACTTTTGCTTATAGATACACTAGTTGATCCTTTACTATCAGTACTGCTACTCCATGATTGGCTCTGTCCAGTCCCAGACGAATAGGAGGAAGAGGATGAACCAGGAGATAAATCAGATGATGGATTTTCAGATTTGTTGGTTTTGCAATTTGTAGGATCATCATTCGATTTACTTACAACTCCGGCATTATTTATGGCAACGCTTTGAGCTACACCACCACCTGTTGCCATTGCAATAGTTTTTGGATCCATATCACCATTACTGGCACTTGCAGAATAACTGGTAGAATCATCATTTTTTGCGGAACTTGTGGCTTTTCCATCGCCAGTTGTGTATGTGTATGTTTCTGCAGTTTTTCCATCCTCACTTTTACTTTTCGATATACTTGTATTTCCTTTATCATCAGTACTAGTACTATATGAAACACTTTGTCCATTACCCGATGATGAAGAAGAAGAGGAAGAAGAGGAAGAGGAGGATGAAGAGGAACGAGAAGGGGAGTTTGTATTTGTATCGCAAATAGGACGTTCTTGAGGTGTATCATTTTGTTTTTTGCTAGAGGGTTCATCTTCAGAATGACTGACAACACCACTATTATTCACTGCATCACTGGAAGCCCTACCGCAACCAGTAGCTTTAGCGTATGTTTCTGGTTTATCGTTGCCATTGCTCGAACTTTGTGATATGGAACTAGATGCATCATTATCAGCAGTAGCAGTAGCCTTGCCGTTTCCTGTAGTGTATGTATATGTCACTGGTGCATTTCCATTTTCACTCTTACTGCTCGATATTGAAACAGTTCCTTTATCATCACTACTCCATGAAGAACTCTGACTTGATGAAGAGCCCATATTAGAACGCTTAGTATATTCCATATTTTCTTCAGGAGATTGTGTTGTAGTTGGAGGTGTTGTAGTTGGAGGTGGTGTAGGAGGTGTTGGAGCATCTTTTGGTCCAATATTATATGCACCACCCATTCCAGCTGCACTGCCCCTTCCATCGTCATTGACACTTATAGACCCACCAGGGCCAGAACTGGTATATCCACCACCAGGGAGTGTACAGTGTGTTCCATTCTCATCAGTCCAACACCTAACCACATTATCATTTGCTACCGGAACAGCCTGTAAGAATACACACTTATATTATAAATTTAGTGTGAAATACGTATACTTTTTATTTAATACATTAAGTATTTTAATTTTATTTTTTAAATATTACTGAGTCAATCCAAAATTTTTTCATTGCGGTTGCAACTGAGTTTTTATTTGCGTCGCTATTCTTTAATGTCTGTGAAGCAGTATATTATTTTCAATATATAACCAGCAAAAAATAATATTTATTCAATGACAATTTTAAATGTTCACATTGTTAACATAAAGCTTTGTCATTAATTTAATGAATGTTTATTCAGGTTGTTTCTTTGACTTAAAATTTTACAATAAATTTTATGTAAACCAATAACCAATACAACTGTGTAATCAACGCAATAATTTCAGACCTGTAAACAGGTTTGATGGTATTTTTCCTTAAAAGGAACTTCCAAACAAATATTTGTTATTCAAATTTGCATATATTTTTTTCATAATATAATAATTATTTTTCTAATTAATCTAATTTAAATATGTTTGTATAATTATATTGGACAATTTAAGCTTAATATAAATTCTTCTTTGAAAACAGTTGAATATATATATATATATATATATATATATATATATATATATATATATATTTTTTTTTTTTTTTTCCCTATATTTTTTTCCCTATATATATATACTTTTTTCCCATGTAACGCGGTAGAACGGCGTTCCGGCACATTTTTTCTCAGCATTTTTTGTATTTCAAACGAATATTCTATATATTATAATTTTAATATAATCTTTTCTAATAAAAAACTTGACACTAAGTGAGTTCCGGCACCTTTTTTTTCAAAAAAAGTCCTCTATATATATACATATATATATATATATATATATATATATATATATATATATATATATATATATATATATATATATATATATTTGTTTAAAATAAACTGTTTCATTGATATACATATTATGTATATTAAAATACATATTATGTATATTTAAAATTCGTACATTGGTCTAGCAGTCAGGAATGAATGTACTTTAAAGCTATTTCTATAATAATTCAGGTAATTCTCACCACTTTTGGAATAGTACTTTAAAAATGAAAGTGTGTAATTTTCAAGATGGTAAGAGTTTAAATACCTTTATTTATATTGTATGCAACTTAAACTTTTCTTTATAATAAATTAAATTTTATTTGTATTATGTATTACGTATGTATGTAGATATGTATACTATCAACATGATGTAAAAACCCTATTGATATTTTGGGATAAAAATATGTAATGAAATATGAAATTTACTTACCGATACAATCACCAGGCATAACAAGACACAGATACTTCGAGCGACAGCGTCCATGTTCACGGTGTGTTGTCGACTGGCGTATTCCTAATGTGCTACTTCTGTTTGTATCTGAAGATTATTACTATGACGTATTTAATGTGCAGAACTACCCAAATACACTAACCTTAAGACTTTTCTTTTGAAAAATCTAGTTGGTGTGTGTATGTACGACACAATTGACTTGACTAGTCTGTCGTGCAGGTGTTACTGACAAACGCAAACATTATTTGTCTGTTATATATTTATATTAAAAAAATCGACAATGCGTTACTTCGCTTACATATTGATTCATAAGCAATGAGTATTGTTCGTGAGAAAAGGTGTATCATTAATTAACTACGTGATCTAATTATTTACCTCATTATGTTATATTCAATATATGTGTGTATCTGGGAGTCTGAGCTTAATAATAATTCAGCTATTTTAAAATTATATATTCATTTATTTATTTTCAAATTAATATGAATTTAAAAAGATATTTGTTTGGTCAAACCAGATTCAAAGAACTATCTTTGCTTACAATTGAGCTCAAAGAAGCAGCCAAAATGCACCTCAAACAACTACGTAATTCATGATTTTGCAAACAGTAAGGCTCGAAAAAAGAAATTTAAAAATTGGTGTGTTAAATTAAGATAATTAAATTATGTACATACATATTAACAATAATTATATTTATATTAATACTGCGTCGCGAAAGCAAAATTTTGGTATTTCAATTTAAAAATTCCTTGATGCTTTTTTGCTTACGCGGGTATATAAGCGCGGGTTTTCACACATGGGCGCCCGCAGAAAATTTTCTAAGGGGAGGCAAAATATTTTTTATAATGTTTTAATGTAGTTTTAATTTACTGTAGCGTATTTGTATGGCGAACGAACGGACAGTCTTCTCGCAGAGCTTGTTCAGACAAATTGATCAAATCATTCTGCGTTTGGTGTGATATGTAACGTGCATTTCCAGCAGCTGTATCAAAATGGTTTTTTAAAATACTGTCTCCTCCCTCAATTCGATACGTATAAAGTTGTTCGACATTTCCTTTGGTGCTATCTTTCCAACGAATTGCCAAATCATTTGTTCCGCAAAATAAGATTGTTGAAATAATAGGATACAGTTTCTTTCTGTTTTATTCAATAGTTCGTTTTACAGAATTATCTATCTGACAAATAATATCCTTATTTGGATCTCTAATGGTTGACGCGAAGTGTTCAGCATCTCGTTGAGACCCACGATGCCATGCTGAGCTGGTATGGTTTCTGGCACATTCATTAAAATCTTTGTACTTTGTACAAGGAGTAGTAATGAATGCACCTTGAATTCCTCTTTGAACTGGTTACGGAAATAAAACACAGAAAATGCAAAAAGCAACTTTTAACCTAGGTGAATATGATAACCATGGAGTATACTGGGTTAGCCAAGATTCCCTGAAACAACGTTTTCCACTTCCTGACATGTCGCCTTCAAAATCATATGACGGGTGAGCTTGTATGGATCAGTTAGCAAACGATACTTAAGCTTAAGATCGATAGGAATCTTCGTAGTAGATTTTACATAGAGTCCAATGTCATAGGTTAACCTAGTATCTCCACTTTCAAGCTTGTCAGGGTTTGGTTCTGGTGATAGCGTTGCTGCTGCAGATGAACAAGCAACAGCATCCGTTTTCCGTTTTTTACAGACAGGAGTTAACGTTCTGTCTCTCCACACTTTCTTTATGCTAACACGAAGTGATTTAAAATAAAAGTAACATTATTTGACTATTTTCAATCAATCCAGGGGGGAGGGGCAAGTGCCCCCCCTTGCCCCCCCCCCCCCTGCGGGCGCCCATGTTTTCACAAATGAATATAATTATTACCGCAATGAGAGCCTCGTTGAAGATCAAAACAGCTTCCTCACTTCTGTTCATCAAAGCCGTGGGACCACCTTTGACACCTTTCGATCGTACAAAATACGTCGATCGGTGGTTACCCAGCGCAAAGCGAAGCTTATCAGTTGCATCACATGCAAATAACGATATATTTTAAAAGACTAGGAAAGGAATTTAAAATAACAGTTTTCGTATTATTTTCTACAACTCCTCTTCATCAATATGCAGCAATAAAAAAAGCGATTTCGTCAATAGATAACATTATGAGGGGAATCATTGTAAATTTGGAGTAAAAATGAACATTTTTTTAATACCTGGAGTAGATTTCATGAATTAAAAAATCGATAAAAACGGATTTTTTTTTCTTCTTCAAGATTTTCAACATATAAAGGGGACTTCAAATAATAGTAGGGAATACAAATAAAAATGCTTTTTTATTTTAATATTTAATGGGACCCCCTTTGTTTTTAATAAAGAATTTTATTCGTTTTAGTAGTGATCTAAATTATTTTTTTAATAATTCATCACTAATTTCATTGTATCATACATCATAAATGTATGTATTTTAATTATTTTATGGTTTTTGGTTTCTTATCTCTAATTTTTTTGCCTATTTTGCTTCACATATTTTCGATTATATTTACATCCGAGCTGTTTCCTGGTCATTCAATGTAATTTATACCTAAATTATCTTTATCTTGATCGATATTTAAAAAAAAAATAATTCAAATTAATTGTGAAAACAATTTGAATACTCTCAAATTTTGAACAATGCGCCGGTGCTGAATCATCGTGAAAGACAAGATCCTTAACCATTTCCGGTAAGCCTTCTAATGTAGGAATAACGCTTTTGTCGATGATTTTTTTATACTCTTGTGAGTTGACTATCCCATCTAGTTTAATGATTGACCCAACACCATACCGTGTGATGGCCCCCAATCAGTGGCGGACTGGGACTGAAATCGGTGCATGCCAGGAGTCAAAGAGGGCCCACCCAGGGTTAAAAAAATTTGTCCCCCCCCCTCCCCATATAACAATTTTATTTTCTTTCCATCACGCTAAAAATCATGGGAAAAAAATTTTTTTTTTCAAAAATGGTAATAAACAAAATTAGGTACGAGAAAAATGGCAAAAGCAAAATAGATCAATAAATTACATTGTATATTTCGTTACTTTGGGGGGGGGGGGAGCAGGCAAAGATTGGTCAAATTGAATTTTTATTCAAAAAATCTTTTTTATATCGGAATAAAAATGGAAAATATTATTTATACACCTTATTGAGTTATAAAATATGAAAAAAATAAGCTTATTTTTGAAAAAACAATTATAAAAAAATATTATGTAAAAAGCGAAAAAAGCGCTGCAGCGAAAATTTTTTTCAAAAAATCTTCACATGGTCAACAAAAATTGACCATCAAACTGAGTCACTAAAAAACTATCAATTAACTTAATTTCTACCGACTGTCATTTCACTTTATCTACATACATATATATGTACATATGTACGTAATAACAATAGATAAAGTTTTGTGATCATGCGAAAATTTGAACTGAGAATCGATCACTGATCAGGTTTACATAACATAGAATAATGTGTGTGGCTCTGTGTGTCTGAGTGTGTGTAAAATTTCGTGAACACCCGTTAACCGAAAGTGACCTTTCTAACGATTCGCTCCATAGGATGAACAATTTCTAAGAAGTTGACCCAAGGCATACCACTTAAAAACCAAAATATACTTGCTTTGAAATAATTTTTTTTTTCAAAGCACACAGCAGCGATTATTTTATTAGTTACCCAAAAGTAACATATATAACAAATAAACGTAGCATTCATACATCCATAGTATCTCATTAATCATTAAATTCATAATATTTTCTAAATTCACACAATTCCTTAATTTGGGGGGGCGAGTGCCCCGCTATGCCCCCCCCCCCAAATTAAGTCCCTGAAAAAGATGCATAATATTTTCAATTAATGTTACTCGAAAATCGGGATTTTGGGGAGGGGGCCCCTATTCTATAATTCTATTTACATAGATGTGTCTAGATTAGGAATAGATTTTATATTCGGAAACTGTTTAAAATTGTGTATTTAAATCTTACTCTATCGTCGAAGTATAATCAAATGTTATTTTTAAAGTATGAAGTAAATTTAAATCGCTGGTTGATGATGAATCGTCCTATCAAAATTGTTTTACGCAATTCAGTTTATATTATTCACGGAAATTTGTTTATTACTAATTTTATTTCAGTAGGTATTTGTTACATAGGTAGTGGTATATACATAATATTGACGTTGGAAATGGGCCCGGCAAAAGGGCCCACGCAAATGTTGAAACTTACATTTTGAGCCTAATAAAAAAAGTTAACCGATCCTTGGGCTGTTAAAGTAGGTATTAGTTGTTTTTGTATATCGTAATAAATTTGTTTTGTTGAAATACCCAAACTTTAGGTCCCAAAGTGCAATATCCTATAAATTTTTACACACGTGAAATAGTTAAAAGTTATTTAATTTTACTGAGGGCCCATATTTTCTAACAGATAGTGGGGCCCACATGCCAGCGGGCATGTACCATACCATGGCGAATGTTAAACAGTCTGCGCTTAGCACGATTATTTATCGCGTTCGCCTGATTTTCGTCGTAATAGCGCCATCCCATCTGATCCAATCAGGTTGAATTTGGATTCATCTGAAAAAGTAATCGTCTCCCAATCTTGAACTGTCCAATTTTTCTTCTCTTTGGCCCACCAAAGACGAGTATCCTTCATTTTCTTCGTGAGGAGGGTTTTTTTTGCACGGCGCCGTTAAAATAGACCAAGTTCATTTAGTTTATATTGAACTGTTCTAAGGCTTACTGTTTTTTCCAACTTCAATGAACTCAGACCTAATTTCTGTAGCAGTTTTGAAACTGTTTTGAAGTAAAATTCTCTTTAAAATCCGGTTCTCTTTAAAAGTCAGTTTTTTTGCCATTTTTCCTCTTTTGTTATGTCGTTTATGATTTTGTGCAGTACGGTTTTCGATGGAATATGCTCGAGTGGGCGAAGGAGGGGCGCGGGGGCAGCTAGAAGCTTTGTCCGTACTGCACTCCCAACGAGTGGCGTAGCCAGGATTTTGTCAAGGGGGGGGGGGGTTGACAGGAAAAAAGGCAAGATAATTTATATTTAATTAATATAAAATCACAACATATAAAAATAAAGTAAATACGCAATAAAAATATGATATGAACAAAATTCAAATAAAATAAAAATAATGAATACTTAAAAAAAGTACGAAATTCACAGATCCAATCTTCACGTCTTTATTGTAAACATATCTAATATTTTTTCTGTACTAACATTTATATCCCTATGAATATTTAATAAAGCAAGTCCATTTAGTCGATTTTCCGACATCGTATTTCTGAAATATGTTTTTATTCGTCGTAGTGTGGAAAGGCTTCATTCACTTGTGGCTGTTGTCACCGGAAGTGTTGCTAGAATTTTTAGAAGTATGTAAATATTGGGGAATATTGAAGGATTGCAAATTGCAATTGCAGCTAGTGCGTTTTTTGGTCGATTTTCACTAGTACTTATATATTGCCACCACATTTCCAACTCTCCAATTAGAATGCAAGGCCCACAAAATATATCTTGTTTGTAAATTCCCCCCAAAGTTTTTATCTTATTTTTTAAAATACTTGATGGTTGAGAGCTTTTTCCATCAGGAAGCAAACATTGGAAATTTTCAAGTATATGTTTATGTCCTAAAAATCTGTCATGGATTTCTGATCAAAAAACTATCCAAAAATGGTACAAAAATTTTTAAACGAAAATAGTGCGATGGATTAGATTCCAGATTTTAAACAAAACTAGATTCTTCTATATTGAACTTTTTCGATATTTCTTTAACGTCACGGAATATAATTGAAAATTCACATTCATTATTTTGTTTAAGGTTTTTTATTATAGATTCGATGTTTATGGCCACATCCATTGCAGTGCATAAATCTATATTTTCCGGTTGCAAAATTCTACTCAGTGGCAAACTTAGGTATAGATAAAACTTTGGCTAAGACATGAAGTGCTACAATGAATTCCATTTGTTTCATGGCACATATTAAATGATTCGCATTAATTGATGAATCTCGATCGTCCCATGATGAATTTTTTGCTAATGCTTTCATTACCAATTCTATCATTTCCAAAAAGACCCCCGGACCCCCCCCCCCCCCCTTCGCTACGCCACTGCTCCCAACAGTACACTTTCCTTACACTTTCTATGTTTCTACACTTCCTTCTACACGTCACTTTAAATATTTAAGATGGTATCAAAATCAAGAGAAGCTGAGCCAATGTTTTCAAGAACTTGAATATTCTTCCGAAAATACTGATAAAACAATAACAGATTCTACCAATTTACTGAATACAATTTTTTATTTTAGTCAGAACTTTTTCACAAGTTAATGCCGCATGTAGAAATTATTTATAACCAATTGCAATCTAGCAATATCGATGCATTTTCAATTAAAGTAAACTTAAAAAGTTTTACTAATGTCATTATACAAATACGAGATTCTTATAGCGAATAGAAGCCAAAAATATGTGATGCATATATTATATGCATATATTATCGCACATATTATAGAAGTCAAAAAGATGTGCGATGCTATTATTAAGGATATAAAAGAAAGATATACTTTTTCCAATCCATTAAAAGCTGTGAAATTATTTAATAAAGAAAATTTTGAAAAGTACCGAAAGAAAATGCCAATGGAAGATCTACTACTAACCATATCCAATCATATCCAATGTTAGATAAAGAAAAACTTCAAACTGAATTAGAATTGTTTTACTCTAGGAAATAAATGCATAGTATTAATGATTTATTAATATTTTCAAAACTTATTTTAGCTATCAATTTATGAAAAGTTCGTGTGGAAATAACAAAACTTATTAAAATTCTGCTTACAACTTCAACTATGTACTTCTGAGTCAGAACGGTGTTTTTCATCAATAAATAGAATAAAGGCATACATATATAAAAAAAACACAATGGTTCAGGAATGGTTGACGGCTTTGTCTATGCTGTCAATTGAATAAAAATGATTATGAACAGTGAAAAATTTAACGAAAAGGTGATAGACCTTTTTTCAAGGAAAAAAGACAGAAGAATCAATTATATAATGAAATAAAATACATATAATGTTTAATTTTGATTTCAATAGTAAAATCAACCGCAGCACCCCCAGATATCTTATCCACGAGCCGCCACTGGTTATATATAATAGATGATCTTAAAAACAATACAATTGATGATAAAACCCATGTCAAAATAACAATTTTAGCCATTTTCATATCTATGCACCGGAAGATAAAAAGGATTAGTAAAAACCTTTTTAGTGATAGTGGACTTTTACGCTACCTTTTTGAAATAATGGAAAAACCCCTTTCCAAAGTTCCTTTTTTACGGGATATCATAAATAAAGCACATTCAGTCTTAGTTCAACTTTCGTTTAAAACATTCATCCGTTATTTGTTTCTTTTCATTTCACATTTATCCGGCCCGTTTTTTTTATTGATTCGCGACTATTGAACTTATCTACTTGACTTCCCGCTACACATCTACAACCTGGACCACCCTTGGATTCATCTTAGAGAGTGCAGTAATTATATAAATGTATGAATATAATTTTTCTTTTAATTAATCATTTTGAGATTTTTTATGTTGATGTGGTGAAATCTTAAAATTAATTAATATTGGGTATCCTATTAAGTCTCACGTGTTTTGAAATTAAACAATACACTTACCTTGAACCCAACAATGAAATATCATGATATCATAAATTCTATTAGGACAATTATACATTAAATTATTGGAATTTCATTCGTTTTAAACCATGAATTTCGTATAATCACATTTGCTACACTATATTTAGAATATGATCGATTAAATTATTTTTATTTTTTTGAATATATTTTGTGAAATATGTCACAAAAGAAAACATCGAAAGTTTGGGATCATTTCACACTGTTGCCAGTAGCGGGATCTCCGTCAAAAACACGAAATAAAGCATGCTGCGAAGTATGTAAATCAGAAATAGCTGTTCAAAATTCAAGTACTAAATCAGCACTAATAAATCATCTTAAAACACATAATATATATCCAAATGAAAAACGAGAGAGTGACACGTCAATTAATTCGGTTTTTATCGTCTTTTACATAATAAATAATTTAAAATCTGGAAGTTTTTGATTTTGATTTTGGACCTGGACCCGGATCCGAACCCGTCGGGTTTTCAAAATATTGGACCCGGATCCATCGGGTTTTGAAAACCCAGAATTTCGGAAACCCTTCACACACACACACACACACACACACACACACACACACACACACACACACACACACACACACACACACACACACACACACACACACACACACACACACACACACACACACACACACACACACACACACACACACACACACACACACACACACACACACACACACACACACACACACACACACACACACACACACACACACACACACACACACACACACACACACACACACACACACACACACACACACACACACACACACACACACACACACACACACACACACACACACACACACACACACACACACACACACACACACACACACACACACACACACACACACACACACACACACACACACACACACACACACACACACACACACACACACACACACACACACACACACACACACACACACACACACACACACACACACACACACACACACACACACACACACACACACACACACACACACACACACACACACACACACACACACACACACACACACACACACACACACACACACACACACACACACACACACACACACACACACACACACACACACACACACACACACACACACACACACACACACACACACACACAAATTACACGTGCAAATTAAGTGAGGCTGTACGACGGGAGGAGAGATAGTTTTACCGCTCGCCACTGATATATACATATACTACCCGCTCTTTATATGTACATACATAAGCACGGTAAACGAACATTTTCGATTTTTCGACTTTCGATGCATTGACGGTCACCGATAATTTAGGTATAAAATCTGTGTTTACATTATATACATATATACACAAAAAAGTTTGCAAGAAATATAAGCAAATTTGTTTGATTCCAATAAGATTTTTCTCATCTGGCCCTCCATAAATTTAAAAATTCTGAACCAGTCCATTTCCCAAAAAAGTTGGGGACCCCTGCTTCACATGATAAATACTGCAATTTGGGAATAATATTAAAAAATACATATATGTACATATTTACATATTTTGAATTGAACTTGAAAAGTTATGAAAATTTAAAACAATTTCGAAATTATTTATGGAATATATAAATATATAAATAAAACTAGTGAATAGCCCGATGAAACATCATCGCATGGGTATAAAATTATTATATACTCTTATAAAACTAAAAAAAAAAATCCGGAACCGGAACCGTTATTTTCGTAGACTCTCATAGATAGTTTTCAATTCTTTATTTGTAATAATTTTCGATTCTTAAAAATACGCAGACTCCCATGGAGAGTTTTCAATTATTTATTTAAAGACTTCCTATTTTTTTCTATTATTATTAGCTATCGCCCCGAGCGATACTGCAAATCGAAATCGATTCACTCGATCCATGACACCCGACTTCTCCCGACAACTACCGAAGATATGACTCCGTTTTGATTGGTTGTCCATACGTTCTGTACGATTATTGAATATTAACGTTATTTAGAGCAGCCTTTACATCCGTATCATGGTGTACTGGTCAGTGTATATTGATCTGGGCGCGATGGGGGTAGGTTCGAGTCGGCGTCCTGGAATTGATTTTATTTTTTCAAATATCGCTAAAATATAAATTAATTTCAATTAAAAATATATATTTAATTGTTTTATATGAAAAGAAAAAAAAATGGTTCAAAACTTCGATAAATGAAATTATTAAAATTACGTATTTTTATATGGCGAGAAGGAATATTTCAATTAATGTTTAAAAAAAAAAGGCGAAATGAAAAATTGGATTTGGCACGATGTCCGAGACGATTAGCTCATTTAGACCCATATTCAGGCTATTTGGGGTGATCGGTTCGAGTCGCGACAAAGTCGTCTCGTCGAAAAATGAATTAATCGATTTTTATCGATTCGTTCATTATGTTCGGCGAGAGTTAGGACACACACACACACCCACACACACACAGATTACCGTCGTTATATATATGATGTATCTATTGTAATATTTCGTAATAAAAAATAATGATTATTTCAAGAAAATCTATCAAGATGTTTTGTTGTATGCGAATAATTGAAATTGTGAGAAAATATTAAATACTGCCGCAAGTGCATGAAACATGTAGTGTGTACATACATATACCTATATACATGCTTCTAGAACTCTCATTTCAACTTAATTCACCACATAATTGATTCAGGTGCAAATACTTATTTGCATACTTTACATCATGCGAAATTCCTTGTAAACATGTCGATATTCATTATAAATTTCAACTGAAACAATATTAAGTTGAATACATACATTTTTAGTGAAAAATAAATCATACTTGAGTTTTTTGTTAGCAATGATCACACAAAAATGATACTGTCTGAAAAACATATAATTTAAATACTTTTTGATATCTTTGTCGATACTATCATATTTGTATAATATCGTCATTCCAACTTGTAATCTTTACAAATTCATTTTAGTTAAAATCAATATTTTTTACTTTACTTCTTAAGTTGAATCGGTCGTATATCATATATATATATATATATATATATATATATATATATATATATATATATATATATATATATATATATATATATATATATATATATATATATATATATATATATATATATAATCAGTGGCGTGCGGTCCATGGATGCGGTGGATGCGGCGCATCCCCTATAACTTTAAAAAGCCAAGAGTATTTTTAATAAATATTTGAATTTCGCTTCGATGTATTCTTAGTGATGTACGTGATTATGATGTAGTATATGAGTATATATATATATTTCACATATCACGTGTTTTTTGTTACATGATGCATTATATAGGATCTTTTGATAATTTTTATTAAGGATTCGCATAGGCGGCCGGCCGGCCACAGGCGAGTGACGCTGGCGAGTAGACGCTGAGTGAAGTGCGCGCGCGTCATGGATTCGGAGTTCGGACCGATCCCATTTGCGCATGCGCACTATGAGGCTGTCATATTCGCGCGGACGCGTTGACACTTGTTTAACCTCTACGGTGGATTCGGTTTCTCTGTTTGCTTATCTATTGAGTTTCACTTGGAAGCCGCTGTTGATCGATATTTCCGCACGCTACGCCCCAAGTTATTTATCAAAAAGCTAGCCGATTCATTTCTTTAGACGAAGTTAATCATTTATACTGTAAGTTGGTTATTTTTTACTTTTGAATTAAGTTTTCATTTAAATTAGTTTCGTCTAACTTTATTTTTAGTTTACTGTTCCACTACTTACGAGTTTTCATTATAGCCTTTAATATGGATATCGAAAATAACAATGAGAGTGGACTTGTCGTCGAGATCAATAATAATTGCAATTGTTTAATTGAAAATGTGCTGAAAAGAAGATTTGCTTCTCTCCCATTTAATGAAAAGGAGATTATTGTTAAGAGCCCCAAACCCACACCAATATTAAATATTCAGTCTAAAACAAAAACATTTAAAAGGTATTTTAACACAGAAACATACGAAAAAATTTCATGGATTTGTGGATGTGCTCACTTAACGAAATTATTCTGTTGGCCATGTATTTTATTTTCTCAAGAAGTGAATGTCTGGAGTAAATTTGGATTTTCTGACCTAAACAATTTAAGTAAATCGCGCAAGAGACATGAATGTTCTCAAGCTCACATATGTTCTGCTGCTCAATTTAAAAATTTTGAAAGGGACCTCGTATAGAAAATTTTTTAAGTGCTCAATTTAAAGCAAATATTGAAATGCACAACAAAGAAGTTACTGCAAATAGATACATTTTGTCGAAATTAATAAGCGCGATCTGTTTTTTAGCAAAACAAGAACAACCTTTACGAGGACATTTTGAACACCAGGAATCGGAAAATAGAGGGAATTATATTGAGTTGCTGTATCTGTTGAGTGAATCAGACATAAAATTGAAAACTCATTTAGATAACTCTACGGTGTTTACTGGACTATCGAACCATATACAAAATGACTTGGTATCCGCAATATCAAAAGTCTTGCTAGATGAGATTAAAACTGAAATACGTGCATCAAAATTTGTTTCCATAATTGTGGACGAATCTACAGATATCAGTCGCAAAGCTCAGCTATCTACTATTTTTAGATATGTAGATGAAAAAAATGAAATTCAGGAGAGATTTGTTGGATTTGTCGATGTTAGTCCCAATAGAACAGCTAATGCTCTTTTTCAGCACATACGTGAGACCTTGGAAGAATTTGGTTGTTTGGACAAATTAATTGCACAAACGTACGATGGAGCGGCTGTAATGTCCGGGGAGCATAATGGAGTGCAACGAAAAATTCGAGATATTTGTCCTAATTCTTTATTTGTCCATTGTTACGCTCACAGATTGAATTTAGTTTTGTCGCAATCTGTTAAACATATATCCGGATGCAAACGTTTTTTCAGCCGTATGTTGTCATTTTCAACTTTTTTTTGTAAGTCTTCAAGAAGAATTTCCCTTCTCGATTGTCAAATAAAAAAACGATTTCCCACTGCTGCCCCTACACGATGGAACTACAATAGCAAAATTTTAAATATGATATTAGAATATCAAACAGAATTAATGGAAATATTTAATCAAATAATTAATGATGAAGACGAATGGGATACTGATGCTGTCATAAATGCTGAAGTCCTTCATCGTTATTTAAAAGAGTTTGAATTCAATTTCAATTTGCATTTATTTTCTGCAATATTTAATTCGGCAGATTTTTTATTTGAAATTTTACAAAAAAAAACCTTTGACATATCGTATTGCGTAAGTGAAATTAAAAAATTTGTAAAATATTTAGATAACAAAAAAGACGATTTTGATTCATTGTGGAACAAAGTAATAACTAAAAATTTTAATAGAAAAAGAAAATATGCTGAATGTGAAGAAGATGTGAAAACAACGTATAAACTTCACTATTCTGAAATTTTAGAAACTCTTTCAGTAAATACAACCAATCGATTTCGAGATATCGAAAATTTAAAATTTCTCGAATTTTTTAACGTCAAAAAATTTAAAGAATATGAAAATAATTTTCCAGATTTCCTATTTAAATCACTCCACCTAACTTATGGAAAATACTTTGATTTTATGAAATTAAAAAGCGAATTAATTTACATGTACTCAACGCAAGATTTTCATTTGAAATCTATAAATGACGTAAAGGAATTAATTGTGAAAGATGATCTAATAGACGTTTTGGAACAAGTATTTAGTTTAATACAATTAATTTGTACGATACCTTCCACGAGCGCATCGGCTGAACGATCATTTTCGACTATGAAAAGAATTAAAACGTTCACCAGAAGTAGTCAAAATGAAGAAAGACTCTCTGGTCTTGCTTTAATTGCAATCGAAAAGAAAATAATGTCAAATTTAAAAAACAATAAAAAATTCTATGATGCGGTTATCGATGAATTTTGTAAAAAGGAACGAAGAATAAAATTAAATTTTAAAAAATAAATTGGTCGGTTTTTTTTTCAAACAAGGGACAGCATCCCTTGTTTGAAAAGTCACCGCCCGCCACTGATATATATATATATATATATATATATATATATATATATATATATATATATATATATATATATATATATATATATATATTTATTTATATATGAATATGAATACAGAGAAGAGTCTACGGCGGTAATGACTCACTCCTTGAATGGAATTCTCTCTCAAGTACCGCCTTTTTCTCAACACATCTTGGATAAATGCGAGAAAAATAATATCCAAACCTCCAACAAGGTAAGAGTGACGATGGATGATAGCTTAGCTAATAGAAACCTGTATTTAGCCACGTACAATGTAAGAACGTTATCGAGTGAAGGAAGTGTGTTTGCATTAGAGAATGAATTAGAAAATATCAAATGGGATATAGTAGGACTTAGTGAAGTAAGACGAAAACAGGAAAATCAAATAATCCTAAAAAGTGGTAACTGTCTCTACTGGAGAGGGCTACCAAATGGTAGAATAGGAGGAGTAGGGTTTCTTATCAACAAGAGAATAGAAAGAAATATTATAGAAATAAGCGATATATCGGAACGTATATGCTATGTAGTATTAAGAATCTCGAGCAGGTAAACTTGTCAAATCTTCCAAGTGTACGCCCCCACATCTAGCCACCCAGACGAGGAAATAGAAGACTTCTACAAAAAACTATAGGGCGCATACGATAATAGCCGCCACCACTTTAAAATAATCATGGGCGACTTAAACGCAAAAATAGGACAAAAGGCAAATACAGAAAAACAGTAGGCAATTTTGGTACCGGCCAAAGGAACGAAAGAGGCGATCGCCTCATAGAATTCGCAGAACACAACAGGCTCTTTATCACTAATTCAATTTTCAGGAAAAACACAAACAATAAGTGGACTTGGGAGAGTCCTAAAGGAGACGGAAACGAGATCGATTTCATCCTAACAAATGCCCTGCATTCCGTTAAAGACGTTAGTGTTTTAAGTAAAGTAGTAGCGATCACAGATTAGTCCGTGCCAAGATGGCCATTAATATAAACTGCGAACGTAGGAAATTAATAAAAGGATGCAGTAACTCTCCAGATTTCGCTCAACTAAGGTCTAGGAAAAAGGAATTCGAACTCGAACTTGGAAATCGATACGGGAAATTAAACCCAGAAGCAGACATCGAGGAATTGAACACTGTAATTAGTTCGGTTCTAACCTCAACAGGTAAGAAACTAGGTGGATTCAGGAAACAGATTAAGCTAAGCAAAATTTCAGAGGAAACAAAAAACCTAATTAAGCATAAAAGGAAGTTAGATAGGGATAATAATAAGCAAGAATACAATCTAGTAAATAAGGAAATTAAAAAGAGAATAGTCAGGGATGTCAGGAATTTTAACAGCAAGCTAATAGAAAATACCATTAAGAATAACCGTAGCCTGAAAAAGTGCAAACAAGATCTTTTCTTAGGCAAAAACCAAATGATCGCAATCAGATCAGAGAGCGGAGTAATAATTAGGAATAGAGAAGAGATCATAGACAGAGTTTATACGTTCTATGCAAAACTTTACGAGAACAACAACGGTCAATTTCCCGCTCCGGAATCGACACACGGCCAAAGGGTTCCTGCAGTATTGCCTAGCGAAGTAGAGGCTGCGCTAAAAACTGCAAAGAATGGTAAAACCCCAGGGGAAGATAATATTCCCATTGACCTACTAAAATGTGGCGGCCCCCCCCTAATTAATATCTTAGCTAGGCTTTTCAGCAAATGCATCCAGAACCAAGCTATACCAGAAGGATGGAATAACGCAACTATCATTTTAATACACAAAAAAGGCGACAAAAGTGATATCAAGAACTACCGACCCATTAGTTTACTTTCAGCGGTCTACAAGCTCTTCACGAAGGTTATTACAGAAAGGATGAAGAATATCCTCGACGAGAACCAATCTATAGAGCAGGCAGGGTTTAGGGCAAATTTCAGCATAATGGACCACCTCCAAGTAGTTGGCGAACTAATCGAGCGCGCCAACGAATATCAACGGCCATTGTGCCTAGGTTTCGTCGATTATGAGAAAGCCTTCGATACAGTTAGCCATAATGCAGTACTTAACGCCCTACAAACACAGGGAGTCGCTTCTTGAGTCACCTTCGGTTCGCAGACGATATAGTTTTAGAAGCTCATGATTCAGCTGACCTACTTATCAGACTAACACAGCTGGACAGGGAAAGTAGAAAAGTAGGATTAAAAATTAACGTAGATAAGACTAAACTAATGTTCAATAGTTATTGCATGCCTGGTAGCATCCCCTTAGATGATAAACCAGTAGAAGTAGTAAATAATTATTTATATTTAGGTCAAATAATTGACATGTCTGGTAGTAAAGATGAAGAGATAGAGAGACGTATGAAATTTGGATGGAGTGCATTTGGACGGATGAATGCTGTACAGACTCCAGGGATGTTCAACTCGAGAGCACCCCGGAAGTCGGTTTCGTAGAAGCTCGTGGTAAGCGTGGGCGGGGCTGGTTTCCTCCAAGGGATCTACAGGTCGTCGTCTGCGGTCTGGTCTCTGCTGCTGTCGGCTCGGCTCGATGTATATCTCTCTCTCTCTCTCGTACAGTGTGCGTAAGTGAGGGTGATACGGGACAAAGGCGGGAAATTGAATAGTAATGAAAACAGGTTATAATTCTGTTTGTATGGTGACTGTATTTTATATATATATATATGTATATACAGAGATCAAGCAGGGGGGACAGAAAAAGGGGGGGGGGGGGGAGTCCGACTTGAAATTAGCGCGCACGTGTTCAAGAGGTTATGGTAACCTCACTCAACCACGTGGCTACGTGATCTGACTTCGACGAAGAGAGACCAGGAATTCCTCACTTCTCACCGGACGTATACTGAAGCTGTACTTCCAGTATCGTCTGCCGATCAAGGCTGAGCTGATCGGGACTCGGTGGTGGGAACCAACTCGGTAGCGAACAGAGATGTTCACTCGACCGACGCGGAAAACGAATAGGGGGCGGGTACGCGCGCTCGGCGCCGATCTCCCTCCAAAACGGCTCCTTTGGTCGTAACGCCACGAAAGCTGACCATGAAGACTTGGTCGGAACATACTCCCCCCGTTGGAAGTCAGAGGATCGAATTCCAAAACAAACAAGAATTAATGGTGCACAAGCGACTAATGAAATACACAAAAACCAAGCAAGTAAGCAAAAAAATAACAACAAAATAAAAAACAACACAACAAAATAACCCAGTCAGCAAACAAAATAACATTAGTCCACCGTCAGTTTCCCATCCTACATAAGCAGCTGACTAAGCCGGCAAGAAACAAACAAAAAATAGACAAACAAACAACCAAAACACCAACAAATAACCAACACCAATGCTAGGTAACAATATTGTTCAACCGTTATCTGTCCCAATCTATCCTGATAGCTCCATTACAAAGCACCAATCAAACCAACAAGAGAAGCATAAAAGAAAAGCAACTCAAAAACTTAAGTTAAAACACATAAACTGAATCCACAACACAGATACAAATAACGCGCCAACTTTAATGTGGGACGTTATGAACGCTCGCCACTCCGTTGCACAAATTAACCGAATGTTGCTCAACAGGCAGTCGAGCAACTCGCCGAGCTGCTCTTTTGATAACTCCCTTTACTGTGCGAATGGTGATGACTCGCACCACTCCGTCGTGGCCAGGATGAACGGCTAGGATCCGTCCCATGGGCCATTCCAAGGGAGGTGCGTTTTCTTCGGCGACTATCACCATATCCCCCGGCTGCAAGTTGGGTGACTCCCTGGAGCCACTCTTGTGGCGCTGCTGCAGTAGCGTGACGTACTCTCGGGCCCATCTCTTCCAGAAATGCTGCAACATCTGCTGCAGGTGCTTGTAAGTTGACACCCTCGCTAAGGGTTGATCGACCAGATCTTCCTGAGGTAGCGCAATCAGTGGCCCACCAACTAGGAAATGACCAGGAGTGAGGGGAATTAGGTCGGAAGGGTCAGATGACAACGGGGTCAAAGGTCGCGAGTTCTATACGGCTTCTATTTGTGTTATTAGAGTATTCAAAGACTCGTACGTTACGGTTGTACTACCCATGACGCGTTTTAAGTGGCGCTTCATTGACTTTACGGCGGCCTCCCACAGCCCACCAAAGTGCGGAGCCCGTGGTGGAATGAAGCGCCAGTTCATTCCCTTTTCAGAACAAAATGAATGTAGCGATTGCTTATGAGCGGTTGATGCTAGCAGTTTAGTGAGCATTCTATCGGTTCCTATAAAGTTAGTGGCGTTATCGGACCAGATCTCAGCCACGAGCCCCCTCCGAGATATGAATCTCTTCAGTGCGTCGATAAATGCCCTGGACGTTAAACTCTGCACTACCTCTAAATGAACAGCCTTGGTAGCAAGGCAAACGAATATGCAGATGTAGGCTTTCAGGAAAGACCGATTTCGGGACGCTTTCTCCTTGATGAGGATCGGGCCGGCGTAATCTACGCCACAATTAAGGAAGGGACGTGCCGGGGCAGTGCGTAATGCTGGCAAATCTCCCATTATGGGTTGTTGAAGTCTCGGTATGACCCGGGAGCACCGTACGCACCTTCGAATTTCGCGACTAACGGTGTTTCTCCCCCCGATTAGCCAATACCTTTCTCGAAGGTGGGCGGACACCAATTGTGTGCCTGCATGGAGTAATTGTTCATGAGCGGCTCTAACTAGCAACTCCGTAATATGGGCTTTAGCTGGAACAATCAGAGGGTGCTTGCGCTCAAACTGCCAATGAGTGTGGCTCAATCGCCCTCCCACCCGTAGGGCACCTTCTGGATCCAAAAAAGGTCTTAAGGCCTTCAGGCGATTGTTAGGAATTGGCAACGCTGATTCGAGTAGGGCAATTTCCCTTTTGTAAAATCGCGACTGAACGTGCTTGATGATTTTAGTTTCCGCGGCGATTAGTTCGGTACGCGATAGTGGACCACTAATGGACCCCCTTCTTCTCAACGCCGCGATAAATCGTAGGCAATAGGCAGTAATTCTGGTCAACGTGTGCCACGAAGAGTATCGGGATAATAACTCCCAGTCACTAGTACTAGCGACTAGGGCTACACGCGTCCCTTTAGCCTCTATTTGAGGCTCTTCAATGGGAACCTGGCTCTTTGGCCATGTGTTCCTGTCCTGGAGGATCCATTTGGGTCCATTCCACCACAATGACATGGTTTGTAATTCAGAGGGCATGAATCCTCGAGACAAAGAATCAGCGGGATTGTCCTGGGAACTTATATGGTTCCAGGAATGCTTTCCACTCATTGACTGGATTTTGGCTACCCTATGGGACACAAAGGTCGTCCAACGTGAAGATTCACCCTTGAGCCAAGCTAACACGATGGTAGAATCAGTCCATAAAATCACCTCGTCAATCGGAACGGTGATTGCGACTCTAACTCGCTCTACCAATGTGTGAAGTAAATGGGCGCCGCACAGTTCCAATCTGGGAATAGTCAAAGTCTTTAAGGGGGCGACTCGAGATTTTGCGCAAAACAATCTACAGACGCGATGTCCCAATCGGTCGGTGGACAGCGCATAAATGCATGCGCCGTATGCCTTTTGCGATGCATCGCAAAACCCGAGTAGCGTAATGCTCACCGGGTTAGGTAATAAAACATGTCTGGGAATCATTATGTCCCTCAATTTGGGCAATTGTGATATGAAAATCTCCCATTGGGACGCTAATCTCTCGGGAATAGCCTCGTCCCAATTGAGGCCCCCGCGGAATAGTTCTTGCATTAACTGTTTTGCAAGAACGATGGTAGGGCCCAATAAGCCCAGTGGGTCAAACAACCGCGCTATTTGGGCTAGTATATTCCGTTTCGTGAATTGCGCATTTGTATTCAGATTGATGGGGAAAGCGAACGTGTCACATTTGGTGTGCCAGTTCAATCCGAGAGTGGATGTCTCGTCCTTGCTGATCACATGGCAGTGATCGGTGCCCTGATCGGAAGCGGGTATTATGGAGATGGGTTCAGTGGTGTTGGAAGCCCATTTTCGAAGAGGGAGACCAGCCCGAGCCAGAATATAGTTAATTTGCTCGGCCAGTTTTGTGAGTTCCTGGACGCTACTGGCACCCGAGAGCAAGTCATCGACGTAAAAGTCTCTGCTTAACACTGTGGAAGCTTCGGGAAATTCCGCCCTATGTTCATCGGCTAAGGCCCTCAAACAACGGGTTGCCAAGAATGAAGCACAGGCAGTGCCGTACGTCACAGTGTTTAGCTGATACGTTCGCGCCCCTTTACCCAAACCCCAGATAATGCGTTGAAATGGTTGGTCATCTGGATGTACCCTGATTTGTCGGTACATCTTTTCGATGTCCGCAGTCACTGCAACTGAGTGCTGCCGAAAACGTAATAAAATGTCGAATATGTCGTCCTGAACTCGTGGACCGACATGGAGAACGTCATTTAGAGATGTTCCCGAAGATGACTTTGCCGACCCGTCAAACACTACGCGTAGCTTTGTAGTGAGGCTGCTTTCTTTGGAGACGGCGTGGTGAGGGAGATAGAAATTTGGGACGGATTCTGAATTGCACTCCGACATATGCCCCAGATCGATAAATTCCTGCAGAAATGCCTCGTAACGATTGCGAAATTGTTCGTTACGAGCAAATCTGCCCTTAAGCGCACGGAATCTTTTTTCCGCCGCAGTGCGTGAATCGCCTAATAAGTGACTGTCTGCCTTGAATGGCAGTCTGACCATAAACCGACCCGAAGAATCGCGAGTAGTCCCATGTATGAATGACTGCTCGGCGGGATGACCCTCATCTAACCCTACCTTGGAGGTGTTCGGTTCTTCTAGTTCCCAGAATGCTCTGATGGAGCGCATGAGTGAGAGATTGCAACTACGTGCATTGTTCGATGATGCGGGAGCGGCAATCGAACCACCTAAAATCCAACCGTACGCGGTGTTTAGCATGGTTATGCTTCCTTGTCTGTCACCGCGTGAAGGAATGGAAATGGTGCGCCTTCCGTTGCGCAATATGGCATGATAGATGTCGCTACCCATCACCATATCAACCGTACCGGGAGAGTCAAATGACGGATCAGCAAGGGGAAGATGAAGCGGCAAATGGCTCCGTATCTCAGACACATTGCGCGATGGCAGTTGATGCGTGATGTCGGACATGATTGCGCAATCAATGTCCATGCCGGCGCCCTGGTTGGGGAGACGCGGTAGTATACGCACTACCGCGCCATAGGAGATGGACGTCCTATTTAAACCTACTCCCAGCAGGTTGACGTCCATCTTTTTTGACTTCAAGGCGAGTCGCCTTCTTAAGTCCTCGGACATTATGTTGACCTCGGAGCCATTATCAAGTAAAGCCCGCACTTTATGCAACTGCCCATCACGACCGCGTGCTTGTACTTCTACGGTACATAACAAAACGGTGCGGGAATGTGAAGGCGTCGCGTGTCTCACCGAATGTAAAACTGCTGACGGTTCTACGGGTTTGACGTACTTCGAATTCTGGGGGCTCTGGGAAGTTTTGACCTTGTTTGAAGGTGAAGCCTGATACGCCGTTGCGTCATGCAAGAGCGTGTGGTGCGCCCGACCGCAACGCACGCATCTTTGTTTGGTTCGGCACGCTTGAACCATGTGACCCGGTCTCAGACAGTTCAGACATAACCTATGTTTGATAGCGGCCGCCCTACGCTCATCACCGCTCATACGGCGGAAAGATGTGCATGCTAGTAGCGAGTGCCTTCCGCTACAGTTGATGCAGGAGGGGTGTTCCCCTCCCACATGTAACGCGGCCGCCTTTTGGCCACTGACAACTCGAGGTTGGGCATTCGACTCGCCCTTTAGAACGAAGTCGGCATTTGCCACGGCTTGGCACTGGCCCGTTAGGAAGTCCATCATGTTGACAAACGTGCAGTCTTCATACTTGGGAGCCTGAAGCTCCCATTGCTGAAGTGTGTGCCGGTCGAGTTTTCTGGTGATAAACATCACCAGAATCTCGTTCCAGGTCTCGACCCGGACGCCCAAGTTAACGAGCGCACGTACATGCATGTTAGCATCATCTATGAGACGACGCAAACTGACGTGATGGTTGCTCGCGACTGGCTCGGCTTCAAATAATGCCTGAAGATGATGTTGAATAACAATTTTTTTATTGTTATAGCGTTGATCCAAAATGGACCACGCGCGGGAGAAGGCATCGTCAGCTAACTCTAGGCCACTAACTACGCGACTGGGTTCTCCTTTCAGGACTGCCAACAAGTATTGGAAGCGGGCGATTTGCGAATTCTCGCCGGCCATAGCGGCCAAGAAGCGTTGTGCGAATTGGGGCCAATTTTGGATGTTGCCCTCAAACGTGGGCAACTCCAACTGGGGCAATTTGATTGCTGTATTTGATTGCGGTATCGGTGACTGCGGCACAGGTGTGACAGCGGATGTAACGACATCTAATGGCGGAACGTTAAATTGCGGCTCCCGTAAATTGATTGCTTCGGTGTATCGCACGATGGCGGCCATATATTCCCTATCAAATATGTCCACGACGGACTCGGAGGCCTGCGCCTCTTCTTGGTCCAGCTCGTCTATCTGATCTTGGACCGATTCAAATTCAGACAATAGTGGTTTGATCATTTCGAATCTAGCCTTGAGCTCGATGAGGCTTACATTGTCCCCCAATAGATTCGCGTTGCAAGTTAATTTAGCTCGAATACCTTTTCGTGCCTTTTTAAGAGCAATCAAAGCCTCCATTATTGAACTGCGACGCAAAGCAAACAAAGGAAAAAATGGACGCGAAGAGAAAAAAAAATAAACAAAGGACAATGGATACGGACAAAACAAAATGGATGCTGGCGACCAAAAAAATAGCAACCACAACAGAAAAATGCAAATGACGACCAACCTGGACTAGACGATGTTGGCAGACCAGCTCTGGAGGATTCGGCTATCGAAGGACCAAATGTACAGACTCCAGGGATGTTCAACTCGAGAGCACCCCGGAAGTCGGTTTCGTAGAAGCTCGTGGTAAGCGTGGGCGGGGCTGGTTTCCTCCAAGGGATCTACAGGTCGTCGTCTGCGGTCTGGTCTCTGCTGCTGTCGGCTCGGCTCGATGTATATCTCTCTCTCTCTCTCGTACAGTGTGCGTAAGTGAGGGTGATACGGGACAAAGGCGGGAAATTGAATAGTAATGAAAACAGGTTATAATTCTGTTTGTATGGTGACTGTATTTTATATATATATGTATATACAGAGATCAAGCAGGGGGGACAGAAAAAAAGGGGGGGGGGGGGGGGGAGTCCGACTTGAAATTAGCGCGCACGTGTTCAAGAGGTTATGGTAACCTCACTCAACCACGTGGCTACGTGATCTGACTTCGACGAAGAGAGACCAGGAATTCCTCACTTCTCACCGGACGTATACTGAAGCTGTACTTCCAGTATCGTCTGCCGATCAAGGCTGAGCTGATCGGGACTCGGTGGTGGGAACCAACTCGGTAGCGAACAGAGATGTTCACTCGACCGACGCGGAAAACGAATAGGGGGCGGGTACGCGCGCTCGGCGCCGATCTCCCTCCAAAACGGCTCCTTTGGTCGTAACGCCACGAAAGCTGACCATGAAGACTTGGTCGGAACAAATGCTGTTTTTAAATCAAAAATGCCACTCTGCCTGAAAAAAAGGATCTTTGATCAATGCGTTTTGCCAGTGATGATGATGATGATGATGATGATGATGATGATGATGATTTATTTATTTATTTATTTAATAGTTTTGGACCATTGTGGCATTACAGGAAGAACCTAATGCGCCACAATGGCCTACATTTGAAAAAGATATAAAAACATGATATAAAAACAAGTAAACTGGAAATAAAGGAAAAAAGCAAAAGCAGAAAACATGGTAAAATAAAATAATAAAAAAAAAGTAACAAAAGGAAAATAATACATCATTCAGAGAGAAAAAAAAAATAACAAAAGTGTAAAAATTAAAAATAAAATCCATAAATCCCATTCTTTGTTTACACTGAGCAAAATTAAAATAGTATATAAAAATGTACAAAGGAGAAAGAAAAAATAAAATAAAATAAAACAAAATATGAATAAAAAATAAAATCACAGCGAGGCCCAAATGGAAGAGAGTAGATTAAGATTCCACACATTCAAATTAAGAAAGT
The DNA here is from genome assembly GCF_051622035.1 of Arctopsyche grandis. Lineage (NCBI taxonomy): Eukaryota > Metazoa > Arthropoda > Insecta > Trichoptera > Hydropsychidae > Arctopsyche > Arctopsyche grandis. The sequence goes on from NC_135357.1 coordinate 20,006,256, forward strand.
AATGATGAGCGCAGGTTACCAGATAAATATGTTAAGATAATATCCGATAATCTACGCTCCCCAAGGTGGAAAATATCACATTCAGGGACAGCAGCAACGATTTCATTGAGAAGTCGAATAGCTCGTGGAATAGGAGCCATTCGATAAAGAACTGTGCGAGCAGCAGGTACAACCATCAAATGATGATGTCTACCACGCACATAATTATTAGGGACATAAAGTCCCAACTGTTCCAGCAACAACGGGCATGACGTATTACCACGCAATAGCTGGAGAACGAAACGAATTAACGAGAAGTTTCTCCGAAGTTCAAGGGAATTATACCCAAGCATGCCCAAAAGGAAAGGAGTAGGATAGATATATGGGTAGTACCCATACTCTTTCTTATAAAGAAAACGAAGAAATGCTTTTTGCACTTTTTCGATAATAAGAGAGTAGTTTGCTTCATGCAGATTCCACACAATTGCATTATACTCTAGCTTACTTCTAACAAGCGAGTTGAAAAGCAAGCGAGAAGACAAGGGGTTGGAGAATAATCTAGCATATCTCAAGACAAATCCAAGTCGACGAAAGGAAACGTCAGCGATTGTCTTGATGTGGTTGTGAAAGGTGAATTGAGGATCAAAAGTGATACCCAAGTCGACCATTGATTCCAGACGCTTCAACAATACGGATCCAATGGAATATCCGTGACAATAGAGCGAATTCGCACGTCCATAACTCATAATAGCACATTTACTAGTATTCAGTTCAAGCCCTAAACTGGAACTGAACTCTAAAACAGCGTTAATATCAGCTTGAAGGAGAGAGGCTTGCCTCTCATCCTTAACAGCAAAGAATAGTTTAACATCGTCAGCAAACAAGAGACATGAAGCATTGCGTAGTACTTTTGGGAGGTTATTAATGACTATTGTAAATAGTAAAGGGCCTAAGGTGGACCCCTGAGTTACACCAGATCGCGTAAAAAATGAAGGAGATTCATAAATACCATATCTAACAAAATGCTTCCTATCACTAAGATAAGAAGCAAAGAGTTTAAGAAGACGTGGAGAAAAGCCCACTTCAGCTAATCTGATCATAAGAGCGTCATTGTTGACAAGATCAAATGCTTTTCGAAAGTCAAAGTAGGCTACATCAACTTGTTGTCCACGGTCAACTTTAGACATGGTATAATATGAAAAGCAGGCAAGATTAGTGGTAGTGGAACGACATGGTGAAAAACCATGCTGCTCATCACACAACAATCTTTTAAACTGCAAAAGAATCAAACGGTGAAGGATATTATCGAAAATTTTGGGAATAGCCGAGATGATAGCAATAGGTCTGTAATTTTCAACCTCATTTTTAGAGCCACTTTTATGAATGGGAATGACTCTAGATAATTTCCATTTTTCAGGATAATTACCAGAACCCAGAATAAGGTTAAAAATAAACTGAAGAGGCTCTAAGAGCGAATTACAGCATGCCTTTAACACTTTAAGGACCGCGGACGCCACATTGGCGTCCTGAATAGTCCAAGCATTGGCGCCCGCGGACGCCACATAGGCGTTCTCAAATACATGCAACTTTGCCAACAAAAAAAATATGGGTATTCCATTTATGCTTCGAAAAATTATCAAGAGATGTCTAGATATATATACGAAAAATCAATTAATGATAAAATATATGTAAGTTTCACTATTTTCGGGAGATGTCAATCATTTTGAAATTTCGTGTTTTTAAATACTGAAACATGAAATTTTTTTAATTTTATCATGCATACAGTGCATCCGATAATGTCGAAGAATTATTCAACGACACATCTGTGTCAAAAGAGCACTGTGAATAGACAAAAGTATCGTCTAGTTTCGCCCACTCTCCCGTTACAAAATTGACTCGTGTGAAAAAAATCGAAGCCCTTGGTTTAGTCGCATTATTGTATCGGATCACCATTCGTTTCGGTCGATGGAACATATTTTGAAGGAAAAAAATTTAAATCTGCAAACGAAGTGAAATCAGCTCTTCCCAACTATTTTGTATCTAAACCAGGAGGATTTTACGAAAAAGGAATTTATGATTTAGCCGAAAGATGACAGAGTTGTCGATAATGTATGATTTATTTAATTTGTATAATTTATTTTAAAGTTAAAGAAAAAAAATTGAGTTTGATTTTTATTGAAAAAAATGAAATTAATTCGGGGTATATACCCGAGTATATATTATGTATATATATGATAAATCGAGAGTTTAAAAATCGATCGATACACAATCGATTATTTAAAAATTTTTCCCATCAAAATATCTATCAAGTTCTTGGAAGGTCCAGTAATACACACCCCTATACTATAAACTATGTGAATTATGTGTTACAAACGTGTCAGAATTCGGAATTCCGAAACACATACTATGACCCACCCTTACAGTCGGCCTGCACCATTTATATAAATGTGTTTTCGTTGTTTATTCGACTATTCACTATGCATTGAATGCAAGTTATTTGATATTTCCATATAGTATGGTTTGTTATCCATGGATGACTTTTCAACTTGATCCTGAAGGCACAAAAATATTTGAAAAAATCCAATGGACCATCGCGCGAATAGCATTGAGGTAACTTTTACTCGAGTGATTATTATTTCAAAAATATAAAATATTTGTGTTTTTTTCGTAGTTTTATAATAAATATAGTTATTTTTAAATATAGTGCATTCAATTAGTGTAAACGTTTTTATAAACTCATAAAAAATCGATCACGGAGAATACAGGAGATGATACGCTGTTAGAGAAAAATTATACCAGAAATATAAAATATTAGTGTTTTTTTCGTAGTTTTATAATAAATATAGTTATTTTTAAATATAGTGCATTTAATTAGTGTAGACGTTTTTATAAACTCATAAAAAATCGATCATGGATCATAATTTTATATTTAACTTTTTTTCATTATAAAAATTAAACATACGCAAATGGTCATTCTGATTATACATAAAGACAGTTTATGTAATAATAATAACAAGATTTAAGAAAAAAAAAATATGGTTTTAAAAATATTGATAAACGAAAATTTATGAAATGCTATTGGTTAGACGGCAGGCAAGGGGTTAATAACCAATGAATGAAAGACATCCCTCGATCCATTATGGTCATGAAAACATTTCCTGAAAATTTTATACATATATGTCTATTGGTTTAAAAGTTACAAAGTTTTTAGTAAAACCATTCGTATTTGCCGATTTTCGCAAAAAATTATCGGTATTTGGCGTAAGTTTCTATGGTAATCGCGCGGTCCCTAAAGTGTTAATACGTCAGGGGGCACACCGTCAGGCCCAACAGACCCCTTCAGCTTCAAAATTGCTATCCTAACATCTCCAAGCGAGACCCGCGGAATGTCTATAACAACACCTTCAGTACCAATTTGGGAAGCCAAATTAGCATCAAGGGATTGTGATCTCTGATCAAATACAGAGCTAAAAAAACTAGCAAAAGCTTTAGCGATCTCAGGACCGACACAACTTATATTATTAAATGAGAACGAATGCTCAAGGCCATGTGAAATATGCTTACTCTTAATAAATCTGAAAAAGTGGTGAGGATTACTTGCGATAGCACTCTCCATCTCTTTGAGATAGAGGGTATAACGCTCACTCACACCACGTTTCACGATCTTCCTAAGAATCGGAAATTTCTCATAGTCACGAAATGATTGGCTACGTTTCCATCTTCTATGAGACAACCATTTTGCACGAACATCAGTTATAAGTTTGGACCCAAATCACGGTGGAAAAACCCGACGATGTAGTTCTAAATTAGGATAACTGATGAACCGAGGAACATAACTGTCAAAAATATTATATAGTGTGTTATACAAAAATTCAACAGCATCACCAGTATTCATGAGGTACATTTGGCGCCAGTCAATAGAACGAACCTCATTATAAACCAATTCAGAATCAACGCGAGCAAAATTCCATCGTGATGAAGGAACCCCAACAGATGAACAAGCTGAAACAGGTCTCACAGAAGACAAAAACAGAAGCTCAATTTGTAATGCATCATGATATAGGTCCTCAGGGATGATCGCAGTTCCTTTTGGGCATAGGATCATCGTTGCTGACACATTGGATTCATTCACCAACATAATATCAAGCTTACTTGGACTAATGGGTGAACCAACCTGTACTAGGTCGCAATAGGAAATTACAAAATTAAATTTATTGCGGACATGAATGATGATGATGTATATATATATATATACAGTGGCGGACTGGGACTGAAATCAGTGCATGCCAGGAGTCAAAGGGGCCCCCCCAGGGTTAAAAAAATTTGTCTCCCCCCCCCCATATAATAAAATTTTCTTCTTTTCATCACGCTAAAAATCAAGGGAAAATTTTTTTTTTCCAAAAATGGGAATAAACAAATGTAGGTAAAAGAAAAATGGCAGAAGCAAAATAGATCCATAAATTACATTGTATATTTCGTTTTAACTCTTTTCCTAGGTAATTAGAATGCATCATAAAAGAATCAGGGACGCCATTTCAGCTTTTTCTTGGGCAGGCAAAGATTGCTCAAATTGAACTTTTTTTCAAAAAATCTTTTTATATCGGAATAAAAATGGAAAATATTCTTTGCATACACCTTATTGACTAATAAAATATGAAAAAAATAAGATTATTTTTGAAAAAATAATTATAAAAAAATATTATGTAAAAAGTGAAAAAAGCGCCGCAGGCGAAAATTTTTTTCCAAAAATCTTCACATGGTCAAAAAAAATCGATCATCAAACTGAGTCACTAAAAAACTATCAATTTATCAACTTAATTTCTACCGACTGTTTTTTCACTTTCACTTTAGCGATTATTTTATTAGTTACCCCCTATGCCCCCCCCCCAAATTACGTCCCTGAAAAAAATGCATAATATTTTCAATTAATTTTTGGGGAGGGGGCCCCTATCCTGTATTTCTATTTACATGGATGTGTCTATATTAGGAAAGATTTTATATTCGGAAACTGTTTAAAATTG